>NC_080539.1:222236867-222850617 GCF_028640845.1 Ahaetulla prasina
GAAACAGAATTCATCATTTTCTGAAATGGTTGCAAAACCATTTTCTGCGCCAACTCAGGAAACTCAAACTGCCCAAGGAGCTGCTGATCCAGTTCTACAGAGGAATTATTGAGTCTGTCATTTGCACCTCTATAACTGTCTGGTTCGGTTCTGCAACCCAACAAGAAAAACACAGACTTCAGAGGATAATTAGAACTGCAGAAAAAATAATTGCTACCAACTTGCCTTCCATTGAGGACCTGTATACTGCACGAATCAAGAAGAGAGCCGTGAAAATATTTGCAGATCCCTCGCATCCTGGACATAAACTGTTTCAACTCCTACCCTCAAAACGACGCTATAGAGCACTGCACACCAGAACAACTAGACACAAGAACAGTTTTTTCCCGAAGGCCATCACTCTGCTAAACAAATAATTCCCTCAACACTGTCAGACTATTTACTGAATCTGCACTACTATTAATCGTTTCATAGTTCCCATCACCAATCTCTTTCCACTTATGACTGTATGACTATAACTTGTTGCTGGCAATCCTTATGATTTATATTGATATATTGATCATCAATTGTGTTGTAAATGTTGTACCTTGATGAACGTATCTTTTCTTTTATGTACACTGAGAGCATATGCACCAAGACAAATTCCTTGTGTGTCCAATCACACTTGGCCAATAAAATTCTATTCTATTCTAAAATTGGTTTTCTATACATTTATAATAAGAAACAGGTAGTCTGTCCAGTCCTGGTGCCTTCCCTGTTTTAATATTTTAAAAAATATATTTTCCAATATCTCCATAGTAGATATAGGACTGTTCATAATTTGTTTCTGGGATTGTGAACATTTTGGTAAATTTTGTTTTTAAAATATTCCTCAATCTTTCCTGAAGAAATCTTGTGCTTTATACAAATTGGAATAATAATCAAAGAAAGTATACTTGCATGATCCACTGATATCTTATATCTTTCTTGAATTTTCAGTATCATTTTCTGCTCTATATCCTTTCTCAGTTTATATGCCAACCATTTTTCAGGTTTATTTGCAAACTCAAAATTCTTCTGTTTCACATATTTCAATTTTGCTTTTATTTCCCTATCAGTTAGCGTAGATAATCATTGGAGTAGAAATTTAATCTGATGTATAATGGTTGCATATTGGTGACTTTTGTAAAATCTTTCGATTTTTTAAAATTATGATTTCATCCAAAATGGCCTGCATTTTTAAATGAGATTTCTTTTTTAACTCAAATCATGTGGGATAAAGCCTCTCATAAAATGTTCACTGGCATCCCGAACAGTCTTTAAGTCCACCTCTTTATCAAAGTTGTTGTCAAAGTAATTAGTTTCTTCCTGCAGTTGTCCACCACCAAGTCTTTCTGTAATAACCATTTATTTAGTCTCCATCTAAAGGTTATAGATTTTCTCCTAGGTATCAAACTAATTTGTGGTCAAAAAAAGTCTTAGGCAAAACCTCCACTTTAAAGATTTTATTTGCAAGCTTCTTAGAAATCTGTCATCTATATATATTGTCGTATATTATAATTATCTATAATTTATCTATTATCTATCTATCTATCTATCTATCTATCTATCTATCTATCTATCTATCTATCTATCTATCTATCTATCTCATAACATCCATCATCATGCATACAGATGATGTTAAACTTGAAGATGCAAAGCGGAGTCTAACCTAATCTAACTCATATTTTCTATACTTGACTGGTCCTGTAGATTTTATCAATGGCTATTTTTGGTGATTCTTTAAAATTGTTTTAAGGTAGCTCAAACCACAAGGTAGAAATGTTTAAAATGCTAAAAAAATTAAAATGCATAATATATATTTGTGTGCATGTATAAACTGAAATATGAACATCACCAAGTTAAATAGGGCTTACACCAGTGGTAGTCAACCTGGTCCCTACCTCCCACTAGTGGGCGTTCCAGCTTTCATGGTGGGCGGTAGGGGTTTTGTCCAATACTGAAGCACTTTCCTTTTTTTTAATTTAATTGACTTTTTTAAAAAAATTCATAGCATTATTTAAAAACGTTTTCATTAGGTTTTCATAAAATTTCCCGTGACAATTTAAATTTCTGAAAATATACTATTTGTATTACCCGCATATAAGTTTAGTTCACATTACGTAAGTGAACCTAAATGGCACTATAGTGTGACCGCAAACAAAAGAGCCTTGTCCCAGAATAGCTTGCGCATTTCCCTCCACACCACCCAGCTGTAACAGACAAGCAGAGCTGGTAGCCGGCGACTCCCTCCCCCAAACCCAATCCAGGATGCGCGAGAGGCATGCACAGACGACAATACACAGAACATTACTGTGGAACCGGTGGACCATTAGAAAATTTTACTATTAACAGAGATACAAAAGTGGGCGGTAGGTATAAAAAGGTTGACTACCCCTGGCCTACACTAAAGTAAATATGCATAATACCATAGGCTGGTTTACTTAATACACTATAGTAATAATACGATATACTAAAGTCTAACTAAAAAAAATGGGTTATTCCCTATTTACATTCTCGGATCACCAGCAGGTTGCCATAAAGATAGCTTTTGGTTCTATTTCTGAGCATGGAAATATAAGAAGTTATATCTAGTCCAGATATCCATTTTTTTTAAAAGAAAGAAATATGGTTATATAATTTTTTTTTTGTTTGTTTACATTTATACCCCGCCCTTCTCCGAAGACTCAGGGCGGCTTACAGTGTATAAGGCAATAGTCTCATTCTATTTGTATATTTTTACAAAGTCAACTTATTGCCCCCCCAACAATCTGGGTCCTCATTTTACCTACCTTATAAAGGATGGAAGGCTGAGTCAACCTTGGGCCGGGCTCGAACCTGCAGTAATTGCAGGCTACTGTGTTCTTAATAACAGGCTTTTACCAGCGTGAGCTAAACCGGCCCAAATCATAATACTAAAAGTTTATAATTTTATGGGGCCACTTTATTAGCATTACTAGCTGTCCCAGATTCCTTGCAGTTGTGGATTGGACATGCCTGATTTACAGTTTTATCTAGATAAATTTCCAATGACCTATTTAGGACATAACACAAGGCCAAAATGTAACATTATTTATTTAAGGCAATTTCACTTCTCATGATTGCACATTGAATGGGAGTTTGGAAGTGTCCAATACCAGTTTCAACCAAGTATAGTTGGTTGACTTATTCAGAGTAATTATAACTAGACTTTATTCAAACCACCCTAGAATCATAAATGTTTCTAGGGAATTGGCACATTCGGACATGCCATAGTCGTACTGTAGAGTATTTTCCATTTGGAATATAATGGATGGCATTATATTAAGCTATGGTCTGTCTTAACCATAATTAGTTGAATAAGTCACAATGGGCAGACTCATTCATAAAGCTGTAAACAATGCTTTATAACCTACCGGAGTATATACACAATCTACTAAGCCAAACCCAAACAAACCACATTATGACTTAGTGCAATGTCTGAATCTTATTACCAACCAATCTGGAAATGAACAGGAATAGGAACAGGAATGTTTCCTGGAAATGAAACAAACGTTTGCAATCCTGGTCTGCCTGCATCAGGGGAAGAAAAAGAAGAGCGCTCATGACTTGAAATTTCTTTCACTTAACAATGGTTTACTATTATATCTGAGTAAAGCCAGGAATAGTTATAAATGCAGTAGCATGCAAGGGGTAATTTTAGCTCTGGGTTTCCCGACAGATTAATGTTATTACATTTCTACCAGATAGCAGGCTCGTGGAAGACATATACACAGTGGCAGATCTGAGCCTGAAATGTGACTTTCCTCTAGGAGATTTGGTTCAGACTCATCACTTCGAGAAACAAACTAGATATGACATTATTAATGTCTTCGTCCTCGTATGACTTTGTCTTTTTTGAGCTGTGGGGAGGGGGGGTGAGAATTCAAGCTGGGTTACAATTGTTCTTTGGAAGGAAAATAAATTCCATCTCTGTTCCCATTAGAGCCTGAATCAGCCCCCAACCTATGCATAACTCTCTATTTCTTTGAAAACATACCAGTGACAGCTTTCTCAGTTTGGCTACAAGGAACAGAAAGTAAACATGTGGAAACTGTACTCTGGGAGCAGTCAGCTTGCAGTCATCCAAATGTTGATTTATAACTTCTAACATCCCTATCAGCCCAGCCAATGGTGAAGGATGCTGTTATCCACCAATATCTGTAGTTAACCACAATGCCTTTTACTGGGGTGACAGTATGGATATGCAGCTGATGAAGCAACCTAAAAAGGCCTACCTCTGTGAGAGTACATTAGGAATGGGGAACTTGTGGCACTCCAGATACTTTTGATCTCCAACACCCAGTGGTCAGGGAGTTTACATTCTCAAAACTGAGTCTGTAAAAGTAGTAGTTGAGTCATCTGTGGAGGACAATAGGCTCCTCATTGTTGCAAGAGAAATGGCTACATATAGAATATGAGATGTGTTAATATTTTACTCAAATGGGAGAGTGGAGAATGGAAACTAGCTGTATCTTAAGAAGATTTATTTCATGGTGATAATAGAACACATTTCTGGTTAATGACTTTTTTCTTATCTCGTGAGTGATACGTTTCCCTTTGATCCCATAACATTGTCTTTGAATAAGCATTGATTCAAGTGAAATTTCCCAAAGTTTGCCACCCTTAGGGAAATCACAATAATTTTTTCCTGCTTTGCTTACTTCAGAAATGGATGAAACCCACGATTCTAATGAGTCTATCCTTCCTTGGTAGGCATTTGTTTAACTAGTTGAGAGATACCTACTGGTATACATTTTTGATGTTCAACTGTTGGCTCAGTTAAGCCAATGAAGTATAAGCAATGATTGGACCAAGGTAAAGATATTCTCCATAATGCAAACATAGACAACATCATGTTGAGAACCTCTGAAGCTAATCAAGACAATGTTGAAGAATCCTTGATCAGTTTTTAAGTTTAAGATACAGATGGCTGGCAATGTGGCAGTTTTCCATGTAATAGTTCTCTTGGTTCCATCTTGTGTATGTTTACTATGAAAGAATTCCCCCTGTGTTCAGTGGTCTGTACACCAAGGTAAGTGAAAACTAGTTTACAACATATGTCATCTTTTAATTTGGTAAAGGTTTCAAGCAGGAACATGGCCTCATGGATTCAGCTGACTTTCATTCTTGAGCCTTAATAACCGAAGTTGGATAAAATAACCAAGGTTGAGTGAAAACGTACTGTGCATATCTAAGACCAAAATATGTTGCAGGGGAAATAGACATCATGCATCTGAAATTGCTGATCCCAAGCGGCTGTATCGGCTTGTGAAATGATAACAAGAAATAACTTAACATGAGTGGAGAAATAGCAGCCAGATAACTGTTTTGTATTGCATTTTCCTGGTAGAAAGATATATTCAGGCTGACTTAGAAGATAAACATCCAAAGGGAGCCAAGAACAAGTTCACCTGTAGAGCTTTTTCATCCTCAGCTATTATGGCAGGAATTTGCAACACCCACAACCCTGGGAACTCACTGGGTTTACTTCTAAGTTGGCTCATCTTCGATTGCACAATGAGCAGCCAAATTAATAGAAGTTCCTCCAGATAGTCTTGGAACAGTTTGACAGTCAATTTATAGAGTTGAAAGCTTGTTGGAAAGTACTGTAGGCGCATGCAATGATTTCAGGACTTTGAGATAAAATAGAACAACATTCCCAGAAGTAGGCATAGCCAGGGCAAAAATTAAATTTGACTTAAAATAATAATTAACAAAAGCTCATGTGATCACTCATTGTGTAATTAATGAATAACTCCTAAGGTTATGTCAGAAATTATTCACTGGGTGGCACCCAGGGGTGAAATTCAGCAGGTTCTGACAGGTTCTGGAGAACCGGTAGCGGAAATTTTGAGTAGTTCGGAGAACCGGCAAATACCACCTCTGGCTGGCCCCAAAGTGGGGAGGGAATGGATATTTTGCAGTATCCTTCCCCTGCCACGCCCACCAAGCCACACCCACAGAACTGGTAGTAAAAACAATTTGAATTCCACCACTGGTGGCACCTTATGGGGAGACCAAAGAGTACTACAGATAGTACAGTCCAAGATAAATAATATCTATCACCAATTAAATTCTCTGCATTGAACATGTTGCAATGAAGCCTTCAGTCAGCACGTCATAGTTACCCATTTCTTGTTCCAGTATCACTTTTTAGCAAGGAAATAACCCGACTCCATCCCAATATAAAGTTCTGAGTCTCTTTATTATTTCTGGATTCCCCTCCACCCTCCCAACTCATTACTCCAGAGAAGATGATGCCTTCTGAATCAGCCATTTTTGTTTTGCTATAAAAGAAAGTAGACTGTTCTATCTTTGCCTCAGTCTAGGCAAGCACAGGAAAGCCAGCAGCCAAATTTGACGCCTTTCAAAGTTCAGGTACTGGCCAAAATCAGGAATGGGTAGTCCCCGACCTATGACCACAATTGGGACCAGAATTTCTGTCTCTAAGCAATACAGTCATAAAGCGTGACATCAAGTGACTGCATTGCTTAGCAACGGCAATCCTGGCACTCACCATTGCCTTCATTAAACAAATTCCAAGCCAAGCCAGTCCTGGTCCTTCTCTGGCTTCAATAAGATAAGGGATTACCTCCAACTCCTTCCCCGTCTATTTCCTCCCTCCATCTCTGCCCTACACTAAAAGTACCCTGTTCAACAGATATTAAAAATATATATAGTCCAAGCCATATTCTGAATTTTAATTGCTAATTATGCCTCCAATCTTTGACTGGGGGTTTTTTCCCCCAAATTTATGGCGCGAAGCAGACACCACTGCTTCTCAGGCACCTAGTCACCGCAGCATTGGCAGGGGGAGCTTGCATCCGACAACACGGATTTTTCTCCACCCCTGCAAGCGCGAAGCCGACACCACGGCTTCTCCTGCACTCCGCTGGCTGCAAATCACGATTTTGAAGGTCCAGCAATGTCCCAGGCAGTCCGGACGATCCTGCGAAGCTTGGATTCAGCAAAATGACAAAAAAAAAAAAAAAATGGCCGCCGTTGCTCTAGCAGCTCAGCTCATTTCAGGCTCCCAGCAGCAAGGAATAATAAAGAAAAGGTGGTTTTTTGTTTTTTTTTTTTGGTTTTTTTTGTTTTTTGGGAGAGGTTTGAGAATTTTTTTCTTTTAATTTAAGGTCCAAATATGCTGATTGAAGAGTCAAAGCAATGGAGCTAAAGGAGGTAGTCTCTCTATGGCCGACTGAGTTAATAAACTGGAGCGAAGCAGGAAGAGGAGGCGTGTTTAAACAAATTCAACTCAGTCTCTGGCCAATCAGCTGATGGATGAAGGAGTTCCAGAGGCTCTGTCTCCATGACAGAGGTAGCATGTGGCTCATTGTTGGTAAATAATCTCCCCATCCAGTCAAGATCTCTTAGTTATAAGTCATTGTGGGCAGATAGGCATGGGGCGGTTGCAATTTTGTACAGTAGCAAAGGCCAATCTTTCACCCCAGATGAACCCTCGCTAACCTAGAGACATGAGCAACTTTTGATTTCCTTAGATGTGGGACACCTTTATAGATGAAATTCAAGCTTGAAGATTCATAAATGAGGCAGTGATTTAAATGTGAACCCCATCTCGTCAACTGTAGAAGATATACTAGGGATTGGAGTCAACTGGTTTTCTGAGCCAGGCAGCAAACAGATGACAACAGGGGTTAGTGAGACAGAAATATAGGCCTTATGCTGCAAGGGTTATATCAATCTTCCATATATATTGAACTACAGGTCTCAGAACACCCAGCCAGTTTGGAATTCTAGGAGTAGCAATACAAATGTTTGAATCCACCAGGTTAAGGAAGATTGGTCTATGTCAGATGTAATTCTATGGCAATTCCCCAAAGAGTAGATGCGATAGTTGTTAATATGACATTGTGTAAGAGATGGTGCCTACTGTGGGTGAGCTGGTGTAATGGACTTCAGGGCGGCAGCAGTTTTTTTTTTTTTTGTTTACATTTATACCCCGCCCTTCTCCGAAGACTCAGGGCGGCTTACAATGTATAAGGCAATAGTCTCATTCTATTTGTATATTATTATTTTTTTACAAAGTTTAACTTATTGCCCCCCCAACAATCTGGGTCCTCATTTTACCTACCTTATAAAGGGTGGAAGGCTGAGTCAACCTTGGGCCGGGCTCAAACCTGCAGTAATTGCAGGCTCTGTGTTTTTAATAACAGGCTTCTCTATTGCCTGAGCTATCCCGGTTTCTCAGGAAGGAGACAGTTTCTTCAGAAAGTTGGGGGGAGGCAACCCAGCCCAGAGGAAGGAGTGAGGCAGAGGAAGAGAGTGAAGATAGACACTCCCAAAAATCTCCATTAGGATGAGAGTAATAAAGGTTTAGCCTGGCAAGATTCTGTCTATTGTGTTTAAGCAAATAAAGAATTGAATTCTGCCTGGGTCCTTGTACATTATTCTTGGGCCCAGCCTGACAGATGAAGACAGTGGTGAAATTCAAATTTTTTTACTACTGGTTCTGTGGGCGTGGCTTGGTGGCCATAGTGTGGCTTGGTGGGCATGGCAGGAGAAGGATAGTGCAAAATCTCCATTCCCACCCAACTCTGGGGCCAGCTAGAGTGTCGTGTCCCCCTCCCCCTCCGACGACCGGGTCTGGGAAGTCTGTATCAAGCGTGGCCACGAAGCCTCTGCAGCTTTGCCAAATTCCTTTCAGATTTCTCAGGGCAGGCAGGAATCCAAGGTGTGACTTCAGCAAACCAAATGAGACTTTGCTTGACTCAAGGAATGCCAAAAAGCAGATCCTTTATATAGGCCATGGGGTGTGGCTCCATGACTCAGCACTTATCCAGGCCTGCCCCTCCCTTCCTTCTGCTGACGTCACCTCTCAGATCTCCGGAAGCGGGGATCTGTCCACCCTGAATTCCCTTCCTCTGGATCTGCTGCTGGCAATTCTAGCACGTGGCTGGCTTCATGCTCACACGCTGTAGGAGTGAGATTTGTTTGTTCATTCCTGACATTCTGTCTGAACATGGTGCCTGGGCTGGGGGCTGGAGGCATGCCAGGCTGTTCCTCTTCATTATCAGACTCCGAATCTGATAGCAGGCCTGGCAGGAGGAGGGAGGGGCCCGACTGAGGAGAGGAGGGAGGACAAGGCACAACATAGAGGTGGTATTTGCCGGTTCTCCAAACTACTCAAAATTTCTGGTACCAGTTCTCCGAACTACTCAAAAGTTCTGCTACTGGTTCTCTGAAGTACTCAAAAGTTTCGCTACCAGTTCTCCAGAACCTGCTGGATTTCACCCCGGATGAAGATTATAATGCTAATCCAATCATACTGTGTGAATATATTCCTCTATGCACTATTTCAAGAATTTATTTGTACAAGCTACCTTTACTTCCCACCTTATATCCAGTGGCCTCCCCCTTTCGGCTTCTCTACATCAGGGCACCTTCCCTCCAAATTTAGCATCGCTTTTTGAAGAGAGAGACATCACCCCACTGCTCAAGCAGGGAAAGAAGAAGCATCTGCATCTTGCGAAGTTGAGTGGGCAAAGACATCCCAGCCGTTGCAGCTTTTCTCTTCTTCCTGCGTCCCAAGTGGCAGGCCTGCTCCCGAGATCCCTGCTCTTCCGAGCATCTCCCTAGGCTATACACCAACCCTTCCTTAATGATCCTTATGCTTACTAAGCTGCCTCTGTAACTAGCCCTCTCCGTGGTTCCCTGGCTGCCTCCTTTTGCTATTTTCAGCTTTTCACAGAATGTGCTTGGCTCTCTCAATGCTTCCAGCTGTGGCAATTAAACCGCCATACTTGCAACCTAGTCTGAGTGCTGTTGACCTTTTGGAAGATCAACATATGGCGTGCGTTGACCGCAAAAAAAAAAAAAATTAAAAAAAATCTGGCTGAGCCACCCAAAATTCACCCTGGTTTTCTTTCTTTCTTTCTTTCTTTTTTTAAATAGAATGAAATAACATTACATAAAATATTGAAGGAGTCCCAGCAAACCACATCAGCTCAAGACAGAATCAGAAACCCGTAGAGAGCAGTTAGCAATCAAGTTAGGGTGGGGGGAAACGCCGAGCGATTTGGCGTAACGAAAAGAAAGGCAAAGAAAACTTGGCCTGCTTGCTGCAAGCGAGAAAAGATGCTAAATTCAGGGGATAAATTATGCATTACAAATGACTCCCCAAGGCTTGAGTTTCTAGTGTTATATTGTTAAGACTTGGGATGTTTTCTTGATGCCTCTGGACCAGCCTTTGAAAGGGGATCGCTCGCGAGCCTCCATCTTCGAAGGACCTGCCAGAATCCTCAAGCTGGGGAGACATGAAACGGAGTCTGCCAGTTGTGTCTGGGTGATCTTTTGGCTGGCAAGGGCTAAATCCCCTTGTGAGCCATCTCCAGAGGACTGAAACTCAGGCAGGGATGGCGCTTAAGCAAACATTAATCAGCTGAGATCGAGAAGAGCTGGGGTCACCCACTTGCTTTCTTTAAGAGAACACCCTCCTGTCTCCCTCCCTCCCTCCCCATTTTCACTCAACAAGTAAGGACAGGCTGTTCACACCAGGCATCTGAATTAATGCTACTGCTAAACCGCCATACTGTTTTTCATATGTTTTCTTCCCCTGCAAAAGAAGCTTTTCTATTTTACTTTCTCGATCGTTTCTTTTAAATTTCTCCTGATGGTGTTTCCGGTGCTACTTTCATGCCCCGCCCCACATGCCACATCTTTCCATCCCTCCCAGGTCTTTCTGGCTTCTCCAGGTCACTCAAACCAAGAAAGATCTGACCAGGTGTCTCCCTTTTGATTCTCAGCCTTGGAAGCTACTGGAAAGCAGATGATTCAGTGCAAGATGAGATATTGGCACTCAGCTGCTGTAGTTAAACCAGTGCAGGAATCTGACGCTCCCATGGGAATTGGGTGAAGAGGAATTCTCTCTCTTTCAAAGAAACGTTGAAAGCCATGTTCTTTTCATCAAATTGAATGAGAAAGGGCTGGCATAGAATTAGTCTGAACTGATTATCTCCGTGGATCTTTCAGATTAATCCAGGAGTTGCATGCGTCCATTTTTAAGATTTCTGGCTACCAACCTTGGACTTGGGAATCAGAATAGAGCTGGAAGGGACCTTGGAGGTCTTCTAGTCCAACCTGCTGCTCAGGAAGGAAATTCTATACCACTTCAGATAGGTGGATGTCCAGTCTTTTCTTAAAAAGTGAATAGAGCAGAGCAGAGCAGAGCAGAATAGAATAGAGCAGAAAAACAGAGTTGGAAGGGACCTTGGAGGTCTTCTAGTCCAACCCCCTGTTCAGGCAGGAACTGTATACCATTTCAGACAAATAGTTGTCCAATCTCTTCTTAAAAACCTGGGGGCAAGTTGTTCCACTGATTAATTGTTCTAACTGTCAGGAAATTTCTCCTTAGTTCTAAGTTGCTTCTCTCCTTGATTTGTTTCCACCCATTGCTTCTTGTCCTTCCCTCAGGTGCTTTGGAGAATAAAGCACCCAAAACTTCTGAAGGCAAGCTGTTTATCATCATCATCATCATCATCATCATCATCATCATCATCATCATCATCATCATCATCTAACTGAAAGAGTCGTTATGTTTCTTCACTGTTTATTTCTAGCATTATCAAAGTGTTTAGGTATCCTAAGAGTTAAATAAGCAAAGAAAAAAACAACTGGGGAAGGATGGGGGATGTTATATTATACCAGGAAATATTTCCTATGGTTGCATTCAATCCAAATTCTTTTATTTATTTATTTTAAATTTATATGCTGCCCATCTTACTGATCAAGTGAATTCTGGTTGTCTGATGGTTTTCAGAGAGAGACCTTCTGTCTCTCTTTCCCCACCCCACCCATCTCATGCCGTAGCACCTGTTCGTTTGCCGTTGGGGTCCATTCCACAACACAGCTCAAAAGAACCAGGAGAAGTAAGAAAGGGTTCCCTCAGTCTCATTCTTGTGCCGTTGGGAAGAAGGCAGCACCAAAGCTGGTGGAGTCCAAGGACACAACCAACCAAAGGAGCTGATCCCTGCCAACAAGTAGATAACCACAGGAAGAAGAAACTCAGCACTCTATGCTGAATTCTTGATTCTATGCGGAGATGCCTCTTAGAGAAGATTCAGCTAAACTTTAGTCACAATGCTTTCAATTTCTATTGCTGACCTTACATCTTTCAGAAAATTACCCAGAGACACGTCATTTCAAGATTAACCATCTATAACAAGCATTTTCTCCCAACTGATTTGAGAAACTTTCCCATCACATCTGAAGTAAAGGCCCACAACTCATACGAAGGCACCTCTCCCACCCTAAATACTTGATTTCCGTTTTGTTAAAGCTTGTTGCTAGTTGTGCTGCTACTTCATTCTCAACCGCAGAATCGGCTTTTATGCTTCCCAAATTAGTTCTAATGAATCATCTCAATGTACTTTGTAACGGTTGGTTCAGGCTTTCCTTGTTTCTGTCTTCCACATGAAGAGGTTTCTGCTGACAGCTAGGAAGTTCCCTGAGGCTACTTACTGAACTCATCATGGCTGAGCATTTACATCTGGAGATAGAGTGCCACAGAGCTTCATTCACTTAGCAAAGCACTATTGCTATGGGCTGGAAACAAAAAAAGAAAAAAAAAAATCAATATATCCCCAGTGATGGGCACCCTAGCACTTCTTCTGAGACATCACCTAATATCTTTGAAATAAACTTGGGGCTGGTTGTAGTAACAAAAGTCAGAACAATTTATTAATTGTTTATAAATTTATTAATCTGTGGTCTCTTCCCCAAATCCCCAAAGCTTTAACCAAAGACTATCTACTATTGACCTCACCCCATTCCTAAGAGGTCTGTAAGGGGCGTGCATAAGAGCACCAGCGTGCCTACCATTCCTGTCCTAATGTTCCCTTTGATTGTATCTAATTCGTATGGTTATGTCGTGTCCCACTCCTCCTCTGATGGCCGGGTCTGGAAAGTCTGTCTCAAGCGTGGCCACGAAGCCTCTGCAGCTTTGCCAAAGTCCTGTCAGAGTTCTCAGGGCAGCCAGGAATCCAAGGTGTGACTTCAGCAATCAGATTAGACTTTGCCTGACTCAAAGAATGCCAGAAAGCAGATCCTTTATATAGGCCATGGGGTGTGGCTCCATGACTCAGCACTTATCCAGGCCTGCCCCTCCCTTCCTTTTGCGGACGTCGCCTCTCTATTCTCCAGAAGCGTGGATCTGTCCACCCTCCAGCTGCCGGCAATTCTAGCTCGTGACTGGCTTCATGCTCCTCATGCTCACACGCTGTGGTGTGGGGGGGTTATTTGCTCAGTCTGTCCGGGCATGGTGCCAGGACTGGGGGCTGGAGGCATCCCAGGCCCTTCATCTGCACTATCAGTCTCTGGCTGAGATAACAGGAGATGAGAGGGGCCCGGCTGTGGAGAGGGGGGCGGGCGAGGCACAACAGGTTATTTCATGCTTATACTTATATATACTGTTGTGTTTGACAAATAAATAAAATAATAAATAAATAAATAAATAAATAAATAAATAAATAAATAAATAAATAAATAAATAAATAAATAAATAAATAAATAAATAAATAAATATGCATTGGGTCATGGAAAGCAAGGATGCCTGGTACGCATCAACTGGGTAGTTGGTGTAGCGAGAATATGAAAATAGAGAAAGCTAGAGAAGTCAAAGATTACCTTTTTTTTGGCTTGGGATATGAATATTTCTTCCTACTTACTAAGCGGTCTTGATGATTTTTCATTGAAGGTCATCTTTTCTGTAACAAAGTAGGGAACGGAGTTTTAGCAAGTTTTTCTCGAGATCAGGCTGTCTACATCTCAAATCCTTCTACACAGTATCATAAGAGTGACTTTGCAGAAGGAGATGGGTGGCATATAAATGTAATAAATAAATATTTCATTGATACAAATCTACTCAGGATTCTATTATAATAATCATTTATTCATACTTCACTGGTTTTCCAAGAAATAGCACTTTTCCCCTCTACTTCATATATAAATGAAACAAGAGTTCTGTTCTGATAATTTTTATTTTATAAATTAGATTTTTTAAAATCCTACTTTTATTTTTTCACTATTTTAGATATGTTTATCTATGTATATATCTTTTTTTTTTTTTGCATTTATATCCCGCCCTTCTCCGAAGACTCAGGGCGGCTTACACTATGTCAAGCAATAGTCTTCATCCATTTGTATACTATATACAAAGTCAACTTATTGCCCCCCAACAATCTCATTTTACCTATCTTATAAAGGATGGAAGGCTGAGTCAACCTTGGGCCTGATGGGACTTGAACCTGCAATATTGCAAGCAGTTGCTGTTAATAATAGGCTGCATTAGCCTGTTGCGCCACCAGAGGCAAACATACCTAACACCTCTGCCTATTTTCTCACAACAACAACAACCCTGTGAGGTGGGTTGACTAAAAGATGGCCCAAGATTACCCAATGGCTTTTCTTCTCATTAGGGGAGGTCTGGAAGTCAGCATTTCCTGGTTTTTAGGTCATCACTTTCACCACTACACCAAATTGTCTTTCTTATTCTGTAGGAGCTGGGTTGAAAAGCTTAGATTTTTAAATAGGTACTTAAATTTTCAGAGGGACAATAGCTTTCAAGATTGGAGAATTAAACAATAGAGCGCTCGCTCAAAATAACAGATGCAGTTAACGATATTTATATGTGGATTTTATGCTGTAAAAAGAATAAAAGACGATCAACAGTTTCAAAAAACTGTAAGTTAAAGGCGACCCATCTCTTAAATTGATATATCATGTTAGAAAAAGAAATGTAAAAGCTGGCATATTCAATTTAAAATTAAATACAGAGTTTGAATTTCAGGCGGCGAAGCTAAAAAGATCAAAGGAAACCCTCTACAGTTCTTTCGAATTTGATATTATGCTTCTCAGGAGATCATTTATTCCCATAATTTAGTTTGACTTATTTTGGCTTCAGTTCCATTAAAAGTATGTAGCAAGGAGAGAGCCTCTCTTTACTTAAATTTTTAACTTCAACCTGTCAGTGAAAAAGGAGAAAAGTGTCTGAAAGAGGATGATCTACAGAGCTGCTAATAGCTTTCAAATCTTTTTTGAGCCTGATAGGGGGAGGCTGTCCCCTACCCAGGCATGATTGTATTTTAACCCTTATGGTCATTATTCGCTTGAAATAGGCACCTTTATTGAAGCCCAGCCTTCCCATTTGCCCTTGAAACTATGCTGTGCATTCTATGGCATCCCCTGTAAAGGCTCCCTTGCCAACAATAATGTTGCTTAGGTAGCCATAATAATGAAGGAAAGCCCGCCATGTTTCCTTTGAAGTAATTAGAGGCAAGTACAGAAGTTGCTGGAGATGCAAGACAGGTGAGTTTCCAAAAGTTCACACCATGATCAGGAAGGGCTCCCTATCCTGAGTTGTGAGAAGCCCAGAGAGTTTTCTTGCATTAAAGGTAAAGGTAAAGGTTCCCCTCTCACATATGTGCTAATAGTTCCCGACTCTAGGGTGCGGTGCTCATCTCTGTTTCAAAGCCAAAGAGCCAGCACTGCTCTGTGGTCATGTGGCTGGCATGACTAAACACACACGGAATGTTGTTACCTTCCCACCAAAGGTGGTCCCTATTTTTCTACTTGCATTTTTTTACGCGCTTTCGAACTGCTAGGTTGGCAGAAGCTGGGAGAAGTAATGGGAACTCACCTGTTTGAATCCCGGCACTAGGGATTCGAACAGCTGAACTGCCGACCTTTCGATTGACAAGCTCAGTGTCTTAGCCACTGAGCCACCATGTCCCATTGCATTGGGCTCAGATAAATCCTGGCCATCTGTCTCAACAGCTTTTGATCAAAATACTAATTCAATCTCCTGGGTATGCTAATGTTGAACTACTGCTTGTGGAGCTTGGATAATTTCCATCCATATGACCGTTGTTAACTTGTTCTTGTTCTTTTAATTTGTTCTATCCCCATTTTCTTCTGTTGTGGGCAAAATCTTTGCTACCATTTGATTGGAAGATCCTAACTATTCTGAGATTATCTGTTCGCTGGTGTGGGATCTGTATTCCAGGAGGTGGGGGGAAAACTGATTGGTTGAGATTAGCAATAGCAATAGTACTTACTCTTATATACCGCTTCCTAGTGCATTTACAGAGTCAGCGTATTGCCCCCAGCAATCTTGGTCCTCGTTGAGCTTGGAAGGATGGAAGGCTGAATCAACATTAAGCCTGTCAGGATCGAACTCCTGGTGTGTGGGCAGAGTTAGTCTGCAATACTGCATTCTAACTACTGCACCATCAGATTGCTGACATTTTAGTGATTAAACAGACTTCTATCCTGGATACATAGTATATAGATATTCCTCAGAGGATTTTAAGAAAATACATACAGAAGTCCAGGCTTTCTAAAGTTGCACCTCTTGTATCAAATATATACTTTATATATTTGACACAAGAGAACTGAGATTTCAGTAGAATTGTTTGCCTTCAGCTAAGTAGCCTAAGTACTTTTCATTAATCTTAGCCAAAGAGTAGAAGATTTCAGACTAAGGAACAAATGCTTCCAAAACTAAATAGCATTCTCCTTATGGTGACTTTAGGGAGTATCTCTGTCACAAATGAAGTTCTTGGTGAAAAGACACCTTCTATAAAGAGAAAAAAAAATGGGATGCTCCGTAGCAGAGACAATAACATGCATGGCATTCTTGCTATCATAGAAATTATTTTTATATCAGCTCTGCTAGATTGGATATTACTTTTCAATCCCTTACATCTGCCTAAGTGGAAGGCTGCGTGGTTTCCATCATGCTGGTTAATTCTGTGTTTGTACGTGAAATAGAGCACTGCACACCAAGACAACTAGACACAAGAACAGTTTTTTCTTGAAAGCCATCACTCTGCTAAACAAATAATTCTCTTAACACTGTCAAGCTATTCACAAAGTGTGCATTACTATTACTATTAATCTTCTCATTGTTCCTATCACCCATCTCCTCCCACTTATGACGGTATGACTGTAACTCGTTGCTGTACCCTTACGATTTATATTGATTGTTTCCTAGTATGATTTGATTGCTTATTTGTACCCTATGAATATCATTGTGTTGTACCTTATGATTCTTAATGAATGTATCTTGTATTTTTATGTACACTGAGAGCATATTTTATGTACACTGAGAGCAAAGACAAATTCCTTGTGCGTCCAATCACACTTGACCAATAAAGTATTCTAATCTAATCTAATCTAAATGTGAAGGACAATTGCATTTTGGAAGAAATTGGGTTGAGGAGAGCTAAAATCATTGAAAGCAAGTATTAATTAAGTTAATTAGTGCTTGAATACCACAAGAACCCAGTCTGAGGTAACTCACAAGAGTCTGCAAAATAATGTAATTCAAGGAGTGTCTTGCTGAGGCTACAGCCAGGCTTATTTGTAGCAAAACAAAACAAAAATAAAACAAACCTTCAAATCCGAGCATACCTAATAGGGATAGCCAGCCTGGCTACCAAACCATCCTCTCGTATTGCAACTCAGGAGTTGTGAAGTCACCTCTTACATATTGCAGTGAGGCACTTTTTTTTTTAACGTCTCCCACCACAGCGGCTGGCAGCAGCCGTGGGCAAAATGGGGGAACGGAAGGCCATATGTTGTGCATTTAAAAAGCATATTTTTCAGGCCAGTAGAAACTGGAACACATTGTGAGCCTGACTCCACAGTTGCCATCAATTCCACTTCACCGGAATAACCAAAACATCCTCAACCTTCAGTTCGCACAGAAGGGAAAAGAAAAGAATTTAAAGAATGAAGCAGCCCGTTATAACCGGGAAAGAGAAAACAGTGGGGATTTTTCTCAACTTGACTGCTGCTAAGTCAACCAGCATTCCTCTGAAGCAAAGGGTTCCTTCCCCAGGGGAAAGGAATTGCCCCCTAAGCCTGTCAAAACTTTTATCATTGCAAAAAGAAATTGTGGCAGGATAAGAAACGAATCAAGCAACATTTGTCTTGAGTTGGTTTAAGCTGACATTTGAAAGTCAGTTTGAAACTGGGGAAGAATCCTCACACGTGGCGCTGCCTACTGTGCAGCTAGAGTAGCTGGAGTTACTAACCAGTATTTATTCAAGCTCTACTCCAGTCGCTGAACTCTGCTCAACGAAAGTGGCCAGTTTGATTGCAGGCATTTTTTCTTCACCTGCTTCCATCCAAATAAATCAGTCTTCTTCTATTGCACCTTTAAGGATTGATAAGAAAGGGAGATAGCAATAGCCATAGCACTTAGATTTATATACTGCTTCACAGTGCTTTTACAGCCCTCTTGAAGCGATTTTACAGAGTCAGCCTATTGCCTCCAAACAATCTGGGTCCTCATTCTACCCACCTCGGAAGGATGGAAGGCTGAGTCAGCCTTGAGCCTGGTGAGATTTGAACTACCAAATTGCAGGCAGCCAGGTAGTGAGCAGAAGTAACCTGCAGTACTACACGCTAACCACTGTGCCACCGAGGCATTATATTTTGCATGTGTTTGTGCAATATACTTATGAGTTTTTCTTCTCTGTAAATCAGTTGCAAGTAATTCTTGACTTATGACCAGTTGCACAGTGTCTATTCATAGTTGTGACAGATCTTGAAAAGGTTACTTATGACCCAGTTTCGAAGTTCCAACATCCACCACCACCCCTTGCAACCACATGACTAGAGTTTGGGCCCTGAACAACCAGCTCACATATATGATCATTTGTCCCATAGTCACATGACCACAATTTACAATATTTTTTGCAAGAAACTGGAGTGTATTTCCAGTCTCTGGCAAAACCAACCCGGAAGCAAAACAATGGGTTTTGGCATTTGGCACAACTGTGGCATTTGCTTAACGACTGCAAAAATCAGGTCAAGTCAGTGACCTGCTTTAAAATGGTCTTGATTTACAACTATAACTGTGGATTCAATTACAGTTGCAACCCAAGGATTACCTTATTCTATCTGGCTGCATCTATCACTTATTCAATGTGGAAGACCGAAATTCATCCCACAGAGCTCTGAACTCAAAGTATTATGCATTTAGCAATATATTCATGGATGGTGAGAGCAACCCCTGATTTGACCTTGCAGGATCCTTCCTTTTACATCTTTCTTTTCTCAGACTCTCTCACACATATTGTATGTGTATCGGTATGTTGTGTTTATCTTATAGTGACCAGACGTCCCATTTTTGGTGGGACAGTCCTGCTTTTTAATAATTTGTCCCGCGTCCCGCGGCATTTCAAAAAAGTCCAGATTTTTTTTCCACTCCCATTCTGAAAATGGGAGGCGGCAACGCAAGAGGAGAAGGAGGAGGCAGAGAAGGGGGAGTGGTGGAGAAGGGGGCGCGAGATCGCCCGCTGCCTGGAAGAGCCAAGAGGAGAGCCGAGCCTGCCTGGAAGAGCCAAGAAGCAGCAACCGCTCCCAGCCAGGTGGCGAGACTCAGCGCGCATGCGCAGCCTCCCCCCCGGTCAATGGTGTCCCGCTTTGCCATCGCTGAAATCTGGTCACTTTAGTTTATCTATACTTCTTTCTGAATGAAAAAAATAATGGACTGTCGTTTGGGATGAGTTCTAGACTAATGTTGGAAGAAATGTCCATCCTACTCTCTGGAATGAGCTTCCCCCAGGACTTCGACAACTTCCCGACCTCCGGACCTTCCGCCGCGAGCTGAAGACAGCATAAAAGGACTGGCATAAAATTAGTAATTTTATTAGTAATTTTAATGGGGTTTTTATGATGTAATGTATTTTTTAAATGATGGGCCAAATTGAATAAGCTTTTTAACATTGGTTTTATTTATATTGTATTTATTGATTGTTGTTTTTACCTGGCTGTAAACCGCCCTGAGTCTTTCAGGAGAAGGACGGTATAGAAATTAACACACACACACACACACACACACACACACACACACACACACACACATAATAATAATAATAATAATTATAAATGTTATTATTATTATTATTATTATTATTATTATTATTATTATTATTATTATTATTATTATTATTATTATTATTATTATTATTATTATTATTATCTGGGTTCAGTTCCAAGTGGGGAAAAAGACACTGGAAACATGGAGACTGCTTGGAAAGATGATTTAATGGTGGACAGGATCACATGGTTTGATTTCCTGAACAGAAAAGGGCCGAGATGCTGAGCGTGCCTTGGTTTTATGCTCTCTCTGAGCTTTGAACTTCCTGGGGCATAGGAAGAGTACCCTGATTGGTTGTCAGATTCCCAGGGGGTGGGGGTTTTAGCTAGCCTTGCTGGTTGATGTAATCTCCCTAGAGTGGTGGTGAGTTTCTGATGCTAGATAGGTCCTATTGTGTTGCAGATAATGGTCCATTGACAAAGGTGTGTGTGTGTGTGGGGGGGAATTGGGTTTCTGCCTCTGGCCCATTGACAAAGGTGGTGGGGGAGGCAGGAAGGTGGGAGCTGCTTTGTCTTTAAAACATGTTTCTCCATTTCTCATCCAGGGAAATATATTCTGCCTTTTTAATATTTCCTAACATATTTCATTCTTCTAGGAGCGGGGTGGGTGCTAACTTCCTACACTAGAATTTTGGTGCTAAGACAACCAGATGCCCACTGGGTGTCTTAAAGCAGGGGTCTCCAACCTTGGCAACGTTAAGACTTGTGGACTTGTGGAGTTGAAGTCCACTAGTCTTAATGTTGCCAAGGTTGGAGACCCCTGTCTTAAAGGAAAGAGCTCCCTTCCAGTTCCAGTATTAAAGGCATCATACAGCTAACTAGCAGTCATTGTTGTAATTTTGACTAGGGAAACACCACGACTAATATCACCTATTTGTACCTTTTATTGTGTCGTTCACCAAGGATTACAGACAGCAGGCAAAAGACTCTCTTTTTTTAAAAAAAAATCCTCACTTGATTTTTATTTATTTATTTTTTTTCCTAAAAGTTTTATTTTTACAATCATATCAAATAGTTCATCCAATGTACAGTTATATACAATTAGTCGGGCTTGCCCAGTCACCACCCCCCTTTTTAACACTCTTCCCTCTTCTACCTTCTTCTACTTTCCAACCTTCCTCTCCTTCTCTTATCTACATCCTCTCCTCCCTCCACCCTACACCTTCCTTCTCCTCTTCTACCCTCTTCCTTCCTCTTCTCCTCTTTCCTACCTCCTACTCTCTTTTCTCCTTCCCCACCGTTCTAAAATGGTAACTGGGCAGACCCGACCCTGCATTAATTATATTTATACATCTTCAATAATCCCTGTACATTAACCATCACTCCATCTCTACCAAACCCCCCCCAATTCCCCTCCCCCTTACCCCCCACCCCCCACCCCGACTTCCCAGAACAAAATGCAGGGTATCAAAACTAACAATCATAATCTAAAATAATTCCTAAATTATAATCTCTAGTCACACCACACTTAGTCACACTCTCAATTCCCCTCTCCTTCAAAAATATATCTAATACAAAATATTTCCTAAATTTACTCATATGCTATTCGATATTTTTTTATCTGATACTTATTTTGAATATAATCAATCCACATTTTCCATTCTAAAATATATTTTTCTAGTCTTTCAAGTAAGCGGAGATTTTTGCCATCTCTGCCAGATTTGATACTTTGAGTGTCCATTCTTCAATTGTAGGTAATTCTTCTTTCTTCCAATACTGAGCAATCAAAAGTCTTGCGGCTGTTATTAAGTTCAAAATCAATTTAGTCTCTATAGCTGTACAGTCCATAATAATTCCTAGTAGAAAGAATTGCAGAGTAAACTTAATCTTCTTTTTCAAAATGTTCTGCATAATCCACCATACTTTAATCCAAAATGCTTTAACTTTTTTACAAGTCCATCATATATGGTAATAAGTGGCATCTTCACAATCGCATCTCCAACATTTAGCCTGTACATTAGGATACATACATGACAATTTTTTGGGGTCTAAATGCCATCTATAAAACTTCTTATAAAAATTTTCTCTCATATTTTGCGCTTGTGTAAATTTAACATTCCTCACCCAAATTCTTTCCCAAGTTTCCAACATTATTGGTTGCTGAAAATTTTGTGCCCACTTAATCATACAATCCTTAACTAGTTCGGACTCTGAGTCTATTTCTACTAATACATTATACAACCTCTTAATATGCTGTTGGCCTTGATCTCTCATTTGTTTTAACAAATTATCCTCAGTTTGCTTAACACCTATTTTTTGATCTAATTTCCATCTAGCTTGTAATTGTCCATATTGGAACCATGTATAATTTTTCCCTTCTTCCCCCATCTTTTCTCTGGATTTTAATTGTAATTCCCCCTTTTCCATACAAAGAAGTTCTTTATAGGTAACTACCTCCATCTTTTGATATATATTTATATTTTCTATCATGTGTCTCGGATTGCCCATATTGGAATCTTTCCATCTAATTATATTGATATTTCCTCCAAACCCTCAATAATGCATTTCTAATTATATTATTTTTAAATATTTTATCTACTTTCTTATCATATAATATATAGGCATGCCACCCATATAACAAACCATACCTTCTATATTCAAAACTCTTTCCTCAGTTAAATTAATCCAATCAGTAATTAATGATAAAACAACTGCTTCATAATACAATTTCAAGTTAGGCATTTTAAGACCCCCCCTTTCCCTTGTATCCTGCATTATTTTTAATTTTATTCTTGGTTTTTTGCCCATCCATACAAAGTTATTAACCCCCTTTTGCCATTCCTGTAATTTGATATCATTCTTAAGCACCGGTATCATTTGAAATAAAAATAGAAACCTGGGCAAAACATTCATTTTTATAGCCGCTATTCTTCCCAACAAGGATAGTTGTAACTTCTTCCAACTCTCCATTTCTTTCCATACCTTCTGCCACAATACCTCATAATTATTTTTATATAATTTGGCGTTTAGTTATTACTTTAAATTTTTCTTCTATAAAGCCTTTTAAGTTCTCTTGTAACGCCTCTAAATTCAATGTTCTAGTCTCTGCTGTATGAGCTGGAGAGGCACCAGCTGATAAAGTTCCAGAGCTCTTTGTTACAGTAGACTTTAATTGTTTGGCTGCCATCTTCTATAAAATTATTTATTTATTTATTTCCAACTTAATATTCACTTTAAATCTTCTTAACTTCTAAAAAACACAGTCTTTTAAAGCAATATTTAAAAATCTCCCTAGATTCTATCAGCAGGCAGCAAAGAGTTAAAGAGTTAAAGCAGCAAGTAACATGCAAATTACCAACTGCAGACAAACGCTGAAAGTATCACTTTCGCTTTCCACTCGTTAACTTGTTAACAATTCGCCTCCATTTTCTTGCTGTTTTCAAGCTTGTTACAAAGTATCGGGGAATCGGCTTAGCTACTTGCATAAAGTTCTCCCACTTTCGTTCTGTCCGGTATAATCCTTTATTATCCAAAATAAGTCTCGGCGTTTGGTCGTGGTGATTGGTTCCGCCAAAGCAGAAGAATCCTCGGATCTGGAGCACTTCGGGTTACTGGAGGGAACTTAACCCTTCAAACCCCTTTTTTCTCAGGGGCTTTAGGGAAATTCAACCTCTGCCCTCAGCTCACCCCTTCTCCTTCTCCCGAAGAGGGGGTTTTCCGAACCGCTGGACAGCAGATTTAAGCTGTCCTAGCGATTCCACATAATCCAGAGGTTGGTGATCATAAAGATCACCGCCATCACCTACGGTGCCAAACCGGAAGTCCTCTTGATTTTTATTTATTTATTTGTCAATCATATATAGGATAACAGGGAAAAGTATAAACATAATTTGGATACATGAAAAGAGTAAGTAAAAAGGAATATTAGGACAGGGACGGTAGGCACGCAGGTGCACTTATGCGCGCTCCTTATAGATCTCTTAGGAATCGGGTGAGGTCAACAGTTGACAGTTTAAAGTTAAAGTTTTGGGGGTTTGGGGGTTTGGCTTTGCTTTCTGCTTGTTGGAACATTGATTTTTTTTATTGTCCTCAAAACTTGTTTTCTATAGGAAAAATGCTAGCTCTAGATAGATATAGATAATAATTGAGCAGAATGAGTCCGTTTCTACAGTTATAAAGTAGCAGGGGTGAGTTGGGAGTAAGAGTTTCCTTAACCGATTTCTCCTCACCATGTGCAATTTTTACCACTCTTCTTATCTTTTTTTCTAAGTTTAAAAAGTTTATTCTCTACAAGTGTCTCCCAGTTTCTAGATCATTTCATTATCTTTCTCACTGGAATTTGATGAAGAATAGTAATGGATTGTGGATGAGTGGACCCAGTATTAAACTAGACACCCCCATACCCCCGAAGTTCTTCTGAGATGGAAGCCAAATAGAAGCTCTGTAGCTGAGAAAGCACAAATGGGATCTGAAATGGATGTATTTTGCAACTGAGAGCAGAATGCCTTAAAGACTCAATTTCCGAAGAGTATAGCTATATTAATTTGTTGCAGCAAAAACAATTTTCTGGCACTTAATTCTACAAACCACATTTATCCTATAAAAACTTACGCCATGATCATTTGTGATTTATTTAGATGCCACAGCACTCTTTAATGTTGGTACCTTTAGGCAGTTAGTGCAGCTTTTGAAGAAATCTACATAATTCTTCAGCATTCTCTCATTCTTTATATTGTCTTTAAAAAAAATACTTCGCTATTCATTTTCTGCTGGTAACAAAAGAATAAAAATAAACCTTTGAGAAATTCGGTTGAAAGTAAATCAAAACCCAAACCTTAACTCAAAATAAAATTATCCAAAGAAGGGATTGAAAAGCTATGTTAGACTATTCATTGTTTTATATTGTGTCGATCAGAAGTGAAGTATTTCCATCTCCACAATTCTAGCTGCAATGAAGCTTCCAACAATATCTTTATTGGTTTAGCTCAGGCTGGTAAGGCCTGTTATTAAGAACACAAAGCCTGCAATTACTGTAGGTTCGAGCCCGGCCCAAGGTTGACTCAGCCTTCCATCCTTTATAAGGTAGGTAAAATGAGGACCCAGATTGTTGGGGGGGCAATAAGTTGACTTTGTAAAAATATACAAATAGAATGAGACTATTGCCTTATACACTGTAAGCCGCCCTGAGTCTTCGGAGAAGGGCGGGGTATAAATGTAAACAAAAAACAAACAAACAAAAAAAATCTACTGGTAAGGTGTTTTTTCCAAATATAGAAAGAAAGATAGAAATTATCTTTCAAAGCCTTTGACTTTGAAAGAAGATAGAAACTTTCTTCAGTATGTTTGCCTTGCGGATATGTTAGATGGCAACTTCCATGTTTCTCAATCAGCAAACTTTCAACATGTCTGAGAAAATTTGCTGATATACAATGAGTTGTAAACCCTACACATCTGGAGGAGACAAAATCATAGTATCACTTCTTTCCTGTTAAGCTGTGTATTATTACAATTTCAAGGGAAACAGCAACCAGAATAGAGTAATTTTAAGATCTATCTTTGATATCCTTCTGAATAGCCCAAAGGTGCTTTTTTTCAGGAGGCAACTGAACTATCTTGTTTTATCTTTTGAAGACGTTTCACTTCTCATCCAAGAAGCTTCTTCAGCTCTGACAGGAAAGTGGGGAATGGAAGGATTTATATTCCTTACAGACAGCTGGTCATTTGCATCCTTTTAGAGAGTCGTTGAAGCACTTGGAGGTTTACCTGAGTAGTGCTCCTGGTTCCTGCAGTCTGCAATTTTTCCTCTGGAAATCCATTCCTACTCCCACACCATTCAAAGGGTGTTCATCCCAAATTGTATAGCTAAAACTCTGTAGAGATTCTCAGTCATCCAGGTCGTGGCTGACTGAGAAAAAAACAAGAAAGTCCAGTTACCTCCTGAAAAAAGTACTTTTGGGACAACCATGACCTGGATGACTGAGAATCTCTACAGACCTCCTGAATAGTTACTACTCTTGTTGATATTTGCCTTTTGAGAGCTGCCTTGACAGTTCTTATTTCACACCTGCTCCCTTCCATTTTTCTTAAACTGCTTCCTTTACATTCTTGGTTGTACAGCTTTGGGTACTGGAGTTAGAAGGCTTTATCCAACAAAAAATACTATTCTTCTCTTCAATAAAAATGCATCAATAAAGTGCCATCCATCTCTCTGTATATCTCTTTTTCAAATTAAGAAGTGGTCTATTGGATGATACCATTAATATAGCAAATTAAGAAATGGTCTATTGGATTATACAGTAATATATGAATTGTCCTCAATATCCCAAATGTCAACCAATGCCCTCTTTCCTACCTTCCAAACTGTGTCAGAGAATGAATAGAAAAGCTGATCCTAAAAGGTTTGATGCAGGGGTGAAATGCTCCTGATTCGGACCGGATCACCTGATCTGATAGTGAAGGTGGATGGTTCGAAGAACCAGTAGCAAAAATCCCTGCTCCCCTCCCACCCATGCCCAGCTGAGCCACATAATCATCAGAGGTTGTTTTTGGTTTTTTTTTACTTTTAAAAGCATTTTTTCTTTGGCCGAAAAAATGCTTTTAAAAGTTTAAAAAAAAGCCTCTGATGATCGTGCGGCTCAGCTGGGATCGTCAGAACCCTTTAAAAGCATTTTTCTACAACTGCCTTGGCCAAAGAAGTTGTAGAAAAAATGTTTTTAAAAGTAAAAAAAAAAAATTGGCCATGCCCACCCAGTCACATTACCCCCGCCCTCCAAGCCATGCCCACAGAACCCTGGTTTGATGGGGTGCAATGTCTTAGTGGTTAAAGATACTGAGTTTGTCAGCTAGAAAACTGACAGCCCAGATTCTGGACCCAAGTGCCAGACAATGGGGTGAACTCCTATTACTTGCCCCAATTCCTGCCTACCTAGCAGTTCAAAAGCATGCAAATACGAATAGATAAATAGGTACCATTTTAGTGGGAAAGTAACAACATTCCGTGCACCTTGATGTACAGTCATGGTGGCCCCATATAACCATGGAAATGTCTTCAGACAACACTGGCTTCCTTGGCTAGGGAACAGAGATGAGTACTATCCCTAGAGTCGGACATGACTGGACATGGAAAACCTTTACCTTTAACAGGTTTGATGCTGATATTCTTAGCTTGATTATGAACATCATTATAAACCAGTTTCTGTAGAAGTAATTAAAGGTGCTGGACTAGGAACTGGGAAACCATGGGATCTAGTCAGTGGTGGGTTTCAAAACTTTTTACTACTGGTTCTGTGGGTGTGGCTTTGTGGGCGTGGCATAGCTTGGCGGGCATGGCAGGGGAAGGATATTGTAAAATCTCCATTCCCACCCCACTCCAGGGGAAGGTTATTGCAAAATCCCCATTCCCTCCCGATCAGCTGGGACTTGGGAGGCAGAGAATAGATGGAGGAGGGACCAGTCAGAATTTTTACTACTGGTTCTCCCAACTACTCAAAATGTCCACGACTGGTTCTCCAGAACTGGTCAGAACCTGCTGAAACCCACCTCTGGTTCTAGTCCTCCCATAGGCATAGAAGCCAGTTGGGTGACTTTAAGCCAGCCACTCAGCCCAACACACCTCACTGGCTTGTTGTTCTGGGTACAAAAGGAGAAAGAAGCATTCAGTATGCCATCTTGAGTTGTAAAAAAAAAGAAAGCTGGGCCTAAATTTAATAATAAATCAATGTGATGCTGCCATAATTGTGAAAAATGTTCTGTGTCAGTAAAGACATTTAAAGTAACACATATGAACAGTGGTTTTATAATATATTAGATGAATTAGAACAAGTAACAGTTCTTTATTAGAATATAATTCCAATAAAAGAATATAATATATAAAAGGTAAAATCTATTTGGTCAAACTAAACTTCTGATGATTTCATGGACAGGTCTAGGGAGTTTTATCAGCAAGTGGTTTGTGACTGGGAATGTTTTTCAAGTTTTCCATGTACCTAAGACTCCATTATTCCTCTGACTAATTACTAAAGAGCTCCAGCTCTTCTTAGCCGTCCAAGCAGGGCCTGATAAATATACTGGCTTTCTAAGCACGTTGCTGTTAGAGTTCATGAGTAGCATTCAGATTAAGATTAACTAAGTCCCATAGAAATTAATGGAATTTAAATTAATCACGGGGACTAATTGTCTCTTTGAATTCAATATGCTTCTCATGAGCACCCTGTTCCTAAATACTGTTCCATACAAATAGCAATAAGTTTTTCTGACCTGTGGTATTAAAGAGAGTTAGATAACGTAAAGTCTGTAACCGTTTCTATAGATGGCAGACAACATTAAAAATAGCGTTTTTGCAGTTATGATCCAGCTCTTTTTGCAGTTATGATCCAGCCTCTCACCGACCCGTACGCTCACACAGAGAGGGACTTCTCAGGGTGCCATCCGCCAAGCAATGTCGGCTGGCGGCCCCCAGGGGTAGATCCTTCTCTGTGGGGGCTCCTACCCTCTGGAACGAGCTTCCCCCGGGCTTACGCCAAATACCTGACCTTCGGACCTTCCGCCGCGAATTAAAAACACACTTATTTATTCGCGCGGGGCTGGCTTAAATTTTATTGGTTTTAAATTTTTACTAGTAATTTTTAGTGGGTTTTAGTTTTTATGTTCCAAAGTTTTAGGCCAATTATGTAATAAGTTTTTTAATTCGTATTTTAATTGTATATTACATTGTTTGTTTTACCTGGCTGTACACCGCCCTGAGTCCTTCGGGAGAAGGGTGGTATAAAAATTGAATAAATAATAATAATAATAAAAATAATAATAAAGCTCTCCCAGAATTTCAGAAAAACAACAATTGCATTCCTTATTAGCTTCAGAAGGAGAAATGCATTTTAATCACAAATAAGGATCTATTCCTTAGAATAAGGTACATCCATATTTAAGCTTTACCTGTCCTGAGCTCATTTTAAGAAAATCATGTGCAGTCTGAGACATCCTGGCAAATAGCTAACAAGGTATTCAATATGGCAGCAGGCTACCCCATCCTCTCATTGGACAATGACAGATTTTCCCTTTAGATGTAGGTTCAGTCCAGTTGGAAGTCAGAGACTGCACAGTTTTGTTACACCAGATGCTCATGCACTTTCTTATGCTTATGTTCATGGACTGTATGGTAATGCCCAGGAATTTTGCCCAACTATGTATTAATACCCAAGAATAGAATAGAGAATCTAACTTGTTTTGAAAATGTCTTTACACTAATGCACAAAGTATAGGCAGCAAGCAAGATGAACTGGGGATGATTAGCAGAAAGGTAGTATAGAATAGAATAGAAAAGAATTTTTTTATTGGCCAAGTGTGATTGGACACACAAGGAATTTGTCTTGGTGCATATGCTCTCAGTGTACATAAAAGAAAAGATACGTTCATCAAGGTACAACATTTACAACACAATTGATGGTCAATATATCAATATAAATCATAAGGATTGCCAGCAACAAGTTATAGTCATACAGTCATAAGTGGAAAGAGATTGGTGATGGGAACTATGAAACGATTAATAGTAGTGCAGATTCAGTAAATAGTCTGACAGTGTTGAGGGAATGATATAAAAGGGATTACAGAAGCATGAGTTAAAAAACTAGAATTACAGAAGATAATATCACTGGTGGAACATTGAACTTGATGAGGGATAAGGAACAGGAAAAAAAACGGAACAACAATGCATATTGGGAATAAACTTACTTCTAAAGAGGTCCACAGGTAAGGCTTACCCAGAAGGTAGTGCAAATGTAACACACATGTTGAAATAATCTGGGTTAAGGCAAAAGGGAAATTCAACAGAAGGGTTATCTTGCTTGAGATCTGATACGATCTCCACGAAACCATCCAGAACAGATAGATAAGGATTTATTAAAGCAGATTATGGAAGCTCCCCCTCCACATCTGTATAGTGATTGCAATTTCAGCTACAGTGACAACTGTTCTACCAAATATAAGATCTCAGATATATTCTTGACTTGGGTTGGGGTTTTTTTTCTTTCAAAAGAGTGAGGTGGGCTCTAGAGGCTCTACTACCTTGGTTTTGGCTTATACTAACTAGGAGGAGTTGTCTGAAGATATAAAGATCCTAAGAACTCTGGGTATATGTTTTCAATGCATTTCCAGAATTCATGGTTTTAACTCAAAGCTCAGCAAGAGACGGACCCAACCATGAATTTTAGAAAGGCAATTTTTAATAGATTAAGATAAATAGTTAGATGCTATGGGGGAAAAATTTAAAGGCAAAAGTATTGTGGCTGGTGGAACTTCCTGAAAAGGACATTAAGGAGAGCATAGTCTCAAGCAATATCACGGAGGAAGAGAAGTGGAAGACATCTAAAGATGGCATTGTGAGGAGCTGAGGCTAAAGAAGGATGCTCATTGAAAAAAAGGAAGGAAGGGCTAACAACCAAGAAATTCTACAAAAATACAGCTCAGAAATGTAGGAATGAGGTCAGGAAGGCAAAGATGGAAAGTGAATGAAGGATAATAAGAGAGGCAAAATCCAGCAAGAAGGATTTCTTCAAATGTGTCAACAGCAAAAAGAAGACAAAGGTGGCGATGGGCTCACAGCTTATTCCAAATGAAACAGTCTTAACAGATGATGGAGGAAAATGGAGAGACTTCTATTTTGCCTCTGTCTTTCCATCCAAAGGAAATGGTGATTTAAGTAGCATAGACTTGAAATAACCCTTACAAATAAGGATGCAGGTCAATCAGAATAGAGTAAAATATCTTTTAGCTAGTTTGAATACTTTAAGTTGCAAACGTTCATGAAAGACATCCTAGAATACTGAAGAAACTGGCTGATGATGTTTTGGGACCTCTGTCAATTATTTCTGAGAAGGCTAGAGAACCGAGAAGGAGTTACCAACCTGAAGAAGAGCAAATCTGGATTCCCAGTTCAGGAAAGGAGAAAAATAAGTAATTATTGATCAGTGAGCATCAGTCTCTGAAAAGCAAAACGTTAGTTCAGATAATAAAACAATCCATTTGTAAGCATCTTGAGGACAATGGCAACATTTTAAGAGCCAGGAGTGTGGGTTTGTCAAAAAAAAAAAAAAAAGATCCTATGAGAAAAATCTCTCTCCTTTCTTGACAAGGTATCAACTTTAAATGAGAATAAAAAGGAATAAAACTAACTCAATTTCAGCAAAGCATTTGACAAGGTTCCACATGATAATCTCATTGAGAATATTGAAGTGTGATATGGATGTGCTACCATAAAGTGGGTCAACAATTTAGTGCTTAAAGAATCAGCATTAATTACTGAAGTTGGAGAATCATAACCAGTAAATCTCACAAGAGCAGTTGTAGGATTCAAATTTTTTTTACTCCCGGTTCTGTGGGCGTGGCTTGGTGGACATGCATGGCATGGCGTGGCTTGGTGGGCAGTGGTGTGGTGTGGCTTGGTGGGCATGGCAGGGGAAGGATACTGCAAAATCCCCATTCCCTCCCCACTCCAGGGAAAGGATACTGCAAAATCCCCATTCCCTCCCCACTCCAGGGGAAGGATACTGCAAAATCCCCATTCCCTCCCCACTCCAGGGGAAGGATACTGCAAAATCCCCATTCCTACCCCACCCCACTAACCTGCTTTCCAGCTCTGTTCTCCTGTGCAGGGCAACAAAAGAAGACCCAGCCGATCAGCTGAGACTCAATCAACTGAGACTCGGGAGGCAGCGAATAGATCGGGGGGGCATGGCCAGCCAGAGATGGTATTTGCCAGTTCTCTGCACTACTCAAAATTTCTGCTACTAGTTCACCAGAACCGGTCAGAACTAGCTGAATACCACCTCTGCACAAGAGGGTTCTTTGGGACCAGTATCTTCAACATTTTTATTAATCACCTGGACAATAGGATTGTTAGGCTTGCTTATTAAATTTGATGATGGTACAAAATTGGGAGTACTGCTCAATACCCAGGAAGACCAAGTAGGACCAGCACCTAATCTGGACAGTTTGGAAGACTGGTCTGAGAGGATTCAAGATGCCCTTCAACAGGGAAAATGATAAGATGTTACATCTAGGAGGGATAAATACAAGTCACAAATACAAGATGGGGGATTCATGGCTAGGATGTGTTATGTTAGAGAAGGGTGTGATTGTTAACAATAAGCTGAACATTAGTTAGCGGGGTGAGAATTAGCAGTTAGAAAGGCTAATGCGGATCTGGGTTGCATCAGAAGAGAAAGACACTAAAACTAATGAATAAACTTTGGATATTGATTCTAACAAAAGAGGACCAAGGGAAGCATGATATCAGTGTTGTGATATATGACACAAATGAGCCCAAAATGTTGCTAAGTGAGACATTAGTTAAGTGCGTTTGCCCCATTTAATGACTTTTCCTGCCACAGTTGTTAAGTGAATCGTTACAGTTGTTAAGTTAGTAACTTGGTTGTTAAGTGAATCTGGCTTCCCCATTGACTTTCCTAGTCAGGTCAGAAAAGGTGATCACATGACTGGGACACTGCCATGAATATGAACCAGTAGCCAAGCCTCTGGATTTTGATCATGTGACCAAGGGGATGCTGCAATGTCATAAGTGTGAAAAATGGTCATAAGTCACTTTTTTAGGGTTAGGGTTAGGGTAGAGTACCGTATGCAGAACAATAGAACAGTCTGCCTATGGCGGCTGTGGATTCTCCATCTCTTAAGAAGACACTGGGCAGCTACCTCTTGTTGTGTCTCGTCCGATCTCACCACAGCCGGGGTCTTCTTATCTGCTTCCGAACACGGAGGAATGTCCTGGTATGCCTCCTGGCCCCAGCCCTGGCTCCATGCCCGGACAGGCTGAAGAGGAGAAAGTATCTCCAGCCCCCAGCTCTGGCTCCATGCCCAGGCAAACGGAGCAACTAGACCCCTCCCCCTCCTCCACAGCATGTGAGCCTGAGGGAGGTCAATTGCCAACAGCTGCCGACTGGAGTGACCCTCGCATCAGAAGACTTGATAGACGGAGGCAACAGAAGGAAGGGAGGGGCAGGCCTGGATAAGTGCTGAGTCATGGAGCCACACCCCATGGCCTATATAAAGGATCTGCTTTCTGGCATTCTCTGAGTCAGGCAAAGTCTAAACATATCTTGCTGAAGTCACTTTCTGGTCTCCTGCCTGCCCTGAGGACTTTGCTAGGACTTTGGCAGAGCTGCAGAGGCATGCCTGATTCGGATTTCCCTGACCCGGTCGTCAGCAGAGGAGTGGGACACGACACCTCTTGAGAGTGGTTTAACTGGTTTTCCTGTGCATGGCAGAAGGCTGGACTAGATGATCCTTGTAGATTTTTTCCAGTTCCACAACTTTGTGATACTTATGTAATTTCGAATAGAACTTGAAAACATTCACCTTGATTTTTAAAAAATGAAACCAATTTTGACCGAGTGCTAACAAATTGGAAATCTAATGTTCAAAGCCTAGTCCAAAACAGGCACGGGGAGAGTGGGGGAGTTACATTTTGTACCTGTACTTTATAATAGGTTGCAAGACAACTGCTGCAAAATTCTTAATAGCTCATTCCTCTCAACTTCAGATTGATGTTTTCCCTTTTGGAGGGTTTTTTTTTTTTTTTGAAGCTGCACAGACCATGGTGAAAAATAGTGAGCCGTACCTGTGTCCCTCAGGATCAATTTATTTATTGCATCTGTATTCTGTCCTTGCTTCAAATAGATGAGAGTAGCATTTTACTCTTTCAAACAACAAAGCTGGGGCCAAACCAGATATGACAGAGGCTGTCATTCATGAGACGGCTTGATTCATATATAAAATGCCAGTGTGGAAAAATACCACTGAAAGTGGGGTTTTTTTTTTATAACATGATGTCATCTATTCTTTTATTTTTTGGATGTCAGGATTATTATGTCACTTATGCTTCTATTAAGACTGAGTTCATACGAAACCTTAAATACATCCACTGAAAAATAATTCTAAACCTATAAATTTCTCTTCTGAATGGAGATGATCATACACAGCAAATATTCTGTGGACTTTCCTCCCAATTCATCAGAGGATGTACACAGGCCTGAGGGACGGAGCGCTTACTGTGTGTACTTGGATTACGATTTAATTTCAGTGCGTTTTTCTGTCCCTCACACCAAGACTTTTAGTTTCAAATAAGAACAAGGCCCAAGGTTACGAGAGGAAACCTGGCTATTTGTGGATCTTTCTAATTTCTAGTATGTATTTCAGGGGTGGCATTCACTTACCCTAACCCTAACCCTAACCCTGCCAGTTCACAAATGTGAATGCACACATGTCCACGCATGCGCCCGGCCTCCTGCGCATGCACTTTGCTGGCATGCGCACATTCTGGACATGTGCCCTGCCTCAAAAACGTGCCTTAATAGGATAGCATAGAGCTGGAATGGGTGGCCAGGTGGACGGGTGGACAGGCAGGCGGGGGCGGGCCCACCCATGATTTTGACTATCAGTTCGGGTAAACCAGTCCGAACTGGCCGAATACCACCTCTGATGTATTTGTAGTATTTTTCCAAATAGGAGAATTTTATGAGACTAACTACAGAATAATTAATCAGTAATAATTTATTAAATTTGTATGCCAATTTAATTCCCAGTGAGTTCTGGACAGTTTTCAAATTGTTGACAAGATTGAAAAATTGGGGATAATAAAGAGATAATAAAGATAGCAGAAGCAAAAGAAGAAGAAGAGAAGAAAGAAAAAACAAACCACACACCCATCTAAAGGGATCAAAAGGAGGCATGGGGTAAGTAGAACAGCACATGCAAGAGGGGAGTGATCAGCTGTGGTGCACAATCTTTTTTTTATTTTTAAAAGCATTTTTTAATAACCTATTCGGTCGAATAGGTTGCAAAAAATGCTTTTAAAAGGTAAAAAAAAGGCTCTGATGATTGCGCGGCTCAGCTGTAATCGCCAGATTCTCTTTTTTTACCTTTTAAAAACATTTTTTAAAAGAAGTGGGGAAGCGGGCGACCAGGCATTGGGTGGGCATGGGTTAGGGGAGGAGGAATTTTTGCTACCGGTTCTCCGAACCACCTGCCACCATCACTACCAGATCGGGAGATCCGGTCCGAACCAGGAGCATTTCACCCCTGGTCTATAGATATTGCTAATGTTTATATCTCTATTGATGGCTAATTCGTCAAAGTGCCAGGCTTCTAGAAATTCCCTGGCATTTTTTGGAACTTGGCTTGGTCTAGGATGGTCACTTTTTCCCAATTGAAACTAAATCTTTCTCTATGTTGTGAAATTAAAGAGTTTTCATCATGTCTTCTGCCAGCTGGTTGATGTTCTGTGGATATGTTCTGCCAGTCTTCTGCCTGTAGGACAAAAACATCTATTCTCCTTTATTGGTAAAAAAAAAAAAAAAAGTCATCCCAACATCGCCCGGCACCTATCTGTGTGCTGTAATTGAGCATGTATTGGGGGCTAAGCGATAACAAAAGGCAGGTAATATTCCCATTGGAAGGTAACCTGCTTGCCATCACATCCTGCACCTGTACAGCTTCCCAGCCAGATTGTCACTTAACACAGGTGGAAAAGGATCCGTACTAAAATTGAATTACCCGAAGGAAGCTTCGTACTGATTCCCAGCCGCCTCTGATTCCCAGGAGTCACTTTGTCTCCTCTATGATTTCTGATGCTGTAGTCAGAAGCCTTGACTGCAAGTAATGGGTTCATAAAACCTATCTTTAAAATTTTACCTGACAGTAATGCTGTGCAAATATCTGCTCTTCTAGTTCACCTTCTCCACTTGTTTACATCAGGATTTTAATAGAGTGGCTGTCACAGAACAACAGCTAAAGGCCACTGTTTGATAAGTTGCTGTAAAAAATAGACTGTTCAGAATGAGAATTCTAGTCTTCAATTCAGCCATCATAAAAGGTGAGGGTGAAGTTTCTGGTTAGAAGAAACAGTTGCTGGGAGGACTGCAGTAAAATTCATTGAAACTGCAGTAATATTAAGGCTAAGGAGAAAGAAACTACATTTCCCATATATCTTCAGGCTGGTAATGGAATGTTCAACCCTTTGAAGGTTTACAGAAGGGGGGGAAAAACGACCTTGGTTTCTTTGTGCTTTAATTGAATTATTATATAGAGACTTGCAGGAGGCTGAAATGAGGCATTTAAAAAAAATGTGTTTGTCCAATCCAACTTCCCTCAGACTGACTAATCCACTTCTCCTTAACCACAGGGCACAGCATGTGAAGAGTAGATTCATTGTTACCCCCGAAAATGCGATACCCGGTAAAATAACTTGCTAAGCCTCGACAAATAATTCATTTCTAAATAGTTCATTTCAGGTCAGGAGCCTTGATGGAATCCAGCCACTTTTAGAAAGACTCGCAGAGATATACCAGCTCGAAACAAATTTGGCACCAGTGGTTAAGGGAAATGACTTTAAGTGCATAGCTGTAAGCAAATATGGACCCTTAATTAAAATGTTGGCATCTTGGAGCATTTCTTCATTTTAAGCAGGATATAAAGAGCACTACTTTCTGACAGCTTTTATTTCCCGTGTTGATAGAGGATTTTATAAATGGCTGGTATCTTAGCTCTTAACACACAGAGCTCACATGCTGTACCTTCCATATAGAGCTGTGACACAAATTCCAAGCTGTAGGTGTTCCATCACTGGAGGCTTTCAGAAAGAGACTGGACATCTATTTGTCTGAAATGGTATAGGGTCTCCTGCTTGAACAGGGGGTTGGACTAGAAGACCTCTGAAGTCCCTTCCAACTATTATTCTATGTTCTAAATACTTTCAATTGCAAACCAATGCTTTGTGCTATTTTAGTGAAGATATTTTTGCTCTATCCTTTTTGATTTGGCAGCAGCACCAAAACACCAAGTGTTGGTCCAGATCCTGCCATTCAAGAAGCTCATCCTAGGGGAGGACACCTGATCAACTAAAATGTCAGAAAACTGGTTGAGTCTTCATTCACCCATGTGCCATTTTACATTTTGGAATTTAGCAACAAGGTAAACTGATCAGCTGCTCTGTTGAGAGTCTACCTCCATTTTTTTTTAGACGAAATGTCTACAAGAGGTTTCTAGTCACTAGTAAATGCTGAACTTTTTCTAAGCAAAACACCTAATTTTGCAATATCTTCTAGTTCCATCATTTTCATCAGTTACTCCTCCATAGTGAATGTATCAGAATCTTTCCATTTTTGTGTAAATAATAGTCGTGGGGTTGGGATTATACATAAAAATAATCTGGCTCTTTCCTAGTTGTCTGCCCATTAATCTCAACAAGAAAAGTTCTGGCTTCAATTGAATCTTAGTGTTTAAAATTCTTTGTTTCAATGTATGTTTTGTTGGACAGAATCTTAAGTAGAAAATGACAATGGCTGCTGTAGTGTCCCTCCTGACAACTCTGAATGGTATTGTGTACAGTCTAAATGTAATTTATGTAATTTATGGATATTATCGGTATTCCTGTTCTACAACTTTCTGAGGAGAGGGCTTTATAAACCATATGTAATGCATATTATATTATCAATTCCTAGACGATCCAAGGTTTGGAATCAAAACATGTATTAATTGAGCATTTCCAATGTAGTTTTTTTTAAAAATGGCTATAGTGGACAGCCTCTCTCTCTCACACACACACACACCACCAAAATCTGGATTACATTAGAGCGTGTCAAGTTATTCTGGAATCAAATCAACAGGTATTAAAGGATTTACGAGCTCTTCTGGGTTGAAGGATTAGCTGGTGGCATCACAGTTGCCCAGAGATGCCTAACCCTAACCCTAACCTTAACCGTTAAGGTGTTATGGTTAGGGTGTATGGTGTTATTTTCTCACCAAAGTGGTACCTATTTATCTAGTCACATTTGCATGCTTTCAAACTGCTAGGTTGGCAGAAGCCGGGATAAACTGACTGTTCTGTACCCCTCGCCTCAGTCCGAGTGATGACTTAATTAGCCGGCAACTATCAGCTCTGGCAGCAAACTAGCGAGCGCCTGCCAAGTGTCTCTGTTATCTGTCTTGATGCCGATGAGTCAACCAGGAACAAACAGTACTTCAGCTCTAGTTAAGCAGTTGATTTGCTTGCCACGAAGTGGTATAGCAGCCCTTGCTGCTTTTATATCCTGTGGGGTGTGGCTCCATGACTCAGCACTTCCTAGGCCTGCCCCACCCCTGCTTCTTTTATTCCCGCCTCTTCTGCCTACAAAACCTAGGGTCCAGCCAGGCCTGATTGCCATCAGCCGGGTCTGGAGGTGTGGCCTGGGGGGGGAAGAGTCAGGGGACGGAGGCCTCGTTATCTCCTCCACCTGGCCTGCCTCTGGCTCCTGGAGCTGAGCCAGGGAAGCTGGTGCTCCAGAGGTAAGTCCTGATGACCCTTCCCCCTCACTTTCTGAGTCACTTTCTGGCAGGGGGCCCGGCTCGGGGGGCGCAGACACAACACTGACGGAGCTCATTCCTTCATGTAGCTCGCACTCTTGAGTTTCAAACAGTCAAGCTGTCACCCTCTCAGTGGTCTTCTGACTCAGCGTACTAACCACATGAGCCACCACAGCCATTTTTGTTTTAGCTAAATATCCCCAAAGTTCATGTTTTGATCCTGGTCTACTTGGGAGAGGTCCTAAGCATTTTAGGGAAGCATTTGTGATTCATGGTAATGCTAATGTATCCTATTTTTTTTAACCCTTGTAAACTGTCCAAAATCATCAATAAGTAGGTTGCCTTAAAATTTAAATCACAAACAAACAAACAAACAGACAGACAAACAAACAAGAAAGTTGTATCACAAGTGTGGAAGTATGCTTTAGCCATCTTGCATGGAATGCTCTTTGCTTTTCTAATTCTTCCAATATTTTAAGAGAACATATCAATTCAACATCTACAACAATAACATTGCATTCTTTAGTAGATACTGGATATAACGCACAGGCTAGGGATGATGGTAGTGGCAGTGTATTGCCATTGGAGAGGGAAAGACATGTACAGATTCATGAACAAATTCAATTATACTGCAGAAGAACTAACACTAATTATTCTATAGACTTGCTATCAGAATGTTAAGGCACGATGACTACTAATATCTTAAATGAAATGAGGATGTCTCATATTGATGGAAAAAAATGTAAAATATTCTGATATGCCACTATTAGGGTGATAAAGGTTGATCCCCCTCACCTATTATTTGTATAATTTTAATTAGGCTTCCCTTAATTTAAGCAGCTGACTCACTCTTGGCTTGGTGTTCAGAAAATTAATAGGATGACTAAGTAAAAACTTTCAGTTCCTTTTAAAAATGTATTTAAACATTATTGCCATTGTTGTTAAATAATACTGTATGCATTTGGTCTATCTTAAAATAAACTCAATGCGTATTTAAAATATATGTAAGAATATTTAATCAACATGAATGTTTAGACAGGACTTTCTAGAAAATATATTCTGGTTTATATCAGACTGAATAAAGTCTGATTAAAATTCTTAATTATGGCATATGGTCATCAATTTGCTGACAACAATTTCTGCCTAGATGTCACACCTTAATTTCTCTCTGCTCTGATAAAATTGAAATAGTGACAGGGTTTATTTATTTATTTATTTTGAAGAGAGAGTAGAAAAGTTCTTAAACATGTTGAAGTGACACAATTTTAGCTGCACGGCTCTTTGGTAATAATTTGCAATTTCCATAAATACAAGTTGCGATGTGCAAAAAGATCAGAAGTAATAGCATAATTCAGATTGATTGAAGCGTGAGTTTATGAGTGATGGTTTCTTCTAAATAAACAAAACTTTAATAGCAATAGCATTTAGACTTATATATCACTTCATTGTGCTTTACAGGCCTCTCTAAGCAGTTCTCAGAGTCAGCATGTTGCCCCCAACAATCTCATTTTATCGACCTCAGAAGGCTGGAAGGCTGGAAGGATTGAGCTAGTGGGATTCGAACTGCCAAATTGCAGGCAGATGGCAGTCAGCAGAAGTAGCCTGCAGTTCTGCATTCTAACCACTGCGCCACTGATTCAGAGACCCGTCTCACTATTTGTGACCATCTGCTTTTCAGCTTTCTGCAATTTTTTTCAAGCATTACATGGACTGTGTTGGAAATAGCATACATCTCTCTGATGTTACCCAGAGGACTTTTATATATATGTTGAGTGGACGGGGGCACCACACAGAAATTCTTCGATGATGTCTAACAACTGTCCACCAAAACATTCCCTGCAATGATTTAGTGAACTGCTCATGAGTGGTTTCACAGTTCTGCTCTTTGGAGAGGTCACCAGACCACCTGATCAACACAATGGCAGGTTGCCGAAAGTTGACAAAATCAGCACAGGATTTTTTATTTTATTTTATTTTACTTGAAAAGCAGTATCCAAGGCTGTAGGCCCAACTGAATAGTTCTAACAAAATGGAGCTTTGTGAGTGGCTTAAATTTGCCATTGTCAGTGCCTGCGCCACACTCCTTCTTACAATTACCATGTAAAATAGCTTATAATTTTGCAGGAATTTTAATTATAGTTTTTAAATTTTAAAGGGTTTTATGTCCGTTTTGACCGTTTTAGTAAATTGGCCAATTAATATATTCGTTTTAAATGTTTTTAAATTTGTTATTTATATTATGTGTATTTTTGTGTTTTTAATATGGCTGTAAACCGCCCTGAGTCCTTCAGGAGAAGGGCGGTATAGAAATTGGATTATAAATAAAATAAATTTAAAAAGGAATGGGGGACACCTCCAAATCCTATAATGTCAGATCTTGTGCTAATCTAGGAAGAGGAAATCAATAACTTAATGGGTCTTGCTGAATTACAATTCCTCACATCCCTTACTATTTGAATGGGGTCCAGAAGTTCAACGATGTGTGAAGGGCTTAAGGCAGGGGTCTCAAACTCAAGCCCGGGGGCCGGATCTGGCCTGTGGGATGCTTAGATCTGGCCTGCAGGGCCATCCTGGAAACAGCAAAGGACTGACCCACGGTGCCTCTGCCAGTGAAAGCAGAGCTTGGGAGGGCCACGCGCAGCCCTCACGAGATCCGTTTTCACTGGCAGAGGGTTGCAGGAGGCCATCGCAGCTGAAAACAGAGCTCGGGAGGCCATTTTCTCTAGCAGAGTGCTCAGGCCACCACAGATGCCCTCGACACACGTAAGGTTGAGCTGGCCATGCCCACCCTGGCCACGCCCACTCCAACCGCCAAGGTCAAACCCAACCCTGATGCGGCCCTCAATGAAATCGAGTTTGACACCCCTGGCCTGAGGTGTTCCACCTATTGATTAGCTCATGCATGAGTTTACGGAGGAGTATTCTTAATGTGCATTTGTGTAAGCTGTGGTTGATCACAAGAAATATCTGTGCAAGCATCTCTATGCACCACTTTATCAGGAATCTCCTTGCCCTTTTAAAGTCAGTTTGCATTGAGATAGGAAGCCGGTGAACGGTTTTACCATGCTTTTCATCACCGCTGAAAACAAGATGTCAAAGAGAATGATTCTAAACTAGTCTTTCACTTGACACTCCACTTTTCTGTGTACATGAGTTTATTATTTTCAGTGTCAAAAGAATATTTCAGGTATTATCTCTCTTTCTCTTTTACACACACACACACACACACACACACACACACACACAGAGTCTCTCTCTCTCTCTCTCACACACACACACACATGCACAGGGAGAGAGAGTAATAGAAGTAGTAGTGGTGGTGGTGGTGGTGGTAGTAGTAGTAGTTACATAGAGATAGAATGGCTTTAATGCTTCATAGCATGTGGATTTGTGATCAAATGTAATAAGAAATATTGCATGTCATTATATTTTCTATTTTAGTGGCAGCTTGGCTGGAAAATTCATTCTTAAGACTATTATATAAATATCTCCAACTAGGCGAAATCACCAATAATTTTCATCCCATTGTGTTAATATCTACTGTGAAAAAGTATATTACCAATTGCTGTACCCTAACATTTTTTTTCCTGTTGATTCTGCTGATTACAGATGATTTTCTGAATCCTCAACCTTATTATGAGAAACTCTGAACAGAAAAGATCTGCAAGACATTTGGCCTTAAGTCTTTTCTTTAAAATACTTCTATTTCTTTCTAAGGGGGGAATTCTATACATGCCTCGAGCTACTCGGCCCAAATTGCAAATGAAATGTGTCTCTTTCTCCAAACAGAGCTGATATCCGTTTTAACTATCAGCCTTCCTTCTCCTTCAGTGTATTTATGGCAACTGGAGGCCCACCACTGGTTAATGACCAAACAAGAAGCTACAGTAAGCTAAATAGATCAGGGCTCACAAATCTTTTGGACCTCAGGGATCACTAAATTCATAATTTTAAATCCCGCGGACCATTAATATGATCTGCCTAATGACTGGCTGGGTGGGCTTGGCCAACTCGATGTCACTCATGTCAGGGGGCACCTCACCAGCCTCTATTTGCCCCTTCCACCCACTCCTCTCCTGTCCGCCTGGGCTCCTTAGGGCCCCAACAGGAAGCAGTTGTTGGAGCTAAGCAGCCACCATGAGAAAGAGTTGGCAAAACAGCTGGCTCAGTTCAAATTGGAACTGATCACCAACAAAGTACCTCACTGAGGACTAAGAGCATAGGCTTTCCAAGCAGAGGGAAGACCTGCGGGAGTGCAAGGCCAGATACCAGTGTCTGGAGGCTCAGCAGGCTGAGATAATCAGCCAGTTATAGGCCATGATACAGTCCCACTGGAACAAGGCCCTCCAGCTCTTCTCCATCAGTGACACTTTCCTCCAGCCTTCACCCAAACCCCCCTCCAGGAGGCTGAAGCAGACCCCAAGTCAGAATTTCTACCCTCTCTGACTTGCACAAAAAGACCCCAAAGGGGGAGACTCTCTGCAGCAACACAAACGTTCATTGCACATATCCGGCCCAGGGGCTGTAGTTTGAGGACTCCTGATTTAGTGCGATATAAAAAATGCAAATAATTTTTCTGAGGACCACCAAAATTTTCTCATGGACCACCAGTTGGTGACCGCTGAAATAGATGACAAGATTGGGTCTAAAGTCAGAGAAGAGCACATGGAAGCTATGGAAGGATGAGCTTGCATGGTATGGTGGAAGGAATGTCCTTCGTTTGTTCTTTTTAAATGGCCCCATATGTTGACTCTGATAGCATCAGAAAGAAAGGAATTTACAGATCAGCTGAGAGATATAGAGGGAGTTGGGAGAGAGAAGGAGAGGGAAAGGAAGGGAAGAGGAGAGGAGAGATCATTCCATGTCCTAGTAATAAATGTTTCGTGCATGATATTTGGGACTGTTTTAAGTAAACCAACAGTCAGTATTAGAGAAAGCTGACAAGAGGCTTGATCTGTTTAATTTAGGGACTTCTCTATTGGTAAAATCTATATATTTGGGCCTCTATGGGAAGAGGACAGCCCAAGAACCAAAAGGGAAACCAAGACAAGAGGTTCCCATCAGTAGGAACACAGTCCACACAACACCTCTACAGCTCCCAAGTCTCGGATTGTGAACTGGCTTCAGAATACTTTCTCTTGCTCCACAATTGTGCTAGAAGTTAACCATGACCTGGATGACTGAGAATTTCTACAGACTTTTAGCTATACAATTTGGGATGAACACCCTTTGAATGGCGTGGGAGCAAGAATGGATTTCCAGGGGAAAAAAATTGCAGACTGAAGAAACCAGGAGCACTACTCAGATGACCCTGAGGAAACAAACAGACCTTCAAGTGCTTCAACGACCCTCTAAAAGGATGCAAATGACAAGCTGTCTGCATGGAATATAAATCCTTCCATTGCCCACTATCCTGTCAGAGCTGAAGAAGCTTCTTGGATGAGGAGCCAAATGTCTTCAAAAGAAAAATACAAGAAAGTCCAGTTGCCTCCTGAAAAAAGCACCTTTGGGACAACCATGACCTGGATGACTGAGAATCTCTACAGATTTTTAGCTATACAATTTGGGATGAACACCCTTTGAGGTGGAGTAGGAACGGATTTCCAGAGTAAAAATTGCAGACTACAGAACCAGGAGAACTACTCAGGTGACCCTGAGGACACAGATAAACCTCCAAGTGGCCTCAACAACTCTCTAAACGGATGCAAATGACCAGCTGTCTGCAAGGAACATAAATCCTTCCATTCCTCACCATCCTGTCAGAGCTGAAGAAGCTTCTTGGATGAGAAGCGAAATGTCTTCAAAAGGAAAAAAACAAGAAAGTGCAGTTGCCTCCTGAAAAAAAAGTACCTTTGGAACAACCATGACCTGGATGACTGAGAATCTCTACCGAATTTTAGAAGTTAATCAGTTCAGATCTCCAAAAGAGGTGGGGTCAGGGGCAAGGGACTTACGCACCACATTATTTTCACTCCGTAATCTCACGGGCATCCTCGAAAGTTGTACATTTAAAACAAATAAGTATACGTTTAAAAGTTTCTTCCTGCTATTTTTCCACATCAACCTTTTTCCCCCCATCCCCAGAAGTGACGTGATGCAGCTGTTGTAGCTTTAAAGGCTTTTAAAGCAGCCCAATATTCTTGATAGTTGCCGGCATCTTTTTATTTAATTCCAAAACACGTGTAAATGTAATTAATTTTCGCTAAATGGGCTTCCCTTCTTTATTTTCTTTCTTTTTGAGGCTGTAAATATTATCATCCCACAGAGATTTGTTTCTGCTTTCTCTGGTTAATTAAAGGCACTCTAGGATTTATCTTATGGAACCACCAGGAGGCCACTGCTAGTGAAATATTATATTAGCAGATGGCTCATCTATTAACATAAAGAAGTATCAGTGTTTTTGAATATTAGTGTTTCCAACATGTCAGTCCCTTTTAGGGTGATGTAATCTGGGAAGCAAAGTGAATAATAGTAGCGCTAGAAGCAGAAGACCAAAGCTGAAGAGCAATATTTATTTAAACTAGAATAGCTGGAACATTTTATGAGAGAGAAAATAGACGTAGCTGGAGACACATTTGTCTCCAGGCCTTGGAGTTCAGTTGTTGTTCTTTTTCTGATAAAATACTTTTGGTGTCTTCAAAACAGTTGGCATCTCTTGCCATTTTTCTGCTTGCAGTATTTTTAGCAGTTTAATTTTTGCCTCATAGAAGGCATCGGGAATAAGGCTTTTTCCACACTGTATCCCTCACCTGTTGAATTTCCCATAGATACTCCAGTTGAAGAAATCCATTCCCAGTAGTGTCAGTCCTTTCCGCTGCTTTGGCCACAACAATGGCTGTATATGTAGTCTAAGAGCTGAGGTGGTGCAGTGGTTAGAGTGCAGTACTCCAGGTTACTTCAGCTGACTGCTAGCTGCAGTTTGGCAGTTCAAATCTCACCGGTTCAAGGTTGACTCAGCCTTCCATCCTTTTGAGATGGGTAAAATGAGGACCCAGATTATTGGGGGCAATATGCTGACTCTGTAAACCGCTTAGAGAGGGCTGTAACAGCACTATGAAGTGGTATATAAGTCTATTACTTGAGTAATGCTAAGTGTATTGCTATTGCTAAGCACCATTTGTGGCTTCTCCTGCTTCTTTCTTCCTTCCCACCTGTGCTGAGAAAGGAAGCAAGGACATGGTGTTTGGAGATATCCTTCCTCCCTTTGTATTGACAACTTCTGGTCTGATACATCTACTGATCAACCAATAGAAAGTGTTTCACCATTTGGCCTGTTTTATTTGGAAAGAGAACTCTTGTCAATTTCACGGGAAGGGAGGGAGGAAGAAAGGAAGGAAAACAGGGAAAGGAGTGAGTGAGGGGAGGGGAGGCAAAAAGAAGAGAGGGAAAGGAAGGGTGGGATAGAGTCTGCAATATGCAATTTCACCAGAAATTATTATTTACCATTATTCCTGTTACTTGGGTTAGAAAGAGAAACTGGCAGCCCAAGATGAAATGGCCATGGAGCACAGTAGGTAATTGAAATATAGGAGAATACTTATAATACTTACAATGTTGGTTTGTATGTTACCCGGATATCCATTAGAGCTGGGTGGATATAATAAATGTAAAAATAAATAAATGAAAGAAAATAAATGAAATAATAAGCAGCACCACTGAGTTGACACATGTTGGAAAATACTATTTTTGATGTGCAGCAGAAAAAAATGGGAGTCAGTAGCTTTCCTCTTAGGCTGGGGGTGAGCAGAGGATGATCCTGCCTTGAGAATTGGTTTGTGGTCTATTCTTGTGCTGTGGAAACCTCGTCATACAGATCAGACCCAAGACTAAGAGAGAATGAGTTCTCCCCTAGCTTAGGACCCAGGTTCAAGTCTGGTACTCGGTGCATCGAACTCTACATCCTCTAGTCAATACAAAAATATTTTGCAAGAATTTTCACAACTCAGGCATAGGTGAGTTTCTAACCTCCGATGAGCATTTAGAGTGTAATGAGAAAATCACAGCTTGGGCAAAAGGAAAGAGAGCATTGATTTTTGCCCATTCCTCCTTGCATTCACCTTTACCTTTGGAATATCTGTTCCAGGTATTTTGGAAATCTCCAAACAGCAAAGAAACTGGAGCTGGGGGAAATGGTGACATTTATACGCTTTACACACCAGTGGTAGCCTCCACTGGATGATGCCTCCTTTTGTTAAAACTCTGCATCCACTCCCCCCCAACCCACTCCCTCCACCCCGGTTTTCTCCTGCACACTAGCATCAGATGTGACTAAAAGAAAGCCATGGGAGTAGCAACTCCAAAGAGTGTTTTAGAGTCACTCTTGAAAATATTATTCATCCATTTACAGCAGCTGAGATCCTGACATATCTTGCCCCATTGGACCAGGAAGGAGAAGGTGACAGTGTGTTCTTTAATACAGCCTTCTTTTCAGTCAATGTACGCCTTATATTATTATTCTTTGCAAAGAATAATATAGATTAGAAGTAGGGATAGGAAAGAGTGCTGCGCAGTCACCCTAATGGATATCTATGGTAGACATTTCTTGAACGATGACTTTTCTGTAGCTTTGTTATGGAGGAAAGCTGGGGCTTTGCAGAGGTTGCTTAACCAAGATCATAGTCAGTTCCAGAGCTCTGGAAGTAGCCCTGAGGCTGTTCTGAGGCTCATGCAGACCAGCTTGTTTCCTGGTTCTGAAATGATGTTTCATCCACTAGGGCCTTGGGTAAAAAGAAATATCTGAGTGAATAAATATATTTTTCTTAACACCACTGCCTCTCAATTCATAAGATCAACCAAAGCATACCTTTAAGAACTTTCCATCTTTGTGGAAACTAATCAAGGAAAGAAGCAACCTAGAACTAAAAAGAAATTTCCTGGCAATTAGAACAATTAAACAGTGGAACAACTTGCCTCCAGAAGTTGTGAATTCTCCAACACTAGAAGTATTGGACAAATGGAGTAGACAACCATTTGTCTGAAATGGTATAGGGTTTCCACCCTGAGAAAGGACTAGACCTCCAAGATCATTTCCAACTCTGTTATTCTATTATTTATTACTCAAAATGGATATTCCCCCTTGGTGAAATGTCCAGAATCTAGGAGCAATATCTGAAGGCCCAAGGAATTGCATCTGGATGATCCATTTAGAGATTTTCTAATCCTTCACCTATTTAATGTAGCATGATCGTTCTTTGGTCTTACCATCCTTTTGTGAAGTTATCAAATAACTCTTTGGGGATGATGAATAATAACAAGAAAGAAGACAGCGGACACATTGATTATTAATCATTCATTTGGTGGGGCTCCCTTTCCTTGAGATCAGGCATACTTTTCAGTGGGTGACATAGACTGAAATTGACAACTGCTCTTTAAAAAAAAAGATCAAGTTACACAGTATATATCCCTAGTTACAAAAATAAACATCTTTCAGAACATTCTTCTTGTGTAGTATTGTTTTTGTTGGAAACAGAGGGATGGGGAAGAACCAGCCAGCTACAAATGCCCTGAGATGTGGCTGTCAGGGAGATTATTTTAATTCATTCAGTGAAATTTTTTTGAACCAAATGAATTTTTTTTTTTTAGGATAATAATTAGCCAATCCTGGAGAACTTTGCCTAATGAAATCTGTAATTTAAATTAGATTTGGTAGAGCAAATCCAACCACATTGTAGGCTGGATCCAGCCCGCGGGCCTTGAGTTTGACACCCCTGACTGATGGTCAACAATGAGGAACCTTCACAATGAGCAAAGATTTTGGAAAAGAAAGATACTTTTGGATTTAGATAAAAAAAAAACGTATTTATTTTAAAAATTGACTAGACCTTCTTAACTGGTGAAGTCTAATCTTTAGAAAGGGCTACATCATAGGTAATATGTAGAAAAATAGAGTGAATCTGACATCTCTCAGAACATTATTCTGTATTTGCTTTTCTGTAAGCATACTGGAACAATGGAAGTTTCTTCCCTGAATAATTTGGGGTAACCACAGATCTTTCAATTTGTTTCTTAGACACTGCTATGTGGCCATTGGGTTGGGTGATGGAGTACTTTGGATTAAAGGAATCCAAAACCAGCTTCAGTTTGATTCTTATATGAACCTGCTAGTGAGAGAATCACTGAAGGCAGGGGTATCAAACTCAATTTCATTGAGGGCCACATTAGGGCTGCGGCTGACCTCAGGGGTATGTGTGGCCGACTTTTGTGTGTGGCCAACTGGGTGGGCATGGCCAGCTTGACGCCATTCCTCAAACTGCTGGCAAGTTTCCTCTTCACATTGGGTAGACCAGGTGGATGCTGGCCTGATCTTTCCTCTTTGCATTGGGTAGACTGGGCCAAAGCCATGCTGGGCTGATCTTTCCACTTCACACTGGGTAGACCAAGCCAAAGCTACACCTGATCTTTCCTGTTCACACCAGTAGACTGGGCTGAGACTATGTTGGCCTGATCTTTCTTCGCACTGGGTAGACCAGGACCGTCCTATGGGCGGATCTGGCCTGCGGCCTTGAGTTTGACACCCCTGACTGATGGTCAACAATGAGGAACCTTCACAATGAGCAAAGATTTTGGAAAAGAAAGATACTTTTGGATTTAGATAAAAAAAAAACGTATTTATTTTAAAAATTGACTAGACCTTCTTAACTGGTGAAGTCTAATCTTTAGAAAGGGCTACATCATAGGTAATATGTAGAAAAATAGAGTGAATCTGACATCTCTCAGAACATTATTCTGTATTTGCTTTTCTGTAAGCATACTGGAACAATGGAAGTTTCTTCCTGAATAATTTGGGGTAACCCCAGCTCTTTCAATTTGTTCCTTAGACACTGCTATGTGGCCATTGGGTTGGGTGATGGAGTACTTTGGATTAAAGGAATCCAAAACCAGCTTCAGTTTGATTCTTATATGAACCTGCTAGTGAGAGAATCACTGAAGGCAGGGGTATCAAACTCAATTTCATTGAGGGCCACATTAGGGCTGCGGCTGACCTCAGGGGTATGTGTGGCCGACTTGTGTGTGTGGCCAACTGGGTGGGCATGGCCAGCTTGACGCCATTCCTCAAACTGCTGGCAAGTTTCCTCTTCACATTGGGTAGACCAGGTGGATGCTGGCCTGATCTTTCCTCTTTGCATTGGGTAGACTGGGCCAAAGCCACGCTGGGCTGATCTTTCCACTTCACACTGGGTAGACCAAGCCAAAGCTACACCTGATCTTTCCTCTTCACACCAGTAGACTGGGCTGAGGCTATGTTGGCCTGATCTTTCTTCGCACTGGGTAGACCAGGACCGTCCTATGGGCCGGATCTGGCCTGCGGGCCTTGCGTTTGACACCCCTGACTGACGGTCAACAATGAGGAACCTTCACAATGAGCAAAGATTTTGGAAAAGAAAGATACTTTTGGATTTTGATAAAAAAAAAACGTATTTATTTTAAAAATTGACTAGACCTTCTTAACTGGTGAAGTCTAATCTTTAGAAAGGGCTACATCATAGGTAATATGTAGAAAAATAGAGTGAATCTGACATCTCTCAGAACATTATTCTGTATTTGCTTTTCTGTAAGCATACTCGAACAATGGAAGTTTCTTCCTGAATAATTTGGGGTAACCACAGATCTTTCAATTTGTTTCTTAGACACTGCTATGTGGCCATTGGGTTGGGTGATGGAGTACTTTGGATTAAAGGAATCCAAAACCAGCTTCAGTTTGATTCTTATATGAACCTGCTAGTGAGAGAATCACTGAAGGCAGGGGTATCAAACTCAATTTCATTGAGGGCCACATTAGGGCTGCGGCTGACCTCAGGGGTATGTGTGGCCGACTTTTGTGTGTGGCCAACTGGGTGGGCATGGCCAGCTTGACGCCATTCCTCAAACTGCTGGCAAGTTTCCTCTTCACATTGGGTAGACCAGGTGGATGCTGGCCTGATCTTTCCTCTTTGCATTGGGTAGACTGGGCCAAAGCCATGCTGGGCTGATCTTTCCACTTCACACTGGGTAGACCAAGCCAAAGCTACACCTGATCTTTCCTGTTCACACCAGTAGACTGGGCTGAGACTATGTTGGCCTGATCTTTCTTCGCACTGGGTAGACCAGGACCGTCCTATGGGCCGGATCTGGCCTGCGGGCCTTGAGTTTGACACTCCTACCTGAAAGTCACCAATGAGGAACCTTCAGAATGAGTTGCTAGAATTAGACCTCAGGGTAAATATCACAGGCTCCACAGCCCCATAGGATTCCAAATTCAGCATCACATTCTGAGATGATCTTTCACTTTTTATGCATCTAGTGGTTTGGACTGGCATACAGTTAGACGTGGTGGCTCAGTGGCTAAGATGCTGAGCTTGTCGATCAGAAGGTCGGCAGTTCAGCGGTTCAAATCCCTAACACCGCATAATGGGGTGAGCTCCTGTTACTTGTCCCAGCTTCTGCCAACCTAGCAATACCATTCAAATCTTTATTGTCAGTGCACAACATATGTACAATGAGATTGGTTGAGCTCCCTTATTGCACTCCCCCCCCCAACACAATACAACTCACAGTGAAGACAGAAAATTCCTAACCCAATAAATTATATTAACAAAACACCCAATCCTATTGCACCAGTGTGAACATGTTACACATTGCGCTGAACCTGCAAGTCCATCATACTACATAGTTATGATGTTATTTCTCAGGAGTCTGACAGCCCACAGATAAAAACTAAAAACTTTTCTTCAGCCTGTTTGTGCGACTGGCTATGCTTCTATATCACCTTCCTGATGGAGGAGGGTAAAGAAGTGATGACCAGGGTGAGAGTCGTCCCTGAGAATTTTCCTCTAATCTTTCTTCTAAGGTGGCAAGCCCTAGCGATCTCATCTAGTGGTATCAGGGGACAGCCCACGATGTTTTGTGCTGTGCTCACCACCCTCTATCCGCGGCTGTCAGACCAGCATGCCATACTGTGATGCAATAAGTGAGGACACTTTCCACTACTAAAAGGAAGTCATCAGTTGTTGTTCCACCCTGTTTTTACACAAGACCCTAAGAAAATTCAAAAGCAGTTCAAAAGCATGTAAAATTGCAAGGAGAGAGAGAGAGACAGAGAGAGAGAAGTGTGTGTAAGAGAGGGAGAGAGAGAGAAAGCGAGAGGGAGGGAGGGAGGGAGTATTAAACCATCAGTCCATGATCTCTCCTTTCTCCAGGGAGATTTGGCTGATCAGGATCAGTCCTCTGACTTCTCATTTTGGCTATAATGTCATCCTCAACCATTTAGGCACCTCTACCTCACCATATCCTCACCAGAAGCTGATAGGTTGTTTCTTCTAATGCAGCCCATTGTCCCCTGAGCAGCTGTTACATCCTGCTTGTTCATATTCAGCTTGTTGTCAGTGAGCTCTTCCAAATCCTTGTGAGACGTAGTGTTTCCACACCATGAATCCCCACCTTGTCTGTCTTTTCTCCCAGCAAGACAACTATCAAGCCAATACATCATATATCAAGAAACGGGATATCAGAATTATGAGACAGAGTCACAGGAGAGTAAAAATGATACAGAAAGATGAATAAAGTACCTCCTTCAAAGAAATACATTAGTAATGGATAATTCCCTAACCAGACAGTGCTAATAAACAGATATGGAAGGAATCCAGGGGTATCTGTCTGCTAATGGAACAGCAGTTTGTCATCCCCATAAAATGTACCTGGAAGGCTGAGGACCTCTGAAGAAAATTTAAGAGTCGCCTCAAGAGAATAGAAAGTTCCACTAAGTAAGCAAAATTCTGCTTGCACAATATTCAGTCCTGTCCTATGATTCTATTTAAACTGTGATATTACTTGGTAAATGTCTATACGTATTTACTCGGATTTCACTTCTAGAAAATGGTCGGATCCCATCGTTCAGCTTGTTGTCCAAATCTTATGACAAATGTTAAATTTATGTGAAATTCAACTGCAGGGTTTTTTTTTTCCAGTAATAGTCTACGTCAATGGCATTTGGATATATTTACCCTTCTACTTTGAGTTTATCCATTTAGGAGCCACTGGCCCTGTGCCTATTGTTAAGTTATCTGCACTATAATTAACTCTCTTTTTTAATGAAGTACATCTGGTTTTCATTGTGACAAGAAGTTGCCTTTGTTTTCTTTTCAACCTGGCAAATGAAGCTAGCAAATATGTTCCACGGTAACATTTTCTTTAATTGCAGGGGGTGCCTGTGAACATTCTTCATTGATGGTGTTAAATATGTCCAGGTGTGAGTGATAATCTTAATAGCAGAATTATTTATCTTCATTATAGCAAGAAACTGCCATGATCGAATTTATGAACATAGTTGTGTCTGAAGAAAGTCTTGCTTTCAACTCATGGGACTCTAAGATCTTCCCAAGGTTAGGTTATTTAATAAAAACAACAGTCAGCTGTAGAGACCATTGATATTAATATATATGCAAACATACATACACACACACACACACACACACACACACACACACAAAATGGCTCAGCTGGATTAGACGCTACACTGGAGATAAGAAAGAAGGCATATACGCATAGATAGATTCATCACTTTCCTGAAGGCCAAAAGGGTCAGGACCATCTGAATCTCTTAGATGGAGCTATTACCTAACAGAGACATCCTAACACAGGGGTTTCTAACCTTGGCAACTTTAAGCCTGGTGGACTTCAACTCCCAGAATTCCCCAGCCAGCTTTGCTGGGTTAACTCTAAAACTGTGGTTAACTCATCCTTAAATGAATCATATTTACCTGGAACTTCAAAATTTAAATTTAAAATTAAGAGTTGTAAATCTAATCTTGCATAGCTTCTTCTCCGGTAATATTACACCACTAACTAGAGCATACAAAACATTTGCTAGACCAATTCTCGAATAGAGCTCATCTGTCTGGAACCCGCACTGCATAGCGGACATTAATACAATTGAGCGCATCCAGAAATATTTCATAAGAAGAGTCCTCCACTCCTCCGTTCACAACAAAATACCTTATGACACCAGACTTGAAATTTTGGACAATTTAGACAATTTAGAACTATGCCGCCTTCAATATGACCTAAGCATAGCTCATAAAATCATCTGCTACAATGTCCTACCTGTCAATGACTACTTCAGCTTCAACCACAACAATACAGGAGCACACAATAGATACAAACTTAAAGTAAACCACATCAAACTTGATTGCAGAAAATATGACTTCAGCAACAGAGTGGTCAATGCCTGGAATGCACTACCTGACTCTGTGGTTCATCCAAAAAACCCCAAAATTTTAACCTTAGACTGGCTAATGTTGACCTCACCCCATTCCTAAGAGGTCTGTAAGGGGAGTGCATAAGAACACCAACGTGTCTACCATCCCTGTCCTAATGCTCCCTTTAATTGTATTCATTTTATGTATTCAATTCATGCTTATACTTATATATATTATCTAATATGTACTCGATATATATATATATATATATATATATATATATATATATATATATATATATATATATATATATATATATATATATATATATATATGTCTTTGGTTGTTCGGTTTTCTCCGTGTAAAATTGGAAGTGTCTTGGCGGCGTTTACGAAGTCTCATTCGTCATCTTCAGGCTTCAACCGTGCTTCTGGGAGCAATGTGTGATCGCAGCTGTTTCTTCCTTTTAACTGCTAGTGGGGGTTTGAACTGATTGGGTGGGAGCTTGGCTGTGCTCTGATTGGATGGGGTTTTTTTTGTGCTCTGATTGGATGGGGGTGTGTCCTGTGTTGGTGGGGGCTTGGTTGTGCTCAGTTTAGTCTGTGTTGCAGGGGGATTTGAGCTGGTGAGCTGCATAGCTGTTGTTTGGCTTTGTGGTCGTGCTACATCTGTATGAGATGTAGCCTGGAACTCCTGAACCACCGTCGATGACAAGCCGACCGATGGCAGGTTGAAATCTCCCATGACCAAAAGTCTGGGGATCTCAACCGCCACCCCGGCAAGCACCTCCAGCAGCTCAGGCAGGGCTGTAGTCACATAGCAAGGAGCCAGGTACGCGATCAACAGACCCATCTGATTCTTATGGCCCCACTTCACAAGAAGGGATTCACAACCGGCTATCTGAGGAACAGTGGACTCTCTCGGCTCGAGACCCTCTTTCATTACCACCGCCACCCCTCCACCCCTACCCTGGGCCCTTGGTTGATGGAATGCTCAGAAACCTGGAGGGCACAGTTCAACTAGGGGCACACCCCCTTCTGTGCCCAACCAGGTCTCCATAATGCCCATAAAGTCCGCGGACTCCCCCTGAATAAGATTGCAAATCAGGGGGGCCTTATTAACCACGGACCGGGCATTGCACAACATCAACTGGAGGCCCGGGCTCTGAGGATCCTGACCTTCCGGGGAACGGGGAAAGACTGAGGGGCCGGAGCATGTGATCACTTTTAAACAGCGAGCACGTGCTCCCAGAAAATGATACGGCCCCTTGCTTCCGCCATATCTGCCCCTCCCACTTACTGTACAGATGGAACCAACCTCAACATCTGGAACGTACCCCTCACCCCCCCCTCGGACCGGATGAAAGAACACCGTGAACAAATCCTGGGACTGGACCTACCGTCTCCGACGAGTTTTTCCCTCCACCCATCTCTTCCCTCCCCCCCTTTAAAAAACCCTTTTTTAAAAACCTATGTACAAAACCCCACAGATTCTTCTACCTCGCATGCCACCTCTCCGGGTCCCAAGACCCCTCGTTAAGGCAGGCCCTCGATAACCCAGAGGGCCATTCCTGCGAGGCGGGGGAACCTCACAGTCGAAGAAGTTCAGCAGACGTATATTTCATGCATAGAATTATAAATAACAGCGGGGAAAAAAGGAGTTCCCTGGTCGCTAGATGATATCGCGGCCTACGGACAAAGCCAGGACAGTCACAAACCAGGACCAAATGGCCGGTAGGGGCAACAGTCAAGATGGAGATTGGGCTGATGGATTGGCTGATGTTGCTGGTTTGAAAGCTGTTAAAAATAAAGCACTAACACCACTTCCCTGGTACTTGATAAATAAGGTTCCAATATAGTGTTTATATGTATTTAAGAAGGTGAGGCCAACACACAGGGATTTTTATTAAAATGTAAAACTGACTATAGTATATATAATCAAATCATAAGAGAAATTAACCTGAAGCCACAGAATGGAACCACACACAAATTCAAATTCATAGCACCACAAGATGCCACCTGCTCTTTGTAGGAGTGCAAGTGAGGGTCTTCACACTCAAATGAAATATTTTCTGAAAAGTTCACATTCCTTCAATCAGTTAGTAGAGAGAGCCTCTGGTAGGGAACATGGCATAACTACTGTTTCCTATAGACATACTTATTATTGAAAAGAAGCTCTAACTGTCCTTAGATTCTTGACTCATTCCTTATACAGATTTTGTCTTCATACCAGGGATGAAATTTAAAATTTGTTACTACCGGTTCTGTGGGCGTGGCTTGGTGGGGGTGGTAATGTGACTGGGTGGGGGTGGCCAACTTTTTTTTTTTAATTTTTAAAAGCATTTTTTCTACAACCTCTTCAGCCGAAGAGGTTGTAAAAAAATGCTTTTAAAAGCCTGCGATGAACAGGCCACTCAGCTGGGATCGCCAGAGGAAAAAAAGCTTTTAAAGGGTTCTGATGATCCCAGCTGAGCCGCGCGATCATCAGAGGCCTTTTTTTACTTTTAAAAGCATTTTTTCAGCCAAAGAAAAAATGCTTTTAAAAGTAAAAAAAAAACCTCTGATGATCGCGCAGCTCAGCCGAGATGGGGGTGGGCAAGAATTTTTGCTACCGGTTCTCCGAACCACCCGCCATCATCGCTACCAGATCGGGCGATCTGGTCCGAACCGGGAGCATTTCACCCCTGTTTCATACTGCCCTGTAGTATATTCTCTGGTGGAAATAGCAGCTCTGCATTGATATCACTTAGAGATCAATGAAAATCTGAAAAATCTCACTTAGGGATGCTTAGGTGTTCATGAAGGGGGTGTGATGACTCAGCAATTAAAGATGCTGATTCAAGACCCAAGTTCAAGACCCAAGCACTGACCAGTTCAAGACCCAAGCACCGTATAAAGCACTGTATAAAGCTCTTGTTACTTCTTTCAGCTCCTGCCTACCTAACAGTTCGAAAGCATTCAAATGTGAGTAGATAAATAGATACCACTTCGATGGGAAGGTAACAGTGTTCCTGAGCCTCAGTTTATAGTCATGCTGGCCACATTACGATGGAAGCATCTTCTGATGATTTTGATACCCTCAACTAAGAAATAGAGATGAGAATCATCCTCTAGAATCAGACATGAATGGACACCTTTACCTTTACCTTTACCTTTAGGTGATCGTGTGCATGCCTTCCATGCAGGGGTGAAATTAAAAAAAATTCTCTATCGGTTCTGTGGGCATGGCTTGTTGGGGGGAGGTCATGTGACTGGGTGGGCGTAGCCAAATTGACATCACTCACGTTGAGGGGCTCCTCACCAGCCCCTCCCCTCCCAGCCACTCCTTGTCGCGAATGGCAGGAGAGCGGGGAGGGGAATATTCCTGCCTACCATCCTTCCCTCAATCTGTGCTGAGATTGAGGAATGGTTGATAGGCAGGAAAATCCCCTTCCCCATTTTCCTGCCTTTCACAAAAACGGCTCCATTCCAGCTGCTCCCCCCCTCCCTCCTGGGGACTACCTTAAAGGGACAGGCTGCAGCTGCTCCGTTCTGAGTTTAAACTTTTTTATTTTAAACACATTAAAACGAAAGACAAAACATACAACATTTATAAAGATATCACTGTTATTCAAGACAGTCCTTTCCTATTATTTATATATATTTTAATTCTTATTCTACTTTTATTTATCTACCGTTCTTTATTTCATCTACATTTTACCTTGTTGTTCAGTTTTCTTATCTTACCTATTTTCTAATTCATACCATTTGCACCAGACCTTATAATATTCCGTATCCTCTTTCTCTTTGATTTCTTTTGTAAGTTTGTCCATTTCTGCACATTCTAGTATTTTTTTAATTAATTCTTCCTCTGTTGGCGGATTTTCCTTCTTCCAATTTTGGGCGTAGGCTATACAGTGCTGCTGTTAATATATAGAGTATTAAATATTGTGTATCGTTTGTATAGTTTTCTGTTGGGATCCCTATAAAAATTGTTCTGGCTCTCCCTTTATTGGTTCCTATATTATTTCCTGTAACCACTTTTTAATTTTGGCCCAGAATTGTTTCGCCACTGGGCAGGTCCACCAGAGATGATAATATGTTCTGTAATTGCTCTTACATTTCCAGCACTTTGGTGAGTTATTGGGGAACATATTTGCTATTCTGGCTGGTGGAAGGTGCCATCTATGAAACATTTTCATCTGGTTTTCCTTGTATGCTGTCGATATTTTCAATTTCATGTTTGTTCTCCACATCTTTTCCCACTTCTCTAATTCTATTGTATGGTTAAAATTTCTTGCCCATTTAATCATGGTATCTTTCAGTGACAGCTGCTCCATTCTGAATGGAGAGAGAAAAGTTAGCATTCTCTCTGCTGCGTTTAACATTGAATTCTGTGGAATATCGAGCAGCCAGAAGAGGTGAGCGGTGACTGGTGTGGGTGAGGCCCAGCGAACTGATGCCCATAATCCCTTGTGGTTCTCCCGAACTGGTAGGATTTCACCCCTGCTTCCATGGAAAGAAAAGAAGCCATTTTTTTCCTTTGGGGCCCCTATCCCTTAAAATTTGGAGCTCCTGGGGCCTCAGCCTTTCCCCTCAAAGACTGAAGTCAACATTCATTCTATTATGTGTTGCTTAATTACATATGTCTCTGTGGGTAGAATTATCATGAATTGTAATTATTTGTGAATTCACATTTGTGAATTACACATATCAATTATCTCCAATTTTTTTTATTTCTTTTGTCACAACAGAATACACAAACAATTGTTATAGATAAAACAACATATTTTGAAGAAAATATACATATATGTATAAAATATGCATCAACTATATCAATTTGATATGATGAAGGGAACAATAGGACAGGAACGGTAGGCACTTTTGTGCTCTTATGCACGCCCCTTATAGCCCTCTTAGAAATGGGGTGAGGTCAATAGTAGACAGTTTTTGGTTGAAGATTTTGGGATTTTGAGTAGAGACTATGGAGTCAGGTAATGAGTTCCAAGCATTAACAACTCTGTTACAGAAGTCATATTTTCTGCAATCAAGTTTGAAGCGGTTGACATTTAGCTTGAATCTATTTTTTGCTCTTGTAATATTGCGATTGAAGCTGAAGTAGTCTTTTATAGGAAGGATATTGCAATAGATGATTTTGTGTGTTAAACACAGGTCATGTCGAAGTCGACGGAGTTGTAAGTTTTCTAATCCCAGGATTTCAAGTCTGTTGGTATAAGGTATTTTGTTGTTTTCGGAGGAGTGAAGAACTCTTCTAGTAAAATATTTCTGGACTCTTTCTATTGTATTTATGTCAGAGATGTGGTATGGGTTCCAGACGGATGAGCTGTATTCAAGAATAGGTCTGGCAAATGTTTTGTATGCTCTAGTTAGTAGTGTAGAGTTTTTAGAAAAGAAGCTGCGTAAAATTAGGTTTACAACTCTTAGGGCTTTTTTCGCTATGTAGTTGCAGTGAGCTTTGGCACTAAGATCATTAGATATGAGAACTCCAAGATCTTTGACAGGGTGGGGGTCATCAGTTAGGTAATGTCCATCAAGTTTGTACTTGATATTAGGGTTCTTTTTTCCAATATGTAAGACTGAGCATTTGCTGGTTGAGATTTGGAGTTGCCAAGTTTTAGACCATATGGGAGAGGGGAAAAAGGTAGAATCTATTGAAAAGAAGTGTGACTCAGCCTATTTGTACGTTTGAACATGTATAAAACACATCAAGGAGCCAGATCACACCCTGATGTGTTCACTAAGATAAGCAGAACTGCAGCTTCAGGAACAAATGCCCAGGATCATGGGCCATTGACCACAGAGTCATTTGCACTTAGTCTTTGTATCCTGATCCAACAGCCATACTCAAGGATATGGGCAAGACCGGGGCTAAAAAGGTAATGGAATGAGAACAAACTTTTATTTTTAGTTTTGATGCATGTTTTCAGTTTACCAAAATCAAACCAGGGATGAAATGCTCCCAATTCTGACTGGATCTCGCAATCATGTAGCGATTGTGGCCGGTGGTTCAGCGATCCGGTAGCGATCGCTGAACCACCGCGACACCCTCCGCCTGGGTGTCATTACTTCCTGGTTTTAACCAGGAAGCAATGTGTTTTTTTAACCTTCTGCGAATACGCAGCCAGGGGTGGGATTTGGGGTTCTCCGAACTGCACAGAATCTTAGCTAGGGGTTCTCCCGAACCCCTAGCAGCCCACCCTTCGTCAACCTGCAATACTGCATTCTAACCACTGCGGCATAATGCCAGCACTTCAGAAGAGTGATCACAGATCTTCTTCTCAAGTGTGCAGGTCTGACATAAAAAAAGAAAAAGAAAAAAGGAATCATTCAGTGCAGAAAACAATGCCAATCATTCAAGCTTGCTGAGCATCAAGTACAGAGTCGTGAATTCTGTCAACCAGCAACATATACTTGCATATATTTATTTTGGGAGAAAGTCAATGATTCCATTCCTAATCCTTTGAATTACCGTGAATCCTGCTGGACCTTCATCACAAAAATACCGAGTCAAAAGCAGTTGGGGGGAAAAAAAGAAACGAGAGACTCAGTTCCCGACCTGATATGTGATGTTCCGAAAAAGGCCGTGATACATAGATAAATAAAACTCTGCCATAAATAAGACAAGTGCCCAACTTTGAGCCATCCAAATCTTTGCTAACACCACCGCTCCTGTCACTCTTTTATTAGTTACATTTGCACTTTCTGATGCTTCTTGAAAATGATACTCTCTTCCAGGAGAGAGGCCTGTCAGAAAAAGTGCTTGGGAGAAAGCAGATGGAATGACGAGTTGTTTCCAACATTTTATTTATTTCTCCGTGGGGTGGAAGTATTTTGTTAACTCTGCTCTTGAAATGCCTGGACTGGCCGGTGCTGCCAACACAAATATTTTCAAATATTTCATGCTGAAGTGCTGCAAAGCTTCAGTCTCTTTTCTTGCCAGTGAAGCTGAACCGTTATCTCCTTTGATTTCAGACGTGCTTAATTTTTTAGCAAGAAGGGCAGATGCTGGATAAGTGATGTTACACATTCCCCGTTTGTATTATTGATATGGGCTCCCAAAATAAAGAACTCTAGCAAAACTATAAATATACTTGGCAGTTAAGAGGGAAGCCATGCCCTTTGCCACCTGGGATTGTCAACAAATCATGGTTCAAAAAGGAAATAGGGTATCTTAAGGAGACTGGGTTGGTGTTTTGGATGAGAGAGCCTTCAACAGCTGCTTATCAGTGGAGCTAGCTGGTGAAGTTGCCCAGCAAATCTGAAATTAGTGCTGTGAGCAAAAACACCTCTGCATTTTTCCCTCTATCCATTCTCCTTCAGATTGAGTAGGAGAGCAGGTTTTTGAAAATTCTTCAAAGCAAAACAGAACATGAATGCGTTTCTCTCGTGATGTTCCTGCATTGACTTCCTTATGAGATGGCCAAATCAATTCCCAGCTTGGATATACAAGGAAGGAACTCTCTCCTTCCATCTACTTCACCTAGTACCCTGTTTCTCCTCTAGGAAAGGGGGCTCCAACTTTGACAACTGTATGACTCGTGGACTTCAACTCCCAGAATTCCTGAGCCAGCATGCACTGGCTGAGGAATTTTGGGAGTTGAAGTCCACAAGTCGTAAAGTTGCCAAGGCAGATCAAATATTTATTTTTCTTAGATATGAGGGGAATATGTTTTGGTTGTCATAAAATAATGTAAGGAACAGTCACACCTAGGTCACCTCCAGGCTTGACTACTACAACACACTTTATATAGGGCTGCCCTTGAAGACTACCTGTGCAGGCAGTATGTCTACCTCAATATGTCCATATGACACCCTTGCTTTGCAAATTGCACTGGTTGCCAGTTTGCTTACAGGTATTTGTTAACTATTAAAGCCCTTCATTGCATAGAGCTTGATTACATGAGAAATTACTTATCTTCCATGGTATTAGCCTATGCAGTTCAATCATCCAGGTTACACACAGTTACAAAGACTACACTGGCAAGTGATTGGTGCACTTATCACTAAATGAGTGATGGATGTGAAATACGGCAAGGAAATGAATTTTCTGAACATGTTGAAGATGGTAATGTTCAGACATGGTCCATAAATTTGACTGAAATCTCCTGTAGAGTACTTTCTAAATCTGAAATGTGACAGTATTCAAATAATGTAGGTTTTCTTTTTCCTTTGAAATCAGTGATAACTATCTGGGTGATTACTCAAGTTTTAAGACTGATATGCAGGGGTTAAGTGGGGCGAAAGAAATAAAGACTTGGGACCCTTCATACGCAAAGATGTTCCTAGCAAGGAACCCCTCATACTGTATATATCCCTTTTGAAGAACTGTTGTTGTTATTTAACTTTATATGTGATCCATTATATGACTCTGGGCTTTTACAAATAAAACATTTAAAAATGAGAAACAAAAATATGACAATAAATCAAAATGAAGAATAAAGATGTGAAGGGTGATTAAAAAGGATACGAGAATGAAAAGTCACCTTCAATAAGAGCCTGAGCAAAAAGTCAGATCTTCAAGGCACTTTGAAACATCAACAGGTGAAGGTCTTCCAGATCTCAAAGAAAACCTCATCCCAGAGGGCTTCCATATGACTCTGACCTAGACCTATAAAATGCAAATGCCCTCAAAAATCCCATGAAAAAACCTCGGTCAACCAAATAAAAGTGGTCAGCTGGAGAATGTTCAGGAATGAGTCAGCCAGATTTTGGAGAAACATTCAGAAAGAATCTTGACAAAGAAGCCTAGTTAGGCACAGAGGTGGTATTCAACAGTATTCTGACCAGTTCTGAAGAACTGGTAACGGAAATTTTGAGTAGTTTGGAGAACTGGTAAATGCCACCTCTGACTGGCCCCACACCCATCTGTTCTCTGCCTCCCGAGTCCCAGCTGATTGGGAGGAAATGGGGATTTTGCAGTAAACTTCCCTGGAGTGGGTGGGATTGGAGATATTACAGTATCCTTCCCCTGCCACGCCCACCAAGCCACACCACGCCCCCAAACCATGCCCACAGAACCGGTAGTAAAAAAATTTGAATCCCACCACTGGTTAGACAGGAGATGGGATGGCAGAACCTGGGGCTGAAATGAAAAGGGGGATCAGCCTAGAAACCCTATGTAGCCACAAAAGAACTAAGTCTAATGCCTTTTGAGTGCTGTTGACCCGTATTTAACTCTAAGCAAGTGCCAACCATTAGCTGAGGAGATTCTTATGCATGGGCTTTGAACAATAAATCAGTTTAATTCAACCTTCTTCTATGGACCGGTCTTTCGCACCTGACAGGTATACTATGTTAGGAATGTATCCATCTATCAATGGCTTAGGTGATACATTTATTGAGCATTCAATCTTTTGTTTCATGGAAATATTCCTAGGCAGACATTTCCTAAGATTCTCAGAATATATTGGAGCATTTTCCTAAGAGAATACTGAAACAGCTAAAGAACAAGGGGTTGCCCACTTAGAAAAACAATGGCATAGATAGACATTAAGGGGTTTAGGGCATACATTTTTATGATCTATTTTCAAATCCCAAACTAAGCAAAATGGAAGCGGAGGGCTCCTGAATGAATTTAAATAGACTTTAGAAAGCTAAGCATTATCTGACCTGGTTAATAATTGGGTGGGAGAGCAGCAGATAATCCCAGGGCTATAGTAAGGGACTTGGAAGTAAAAAGAAAAGAAAAACTGTGGAAGAAGTAAATAGGAGCCATTTCTGTGTTGGTGCCAAAAAAAAATAAATCTGTGCCTGTGTTCATGAAGCCATTAAAAGTGAAAGTCAATTAAAAAGATAAAGAAAAGACAGGAAAGACAGGAAAACCCAGAAGAGAAGAGGAAAGGAGAAAATGGTGTTGCATGGCTTTTTATAATCTGACATTTGACATGGTTGGCTTTTTTTTTTAATGCCAAAATCTTGATGACGATGCTTTAAAATTATCATTCCTATTTATGTAGGTTTAAGGTTTAAGTATGGTACTACAAAATTTGATAATGTCAAACTTGTAAAGGAAATTACAGTATATACCTGTGATGGCGAACCTATGGCACACGAGCCACAGGTGGCACACAGAGCCGTCTCTGTGGGCACGCGAGCCGTTGCCACAGTTCAGGTTTGCCATGCATGCACACGTGCCTCCCGCAGGCCAGCTGATCATAGAGTCTCTGCCATGCATGCGTGGGGGATTGGAACATGTGTGGAAGCGGCGCATGCACGCATGGGGGTGGAGCACATGCGGGGGGCGCCTGCATGCATGGGAGGCACCTGCAGGGGGTGCACGTGTATGCATGGGGCCCACACCCGCATTGTATTTGGGGGGTTCAGGTGAGTGCATGCTTTGGGCACTCAGTCCGGGAAAGGTTAGTATATACATACATCCTGATACATGTGATCATTGTGATTCTTGGGGATGGTCACTTCTTTTTTAAGGATGCTTTACTTTGGATTCCCACACTGAATATGGAATTATTAATATGGAGAGAGTTTCCTCCTTTAAATTCCTGGGAGTCTACCTCAGCGAAGATCTCACCTGGAAAATCAGCACGACCCAGGTGGCCAGAAAGGTCCAACAGAGACTCCACCTCCTCAGGGTCTTGCAAAAAAACTAAGTGGAATAACAACTGATGACCTGTTGTGACCTAGGCTTACTGAGTCATTAAAACACAGAGTCCCAGAAACCTCTTTTATTGCAACAGCTGTGAATTACTTTCATTCACAGTTGAGTCCCAATTAGTTGCAAAAAGTTCTTCAGGAGAAGTCCTTCGGGATAATCACCAACCTTTATCTCCTTTGACACACTGCTAAAGAACTACTTGGCAAAGCCACATGGAGTCCAGAATCAAACACAGATGCTGACTGGGAACAGAATTAACAACATTGCTTTCCTGCAAAAGGCCCATGTGCCTTTGCTCCTCTTTTAAGCCTTATGGGAGAGGCCAATCATCTCCAGACCTTACTCCTGAGTCGTCCCTTTTGTTTTAACTATTCTTGCCTTCTGGCAGCTCTGCGCATGTGCGCACTTGGAACAGGATTCTTCTGTTCCTGTGTCTCTCTGTTGTCTGACTCTGGAAGCTCTGGAGTCTGTGCATAACTCCCAGATGGCCCTGGCCCCATTTCTGCCTCTGACGCAGAGCCCTCGTCTGGGCCTTCCCCAGACTCCAGGACTGGCCCATGTTCCTCCCCAGCTCCTCACTGTCCGATCAGCTGCCAGCTCCGCAGGCTGCTGGCAGACCACAACACGACCTCTTTTTACTGGTCCACAATAGAAAGCGTCCTCATTCATTGCATTATGGTGTGGTATGCCGGCTTGACAGCAGCGGATAGAAAGACATTACAGAGAGTGGTGAGCACAGCACAAAACATCGTGGGCTGTCCCCTGATACCACTAGATGACATCGCTAGGGCTTGCTGCCTTAGAAGAGTGAGGAAAATCCTCAGGGACAACTCACACCCTGGTCAGCACTTCTTCATTCTTCTGCTGTTGGAAAGAAGATATAGCATAGGCAGCCACACAAACAGGCTGAAGAACAGTTTTTATCCATGGGCTGTCAGGCTTCTGAATGGAAAATAACTTTACAACAACATAGTACGATTGACTTGTGGGGTTGGCGTTATGTGGAATAAGTTCACATGGTGCAGCAGCATTGTGTGTTTGCTAATAGGATTCACTGGGTTAGGATTTTTTTTTTCTGTCTTTCACCATGAGTTGTATTGGGTTGGGGGGATGCACGAAGGGAGGCTCATCCAATCTCATTGTACAAATGTTGTACTCTGACAATAAAGGTTTGGAATTAAAATTACATCTGACAGCGTAAATGATCCCTTCTGAGACACTGAGAGTTGGGCAGCCATATAGATTTTCTTAAATAAAATAAATTTTTAAAAATTGGGTGTCAGTATTCACCATGGGGTGTCCTCATGTTATACTATAAGAGCTTCATTTGCAGAAGTAATCAGACTTTGAAATAGCTTATATTTAGAACAGGGCAGACTACAAAACCTAACATTAAGTGCAAATTGAGAGTAGACTAAGCACATGGAGAACAAGAAGAAAGTAGACTTAATAAAAGGCCTACAGTGTGGAATGTATACCCATTCTTGGTTCTCTGGTAAGGAGGAAAAGGGTGTTTTTATTCCTCAGGATGATCAGGAGATCCAGCCTCACATGATGACATGAAATTTGCCTCCTCTGGGTTTTACCTTGTTCATTTTATTTGACATTTTTGAGACTGAGCTGAATTACAGATTAGTAGCCCTTAGCAATGGGCTGCAAAGATGAGGTTTTAGTGTGATAGGGTAACTCAAGCTGGGGGGGTGGGGATTGGGAGAAAGAAAATGTGTGAAAATTGAAATGACAAGGTCAAGTTGATAACTTGATTGTGGAAGTTGTAAAAGTAAGTTGCAATATAATTAGATATGGACCAGATTGGACACATAAAATATTTATTTACGTATCATATTTATATGCCGCCCATCTCACAGAAACATGACTGGGTAGAGTACAATAAAATGATAATAAATGGTAAAAACCAGTATGAACCTTGAATGGTTTTTTAAAAAGCAAATCAACTAAATTAAGGCTGCACATCTCTACACATTACAATTTGGCATGCCCTTACCTAAGAGTGTATCCACACAACACAACAGGATTTATTCCTGAGTAAATATACACAGAACTCCATTATTATTAATTTAAGGTAAAGGTAAAGATTCCCCTCACTAGTCGTGACTGTGCTAGTCATTCCCAACTCTAGGGGGCGGTGCTCATCTCTGTATCAAAGCCAAAGAGCCAGCACTGTCCGAAGACGTCTCTGTGGTTATGTGGCTGGCATGACTAAATACCAAAGGTTCACAGAACGCTGTTACCTTCCCACCAAAGGTGGTCCCTATTTTTTCTACTTGCATTTTTTACGTGCTTTCGAACTGCTAGGTTGGCAGAAGCTGGGACAAGTAACGGGAGCTCACCCCATTACGCAACACTAGGGATTTGAATTGCTGAATTGCAGACCTTTTGACTGACAAGCTCAGTGTTAAATTAATAATTTATTTATTATTAATTTAATTCTGTCTTAATATGAAGAGGCGTGCACTTATTGTTGATTTGTGCACTGTTTATTTTTATTTCTATGAACCTCTGATATTGTGAGGTTTCTTTTTTTTGTTTGTGTTAAGAGATGGACATTGAGAAATAGCTTGTAGACTATTTGTTCCACAGGAAGCCAACCAATTTTTGGAAACAGTGCATGAGAAAATATACAGCCATGTACTTTTTATTAGAGATATTGAGACATTTATCTATATAGCTATAGCAATATCATAGAATCATAGAACGTATGGGTTGCAAAGGACTTTGGAGAGCGTCTAGCTCAACTTTCTATCCAGTGCAGGAGTCAATTACTACATATCTTTAGACAATTGACTGGTTGATGTGGCAAATATTCCCACCTAAGTCTGAAAATGAAGGTTAAGCCATTCATGGTTGTGAAATAAAAAAGAAAAATCGATCGTTGTTTTTTTTTTTGCTGCCAAAAAAATGCATTTATGCACATAATAATCTCATGAGTCAGGATATAAAAACCCTATACTTTACTTAAATAAACACAGAGCAGTTCAACTGAAAATAACAGAGATCACGTATTTTTCCCTTTGTGTGTTCAACCAGATATCAGCAAATATTAGTAATGGTTTATACCACCCTAGCAGATGCAAAGTTTACTAAGAAAGGAAAGGAAAATACAAGACTTACTGTGACGTGTATTCATTCAGCTTCCATCTGGTGATATTTTACCTCATCTCATATTTGTCATTTTGCTCTTCTTCCTTTAATTTGTCTGAGGCCTTGTTGTATTTTTGCCTATCGTTTTTTATACTCTTTTGGTATATTGCGTGAGCACCTAAAGTCATTTAGAATCAAGCGGCATCAAATAATGTGATGGAATGGAGTAGAATACAATTGAATGGCATATCAGAATGAAATTAATCATACAAGTGATTTCATACCAACTTATTAGGAAAGAAAGCACTAAAAGCATTATTTGCATGTTGTAATGTTTAGGAACAAGTAAATCTTATCATTTTCAATTGCACCACCCTTGTTGGACTTCTCATAAAAAAATTTTTTTTGATGATGTTACCTAGTTAGGCTAATGAAATATCTGCAGGAAAACAAGCAAAGTGAATTTCATATTGCCTAATATAAAAAGAACCCCAAAGCAGATAGGGCCAAAGATAGTATCTCGAGCTGATTTGCTTCACTGATATATCTTAATCTTGATGGCACATTATTGATTTATAACCCTGTATGCCAACATAATGAATTTATTTTCTGCTCAATGCCTACCGAAAATGCTGAAGTTAGTTTCCTCTGTCATTATTTCATCATTTCATTAGTTTTAACCTGCATGGCCCTTTTTTTAAAAAAATTGCAAAAAGAATCCCTAATATTTCTTGGCTTCTTTGCCAATGATTAGTGATCACAGGCAAATAAATAATACGAATTGAAATTTTCACTGCACTGAAATATTGATCAGCATATTTGTATATGGGTGTATTCTTTGAAAAGCTCTGCTCTGTCCTTTGGTCAGAACATAGTAAAACTGCCACTATCCGCCTTCTCTCCATGTGAAAGCCTTCAGCATTTGCTAGGCTGTCATTATGCAAAGTGTATCAGCCAAGTAACATCTGATGTTTTTATGACACTAATGTGCATTTAAAAGTAGTATTAGTTATTCAAAAATGTACAATGATGACATAAATTATTTACAGAGTTAGAGCAAAATGCTATGTACAGTGACATGATAATTGTATTGTTCTGTCATTTCGTTGGCATAAAAGCCTGTACTTATTTGCAAAGTATTTTTATTAAACGTGAGGGGTGCAAAATATCTCCACAAAAACAGCAGTCACCACAAGAGCACCCTTTTACCAAAAGGGAATAAATAGACACCCTTTCACTCTTTGATAAATGATGTTCCTCTAAAAATCAGCCTCTGAAGAGCAACTGGTTTTCTTTAAACATCTCTCATGTGGAATGGAATTTCTAAGCTGAGGCCAACTTTCTCACCTTGGCCGTTTCATCAAAATAAAAGCCCCCATGGGGCAGCTGGAAGTGGGCCTTGAGAGCAAGCTCTAGAGCTGAGCAGCCCAGGATCTGAGACACTGTGGGTGGCCCATTCCTCAAAGTCAGGTCTCATGTTGCTGGAGTAGCATCCTTCTTTTTCTATTTTTAAAATGATTTTGTATTTAGGAGGTGGCCTGGCAGGCACAAATAAGACTGCAGAACTCATTTTCCTATCTTTTTTTTTTTTTAACAGAATAAGAGAGTTGGAAGGGACCTTGGAGGTCTTTATGCCCTGCTCAGGTAGGAAACCCTATACCATGTCAGACAAATGGTCTTAAAAACTTTCAGTGTTGGAGCGATCCACACTTTTTGGAAGCAAGTCAGTCCACTGATTAAGTTTCTGCAAAGAAATGCTTTGTTTAGCATGAGGTGGATAGTGGAAGGCTTCCTTTCATTCATTTTCTCATGACAATCTTTGGATTTAAATCTCAAGTGCCCAATCTGAGACTCGCACTTCTGGAAATCTTGGTACAACTCCACAATTCTTAAGACTTTATGGGCATACTGTTATTTTTAATGAACCAGAAGGGCTATATGATTAAATAGATGACTGGAAGGTAATATTTTGTATAGACTCTGGAACTGCACTTCCTTAGTAAGGCAATGTAATGGGAACAACTTCAAAGGAGAAGGCATCATATTTTTTCCCAAGACTTTATTAAGCTTCAAAAAAAGATAAAAGTACAAAGAAATAGAAGAAAAGGTTAAATAAAAAAGGAGGGGGTCAAGGGAAAAAATGAAGTGCAAAAAAAAAAAAAGGGGTGGTGGTGGGAAGAAAAACATAGAAACAATAGCTTCCAATTTTTTTTGGTAGAAATGTAAAATATAATGACTGTTTGTTCTAAAATTAACCATAACACATAGTACTCCTATAATCATAAACAATTCTAATTGTCAAATTTCAGAGTTAACATTTCATTTCTTTTCCGTTTCAAGCAAAAAGTCCAAAAGTGGTTTCCAAGGAAAAACAAAGGTAGACAGTCATTTCTTTCATTAAAGTAGTCAGTTTTGCCGTCTATGCTAACTCCATCAACCTTTCCATCAAATTCTTCCATTATGGGAATTTGTGAGTTCTCCCATCACTGTGCATATAAAAGTCTTGCTGCTGTTATCATATATAAAAACAAAGTCCCTTGGTTTTTTTCACTCTGTTTGTCAAGCAAACCTGGAACAAAAATTCTATTTTCAATTGTATATTTATTTAAGGATTCTCTGAGTTAATGTACAAATCTTGTCCCAATATTTCGTAGGTTTATTATATGTCCACCAAAGATTATATAATTTTCCTCTCTTACTTTCCTTTGTTGGGCCCTATCGGGCATATAGAACCCATGTGTGCAGAGGACAAAATCATGCATAATCCATGGTAACATGTAAAATTATGAAGCAGGATTGAGATACCTAGAGAATCTATGTACCACATAATCAAGTTTTCACTTTTAATATTGATTTAATGGTTACCCAGTGATGCCCATCTAAAGTTAAAGTTGAACATCTCCCCTTACATCAAATAGCAGTTAGCTATAGGATTAAGGAATCCCTGATCTAACCATTTTAACATTGAATGAATGCTATAATAAATGTATCCGTATTTCTGTAATTTAGCCCTCTTTTTCCATTTCATAAATCTCGCTTACAAGATTCTGTGAGGATTTACCTTTCTTGATGGTATAACAGAATAACAGAGTTGGAAGATACTTTGGAGGGCTTCTAGTCCAATCCCCTACAGGTGACTCTACCATTTCAGACAAATGGTTATCCAATCTCGTCTTTAAAATCTTCAATGATGAGCACCCACAACCTCTGGAGGCAAGCAGTTCCACTGTTGAATTGTTCTCACTGTTCTCACTTGGCAGTAAGAAACTGTCAAGAGCTTGACATTCATTTCCCCATCCGATGATTTTGATAAAGGTTGGGTGTGCAATTTCCCCAATTTTCAGCTCCTATGACCAAATTGTAGTATTCACCACATAGGAAAGACTACAGATTGCAGGAAGAGCTGCACACACCTTTCCTTTTACGAAACATGGGGAAAAAGTTGAATCCAAATCTAATTTAGAATTTGAAATTGGGGGAAAAAATTAGATGAAATTTCAGTAAAGTTTATATTTATAATGAAATTCACCATATATAAAAGAAAAAAAGAATAAAGCATAGATGGATTTTTAATCTCATCATAGCTGATTCTTCTGCCTTCCTCACTACTTCACCTTGACTTTCAGACTAATTTTGTGAAATGAAACTTGTCTACAAACAAGTCACCCTTCTTTTAGTATGCTGTCTCATGTTTGTCTGAAGGACATTGTCTGCCTCTCACTTCAGGTTGATGCTCGCTCAATATCATTTCCTCTAAGATTAAGCATAATCAGTTCAGGGTTTGGAGGTGGGGGTTAATTCCATCTGTCTGTCTGTTTTCTACATGCACAGGTTGCATAAGTATCAATCATAGCATGATTGGGAGAGAAGATATTCTTCCCCCTGTCCAGTTGAACAGGATGAAATGGACCTCAATGATTTTTACCCAGATTTTTTCTCCAGAATGAAATATCCAATTCTAGAAGCTGCTTAAAAAGCAATGAATTCCCCAGAACTGATAAATTGGTAGTCTACCAGAAATGAAACAATCCAGACATGATTGTTCTTCAAGCTGATGACATTTGATCAATATCCTTGTCAATCTGTGAAGTGATTCATGCAATAATTTCTGTTTATCTTCGCCTGTTAGTTACTGCATTTCTTTTTTTTTTGTGAAAGATTAGAAATATATCAGAATGAATGATCTTTAAAAGTTATAGATAATAAGATACCTTAACATATGTAGTATAGTGGTCAACAGAGCTCTATTATTTTCTATTTTTAAAAAACCATCTAACAGAAATAACTGAATGAGATTATTTGAAGGTTCCATATTCAGATGATATATTAAAATAACACCTATCTTGTTAGGTCCAGTAGTAAAGTCTTCTTAAGAAGGTTGTCGCAACCACCTTAGGAAGATGATGTAAAAAATATAATGAAGAAAGCCAACTCTATTTCTTCCTTTTTATGCAATTCCTGAGCTACGATCCTGTTTTGAGCATGAGGATAGAGTTAATAAGATTCCACAAACATTTCAGTTCAGATAAAGAGTTAGAGTTAGATGCCTGTGTTTCATGCACTGTTGCAAAGACAATATATTTATAAATTCATGGACTTCCTTGATCTAGTTTGATGGATATTCCCCCTCTATGTGTAGAGTGCCTTCTATCAGTTAAACAGAGGAGTCATTTGTGAAAATCCCACCTGGACATCCAAGTGGATCTCAGTAACCATTTTCCACTGAGTTCTAATTAGACAACTGTCATGTATTAAAGATGGGGTCATCTTTGAAGACTGCTTAGAAAATACAGTTATTCCAAAATGTAAGTTCAAGACTGCTTATTGGACCAGGCATTATGATAACACCGCCGGTGTGCATTTTACCAAATATATTAATGCAATTCAGAATACTGGCTTTGACCTATAAAACCCTTCACAGCTTGGGATGAAGTATCTCAAGGACTCCTTGTCTCCACATGTGCTTGCCCGTGCACTAAGATTTTCAACAGAGCCCCCTTCTTTGGTGCATCCATCATCTGAGACACAACAGGAGCACCACAACAGTGGGAGCTTGCCTAGAGCCTACCCTTATGTCATTTTGATGTTAGGCAGAGAACTTGTTATTTTCTCAGTCTCCACACCGCCTGAGGTCTGTTTGTAATTCAGCTAGCTGCTTTTATATTGCTCTTTTGTATTGTGACGTTTTAATGTTTTATTATATCAGCATTGATTTAATTTCTTTCAATGCAATTTTAACTTTTGTACTCTCCTTTACAAAGCTGTCTAGGGTCAGGGTATTAATTAATTAAGAAACTAAATAAACATCCATCACCTTGAAGAGTTAAAGGAAGCAACCCAAGCAGCTTATCATGGGGACAGTGATGACTTACGTTCATGAAGATGGCCCATTTGTCATGTACAAAGTTAATATTGTGTATTTCTTCAAGGATGGGAAAAGAAACACCAACAGTCCTTCAAACAGCTCTGCAAGTCTATGTCTGCAACAGATTTATGATTTCATCCACCCACACAATTCTGCTAGATATTTAGGTACCGTTATGGTTGCCAGGGATAAGGTAGAGAGGAGTATAGTCCATTCTCTTTTAATTGCTAATTTAAATGCTTGCTCTTTCCTTTCTTTGGATACCAATTCATGAAAGCGATAAATTCATTAAGCCTGTCCCTGTGATTTACTAACTTTATTAATGGGATACACTGCAGTCTGTTAAGTTGCAATTAGAACCCATCTGAGCACGGATGGTAGTATTCAAATCATGTATACAATTACACTGCAAACCTTATTTTGGATAGCATTCAGATATGTAGGTTCATGCATACCCCTCCCTTCTCATTTTTATGGGCATCTCTTTGGAATAGAAGCATAAGCCCCGGGACTATCCTACCACTGCCCATGTAAACTGCTTGGCTACTTCTCCCCCCCCCTCCCAAATACCACCATAGACAGACAGATAGGTATAGATAGATAACATAAATAATCCAAACAGCTTCAGGACTACAGGACTTCCTATCACATTTACTTTGAGATGTACTCTCCTTAAAAGACAAAACAAACTCCCCCTGTTTTACTTTATACAGCAGAATGGAATGCCCTCTCCTTGAAAGTGAAATGATAACATTGTATAATAATTCATTTAGGTTTGTGTCATTTTATTCAGTGTGATTTGGTAAGGCATACATGCGCGCACGCTCCAAACCATTACATCGAGAGAAAGTCAAACTAGAGATTATATTCAGCTGAGGCAAATGGTGTTCACCTTTTATAGTCTCTCTGTTTTATAATGAAGATACTTCATTGAAACAATGATGCATACTTCACCAGTTCCCTGGGGAGCTGTGAATCGTGTTTGGAGAGATTCATGAATATCTGCATTAGCACAATCCAACTGGAACTTGCTCTTAAAAACGAATCACAAGAGAGGCCGATCAGGTTTTGCTTATGTATATAATCAGGAGGTTATTATATTATTTCTGTCCCCTCAAAGGGAAAGGAAGATGCAAAGGTGTCTATCATACCAGTCAGATGTAGAAAGAAAGAAAGAAAGGAAGGAAGGAAGGAAGGAAGGAAGGAAGGAAGGAAGGAAGGAAGGAAGGAAGGAAGGAAGGGGGGGAGATCTATAGTATTTCTTTAGAAAAAACTGATGCAAATTCAAAATTCTGGCAAAAAGATGAGACAAGTGTATTGCACAGACAACAACGGCAAAGATATAAGCGCAGGCTTTGTATCCCAAAGGCGAATGTAAAACATTTGGCAGTTCTAAAAGCTGAAGTTTATTTAAAGAACCAAGGATTGCCTATATAAGACTTTGGCCCCAAAGCTGATGCCCGTAATTCCAAGCAAACGCCAAAGATACCATAGAGCTCTGACCATGATAAAGAAGAAGCAGATTGATGGTGTATCTTCAAATTTTGTGTCAACCTCAGTGGCTTGAAAAATTAGAAGTACCTTGCATCCACAGGAAAATGTTTTCTGATGTTCTACTCAGTGGTGGATTTCAAATTTTTTTACTAATGGTTCTGTTGGTGTGGCTTGGTGGGCATGGCATGGCTTGGTGGGCATGGCTTAGTGGGCATGGCAGGGGAAGGATTCTGTAAAATCTCCATTTCCTCCCCAATCCAGGGGAAGGTTACTGCAAAATCCCCATTTCCTCCAGATCAGCTGGAACTTGGGAGGCAGAGACTAGATGGGGGCAGGGCCAGTCAGAATTTTTACTACTGGTTCTACAAACTACTCAAAATTTCCGCTACCAGTTCTCCAGAACTGGTCAGAACCTGCTGAAACCCACCTCTGGTTCTACTGTATCAGTGGAGAGTGTCAATGCAATTGCAATTATTCACATGACATAGGGCATTACAGGTAATTTACAGAATCATAAAATGTAAGAGTTGGACAAGATGCTGGAGTTCATCTAGTCTAAACCCTGTCCTGTGCAGGAATCATTGCATGTGTTTCCTTAAGCTGGGACTGCCTGATGTGTAAAGAGACATAAGATCTCATTTTGTGTAGAACATGGCTCAATATGCCACACTATCTGAAGTAGAAAGTCTGCATCCAGCCTAAGGTTTCCCACAAACTGGTTATCATATATCATAGCCCAGAATCCGAATTATAACTATTGTACCGGCCTCTGTGTAAGCAATCCCTTTATCAATAGATAATCTGTCATACACTAATTTTTATGATTGACATGGTTGTGAAAAGGTGTCCTTTGGAATAAGGAAATGGTGTCAGGATGGTTGTGAATATACCATCTAAGAATATCGGCAAAAGACAATTGTTTCAAAACCACAATTTTGTTTTTTAGGGGTGGTGAGAGAGCTGAAGGTGCTGATCCCAATGTTAGAAAGTAAATAGGCAAAGATGTTTGGTGGCAAAGCCAGTTTTAAAATTTTCAGAAGCCTTGATTTGATAACTTCATCCAGTGTTATCTTTATAATATAGATGGTATTTGACTGTTAAATAAACTTATTGGAGTGACAGAATTAGCCCTGGGAGTGGTGAAGAAAGAAAGGTGAGAGAAATATGAGTTTTGTCATCAAGATAAGGATCTTCCTAGAACCATAGTGGTGCAGTGGTTAGAATGCAGTATTGCAGGCTAATTCTGCTGACTGCCAGCAGTTCGATCCTGACCGATTCAGGGTTGACTCAGCCTTCCATCCTTCTGAGGTAACTAAAATGAGTTATAAGTCGAGGACTACCTGTAATTAAAGAATTTTTACCTCAAAAGTACAGCTTCCACACTAGAAGTATATTACATTGGATTGTTCTCAGATTTTCATGATGTGGTTTGTTCTGTCTTCTTTTTTCAACAAAAAGATCCACCCTGTTAACTTTTCCAGAAATTGGAAGACAAAAATACTCATGCCACATGATGACAGACTTTTAAAAGACAACTAAAACATATTGGAATGGCACAATTATAGCCTTCATTGTGGAAATAATCACATAATTATGTGGAAAATTGAGCCTCAGATCGCACAATAAATGAAATGTGCTAATTTGGCAATATTCCCCAAAAAAAGTATTTGTCTTAAAAATCCTAGAAGTGGATAAATATTACTTTTAAATTGATATGGATTTTAAGACATGTTGAATTTTGACACATGAGAATCTGAGGCAATGTTGAATTCTACCGTGAAAGAAATGTTTCAACCACCTTCCTATTTGCTTCTGTATTTTCGCATACTGTTCACTGCTTGCTTGCAGCTATTTCTTTGAGTAGCCGTTCCTCATTAAATGCAGTCACTCCACATAAACACATACACAATTCATTTCAAAACCTAACATGGAATTATATTGTCACAAAACCAGCTGAGCCAATTTGTTTCTGATGACATCACAAAGCCAAATAGGAGAAAACAGTTTTCTGTGAATAGACTTCCTAATAATATTATGTAGTCCATATTAATGATATTGCAAAGGCAAATCAGAGCAGGGATGATAATTCTTAATCTCATTTTAAATGGATTTTTTGCTTCATTTCCTAGCCTTTCTTCAAGTCCGCGATGACAAAGACAAAATGTGGTTTCATGGGAATTAATATATTGAGAATCGTGAAACACCACCCTGTTTCGTTTCAATCCTATAATTTACTCAGCTTCATTATTTATCTCTTGGTTGACTTTGTCACATAGACACTTTCTTATTCCCGCTGCTAGCACAACATTTTCACAGCATAACAAAAAAAGAGGCCACATTTCAGCATAAATAAGAATAACTGCTTTGTTTCTTTTCACTTTCACTGATATGTTACATCCCACATGAACACAGCAGTTATTGCCACATGTCACAAAGTAACTGGGATAAGTGGACATGCTTTCCCTCAGACCTGACCCCCATAAAACTAAAGAATGCAGCTAAAATATTACTGTTTCTGATTTAGGAGGAGGAGGAGGAGGATTCAGCATAAAGTAAAGGTGAAAATTGTTTATGCTTTGCAGCATATGTAAATGTATCAAATAAGAAGGAATAATTGAGTAAACTGGGCAAGGTGCCCACCAATATTAGAATATCAGATTCAACATATCATAAAGAACATTATGGCATTATATTAATGAAATATACCTTGCACAATTTTCTCAATTCAACACTGTGGTAATCCTTGGATAGAAACTGATACCCATGTGTATTTTCAGAAAGTGGGAAGGGAGCAGGAAGCATTGAAGGTCATGAGGGGTAAATTCCAATTTCTGAGACATAATTTCTATGGGATAATTCTTTGTATGTGATAAGCAGCATTTTATCTAAGGAGAAAGAGCTTGGCATGAGGAATTGGAATAGACATCTAACAGAAAGCCTTTGAAATACTTCGTCAAAAATGTACTGTTGTCATAGAAAAACCATTCATTTGTTTGTTTATTAATGGACTATATGTTCATTCCAGAAATCTCTGGAAATTTTTCTTACAGTGAATAGCAACCATGCTAGATCTTATGAGAGGTTTCCTATGAAAACTACAGAAAATCAAGGAAAATATTCGTTATCACATAAACATGAAGAAAAAAGATCCAAGGTCATCCAGCCTTTTTGCCCAAGATGCTCTCCTGGTTTCTAGCTGCCATGACCACTACATCAAACAGGCTCTCGTTTGTTAAACCTGGCCTACAAAGTATAAAAACTGTTTTACAGAGTATTTAAAAAGCAAACAAAGGGCCAAGAAGGAAGCAAACATCACTAGAGCACTTCCTCCCTTATCATATATTCAGCAATCAACACTTAGATGAGGGAGAACCAATATAATAGACAGGAACAAGCTAAGATTAATTAACATTACCAAACTGGTCAATTAGAAACAATCAAGAATCTAGGTAGGACCAATTGCTACACTTAAAAAGTCAGCAAACTCCATTCCTTGTGTCAAAGCACAGACAAAGTTAGCAAGTTTGGTAATGAAACACTTGCAAGAAAAATACCAAGAGATCCCAACACTTTTGATTTCATATGGATCTTTTTCAAGCGATTCTTTCAAAAGCTTTCAGAGTCTTCTAAATGTTACAAGGAAGAAGACAGAAGGAAATAATTTGTGCTTAAGTATCTTCTTTCACATTAAAAAGAATCTGACTAAAAGGAGGTTAAAAAAAGAGGCACAAGGTCTGCCATGAACTTTTTAAGGAGAAGCAAGATGCGGTAATTAAAATAAATATAGTACAGTTATAGATGGAATCATCATTAGAACACTGAGCTAAAGGCATCAAGAGGAAACCTGTAATTTTCTTCTTTCTTTCCAGTAATAAAAGTCAGAACAGGGTTCAGTTCATTCATTTCACATGGCTTCTTTTCCTTGCTTAGCAAGTGATATAGACCATTCATATTCCTCCTATAATGAGAACTTTTACTTCTTCCATGTTTCAGTGAATCTCTTCAAAAGGACTTTTGGTGCCATTCCCTGAAATGTGACAGATGTGGTGCTATTGAAAACGAAGAAATTCAGCAGAAGTCTTCAATACTATTTGAAAGAATTCCTTGCAAAAAAGCGGAAATAAGAACAAGGAGAATGGGAGGTAATATAATGGATGTTGATGTCTCTTGTAATTTCATTACAGTGAATTTTCTGCTAGTGATTTCAGAATTATTGAGCTTCTGGTGTGTTTCTCTTTTTTAAATACTCATCAGTTGTTGAATGACACATTGTTTTTTGTCATTCATGCTATGCAGCGTAATCTACCTTCACAGTCTGCGATCTTGAAACAAATTAATTTGAAAATGAATTCTACAATCTGTGATACCACAATGAAAGCAAGACAAATTGGTTAGAGATATAATCACCTTTGCTTAACTTCTAGTTTTATATAGTTTAATTATTAATTTGTTATGGGCTATGCAGTTTTTATTTTATTCTGATTAATGTTTTATATTTCTATTATCTGGGTAACAATGTAGTAATAGAGGAGTGAATGCTGTATCGCTATGTGATTTATATTATTATTTTTGTGATTATTAGTTGCCAGTTTATTATTTGCTACATTCTATTTTTTTTAAAATATTGCTGGTAATTGACCAAATAATTACTGATACTGAAAATAAATTCCAGTAATTTTAAATGTGTTTCCGCATAATAGATTTCTGACTACAAATTAAATTACAGAACAATACAATATAAAAATCCCAGCATTCTGTATTAAATTGGGAACAAATATAATTTGTTCTGATTGCAATTCCACATAACTCTCTTCAATACTTTATACAGAAAAATACATAAGATGTGACAGATTATACTAAAACAGAGCCAACTTGAGGTTTTGCAACAGTAATCAGAGCCAGACCCCATGCAAAAGTTGCAGCTGAATTGAAAGCTTTGATAAGATTGAAGACAAGCATTATTAAATGCTTTGCAGATAATCCTTTAACTGCATTCAATTAATTTAAATTATAAAATTATCTCCATTTAATCTTGTCTGTTGATCTGGCCCTTCCCACTTCTTCTTTCTTTCTGAATGCAACTCCAAGTAACATGTTCAAAGAGCTAATGCAATCCTTGGCTCAGAAAATGCTATATACTGTGGAGTAAAAGAAAAAAAGATTTTGGCCCGAGGGTCATCAAATTTCCACCACTTCTGAAACAAGTTAGTTAGGTAGTTGTGTTTTTTTTTTATTCTTAATTTAGAAGAAGTAAGATGTTCTTTTTGGTGAACATCTACTCATTCCATCTTCTGACTAAGGCATTTGTCAAAATGATAATAATACCATTATTAGTATATCAATGTGAATTGAGATGATAATAACTGTAGTAAAGTCTCATTAAACAAAAATTGCTCAGATAAGGTCTGTCCATGTCCCCTACTATGTCAGAAACCTTCTAAATCACGGGTGTCAAACTCGATTGCCTCATGGGCCGGATCAGGACATATCGTGATATTTTTTGCCTTTGCAGAGCCGTGGTGGGTGTGGCCTGCCCATGATGTATCCAACCCGTGGGCCAGGGTGAAATCCAGCAGGTTCTGACAGGTTCTGGAGAACCGGTAGCGGAAATTTTGAGTAATTCGGAGTAGTTGCAATATCCTTCCCCCAGGAGTGGGAAGGGAATGGGGATTTTGCACTATCTTCCCCCTGCCATGCCCACCAAGCCACACCACGCCCACCAAGCCACGCCCACAGAACCAGTAGTAAAAAAAATTGGATTTCACCACTGCCGTGGGCTGCCAGTTTAACAGGCCTGTATCTAAATGAAAGCTGGCTACTGATCACCCTAGGGATCAAAAGGGCTCTTAAAGGATCCATTGCTCTTTCCTACTCCTCAAACAGAATTTGAGGTCATGGGTGTTTTGAGAGTTTCACATTGAAAACCTCTCTTCCCATTATAATTTTGTGGCTTGCTTGCCACCCACTCCTGCCTTGAGAGAGGTGGACATCAGCAGTCACAGGAACTCTTCCAATATCACTATAATTCACTGACATATGGGCATATTAGTAAAGTTTACAAACTGCAGATTACTCATAAAATGCATAGAAATAGATGATGAATAAAGCAGACACCTTTTGTCATTTATGGTTTTAATTTATTACTCTGCCATTAGCTGATTAAAAAAGAGGTTTAGAGAAAGAAATGGAGCTTAAACATCCACCATTCCTTTTAAAAAGCTAAATCAAATTTCAAAATGGCAAACACTTTTTTTAAAAAAAAAGATAGATGCTTTTTGTTAACTCGATGATGAATTCTATTTTCTGTAAATAATTTATTATTTTAGCCGACAAAATCAAGCTATAAAGTGATGCAGGGGCTAAGTGAATCTAATATTTAACCTACATGTCAATACTGTAATGAAATTAAGTTCAATTGAACATTGTTAAATATTTGAACAATCCCAGTTTAAAGATTCAGTGCAAAATTAACAATCCTGTGTACGCTTAACCTCTAGTAAGCATAATTTTTACAACACTTTAATGTTTCTAAATTTAATTAGACATTTTGTTCAGGGGAGTGTAGCTGTATTGGGGAATATTTGGAAGTTCATGGCCCTTTTTTCGGTAATAGATTCTTGTATCATCTACGTTGGCAGCAAAAAGACTGGATTTTGGTGGCACAGTCTGCAGACAAAAAACCAAAAATGAAAGTAGGAAAAGGGAGCATTTAGAATAGCATTTAGCTATTGTTATTCCCATCTTTAATATCATCCCCCACCCTCAAAAATCTAAGTGAACAAAAAAACAAACAAACCCCACCCTTTTGTCTGCATTAGCAGGAGACAAGTCTTTTAAAATCATAATAGTAAAGTTTTCCTGAGCTCAGCAGCTCCACAGAGGCTTTCTTAGCAACAGTAAAGAGGTGGCTTGCCATTGTCTACTTCTGAGCTATATATTTTTTTAATTTTCCAATCTAGCCTACACTCCCTATCTAAGGGGCCCTACCTAAGGGGTCCAAACCTGCTTAGGTACTTGTGAATGAACTGTTATATTTTCTAAGTTTGTGCTTGAAGTGAATTATGATCAATGGAATTGATTAATTTGGTATGTGGGACCAGATTAATGCCTCATAACTACAGAAGAGAAGCAGAGGGCAATCTACGTATGGGGCAATCAAGTCTGAGATATTGGTGGTTTGTTGCAAATTTTTACCACTGTATAATGCACTGAAATGCACTACCTGACTCTGTAGTTTCTTCCCCAAACCCCCAAAACTTTAAGCTTAAACTGTCTACTGTTGACCTCACCCCATTCCTAAGAGGTCTGTAAGGGGCGCGCATAAATGCACCTGCGTGCCTACCGTCCCTGTCCTCATATTCCTTTTTTACTTACTCTTTTCATGTATCCAAATTACGTTTATACTTTTACCTCTTATATATGATTGATAAATAAATAAGTAAAATATAATGTTGTGGCCATTCTTTTTATGGTCTTGTGTCTTCTTCGGGAGCTGAAGGGAGGGAGATCCACTGCCCATTGTTATAAATCGTACGTGAGTAAAGGGAAAGCATGTTTCAGTTTAATAAGCGGCATCGAGTACATGTGAGAGAAAAAACAGCATTAGTGAAAGAAAGACAGTGATTAATATATTAACAATCGCTCATCACTGTGTTTATATTCTTTTAGAAAACTATTTACCAAGTTGGCTGATGATCATGTCTGTCTTTTCTTTAAGGATTGGAAGGGACAAATAATCTCTAATGGCACATTTATTTGAATTGGGATTTTTATACCCTTATAGCTATTTTCATATTGCTAGAAAAAACAAAACAAAAACAAAAAAAAACCCACTTATTCAGTGTGGGGTATAGAAATAGCAACAATCAATCAATGCTAAAAGCCTTGAAATTTTAACATTAATATTCTTTGGATGATAGAAATGCAAGCTTGACAGCATCACATCTCCTATAGAGATGAACATCTGTTTGAGGGAAGTTGTTACATATTTCTTGTACTTTCACTATATTCTAAGTGCCCTCTACTGCCAGAAAATAGCATGGCAGAAGCAATATCTATCTATCTATTTATCTATCTATCTATCTATCTATCTATCTATCTATCTATCTATCTATCTATCTATCTATCTATAATTTATGGAGCCGACTAGTAAACAGATGCTGTAACTATTTTAAAAAATAGTTGGAGGTTTTGATGTAATAACTTTGCATATATAAATTTAATATAGTTTGGACTGTGTGTACATGTGTGTATACACACACACATACAAGTACACATGCTCACAACAGGAAAATAATGGGCAATCCTTTAATTGGGGAAGGTGGGACATCACAGCAGCAATGGTAGGACAAGGCCCAGACTAAATACCTTGCAAGTGTTGCTGACGTGTTTCAGTTTTGACATGATTTTCTTATGCCAGCTTAAACTCAAGATGACCCAAGTAGAAGACAGCAGCAGTTTAAGATTTCATTGCAGCTATGTCCCAAGTCCATCAGGCCTTATGGTAGAAGACACGAGGAAACGTCCACCTTTCTTCTTTTTCCTTTCCTTTTCATTTCCCTGTCCTATTCCATCGTTCTTTACAACAATCAAAAGGGGAGAGAAACAGATTGCCATATCTGCAACATTTGCTCCCTAGTTGGCTAGAGGAAGCCTATACATATATTCCCTTTCCTGATGACCATAGAGGCTGTCTTCCCTCCCTAGTCTTCAGAAAAATGATCTTCTCTGTTGTGGATGGTTAGCAAGATTGCAAATCATCCTTGCTTCCATTCATTCATACCTGTACATATAGAGTATGGCCAGAGCATCCAAGGAGGACCACTTCACTGGATCCCTCAAGACAGGCATTGTTGTGTGGTTGATGTGTGAGCCAAACAGTAGAATTTCATTAAAAACTTCCATGCTTGTGCAACATGCTCTCTCCTCCCCACCCCCAACACACACACACACACACACACACACACACACCTACCATCTCTTTTTTTTAATGCTTTTAAATCAAAGCTGACTCTTGGTGACTACCTGTATAAAGATCCTGAAGTTTTCTTGGCAAGATTTTTGGGGGCAGGAGGAGGAAGGAAAGATTTTTGCCTTTGCCTTCCTCCTAAGGCTGAGAGTGGCCCAAAGCCACCGAGGGAGCTTTCATTCCTAAGGTAGGACAAGGACTCATAATCTTCTGGTTCCTAGCCTGGTGTGTTGACCATTACTTCACCAAACTGGCTTTTCTAGAATGGTCAGCAAACACTTACAGTCCTTCAGCCTCTTTATATTCTGAGGAGCACACTGAGAAGTAGACAGCAGCTGACGGTGCAGAGATTTTCAGTGTGTGACTGTCTTTTATATGGTTGTATTACAACAGGAAAATCCAGCATCCAGGCAGGAGAGAAGCAGCAGCCAGAAAGTACTTTGCTTTAGTTTGTGACGTGCTGTAGCATGTGCATGTATAAATGTGGAAAAATAGAACACATAGGCTTGTTATATGCTCCTCTTTTTGCTGTCTTTTATTTAAAGATAAAATAAAATTATGTAACCATTAAACACAATGAGGCATGTACCCAATGAATAAGGCACGTTTTATCATAAAATAAACTTCACCCCTCTTGTTCATGTCTGCTAGCAACTGGGGCTATATGTATGGAACCTTCTTTAAAACACAACAATCACTGAGTTTCGCCCAAATTTCCAGAGATGTGCCATCAGTATATGTTGTTCCAGCTTTCAAAAAGAGACCTGTAAATGCACAGTCCCGATAATATGATTAGGCAGATTTGAATATGGTTTCAGATTGTTTGCTTCCCTTTCTTCTTTTTCCTCTTCTCTGTACCATCTTCTGCCTCACCTTTTTCCCCTCCATGCAAATACAACAAGTTTGAGAGTTCAAATATCATCAGAGGACTCAAACTGCTTGCCCCACTACCGACACGGGTCCTTGTAATTAACAACCATCAGAAGAACTCTTGGACTTCTTAAACAGAATACACAGACTTCAATGGGAGTATGAGTTTGTCCTTAGGAATTCCTGGATGGACTGATTAATCCCAACTAAATTGGAACATCTGGTATTAATCAGTTCATCCAGAAACACCATTAAGGGCAATACTTCATTTCCTCCTTGGAATCCCTACCTTAGCCCCAGAATCCAGAAGAATAAGATTATGGTATCATCTAAGGTTTCCTGTTGTGGCCTGCCAGCAGCCAGCGGATCTGGCAGCAGATTCAGACAGTGAGGAGGTGGGGGAGGAACATGGGCCAGTCCTGGAGTCTGGGGAAGGCTCTGATGAGGGCTCTACATCGGAGGCAGAGAGGGGGTCAGAGCCGTATGCCAGTTATCAGCTGCCTTGGAGTCAGACATCAATAAGGCAGATGAACAGCTGGAGCCTCTTCCCAGTGTGTGCATGAAGGGAACAGTAAAAGAACAAGGATCGACTTGGGAATAAGGCCATAGGTGGACGATGAATGGCTCCTCCCAGAGGGAATAAAAGAGGAGCGAAAGAGGAGTGGAGTTTGCAGAAGACAATTAGTTCATTAGTGCATTCTTGCCAAGTATTGCCACATCTGAAAGATATTGGCCTGGCCACTCTCCAAGCCTGATAAAGGTCGGTAATTGTGAACTATCTTGAAAGACTGTGGGAGAGGAAAGACTTTGCTGGAGAGGAATTCACTGTAAATTAAATAAAAGGAGTTTATCAGGACAAGGACTCGGCTTCATGCTGCTGGGGAAGCCTAGGTCAGAACAGTTTCCTACTTACTTCACTGGTGTTTCGTTTTGGAACCTTGTAACATTTTCTTTAGTAAACATCTAAGGAACAACACATCTGGAACCATCAGTTTGACTGAACTGCCTACTCCCCCATTCCTTTCCCAACTTCATACCAATTATTTCAATTTGTTCTCCTTAAACTGAAAGTTGTACTGATGACATAAGCGCCAAGCTTCTTCAGTAACTATTATTTTAGTAGACCTTATGTGCTATCATTGTCTGGAATTTGGTGGCAAATCTATCTTTAGCCATCTCTCATAACTCAGGTAGAATCACATCAGTAAGCAGAATTCACTTTAAAGTGAATCAGGGACACAAAGTTTCAAAACATTTATATCCCCTAGAAATTATGCTCTTTTGTAAAGGAGAAATATAGTTTATGTTCCAGCTGAAAACATTATATAGCTGACTCATAAATACAATATGAAAATAACAAATAATTTGGAAATGGGCTTACTTATCTCCCTAATTAAAGGTTACTTGGACTATAATTATACAGCCTATTTAATGACTACATTTCTGTGGATTCTGGTCCTCACTTACTTACCTGTTATGGTGGCTCACATGGTTAGGATGCTGATTTGACATTCAAGACCCAATTGCTGCGTTGGGGCAAGGTGAGCTCCCATCCTTCACTCCAGTTCCTGCTGGGTATATGAAAGGAGCTCTCACCTGTGGCCTCCCAGGTGACAATGATGTCATTGGCCAATCCTTGTAACCTGGAAGCACCTCAGTGCCACTGACATGAGTGCAAACTCACTTGCTTACTTTAATTGAATTGCATTTCTTTGTTCTGACATAACTAATAAAATGCAAACACAAAAGTCAAATCTGGAAAGGACTGTGGGGGACAATTTAGAAAGGGCTTCTAACTCAGATTTAGGGAAGCTAATTCTTACCTAATGAAATCCTAAGACATTAAATAATAAGAAAAAAACCCCAAATAATTCCCTCAACACTGTCAATCTGGGCAGGGGGTTGGACTAGAAGGCCTCCAAGGTCCCTTCCAACTCTGTTGTTATATTATATTATTATAACTATTTACTGAATCTGCACTACTAATCTTCTCATCGCTCCCATCACCCATCTCCTTCCACTTATGACTGTATGACTGTAACTTCGTTGCTTGTATCCTTACAATTTATATTGATATTGATTGGTTCCTGATTGCTTATTTGTACCTTATGACTATCATTAAGTGTTGTACCTTATGATTCTTGATGATCTTTTCTTTTATGTACACTGAGAACATATGCACCAAGACAAATTCCTTGTGTGTCCAATCACATTTGGCCAATAAAAAGTTCTGTTCTATTCTATTCTATTCTATTCTATTCTATTCTATTCTATTCTATTCTATTCTATTCTATTCTATTCTATTCTATTCTATTCTATTCTATTCTGGCATTAAAAGTCAATAACAAAACTGTATCCACTAAGCAATTGGCAGCTAGTGCAGATCTTTTAATGCAGCTATCATATGTTCCTGAGACTTCTACAAGTTAACAGCTCAACTATCACATTTCGTACAAGTTTCACCTTCCAGGTGCTTCGTGAAGATGTTTTTCAAGGATTAGAGCAATGAAGAGCTTATAGCTATAGTTGAAACAAGATGTTAAGCTTTACCAAATCTGGCTCAGGAAGCAATTGAGTCATGCACCAAGCATAATTTTGAGGAGGCTTTCTTCACTATAGGATCAAGGATCACTCCCAACCTATAAACTGAATCTTTTGGGGAGAAGGAATGTAACCCCATCCAAAGCAGGTTGTATATTGGTACTTGGATCCAGTTTCCTATTTAGCAGTCTCCCATTTTATTCTGGGGTTCTCTTGTAATTCCAGCTTCCACTTTCTTATCTACTCATTGTTAATTTTCAACTGTACCAATTGTTTCCCTGGAACTGAATTGCAAGGAATGCTAAAATCCTTACATAAGTTATTCCCTAGCAATATCTTCTGGACATGGCCCAACAAGAAGGACTAGAACCATTGTAATACATGCCTCCAGTGGTCAGTACTGTCCAGAAGGATACATATGTTCATTACCAACAAGAAATCTAGGAAAAAATAAGGTCTTATCCCCTCATCCAGTATTCAGCATAAAATATCCTGCAAGGCAATTTAAACAGTATCTGAATAATATCTCAGCTGAAAGCCTTATTGAAATTGATCCCAAACACTCCAGTTATTCAGGCATGCCTGAAACTGCCAAATTACCCCTTTCTTTTTCTTCGGAAATGGAATATTTAAAATTGGCCTATAATTGTACACCCAGAAATGGAATATTTGAGAGTGACATATAATTCAGAATGAGGGAAGATTTATTCATTAAAGTTCTGAATAGTTTTGGAGTAGGTGGCCATAACAAATTTAAAAACATACAAACAGACCTTTTTTTTTAGGCACCTCCTTCCAGGAGGCCTTGATCATCTACCTTAGCCATGAGTCACTTCCATCCTGGCTGATTTGAGCAGGTTCAAGGTTCCAAGCACAAAAGATGCACCCCTCATCTGAACACGCATGCTCTTCACATTCTTGAGATCTACAAATTGCAAAGAATCCAAAATAGTAGAATGAGAAGTTGCAGAGATTGACCTGTCTGAACTCTGGAATTCAAGCCAAGACAGTTGTGAATGACTTCATCCATAAAAAGCTATACAATTTACACATAGCATGCAACCAATTATTCTGTCTTCCTCCTTCCAACATCTTGGCAGAGAAAACACCACACAGCATGGTGGTGTCAGCCTCTTCTGTGATGGTGCAATGGAGGTAGAAAAGCTAAGTACTCCTGGCTGCACCCTTTGCTATAGACTAGGAGTTTAGGTAGACCTTCAGGTAGGCTCTGTCTTATACAATTTGGTTTGCCCTGTGAATCCTTTCAATTGCACTTTAGTTACTTCCCACTAGGTCCATCATTTTCAGTTCCCTAGTAAACCAAAGAGCTGATTTGACTTGACAAAAGGGAAGAGCTACTTAGAAACAGTATTGTCAATCATTTGAATCATATTCCATAAATTAACTAAAGCTGATTCGATTGAAGACAATAGGAACAAAATTTCCAAAGAGTATTCAGGGATATTTTTGGCTCCAATCAGGTATCTGGATTCAAACATTTTATACCATGCATCAGTCTAAAATTGACTAGGGAATGTATCTACAGCAAAGGACGGTTTTTCCAACTCTAGGTAATCAACATGTGCACTCTAGGTAGTGCAACACGTGTTGCATTCATAGGACCAGATACCAAACAGAACAAGTCCATGGCCATCATGAAAAATAAACACTCATCGCTGAGCAAGCATTCTGCGTAGACACTACAGTCATCAGGATGGGGGTCGGTCCAATACCAAATGTCCAAGATCATCCAAACTTCTTCAGGAACAGAAGGAGTGAAGTGGACAGTTCAGTAATAGTATGCTACACTGTTCTGGCCATCCGACCTTAGCAGCATGTGCTCAAAATTGGCAGGCTGCTGCAGGAAACATTCGTACAGCAAGATGAAATTTCATGGCCACTCCACTTCCCCACCCTCTGGCTCTATCCTGCTGTAGCACAGTACAGCCTGGCAGAAAAATCTGGAAGAGATTAACACACCGGAGTTCTGTCAGCAGGTCTCAGTGACACATGCCAGGTCAGCATTTTCATCCAAGATGAAATCTTGAATAATAAATGCTTTACCAGCAATTGGTTTAGCATTAAAAAGCAGGACCTTCTGGATGGAGGAGGCACCATTGCGGTCACCTTGATTTCTTTGCGTGGGTGTGCACCTCTTCCTCAACAATGCACCTACCCTCCCAACCTATTTCTGCCCCTTCAATGATTGCTCCTGTGTTTATTCCCAGGCCATTTTCCAGGCCCTTCTTTACCCCATTTTCTGAAAGAATCTCTTCATAGTTAGCCATGACAGATGAGTAGTGCTGATTTTGAGCCCATGCTGACCTCCCTGGAGAGTCACAGGTCCACAAAGTTATCAGAGTAGGGTACCCTCAGCACAAAGACCTTTGTAATGGCTAACAAGAAAGAAGCCTGCGGGACAGTAACCCTATTGCTGGGATCCCCCTTGGAGGCGATGTTGTTGTCTGAGGCAATGTTTTTGTCTGAGAGTTGCTTTAATCAACATGACCATACACCAGAGGTCTTCAAACTTGGCAGCTTTAAGACGTGTGGACTTCAACTCCCAGACTTCTCCAGCCAGCATAGCTGGAGAAGTTGATGTCCACACGTCTTAACACACCACACGTCTTAAAGCTGGGAGTTGTAGTCCACACGTCTTAAAGCTGCCAAGTTTGAGGACCCCTGCCATACATCCATTATTATAAATGACAGTCTTTTGTTCAGGGAAAGTTGCTCTTTAGATCAGGGGTCTCCAACCTTGGTCCCTTTAAGACTGTGGACTTCAACTCCCAGAGTACCTCAGCCAGCTTTGCTGGCTGAGGGACTCTGGGAGTTGAAGTCCACAAGTCTTAAAGGGACCAAGGTTGGAGACCCCTGCTTTAGATGCATTTAATTTAATTCTTTATTATCTTGGTTTTGCTCTTGAACTTCCCTTTGTAATGCAGAATTATAAACATATGCAAAAATATCCTTCTGAACTTGTTTCAAATTTGAACTTGTTTTCAGGAGCGTCCTTTATTTTTTCCAGGGGGAAAAAAAGGATCCAACTTCAAGGAAAGAGGTGCCAAAGATCTTAGTCAGGGACCCACAATCCAAGGCCTGATCCTTCCAGGAAGCTGCTTTCCACAGAGAGCCAGCAAGCAGGGAGCCAGATAGTGCAGCACAGGTTCACTCCTCTGGATATCTACCTGGGCCAAGCAATGGTTTTCTCTGCATCATCTCTTTCCAAGGAAAAGATGCTAACCTGCAACAAACGAAGAGCAAGCCAACTGCATGTGAAGTTGGCTTGAAGAAGCATATAAAACATTTGTTAGACCAATTCTTGAATACAGCTCAACTTTCTGGAACCCATACCACATTTTTGACATCAATACAATTGAACGTGTCCAGAAATATTTTACAAGAAGAGTTCTCCACTCCTCTGAATACAACAAAATACCTTATGCCACCAGACTTGAAATCCTGGGCTTAGAAAATTTAGAACTATGCCATCTTCGGCATGACTTGAGCTTAGCTCATAGAATCATCTATTACAATGTCCTTCCTGTCGAAGACTACTTCAGCTTCAATTGCAACAATACACGAGCACACAATAGATTTAAGCTTAATGTTAACCGCTCCAATCTTGATTGCAGAAAATATGACTTCAGTAACAGAGTTGTTAATACTTGGAATACACTACCTGACTCTGTGGTCTCTTCCCAAAATCTCCAAATCTTTAACCAAAACCTGTCTACCATTGACCTCACCCCATTCCTAAGAGGTCTGTAAGGGCCTATAAGAACACAAGAGCGCCTACCGTTCCTGTCCTACTGTTTTCCAATTAATATTAGTTATTACATACTCATACTTATATATATGCTTATATATTATATAATTATTTCATGCTTATGCTTATATATGCGAGTATCTCATGCTTACGTTTATATATACTGTGTGACAAAATAAATAAATAAATAAAATAAAATAAATAAAAATAAGTATCTAAGCTGTGTTGTCCTTTCTCCTTATGCAACCATGCTAAAACCTTTTCTCTCCTTCTCTGGCTAAGGTTGATTATCCCTGGACTTAAAATACAACCATGGGAAGAGAGGTGTGTGTGTGTGTGTGTGTGTGTGTGTGTGTGTGTGTGTGTGTGTGTGAAAAGTGGAATAGGTTGCCACTTCCTGCCTTTCCACTCCTCTGAAGTCCATTTCAGTGGCTCTGTGCTGGTTACCTAGGAAACCACCGTAGAATGGAAGTGGGACTGGATTGCTTCTCCCTCGCAGCAATTGTTAGAGATGTCAGCAGTTTGGAATGGTGGATCTTTTCATACGATTGTGTGGAAGCTTGTGTGCGCGTCTGTGTGCATGTACGGATTTGGCAAATCAAAGGCTCACCACCCCGTCTTTGCAGGATGAAATAAAGGCCCGGGTAAAGTAGCGCGGCCCTAAAAAGAAAAAGCGAGCTTATAAAAGAGGAGGAACTGGCTTGTAATGTCCTGCCAATGCCATTCTCCGTGCTGGTGCAGCAGTGTTGGCAGGAATGTGTTTTATCAAGCATGGTTTAAATGATTTGAACAACTGGAATATCCTCTTCTCTCTTGGGAAGGTTTCTTCAATTATTCGGCCCTGGGAAAGCCATTTAAAAGGAAGATTGCCCTTCAATGCGTTTTGCTCACAAATAACATTATTTGTGTTCTGAAAAATTAATGAACACGCACTGTTTGTTTAAGGGAGGAAATGAAGCCCATCACTTCATTTTTACTGCAGAATTAGTTATTAGGTTTGCAATACTTAATTGATCTCCTTTCCATTTTCCTCCCCTCCCTTCCTCCCCCCCTCCACCTCTCTCCTTTTACAGTTTCAGTAAAAAATACCATAAAGAAACAGGAGTTGCAGAGGGTCAAATCTGTACATTGAGTCTGATATTTATATTGAATGAGGGTTTTTTTTCCACTGACAATAAAAGTAAATTTTATCAGAAAGCTTCAGAAAGTAAACAAATCTAAGCATTTTTAACTCATCTTTCCTCGGGTAAATTTACAGCAATAAAAAAAAAGCAAAAGAAAGCAAAATGACAACTTAATACTAGCAAATACAAGTTTGTTCTATAAATAGCCAAATATCTTAGCTAATAAGCGAATAGATAAAGGAAATAGTTACCTAACACTGATATGGCATTTCTAAGGTTCAGGTGAGTAGGTAGAAAATTCATGTGGAAAATTTATTCAGGCCATTTCTAATTCAGATTACGAGGTTGGCAAAAAGACAAAAGAATTTAGCAAGAAAAGTGATATACCTTTTTAAAAATGTTTCTCTAGCTTAACTTTTTCCGACAGTATTTTTTTCAAAGCCTTGTAACACCCAAATAATGTATTTTTATGAATTCTTTTCTTAACATACGGAAGAAAAAGTTCTTTTCTGAAGACTTTTTTTTTTCATTAAAAAGAATGTATTCTAAAAGCGTGTTTATTTTAGGCAGCATTGTTATTATTTTTTGTTAATTACTATTTAAGCTTTAGTTGTTGTCAGCTCTTTGAGGTAGGTCAGGTCAAAATACAGACCCAGCGGGGATTCTGGAATGTTCTTTATTGTTATGAATTACAAGAAGAGAATCTTGAAAGCCTTTGAGAATTTCTCTCTGCCTCATCTTATACCAAATAAAATCAAGGCAGGGTAATTTTGAGGGCTTTTTCCCCCTCACATTTCCTTCTGTCTCAGGATTAAATAATCTTTTTTGAAATTGCCTACTTAATAGTTTGATCCTTCTTTCTCCATTCCCAAGCCCAAATCTACATTCTTTCAGTTGTATAGTATTCAAAGTTAAGGAGATATAAGATTGTTTCAGTTTTATTTTTATTTCATTAACTTTTATGCTGCTGAAGATTCCAGTTTCTGAAAACTCAAACATATCTTGAAGGAGCACTTACAGTGTAAAGAATGATTGTAAACCATGAATCTATAAATAAGCATCATTCAGTGCATTGGAACAGAAAATGTTGAATATTTGCAAGCCAGTTTTGATAAATGTTTTTAAAATTTATAATCCACTCTTTATGTTCACACCTTTCCTAATTGGCATGTTTTACAGTACAATGCTATACCCTGATATTAATTGTGGAGAAAGAAAGGCTAAAACAAACAAATGTGTTAAGCATATGTACTTAGGAATTATTTATGTGTTTGCCAAAAGCTGCCCAGAAAAGATTGGTTTTAAAGTTCAAAGATTTGTTGAAATGACTGCTGCTGACATGTAAGTGGAGAAGAATGGTATTGCACAGAGTAGATGCTATTGTGAGTGCTTCATTGTGAGTGCTTCATTGTATAGTAGTTCTTAGAAGAAGTGAATATTAGTATATAATGACTGAGACTTCCCTTATACAAACCATGGGTGTAAATTAAAATGTTTGTACTGAGTTCAAAAGTATCTAGGCAGTTAAGATAAATGGTGCAAAATTTTGCAAAGCAGGTTCCAGATCTCTGTATAGCAGCATTTTGTGCCTGCAAACTATTTTCAGAGGCAGTTGCAACATAAATTACATTTCTGTAATGTAGTCTGGAAATGAATATATAAGTGTGGCTTAAGTTGCTTTCAGTGTGGCCAGGACAAACAAATTAAGTTCCTAAACAACCATTGTTACCCCTACCATCACTAGAACTTCTCTAAATAAAGATTAGCTAAAGACTATCCTCAGGGACAATTCCTTAAAAGATAAATGCTCTACTTCTCTACTGGAAGTGTACAGTGGAACAGGGTGAAATCTACTTACCTTCCCTACCGATTCGGAAGTGCACACACCGGATGCATGTCATGCGCAAACCCTTCGGCACATGCACGGGGGCGGGGGAACAGGTTACTCCCTGGTATAAAATATCATATAATACCAAATGGATGTAATATGAACAGGACTTTACCAATATTTGCAGTAGAAGTATGGCATCTTATTCGATTGAAAAGCTAAAAGGGATAAATCCAGTTTTTCTTCAACTTTAAGTCTTAAATAAAAGCACAACTTAACAATAGGAACCAGCCCTTGGCAGCCCTCTTCCTTCCTTCCTTAAGCATCTATGGAGTAGGGAGGAACAAGAGGGCACAAAGCAGAGGTGGGTTTCAGCAGGTTCTGACCAGTTCTGGAGAAATGGTAGCAGAAATTTTGAGTAGTTCGGAGAACCGGTAGTAAAAATTCTGACTGGCCCCGCCCCCATCTATTCTCTGCCTCCCAACTGATTGGGAGGGAATGGAGATTTTACAGTATCCTTCCCCTGCCACGCCCACAAAGCCATGCCATGCCTACCAAGTCACACCCACAGAACCAGTAGTAAAAAATTTGAAACCCACCACTGGGACAAAGGATAAAACATGAGTAATGATTCATGACATCACAATACAAATCCCGTTATTTGAATCTGAGGTTGGGATATGCAAGAGTGGAATTTGTGTTGTGACACCACTGTACTCTCACCATTACTCTGTTATGCTCATACAGGCTTCCGGAACCTCCCCTTTATCTGTTGTGTATTGTATCAAATGGCTTAACTATTTGATGGGAGGTTTTGTTTTTTTTCATTCTCACTTTCATGATAATTCTCTTGCATGACTGAACATTAGATGTGCGGTGCAAATGTATATATTGAAGGTTCTCCCTATTTAGCAATGTTCAGCAACATCAATCTATATATAGTAACTCATATGCATATCAGTAAAGTGCATTAACGTAAGTACTATTACAGTACATAAATATTCCGTATATGCAAATACATAGCTATCATTAATATTCTCCAACACCTTCCACTATCTTGCTTTTCATTAACTTAGCACCACCCAATTACCACAGGGAAAATAGACCACAGCTTGACTTGCTTAGCACAGAATTACACAAATGAACATAAAGTAATGAATGTTCCCTACTGGTTCAAAGTTAATACTGTTGACTTCACCAGTGGCCAAGCCCTCTCCATTCATTATAAATTTCCCCCATAAAAGTATCAGTGCAAAAAGAAATATTTCCATGCAATAGAAAAGCTCTTCCGTCTACTCATGATTGAAATAAATCATCTTTGATGGTTTTGCCTTCTGAGAATATTTCCACATTCATGACAAATCTGTAGAAAGAAATCTGCATTTTGATATTATTGGATCCCAAGTTATTACTGGCTGTTCTAGAGTTGTGGTGCTATAGCACATCGGCACAGGATCTGCTTGTATATTGGAGACCCAAGATCTATCCCTGGAATAAGAAAAAAAAATGTTGTGAAATTCAAAAGAGCCACTGCCATTTATTGTCCATTATTTGGGGCTACATGGCAGCGCTAGCACTTGTGGACTGCAAAATACTGGATGTGAACAGCAGCAAAGAGATTCATAAAACTACAACTTACTGCTGCTATCCTGCTGTCATTTTCACTGCTGAATTCTGGATGTGCTAAATAATCAGAGATTATTTAATCTAAACCTACACTTTTATTTAATTTATTCTGAATTTTACTGAACATAGAAGATATTTTTTTATATTCCTAAAGCCCCATAATTTCATTAACTGACCATTAAATCAGAGGTGAAACATTTCCAGGCATAGGGATTGCAGCATCATGCCATCATGACTTTTCCTTAAATATTACCTAAAACCATTCACAATCATCACATTCCAGGATATTTTGAAAATCTCCCCCAAAGTTCTTCAGAAATCCTATTTGGAAATGTCAAAAACTGATTAGCTCTCAGGCAAGATCATCAAAGTCATATTCAACATTTAAAGTTACATTAACAATTTTAATTATCTGCTTTATTATCAATTTGATTCTAAATTAAGGGAGCTACTGATACTATTTGGGGGAATACTATCTAACTGACTTATGGTTTAAAGCAGGGGTAGTCAACCTTTTTATACCTACCGCCCACTTTTGTAGCTCTGTTAGTAGTAACATTTTCTAACCGCCCACTGGTTCCACAGTAATGCGCCATGTATCGTCGTCTGCACATGCCTCTCGCGCATCATGGATTGGGTTTGGTGGGGAGGGCGCCAGCTACCAGCTCTGCTTGTCTGTTACAACTGGGTGGTGTGTGGGGAGATGCGCGAGCTATTCTGAGATGAAGCTCTTTGGTTTGCGGTTGCACTATAGTGCCATTTAGTTTCACTTATGTAACGTGAACTAAACTTATGCACGGGCGATACAAATAGTATATTTTCAGAAATTTAAATTGTCACGGGGAATTTTATGAAAACTTAATGAAAATGTTTTTAAATAATGCTATGATTTTTTTTAAAAAAGTCAATTAAATTAAAAAAAAGGAAAGTGCTTCAGGATCGGACAAAACCCCTAGCGCCCACCATGAAAGCTGGAACACCCACTAGTGGGCGGTAGGGACCAGGTTGACTACCACTGGTTTAAAGCAATCTACTGGCCACCTCTCTACCGTATTCTACATTTACAATTTTCTACACTCTTCAGTTTAATGCAGAATTGAATATATGATATGCAACCAATATTTTCCTTACAAAAATTATGTACAGTAATGGAGGATTTTGAGGCTGAATTTGACCACTATCACAATCTCCTAACTGAGGAACTTGGTTCTTATCCAATTTATCATATGCTGAGCCAAGCATCCCAGATAATAGTGAGACTGACAGAAAGTAAATCTTTACCTTTATGGGGGTTTTTTTCCACTATAGGCTGCATTCAATAGAATTGTGGTCATTCTACTCATATGTCTCCTCTTCAGTTCTTCTTATCCATCCCTTGGAGAGGGATTTTCATCTGAGGCCAGAAACAAAAATTAGCAATTTTCTTTCTAGCTGCAATTTTAGTCTCTTTCTCACATATTCTCCAAAATGGATACAGTGTGGGTATTTTTGCCATTAAAGCAATCAATGAAGTTGGATTTAGATTAATCAGAACTACACATCCCAGCCGTAGCAGTCTTCCTCTAGGTGCTGATGGCATCTAGGTGCACTGCAATCTGGTTTTATTTCCATCATTTCCAGATATCTTGACTAGAGGATAAATTATGGAAATAGAAACTAAACATCATATGTTGAGAGTTTTAAAGGGACATAGGTACATTCTACCTCCCCCTCTGTCTCTATTTTTATCTTTGTCTCTATATACAAAATCTTATATAATCTATTTTTATATATCAGTATGTGAATAATAAACTACATAAAACGTAACCTATATTTATTCCTTCTGTCCATGCTTTGTTTTTAAATGCTTTAAATGTTTATCTTCTCATACACACTCATGAACACTCATACGCAAATACAAATGCACGAACAGTGTCCTACTCATCAGTTAAATATTTTCCAGGATAGTTTTCACTACATTTGACAAATAATCCTTTTTTTTATACAGAATACAATTATCATAGGGTCAAACTGAAGCAAACGCTTCTCATACTACAATGATTGTATATCTATAACAATTTTCCAACAAAGAAAAGAAGAAAAACAATTCTGAGTTACACTCTAAAAAAAATCTATTTATAAATATATGGAATGATATATTTATTTTTAAAAAATGTCTCTCTCTCTGTGCCACATTAATTTTATCAGTGTCATTGTTAAAAATAAAACTTTGTTGTTGTTTTAATTTCAGAGTTCTAAAATAAATTCCTTCTATGCATTAATTCCCCCTTCACTTCATTTAACAGCACAGCATGAAGGGACTGGGAAACAGCACAAAGGTTGTTTTGTCTTTTGCTGAGAGTGTTTTGAAATTAAATCACTGGAAGCAAGAGAGAGAGAGAGAAAGACATCAGGAGTTTGCTTAGACCCCAAACCATCAGAGCTGTGCCTCTTAAGCCTGTTAAGATATATACTGGCTCATGTCCTTCAAAACAATCTCTCCAGTAATTTCACAGGCGTCCCTGAATCTCCTCTTCTTGTGATTCATTGCCGACACAAGCACAACTGTCTATTGAGAAGACAACTTTTCAAGTTCCATGGTGATCCCTCTTCTGAGATCACCCAACTCAAAACGTTAGTCCTAACGAATGTCACAGACCTTGTAATTGATGGCACTCGCTCATAAATCTGTGTGGAACTTCAAGAATGCAGCCCAAAATGCTTTTCTCTCCTGCATGGTGATAAACCACAGCTGTCTGCACAGCACTGAAAATAGTTCTCTGTAGATCTTGCAAGATTCTGGGGAAATCAATATCAGAAAAGGCAATACAGAGACTCTACTAATTTAATTAAATCTATCTATGGTATTTACCTAAACATTTCCTTGATTTTTCTCATTAATTGATCAGTTCTCATTGCATGCCTTATCAATGATTTTTTCCCCCACTGATGTCAGGGACCCAGTACATGGGAGAAACTGAGGAAATCTCAAATATTGAAATAAATCTAGAGATTCAGAGCATTTTTTATTACCCTGAATGAAAAACAGTGATGCATTTAATCATTTCAAATACTGAATCACGCTCTGTACATATAGTGATTAGGGACTGCTAATCACAGCTTGCTTCCAGTCATAGTTTGTGATCATGGCTAAAAATGGGCTCTAAAAATAGTTTAATGCTAAGAATGATTAAGTTTCACATTTTTGCAGACTTAAACAGTAATACTGAAATATAAAGGGTTAAGGATTAAGAGAAGGAAGTGTGAACATGGATAGAGGTGGTTTAGAACAGGGGTCTCCAACCTTGGCAACTTTAAGCCTGGAGGACCAATTCCCAGAATACCCCAGCCAGCAAAGCAAAGCTGGCTGGGGCATTCTGGGAGTTGAAGTCCTCCAGACTTAAAGTTGTCAAGGTTGGAGACCCCTGATTTAGAAAGATAGGACAGGACAAGAATTTGTTTAATTTTGATAGTTGTGACATTTGATGACAGTGTTATTTGGGACAGACATTCAAACTTGTTTTCTTCCCCCATTGACCATACTTCTGGAAAAAAAGGGGCAGAACAGTGAAATTCATATTTGATATAAAAATTCTCTACGATATTAGCTCCGGTGCTATTTATGCAGCCCAACCACACCCTTATCTGGGCTTCTACATGAAGAAAAAATGTAGAGCAAACATTCCTGGTTGAATCTGGAAGAGCCAACTAGTTTAAGGGTAGCAGAGGAGAAGCTCCCTGAGAAAAATCTAAGATACTTTCTTACAGAAAATACTCTCTGAATGGAAATCAATGGGTGCCAATCTTTTGTTCATCGGAAAAGAAGTCTAAAATGTGAGTTGTTTAAAATATAATTTAATGTAATTGGATTGCTTGACTTACCTTTGAGTTTCCAGAAAAGCATGTTTCCGGCAGTCGTTGCTTCTTTGACAGCCTTAGTTTCTCTTCCACCTCTAGACCGTGATCCCAGCTCTGTCACAGCCTTGAGATGATCTCTAATACAGAGAAATATTCTGATTGCATCCTTACCTAGGTGTTCATTCCACCCCACACTTGCTGTCCTTTTTTTAAAAAAAGTGTTTTCTTTTTTCTACCCTCCATTATTTTCATGCATTGGAACAATTGTCAATATACTGGTATTTCATCACTGTCCACTTGCCCTTGACATGGGAGGTCAGCTCTGCAGTTGTGGATGCCAAAATAACAGATACCGTATCCTTAAATATTTGGGGCCGGCAAAATACTTCGCAAAAGCTAGGTTTGGAAATCACATTTCACATGGATGGTGCCACGTGGACTCTCACAGCTTAACTATCTGACAACCCCTTTTCCCAAGGCCTGACAGCTCTTCTCAATACAAATGTATGCTTTACATACATATTTTATTATCACACACAGCATGCAAGTAGCACACTCAGTGAGTCCTTCTGTTTGCAATAGTGCAGTACTATGGAATCTTGCATTACTCTATACAGTAAATTTATATGCTGGAGAATATAGCCATATATATTGTAGATGTAGATTAGATATTACATAGATATATACTGCTATAATTGGGGCAGGCACAGAGTGTAATGTAAATCATTTTACCAAGTCAGATTAAAGATGCTATTACTCATGGCAATGTAATACCATCCATAATTTCTGTGTTAAACTTGACATTATAAATCCTTTAATCTGAGTATTTAAAAGCCGCTCTATGGCTCATTTTTCAAACAGCATTCCCGTTAACACATTTACTGCTAATGAACCCCTATCATGCTTTTTCTCTCTTAGACAATCGTTGTTGACCAACATTATTATGTCTGCCTCAACATATTTTGGCCTGGGATGGATTTTTAATGTAATTGCTTCCCCATCAGAAAATAAATTATAAATAAATAAAAAATATACCAATAATACATATTAATTAGACTCTCAGGTGACCTGTGTAAAAAAAAAAAGATCTTATAATGAAGCCACAATAATTAGCCTGTCGCTGTCCGTTTTGGGGCTATTGTGTGTGTGTGTGTGTGCGCGCGCTTTCTAGGATTCATCTTCTCCTGGCTCCCTGTGCGTTATCTCCCCCAATGCCTAGGAAGATATTATAAATAAGTGCCATACTGGCCGAAGCAGCTTTCTAATTATTGTCAACCATTTCTGGTGTGACGTGATAGATTCTCCAGAGGACTAAAAGACCCACTACAGAATTTATAACAGGCCTCAGAGCCAAGGCTCAGCTAGAGAGATCGTTTTCCCTTAGGATAGATAATTGGTTGACATAACAGCTCAACATCTGAGCTAAATTCATGGATGTGTATATGTGTGTTTTCTCCTCATGTAATCTCCCTGCTTATTATACAAACTGTTTGGTGTATGAAATGTGATGTGACTTGCTATTTAACAGCACGATAATTTCTGTGTTCCACTTTATTCAGGATGCTAAATACTGTTATTCGTGTATACTTTCATACACGGAGCACTGAAAAATTATTAAGATAAATTTTGGTGATAATAATTAATCAAAACATTCAGCACTGGGAAAGTGTTGCTCATTTATGTCATGCCAATTTTTGTCTTTACTTAGTATATTCATCGTGGGTGGATATCGAATATAATACTCTTCCTTTTTTATCTGTTTAAATTGGATCGCATAACAGTTTAATTTTAGATCTTATAATTTGAGCTATACTGTCTTCTTTATTAAAAAAACAAATAGTATTATAAAGAGTATGTTCATCTAATTAGTGGTTATTCAAAAGAAAAGCTTGGAAGAAATACAAGCATGTTACAATGTATTTGCTATTGTAATATGTTGTGCAAGCTTTATCTGATATTTAACCCATAATATCTCAAATAAAGAATTTTCACCTGAAGATAGGTAATGATTTGTTTTCTTCTGCTTAGTGTTTTTTGAAAATGTGACCTAATGCACACTTTCTAGATTAATTCACAGATTGGCATATAGTTATCCTGAACTTGAACAGTGTTATGAATTTTGTAATACAGATCTTGATTTGCAAAACATTTGTGTGAATTTTCAGGTATTTGTTTTTTGTAATCATTTGAAGATTTAGAGAGAAATGCAGGGAACAGATTTATGAATGAACACATTAGAAATTAAAAACTAAGGCTGATCTGTTTTTTAAATGTTTAGGGTTTTAATGTGATCAAGTTGTTCTATTTTATGGATAGTAGCCTATAAACTGTAGTTCAGCAATATGTGGACACATTTGTTAAGTGAGTTTTGCCCATTTTACTACCTTTCTTGCCATGTTTGTTAAGTGAATCACTGCAGTTGTTAAGTTAGCAACATAGATGTTAAGTGAATCTGGTTTCCCATTGATTTTGTCTGTCAGAAGGTCGCAAAAGCTGTTCATATGATCCCAAGACACTGCAACCATCATAAATAAGAGTTAGTTGCCAAGTGTCTGAAGTTTGAATGGGTGACCATGAGGATGGTGCAACGGTCATAAGTGTGAAAAACGATCATAAGTCACTTTTTTTCAGTGCTGTTGTAACTTTGAATGGTCATTGAATGAGCTGTTATAAGTCAAAGACTACCTAAATCCTAGAATAGTGCATCTTAGCCTTGGCAATTTTAAGATACGTGGACTTCAACTCCAGAATTTCCCAGACAGCATGTAGCTGTTGAGCCCAGCTCAGGCTCAACACATGAAGCTGCAGGGATTGGACAGTGTGGGAAGCACCTACCCTGTGATCAGAAAGGGTGACTTGTTATGGACTTGTTAGGGTGGTGGCGGGAACTGGCATCTGGGTAGCACGAGGGGTTTAATCATTAAACAGGTGGCCGGGGTAGCTGTGAATGAGGCTTGGCCATCGCGAAGAGCTGCAATGGTTCCGGGGCCTGGAGGATGACGTGGCAGCTGATGCCATCAGTCAAGAAGGAGAGAGCGGTCAGGCATCCAATCAGCTGAGCAGCACAACCGTGGCTGAGCTAGCCAAGAGTAGCATTCTGAGAGTTGAAGTCTACACATCTTGCTTGCTTGCTTCTAAAAAGGAATTTGCTTCTGCTCTCTAGAGCTGCAGGATTATAGCCCTGATGTCCATCCTTACTAATCACTGTGGGGAAAATGTAACCAATCAAAATGGGTAATATCTGAGAGGACCAATGATCTGACTTAATATAAAGGACCTTTATATTTCAGTGGTGAAGTTTTGGCTTATATGTCAGATGTGTTTCCATAGGGGGATGGAGCATCAAATGGCAAGGGCAAGCTATGCACTTTTACTTAAGCATGGTGTACATTAAAAAGAGGTGGGCTTTGATTGCCCTGTTAGCCCACTATTTTGATGCTGATAAAACACACAGACACAAACACACACCAGCAATTGCCTCTACTCCGAATATATCAAACAGGTTTACATCTCTTCTCGGTGATTAATTATAAATGGTCACTGTGCATCAAGAAATATAGATTGGAAGGGAGTGTTTTACATAATGAACTTTAACAACTTTTTTCTTTTGAAAATTAAACAACTACATAGAAAACAAAAGGATGCAATATGAACAGCTATATAGTTGAATTGCCTATTGTTTGTTGCGTGGTTATACACCAGTAAACAATGAGAAAGAAAAGAAGACATAATGAATTCAAATTATTCTCCCATTTTAAATCAGCTCTTTCGGAGTATTAAACAAACTTAACGAATTCAATGGAGTTGAGATTCACACAATATTCTTTGTGCTACTAATGTGCTGAAATGTTTGCTAGAAAATAATTAATGTATCCTGAGTGGGTATAAGTGGGACAAACTAAAATGACACATATCCATTAACTGTAACACCATGAAACAGGAATCTTGGGAGGAAAAAAAAAGCACATTTCTCACAGGAGCTAAAAAAATATATATATGAGAGGAAAAAATCAGCCATGTGAGTTGTCAGATGTAACCTTTTGGCATTCTAATAAACTGTTGCTTAGATAGAAATATCAAGCTATTACTAACGGCTATTAATGTGTACATGCTTCATGTAATTTTATAGTATCTTATTTTAATATCTGTAGTTTTAATGAATTGCAATTTAGGAAAGAAACAATTTTCATTTAGTTTATATAACATAATTATGGACCAAATTAACCCCACAGTAGTCTTAATTACATTTAGTTTCATTTGGCTGATCAAGCAATTAACATGCCACAGTATTTTGGAAGTAAAACCCAAGTTACGGTCTTTCTTCAGCAGGAAATTAAAAAAAACACATGTATTTTTTTTTCATCTCATGTGTAGTCACTGTGTAAAATGATCTGTTGGAATAATTTGGGGGACAGCATGTTCCAGAGAGTGCACTTCAGCAACAGAATAAAAATGTATTGAGAGCTGTCTGTATCTGTACCCTTTACAGTTTTGTTCCTTAACATTTCTGAAAAGTACTTTTACATATTTGTACATACATACATATTGGAAAGGAAGAGTTAGCTGTTCTAATAGTAAATAGATACATTTGATAGAAAACATTTCAAGGTAAGTTAATTTTAAATTTATTCCGCTTCCCTCTGAACCATTCAGAAAAGTTACCTTGTAAAGTTGTTTGTGCTGCACAACACAGGAATTTTTATACAGCAATAGGTCTCTTGCTGTTAATAAGCCTCCCTCAATGTGTATAGGTTCACATCATATTATACTGTAACCCTTTGCATGTTTCCATGGATGTAAGTCCACTCAATTCAGTAGGGCTTATTCCCAAATTAATGGTATACCATTCATTTCGATTATTCGAAATTAATTATTCAATTACCATTAATTACCATTAATAATCGAAGCTTATGGTACTATAGCAATCTAATCATTTCATTTCTTTTGCAGTTGTTGATTAGGAAGTAGCTTGGAAATATTTAAGTCTAAGTTCACAAATTAAGGTCATATCCTATGGTTCTTGGGACAGTATCCCATGGGCCACATAACTAATTAATCAGTTCTTTATCCCAAATCAAAGGTGGGCTTGAATTATCTGACACTTAGCTCATTATCTAAAAAAGTGTGCCAATCTGCCACCAGTAAAGTTTAGATAGCAATAAGCATGAGCATAGTTGTCTTAATTATACTGTTATCCAAAAACCTGTGGTCTTTCGGGTGTGCTTCAAGGTGTTGGTTACCACCTTTAAAGCGCTCCATGGCTTAGGGCCCGGGTACTTACGGGACCGCCTGCTGTTACCTTATGCCTCCCACCGACCCGTACGCTCACACAGAGAGGGTCTTCTCAGGGTGCCGTCCGTCAAGCAATGTCAGCTGGCGGCCCCCAGGGGAAGGGCCTTCTCTGTTGGAGCACCTACCCTCTGGAACGAACTTCCCCCTGGTTTGCGTCAATTACCTGACCTTCGGACCTTTCGCCGTGAATTGAAAACGCATTTATTTATTCAAGCGGGACCGGCCTAAATTTTTTAAACTTTTTAAAATTCTAAATAATTTTAATTGGGGTATTATTTATGAATTTTATGGGTTTTTAAATTTGATGGTTTTAAATTTTCGGCCATTTATGGAATATGTTATTTTAAATCTCTGTTTTAATTTGTATATTGTATTGTTTTAAATCTGGCTGTACACCGCCCTGAGTCCTTCGGGAGAAGGGCGATATAAAAATCTAAATAATAAATAAATAAATAAATAAAACATTCAGGATAGCTCAAACAATTCCATTCTACCTGCTAGCATGACCCTTTGATTCATTGGATTTTGTGACTGAGCAGGTAATTTTTTTATTAGATTTTCTGATTGAATGCCAACATTTTACCTGTCACATCACAACTGACTCTCTCCTTGTAGATTCTGCAGCCTAATTCTGAGACCATCAGACCTATAAATTTATGGCATGTTGCAGCAAAAGCAAAGCAAAATGGACATGGAAACATCCTCAGCTGGGACAATTCTGTGCAACCAAAGAAGGTTATGAAAGTGGATATATCAAATAATATAGAATTTTTATTTTATTTTTTTATTTTAGTTTATTTTGGGACATAGTAAAACAAAGTAAACTTGTGATGTATTTTTACACATAGCATAAAAATGCAATTTCTTTGCAATTCCTCTATCCCATATGTCAACTAAATGCCAATTTCATTTATAATACAATGTTTTAGAGAACCTTTACATGCACATGCTATTCAATTAACCCTAACCTGAAAATTGGGTATTGTTTTTTGGGTGGTCATTGACCAAATAAATATTATTGATTGATATCTGCGCAGCAATCTACTTTTAAATTCTAATATATTCATTATTGTAGCCCATACCTCATTCAGCCCAAAATAACTGCCCTTTCAAGAACTGAAAACATATGAGAATGCCCAGTGCTACTCAGTGGAGATTTAAGATGTAGCTTATTTCAGTTTTTCTAATCTTTTTCATTTTATTTTATTTGTTAAACTAAAATTACAAATTCAAACAAAATAAGAAAATCAAAATGTGACAGGCACATTAAGCACATCAGTGCACCTATCCATGCCCCCTTATGGACTTCTTAAACATGGAATGGGGTCCACAAAAGTTAAATTAGAATGAAAACTGTGAAAGTTAGTGGCTGAGATAACTGAATCAGGTAAGATATTACAGACTTGGACAATTCTGTTACAAAAATCAATTTTTTAACAATTGAGTTTAGAGCAGTTTACATTAAATTTAAAGTGGTTGTTTGCACATGTTACATCACAATTAAAGGTAAAAAAGTCATTTACAAGTAAAACATTACTATGTACAATTTTGTAGCAATACATAAGTCTGGTATTGCAATTCTAAACCATCCAAACTAAACTAAACTATCTTACATCTTTGCAAAATCGTATATCTTTGCAAAATGCAGCAAATGCTATCAGCACGACAGTGTAAAGTAACCTCTATAGATGGGCCCTGGAAAAACCATGAAGAAATGAGATACCATAATTAAGTGCAACTTAGTGTGTTGTGATAGATTTGAGAAATAATTAAAGGAATTAAAGTAGATGCAAACTTTGCCAGGAGGATGTGCAGTGAAGAAGTCCTGGTTATAGAAGTTTGTAACTCAAAGAAGTCAGAGAAAATGGGAGTCTAAGGCAGTGCTTCTCAAATAGTGGGCGGCCCCAGAATGACCTCGGCAAACACTGTCATAACAAGCTAAGCCCCTTTCTTCTTCCTAGGGGGGCATGACAGAAAATAATTGAGAAGCACTGGTCTAAGGTAAGTAAAGTTGATGAACTGCTACAAGAAAGATTTTTAAAAAGTTTCTTATTGGATAGCTTGGAATCAGGGAAGGTGATCAGATCCCACTGACAAGATTTAACAAGGGGATCTAACAAGGGGACCTCACTGAAATGAAACTCAGAGGAACTAGAAAAAGCATAAGAAATTGGAACTGGATTATAGCCAGAATCATTGTGAAGTTCAGGGAAGGGGTAGGAATTCATAAATTCCTCTGAAGATTGGGAAAGATTCCAGATAACTTGAGAGATGCAGAAGTATTAATAAAAAAAGAGAAATAATGAAAACATTACCATTCCTCTTCCTCCATTTAGAGACCTACACCAACTTTTGGTTCTCCTCAATTTTGCTATTTATGTATGAACTATCAACTTCTATAAAAGCAAATGTCGAGATCCAGCTGTTTCAAATGCATCTGTTTCAAATATTGGTTATTCTGCCCTGAGTGCAAAATTCACCTTAAGTGGGCATGTTTGATTTTCATATGCTTGTGGTTTTTGAGTTCATTAGATCAATATCATTGCTAATATATAAGCAGCTCTGTTTCATTTTTTTTTCTCTTACCGTTTTGGCATTTACTTTTCATTTGGCAAATCTTTAGCTACAAAACTTAACCATTGTTTTATTCTGAAGTGTCAGATATTATTTATCAAAGGTATATTCTTCTTAAATGATTCCAGATGATTGCTAACAATGAAATGTGATGCCCTGACCCTTCACTTAGCAAATGATGCTATCCCTCTATTTATTTTCTATCATTGCTTCATCCAAATCACCCACATTCCCTATTTTTCTCCTTTTCCATTGTCACTGATTTCTTGCTAATCACCCACAGGAAACACTTAGGTGATTTTTTTTACCCGTACTCATTGTAATAACTTATAATTCAACCTTATATAATTATTGCTCATCTCTAACCACTTAATCAAGATGAAATGATTACAACATTGAACCAAGACTATTTTTAGCCATGGAAGTTTACTGGATTAGCTTCCAGGCACTAACTGGATTGAAATGTGGGAATATATTTCCAAAATATTTGTTGTTATTCAGTCGCTAAGTCATGTCATGACCCCATGGACACCCACCCCCGTCCTCCATTCTCTTCCAGAGTTTTCCCAAATTCATGTTCATTGTGTCAATGAAATGACATCCATCCATAATATATACAGTATATAAACATTTATTCAGAGTAAGGCCATATCAACTTTGTGACTTAAAGAAAAAAAGGGTTTCATAGTGTGGGAGAGGCTTGCCAAGGATCTATAGGCAACTCTTTAAATCAGCTAAGTCATCTCCTTTGATCAAACAGCCGTTCTTTGTGGTGCAGCAGCATGATCTTCAGTGAACACCTGTTTTTGACTTAGGGAAATGCTAGTAGGGAGACAGATTGTGGTGGCCTATTGGGAACAATAAAAACAGTTCAGTGGTGAACCAATGACTGAGGGGGATGATGAGCCCCTTAACTCTGCGTTCAAGCAGGGGCTGGATAGACAGCCATCTGTCAAGATGTTTTAATTTGGAGTCTTACCCTGAGGAGCAGGAGATTGGACTCAATTGTCTATATGGGTCCTTCTTGTTGTAGGATTCCATGCTTCTTTGTCATATTGAAAAAAAAAGAGAGATAATTTTATTATTGATGATTGGCAATGCTGAAAAAATTGCTCTAAAAATATTCTCCTTATCTCCTTTATTAAGGAAGAAAATACTGTACTGTAAGAAAATAGTGTTAACTCTCTCTCACTCTCTCTCACTCTCTCTCTCTTAACATGGCCACTTTTAAAACTTCATTGGGTTGTTAACTATATTTCAAACAGAACTATTTGTATTTTGGTGGACTTATTGCTACATTCTCAATAAAAATATAAAACCTGATATACGGAGTCCCCAACTATTGTGCTATCATGATTTACAGACTAACCAAAGAGCCTTCTTCTGATCGATACTGAGGTAGAATAAACTCATAGAGAAACTGAGGGTTTCACTTGTGTTTTCATTAAGCTTCCAAATAAATAACTAGGTGATGTGTATAATTAGATCTTAGCAGGGGGTTCCATGTAACAAACTGTGAGAATAACCTTGAGGAAAGGAAGAAAGAACTGCAGCCAAGGCAGTGGTCAGATAAAAGAAATCAAAGCAAAATGGAATTTGAGAAAGAACTGACTTTCCTTAATTCTAGGATTATGCAGCATTTTGGATTAAAATAGAAAACAATGGTTGGAGATGCGGGGGTGTTTACACAGTATCTTCTCAGCAACTTCTTAAAGCAGCTGCAGCATTTCTAGATCTTGCAACCTTTAGATATAGCTCCCAGATCTCCCTTAAAAAGTGTCACAGAATTGTGTTTTTTTTTAAATGCTGAAGAATCTAGAACCTTATTAAGCCAATATAATCAATGCCATTTTAAATAAATTTATATTACAATTCCACAAAAACTGGGCTTTTTTTTTCTTGCTTGTTCGAGCCCTACCTACTTCCTGAAATTTGTACTCTTAAAAATTTCAAAGTACTTGCCAAAGCATTCCTGAATTCTATCTAAAAACAGTCCAACATGCCAGTTAACAAAACAATCAGAAACTAACATTAATAAAAATGGCTAGTACGTTCTAAACCGAGCAGAAAGGAATAAAAGTAATGCCAGGACCTTTGAAAGTAATTATTTATTCAAAAAAGATAAGACTAATCCACCACAGATAACAAAAAGTAAACAAGCAAGCAGGCAAACAAATCTATTAATGGAAACTTACTGTGAAGGTCAACTAAAAAGAAATAGGCAGTTTTCTTCTACACTGGTAAGCTATGTTTTCCTCATATATCCAGCTCACATATTTAACTATACATTTTAATAAAATTAGGAAAGTATATTGCTTCTAAAGGTTACTTGAATGAAGAAACACTAAACTCAGCTGCAAATTATATGGTTTCTACAGTCAGACACATACTGTCTAAGAATTAAAGAGTTTCTTCTCACTAATTGGCAAAAAAATCTACTTGAATAACGAGGAATGTTTTAATAACAGCCAGTCCCCACCCCCCAAAAAATAAATTAATTAAAAAATATCAAATCATCTAGGGAGACTTGGCACTGAAATTTAAAAAAAACAAAACACCGAAATTAAACATCCGTTTACAATTCTCTGCATTTTCTGCATTCCCTCCCTCTCAATTTCATGGCTCTTCAATATGGTGGCAGAGTTCTTTTCTTCTGTTCCTGGGAACAGCCAAATATATATATATATATAAAATATAGAACGAAGCAGCACAAACGTCTGCAATCTGAGCCGAGCTTTGAAGACTAAATAGTGAGCCCTTGAGTGAATTGAAATATGAGCTGCAAAAGCCCTTTAAACCCTCCAATCTGTTTTAAATTATTTTGATGCTTCTATTTAAAGGTTACATTTTTGTTTTGTTATGAGCCCTAGTTTAGTAATACAAAACCTGGCCAATATCAGCGGAGAGCCAATTCACAGATTACACACCCAGGGACTTTCCTGAGCTAACCTAAAGTAAAACAGCATGCTTATTCTTAGTAATCATTCTGACCATGAATGAACTTTTCACATCTTGGCTCATAAAATAAACACATCTATTCAGTGGGAAAAATAAATTAACTAGCCTGACCAGCACATCAGTATACATTACTTACAGTTTCTGAGCTTGTTAAATCAAGGGGAAAATCACCCATGATTTCATTTCAATTTTGAAAAGTATAGGTCTACATCAAAATATTGCTGTTGTTAGAAATACTGAATCTTGGTTAGGCTAAGAGCATGAACCAATCAAATATTTTATTTTCCTTTCCTTTTGCTCACGGCTTATATTAATTGTTGCATTTAATTACTGCTTAATTCCAAATAAGAATGAATAGAATAAACATATAATTGCTCTGAAACCTCTTTAAAATCTTCAAAGTAGTCTCAATGGTGTAGGAAATTGCTAAATGTTTGTTGCATTGGAAAAAGGTAGATATTGTATAGTTAAATAGTAGAATAATAGAATATAGTGGAATAGTAGAGTAAATTAGCAAGTTAAATAAATATGCCTCACTAATAAGATACAAGACATAAAATCAGACACTTCCCCATTAGATCTTGTGACCCATTACACCTACATATTTATTATGTGATTTGAGTCATTTCTACATCAAATTCTCAAATTAATACTACAAATAAGCACTGTAGAAACAATGGATAAAGGAAAATCTTCCTCTTTAGTTTTTTTTAAAAAATTAATAGCAATTGGTATATCACAAACACCAAGAAGACACTTTTGTCCTTTGGAGAAATCCAGAGTGGGTCATTCAAGGGACTTCAGAACACTCTGTGTCCAGGCAAATCTGCATGGAGAACAGAGGTAGTATTCAGTAGCAACCTGAGGGTGGACCTGCCTACCTGCCCCGGTGCTGTGCCATCCTATTTAGCCACATTTTCAAGCCGTGCGCATGAATAGAAGCTGTGTGTGCGAGCAAAGTGCGTGGTCACATTTTCGGTGCTGGGAGAACCGGTAGTTAAATTATGTGAATCCCACCTTGGATGGAGAAGTTGTTTCCAAATCAAAATCAGGTTTTTGGGGGATGAAGCCCAGAAATTGACCGGAAACCACCTGATCAGATAAAGAACTTGCACAATATCCTGGTATGCTCAAACCCCAATTCCCGGTCTTGAAATTCCATTCTGAATTAACTCAAGTTCAAAGCATGCTTTTATCAGCTACTATCATGCAATCCTTTGTAGTAGAGCAGAATCGCAACGATAATAGATAATAGATAGGTAATAGATCACAGGTAACAGGTAACATATTCCTGTCTTACACGATTCCAACAGTTAGGCATTTTATATACTTATTTTTCTCATGTTCGACAAGTGTTTGTGTGTGCGCATTGGCCAATAAATCATTCTGCAAATATTGCTGCTCTTTTTTTCCAGCATTGTACTCAGCATTTGGGCTGAAACGTCAGCTTGAATGTAATTTTAGTGACCACTTTCCCCCCCCCATTGACATTTTGAGTTCAATTCCAGTAAGTACCAATGGGAAATTCCTAGAGGCCAAGCCATTTTCTGTGAATTAGCATCAAGACAGTGAGTCTTTGTGTAGCAGTTAGTTGTAACTTGATTCAAAATGCATATTTGGGGATTTCTGACAAGACTAGCTTTGTTTTTTATGCTAATAGAAAAAGAGTCTAGGAATCTCTTGCATTTTTATGATCAAAGCTGATCACCATGAATATGTCTGGAAACACTACTGAGTGACAGAATTTTCAGAGACAATCATGTTACAGAGATTTTTAAAAAAGTATTTCAACTAATATTCCTTTTAAAAGATTCTCTTTGGGGAAGACATTCATATTGATCCAACTCCAATGTCTTCACCTCCTGTCCATCTGTCCAAGTATTACTTATTCTGGCAGTGCTATTCAGGGTCTCAGAAGTCCACATTCTGCCAGTTAAGACCCTTCACTGAGAGACAGTCCAGATAGAGCTCAAATCTCATTCCCATTGATCCTAGCCAACATGGTAAATACTATAAAATGCTACGAATTGTAATTTATCTACAACCAAAAAGCCATTCCTGCCAGTGGTGGGTTTCAAAATTTTTTACTAGCAGTTCTGTGGGTGTGGCTTGGTGGGCATGGCAGGGGAAGGATACTGTAAAATCTCCATTCCCACCTCCCTCCAGTGACGGTTACTGCAAAATCCCCATTTCCTCTTGAACAGTTGGGACTCAGGTGGCAGAGAACAGATGGGTGTGGGGCCAGTCAGGGGTGGTATTTACCGGTTCTCCGAACTACTCAAAATTTCCACTACCAGTTCTCCAGAACTTGTCAGAACCTGCTGAATACCACCGCTGATTCCTGCCATGAATGAAAATTGACATTGTAATTTATGCAGAGAACAATGCATGCATTTCTAACACCTGGAATAATGGGATCTGTAGGCTCCCTAAATCTGGTGAGCCATAGGTTTTCCATTCCAGATTAATTCATGGAAACTATATTTAGCTACCTGCTAGGGATCAGAAATGCTTTTTCTTTTCTTTCTTTTCTCTTTCTTTTCTCTTTCTCTTTCTTTCTTTTTTCTTTCTTTTTTCTTTCCTTCTTTCTCTTTCTTTTTCTTTCTTTCTCTCTCTTTCCTTCTTTCTTTCTCCCTTTCTCCTCCTCTTCCTTCTCCTCCTCCTTTTCCCTGTTCCCCTTCCCCTTTTCTCTCCTCATCCCCCTTCGTCTTCCTCTTCCCTTCTCAAATCATGTTTAGCATTAGGTCAAGATGTTCAGAAAGCACCCTTTAAATCTGTTCTACCTCAGACTTCCGAAATACAGACAGCTTGAATGAAAGACTACAGGAACCCTCTAGAATGAGCAGCTTTTGAGTCACCATAGATCAGGAAAAATATTTGGCCCTTGTTGAAAAATCTGTCTCTTCCACATACACATTTGACTCTAGATCAGGGGTGTCCAACTAGCGGCCTGCGGGCCAGATGCATCACTTGCAGGCCATGTCCACCCCAGCTCTGTGAAGGGGAAAAACATCACGAAACATCATGTGACAGCAATGTGAAGTTTGACACTCATTGCTGGATCAGTCATGCCTAGCATTAGTGTAAACCCCCTAAACACGACTCCCAGGTTCTAATACGGTAGAAAATAAAAAGCTGTTTATAAACCTGCTGTAGAGAAGCAATGGGAGACCCTATCCTGAAAAAGATTTTGCTTTGTGACCAGAAGCAACACGGCATAGGGGGAACATAAACAGTTGTTCTAAGACAGCTCCATGCACACCTCAGGCCTTTTAGATTACTTACAGAATTATATCCTAAGACTCACACTCCACCCTTGCTCATCTAATCTAACACAAACTAAGTATTGTGATCCTTTGCAAAACTTTATTTCATCCTGATAGGTGCTCAGAAGGCACCACAACTAGATGACAACATTCGGAGCAGAAACACCTTCATTCTATACCAGAAGTGGGTTTCAGCAGGTTCTGACCAGTTCTGGAGAACCGGTAAGGGAAATTTTGAGTAGTTCAGAGAACCGGTAGTAAAAATTCTGGCTGACCCCGCCCCCATCTATTCTCTGTCTCCCAAGTCCCAGCTGATCGCGAGGAAATGGGGATTTTGCAGTAACCTTCCCCTGCCACTCCCACTAAGCCACACCCACAGAACCGGTAGTAAAAAAATTTGAAACCCACCACTGGTCTATACCCTTTGTGGACCATTCTGTTGAAAGTAACATACAGGCAACTTTCCCAAGCATTGGTGCTCAGCATTCTTTATTTCTTTTATTCTTTTATTCTCGAAAGAGGTAACGTTGCATTAACCGTACTTAAGAATGGAATTAAGTAGTTTCTTCAGGAAACACAGAAATTTCACCTTGTATTATTTGACATAGCATACATAGCAATTCCACTAAGCCAGTAAATCTACATGGCCCATCAGGAAAAAAAAATCTCAGTATTCAAATGCTGAACTTCATATTTGTTTTCCAAATGCCTGGACCTCGAAGCTAGTTAATGAAGCTAATCTAAGTAGTCAGAACAGCATGAAACCAAATGTTTGTAAATGGCAAATTTTTGCAAACCCTGCCTTAGTCAAACCTTGTTGATTTCACTGGGATGTATTTTCGTGCAATATGCCATTTAAAAAAAACCAGAATAATTATATCATTTTCTGGTGAGGAATGGTATCCCAGTTTGTCAATTTGCCATACCAAGATCATAGTTGTTATTTCTTATTGTCCTGAAATTTACCATTTCAATTACTGGGCCTCCTTGCAAGAAACGTTAGTCCTGATTGTATGCTTCGAGCTAAGTAAATATAAGCACTCCATAAAACATTGTTATTGACTGATGTATTAATAGGGTGAAGAAGCAAATTAAGAATGCTGTAAGTCTTAAATTAAATAGCACACCTGGACAGGTATAGAGATCTGTAAATTGGATTACATTATAAAGATCAACAACATCTGGCATGTCTATTAATTATCATCAATTAGATTAGTAGTCATTTCCTAATATGGCATTTAGATAGGTACATCAGGAATCTGTATGATTATAAGACTGTAAGAGTTATAGGAACCCCATATTTCTTTCAGACTTATTCCATGTTTTCAGAGGGTCTCTTCCCACACCTGCTTCATTAGATAGTTCTAATTATTCACTTGAGTTCTGAGTTGGTGGTCTACATCAGGCGATCCCAACCCCGGTTCTGTGTCCCACTCCGCATCCATGGCCCTCTGGGAACCAGACCACACAAGCGGTAGGCCAGCGTGCGAGGACACAACATTCCAACTGCACAAGTGGTGGGCACACTGCACAAGACCATCCTCCATCCCCCTCTGCCACCGTTGCCGCTGCTGGTCTGCAGAGCCCGGTAGGTTGAAAACCTCTGGTCTATATCCAGTGGTGGGATTTAGCCAGTTCGCACCACTTCGGGAGAACCGGTTGTTAACTTTCTGAGCAGTTTGGTGAACTGGTTGTTGGAAGAAATCATTAGGGCAGAGAACCAGTTGTTAAATTATTTGAATCCCACCACTGTCTATATCCAACACTATATGATGCAACTTAGACACTGGACCTTCTGGACTAACTTCTCTATTAACAACCCAGGCCAGCTGTATCTTCTCAAGAAACTCTACAAGCTCACTGGAACCTCTTTGGCCATCCTGTAAGCATTAGTCCCCTGAATGACTTCCTTCAAGTAGGGAAACTATAGACAAGGATTCTATGGGCAGACACTTCACCCTACTCTACCACATCACACATATACAGTACATACACCATGTGAGCAAGTTGTTCTCATTTGTAGGCACTGGCAAGAAACAGTTCTATGCAACTGCAATCTTCACCTACAGCATCATTTCCGCCCCCGCGCCCCCCCTTGTGTCAGCGAATAAATTGCTGAATTTCCTGTACCTCTCTGTTAAAAAAACTTTGAGTCTTACATTTGGGTGACGGTGATTAAATTATTATTTCGTGTTACTTTTGTACTGGTGAAATTAGATTTGATTTTAACTCCATTTCAGAACCTATTTCATTCTGGAGGTACTGAACCAGATATTATCCAACATTTCTTTTCGGTTAGCAAACCCTTTTTCTTCTCCCTGTTAATTTTCACAAGTGTTTGATCCCTCCCAGCTCTTGAGGAAAAAGGATGTGTTGCTTTAATTTATGGAAAGCTGTGTGCTAGTCTCCTCTGTTTAATTTTGTTTTTATAGCATACTATAATTAAGTCTTTATTTGAAATTCATATTTAAACCATTGCCTGGTTGTCATGGAATTGTTGGTAATGTGTGATTACATTATGTTGTCTTTTGCCAGGACACTCCTGTAAATGAGGCATTATCCTCCGAGATTTTCTTGGCTGAAAATGTGAGTAATTAAAAATGTAAACAAATATTATCCATTACATATGCCACTGTAATAAGTACTTCACTATAATACAAGTTAATGGCTCTTTAGGGATTAAGCTTGATCCTGCTATAGCATGTTTCATAGGTATATAAATAAACAGTTCAGCATGTGCTATGTTAGATGGGGTTTGAAAAAAACCTTGAAGATGGGAGAATCGTGGCCAAACAGATATACTGATTTTAAAGTGTACCCCTTTTAAAAAAAAATAGGCACATCTAGAAAGATAACCTCACCAATCCATAGGCCAGTGATGGCTAACCTTTTCCGGACCGAGTGCCCAAAGTGTGCCCAAACTCCCAAAATGCAATGCATGTGTGGGCCCCGTGCATGCACCCCGCTCCCCCACGCATGCCCCGCCCCCCTGTGTATGCATGCATGCCCCCCCCCGCATGTGCCCCCTGCACATGTGCACATGGTCCCCCACACGCACTCATCCCTCCTGGATGTACACCCTCACAAATGCACCCCGGCTCCCCACACATGTGCATGCGCTCCACACATATGTCCTGCCTCCACACATGCACGTCAGATACCCAAAGACCAGCTGCCCGGCGAGATGCACACGCACAGATGCACAGCAGAGCTGAACTGGGGCAACGGCTCATGCGCCATCAGAGAGGGCGCTGCATGCCACCTGTGGCATGCGCGCCATAGGTTCGCCAACACAGCCATAAGCTATAAAACAGTTTATTTTGGAACCAATTTTTAAAAATGTGACAGAAACAAAATTTTGACCCTACAAATAGGGCTGAGCTAGTTCCATGATTAGTAATAAATAATCAATCTTGTTATCCACTGCTCAAGCCATATAACACCAACCACATGTTAAAATGCATTCTAGGAAAGAATTCAACACACCTAAAGGTTACACAACTTCTTTCAGGAGAAATGTAGATGTTTCAGTGCTCCATCTGTCTAAATTGAGAGGTTTAAGTGTAGAGAAGTAGGTTTATTTTATCCAAATTCATCCAGCCACTTCAATGCTTCATCGTCTGCCCTCCATTCCGATAACAGTCAGAATGAAATGAAAACCAAGCGATGATTCTGGCTGACATGGAAGACAAGGGACAATTTGTTTAAAAATGAGTGTGCCGCCATTGCTTTTGATTCAATGTCATGTAACTTTTTAAATTTCAAGTTTCATCTTCCATAATGTTCTGAAAATGGTTCAGATGTTGTCTCTTCAATCCTCAGCTGTTATCCCCGGTTCTGTGAAAATATGAATTCAATTTTTTTTTTCACCTCTCTCAGTTGACTCACTTCTAGTTTCATGGTTAGAAAACCTCACAAATAGCAAGGGCTAAGTGTGAAGTTTTTGACTGGAACATCAAGATGCACCCATACAAATTCCTGAGCCAAAAGTTTTCCAGAAGGAAATCCATGACCAGTGAACAGAATTCACAGCTGTTGCAATAAGAGGTTTTTGGGACTACTTGTGTATTTTACTGACTCAGGAAGCCTAGGTCAGGACAACTAGTTGCAGCTGCTTAGAGTCCAGCAACTCAGAAGATATCATGAGGACCATAACCTAATTCATGGTCCCTGCAGTCGTGGAAGCAAAATTCAGGCAGTTAGCTACTGGCAAGTATTTATGATGGTTGCAACATTCTGGGGTCACATGATCATCATTTGTGACCTTCTTCAGGCGGCTTCCAGCAAGGAAAATCAACAGAGGAAAGCAGATTTTCTTAACTGCAGCAAAAGCGTTTGTGAAATTGAATGTGAGTCCCTTAATGACTGCATCGCTTAGCAATGGAAATTCTGGTCCTGTGGTGGCCATAAGTTGAGGACTACCTGTATAAAATCTATACAGCTACATTTTGTTTTTAAACATTTGCTGAGAAATTGAGGAGTATGGAACAGCCTGTTGGATATATATTTTTTTTTTTACTGACTTGGAATGATGTTCCAGGCGCTTCTTGTGACCCATGAAACCAGGCAATAGTCTCAGCCAGATATTATGCCCTATCAGGTCTTGAAACAGCCTCCTTCTCTGTGTTGGTAGCCAACCCAGGTGGTCTACAGAGCTATTGCTGCTTAAAGGATTTTGGAAGCTAAGGCAGAAATATACAACTCAGTAGCTTTACCTCACTGCTGATAGCCAGTCTTTCTTTGGTGATTCATGATTTGTACAGGCATGCAGTAGGATATCTATTATAAAAAACAATTATTTAACTTCAACTGAGCCTAGGTTAAAATAGGAGTGGCAATTGACAGCCTTAGGGCTCATGTGACTTTCCAGAGACTTCAATATAGGCCATTATATCCAGCCCCCTCCTGGACATGTAGGATCCTCTTCCTCCAATATCCAAAATTGATATTGGCTTCAGAATCCAATAATTTTGCTGCCCTGGTTTCTCTGCTGAGCATGTCAACATGTCTGAATCAGAAACATGTTTGTGTATTTACATACACAGGTATGTGTATTTTAATATACATAGCAAACAATCAAATCCTTTATTATGTTCAGTGGCCAAATTTAGGTATCGTTCCATAATGACAGTAAGGGGGTAGAGGAGACTGGCTGAGCAACTTGTACAAAAAAGAATATTAAAAACAATCGTTAAGATCTGGAGTATCGAAAATATGGATGACAGTGAAAACTCTGAGAAATGCTTAATTGTTAAGTTGGTACAAACTTCTTCCGCTGTATAACAATCTGTTAGAGTATTAAAATACTAATATGTCTAAACGTTTAATTTAAAATGTGATAAAATGCAAAGCTGTAACTAAAATAATAAAATTCTGCTGAAATTCATTGAGCATAATAGAGAACGCTTATTTAATAACTATTCAGTCATTTACTATAATCATATTGTAGAGGTAGGAGGAGGAGGAGACAGAGAAAGGAAAGAAAAACAAAACAGTTCAAGGACATTGAGCATTCAGGTTGAATCTGAAGTCAACTGTTGCCTAGTTTTAACAATTGCGGTGACAAATTTCGCTACCATGTGGGTGATGTCACAATTTGAGACTGAAAGGAGGTAGTGGGTATAGAAATCATCCAATATATTTATTCATTTCAGTTCACTGTTTGTATAGCTGCCCGTCTCACCTCAGTATTCTGCGCAGCTCACAACAATTAAAACATATCCAAACGACAAAAAAAATACAAACATACCATGAATAAAAACAGCATTAAAACAGGGAAATAACCATAACCAGCAGCAATATCTTGCCATGGAAGAGGCCATCCACTGCCATCAGAGCCCCAAATGCAATGGCAAAGCCATATTTTCAGGGCATCCCTAAAGACCAGTAAAATGGAGCTAATATAAGCCCTAAACTAAAATCAGGGCACCATGGCAGAAAAGGCTCTCTTCCAGATTCCCGTCAGATGATGCTTCTTCAGAGATGGCACCCACAGCATGCCTCGCCTGTTGGACCTGCTGGGATAAGTAGATGCAACCAGGAAGAAGCAGTCCCTCAAGTATCCTGACTGCATGCTATGTAGGACTTCATAGATCATAACCAGCGACTTGAAGTACCTGAAAGGATACTGGTAGCCAATGCTGTTTGCAGAGCAGAGGTTTAACATGCATTGATTGAGTAGCACAAATTTTTTTTGTTTGTTTTTGTTTACATTTATACCCCGCCCTTCTCCGAAGACTCAGGGCGGCTTACAGTGTATAAGGCAAATAACTGCCCTGCCTCTGCATTTTGTATCAGTTGCATCTTCTGGATGGTCTTCTAAGGCAGCCCCACGCAACGTGCATTACAGTGATTCATTCAAGAGGTGGCCCAGGAATGAGTGACTGAGAACAAATCCTCCAATCCAGGAATGGTCACAACTGGCACACAAGATGAAGTTGTGGAAAGAACTTTTGACCACTGCTGCCACCACTCTTCAAGAAGGACTTAATAGCTTAATGGAATCCTAAGACTGTTGATCAGTGCTATCCCAACCAGAACCAAATGTGTTAAGTCCCTGGAACCTGAAGAAACTAAAACTCAAAGCCACTCAATCTTGCTACGGTTGAGCTGAAGCTAGTTCCTCATTCAAACACCTTGTTGTGCCTCGACCTCCCTCCTCTCCTCAGCCGGGCTCCTCCCACCTCCTCCTGGGCCTGCTATCAGATTCAGAGTCTGATAATAAAGAGGAATGGCCTGGCATGCCTCCAGCCCCCAGCCCTGGCACCATGCCCGGACAGAATGTCAGGAATGAACAAACAAACCTCACTCCTACAGCGTGTGAGCCACGTGCTAGAATTACCAGCAGCAGATTCAGAGGAAGGGAATCCACAGTAGACGGATCCCCGCTTCCGGAGATCTGAGAGGCGACGTCAGTAGAAGGAAGGGAGGGGCAGGCCTGGATAAGTGCTGAGTCATGGAGCCACACCCCACAGCCTATATAAAGGATCAGCTTGAGTCAAGCAACTTTGAGTCAAGCAAAGTCTCATCTGGTTTGCTGAAGTCACACCTTGGATTCCTGCCTGCCCTGAGAAATCTGAAAGGAATTTGGCAAAGCTGCAGAGGCTTTGTGGCCACGCTTGATACAGACTTCCCAGACCCAGTCGTTGGAGGGGGAGTGGGACATGACACACCTAGAGCAGGAGTCTGCAACCTTAAACACTCAAAGAGTCATTGGGACCCGTTTCCCACAGAAAAGAAAACATTGGGAGCAACAAAACCCTTCCCGTGCCCGACTATTTCTTGAGCGGCTACAAAACTAGCATATATAGTTGAATTAAATGTTCTCTTTTCTTCTGAAACTTTTCTTGCATTTATCCATAGTTGGCCTACCAGAAGTTGAAAAGCTCAATAAATCGTGTGCCATTGGGTGTCGCACATTGGCAGTTGTGATGCATATTTTGAATCACAGGGAGAGCAGCAGAGGGGTGAAAGAGCCACATGAGACTCCAGAGCCACAAGTTGTTGACCCGTGACCTAGAGAATTGATTGATTGATTGATTGAACCTCTAGAGGCTCCAAATAAAGAGACAGAACATTAACAGAAACACTGAGTTTAAGGCATTCTTGATGCTCTCTGACTTTGACTATTTTCTTGCAGACGTTTTATTACCCAAACTAGGTAATATCATCAGTGCAAATGTTCTCCATTATTGGTATCACTTCGTTTGCCAGGAGTTGAGGTGTTAACTTGGATATCATCACTGTAACATCAGGTGTTCAGAAATTAATGTTGCTGAGTCATTCTTGTTTTTCATGCTTTTCGTGGTTTTTTTTCATGGTTTCTACTTTCCCAGGGCTAAGCAACATCTTTACATCTCTTACTTCCTAAATTCCTTGACAGCTGTCTATTTGGACTTCAGATGTTTATTTATATGTATATTTTGTCTCGGTTGGTTTTAATCAATATTGTTGATTTTATTGATAACTTGTTTTATTGATTATTCATTGTATCACATGGTTGTTGTTATAACTCTCTAGAGTTTGGGGATGAGATTTTCCAAGGTGCATTTTTCTTGCAGAATGGGCCCTAGCATCCTCAGTGGACAGCTCATTGGTACAACCACTGAGTAGAGGATTGGGAACTGATAGTTGTAGAACAACCTACCAAGCTGGCAGGAATAGCCAACACTCCAGAAGATAGGCTCAAGTTACAGAAGGATCTTGACAGACTTGAACATTGGGCGCTATCTAACAAAATGAAATTCAACAGTGAAAAAAGTAAAGTTCTACATTTAGGCCAAAAAAACCCAAAATGCACAGGTACCGTATATGTGGTACCTTGCTCAATAGTAGTAACTGTGAGAGGGATCTTGGAGTCCTAATGGACAACCATTTAGATATGAGCCAGCAGTGTGCAGCAGCTGCCAAAAAAGCCAACACAGTTCTGGGCTGCATAAACAGAGGGATAGAATCAAGATCACGTGAAGTGTTAGTGCCACTTTATAATGCCTTGGTATTATGCCACACTTGGAATATTGCATTCAGTTTTGGTCGCCATGATGTAAAAAAGATGTTGAGACTCTAGAAAGAGTGCAGAGAAGAGCAACAAAGATGAAGCTAAAACATATAAAGAACAGTTGCTGGAATTGGGTAGTTTGATGAAAAGAAGGACTAGGGGAGACATGATAGCAGTGTTCCAATATCTCAGGGGTTGCCACAAAGAAGAGGGAGTTGGGCTGTTTTCCAAAGCACCTGAGGGTAGAACAAGAAGCAATGGGTGGAAGCTAATCAAGAAGAGAAGCAACTTAGAACTAAGGAGAAATTTCCTGACAATTAGAACAATTAATCAGTGGAACAACTTGCCTGCTTGTGAATGCTCAAACACTGGAAATTTTTAAGAAAATGTTGGATAACCATTTGTCTGAAATGGTATAGGGTTTCCTGCCTGGGCAGGGGGTTGGACTAGAAGAACTCCAAGGTCCCTTCCAACTCTGTTGTTATTATTATAACCTATGGCTGGCAAATCCATTTTTGCATCTCCAAGTGTCACAACCAAATGTTAATGAGACGCTTGTCAAAAACGTTTGGTTTCATTGTCTCCCTCAGATATCCCAAAATATTAAAGGCAGCTTTAAAGGGGGCCGGTTTAGCTCACGCTGGTAAAGCCTGTTATTAAGAACACAGTAGCCTGCAATTACTGCAGGTTCGAGCCCGGCCCAAGGTTGACTCAGCCTTCCATCCTTTATAAGGTAGGTAAAATGAGGACCCAGATTGTTGGGGGGGCAATAAGTTGACTTTGTAAAAATATACAAATAGAATGAGACTATTGCCTTATACACTGTAAGCCGCCCTGAGTCTTCGGAGAAGGGCGGGGTATAAATGTAAACAAAAAAAAAAAAAGACTAGAAAGTTTCCCATCCCTTGCTTTGTAGGAAAAGCAGACTGCCTTGCAGAAGATCAGCCTCTTCTTTAAGATTAGAAACCACAGAGGACTGTCAATGCTTTCTGCAAAATATTCCCACTCATCGGGATGCCACAGGGCTTGGATTCAGTGAAGACCTACAGCGTGTCAAGCACATGGTCCCCTCTCCCAACTTCTTTCTCCAAGTCAAAGAAGCCAGAACTTCTCTCATGAAGAGCCATAGTGTCACAGTGTTTAGAATGAAGTATTGCAGGCTAATTCTCCCCATAGTCAGGAGTTCAATTCTCACCAGCTCAAGGTTAACTTACCCTTCCATCCTTCCGAGGTCAATAAATTGAGGACCCAGATTTTTGGGGGCGATAGGCTGACTCTGTAAACTGCTTAGAGAGGGCTGTAAAGCAGTATGACGCAATATATAAGTCTTAAGTGCTAGTGCTATTTCCATTGCTCATGCTCAGTCCTGCTTTTCCTTGGCAGTCCAGGGGGACTTGAAAGGTAAGCAATGGGAATAATAGACAGTAAGCTCTGAATAATGACTTATTATGCAATTGGCTTCAGTAATAAGATTAATAAATAAAGTGATTCAGGGGAACTTTCAGGAAAGATTACACAATCCTCAGAAAGAAGGAAGTGTGAGAAAGACACTCAAAATAACCCCACTTTCATTTTGTATAGTGTAAGTTGGGACAGAGAAGTTTGGACAAGTTTTCGAGTTTCTGTTTTTATTTTTATATTTTACTTATTTAAAGAATGTCTGACCCTAGAATGCTTTATAAAATAACAGTACACACAATTTTTAAAAGAAATAAATGATACACGACTGGAAAAGAAAACATACAAAACAACAACAAACTTTTTTCAAAGGCTCACCCACCATCCTTGCCCCAAAGCCTGGAAGTATAGCCAGGTTCTCAGTACCTTTCAGAATATCATCAGGGTAGGAATCACATAGATTTTTGGAAGAATGCAATTCCAGAGGACAAGATTTGCAATGGAGAAGGCACCCCACCACTTCTACTGAGTCCTTCGGGAGAAGGGCGGTATAAAAATTAAATTTTTATACCCTTGAGGTGCACTCGAGGCTTCCCTTGAGGTGCACTCGAAGGCTTCAGCTAGTCCAGAATGCAGCTGCGCGGGTGATAGAGGGAGTGTCGCGTACCTCCCATGTAACACCTCTCCTGCGCAGACTGCACTGGCTCCCTGTGGCTTTTCGGGTGCACTTTAAGGTTTTGGTTATGACCTTTAAAGCGCTCCATGGCTTAGGGCCTGGGTACTTACGGGACTGCCTACTGTTACCATATGCCTCCCACCGACCCGTACGCTCTCACAGAGAGGGACTTCTCAGGGTGCCGTCCGCCAAGCAATGTCGGCTGGCGGCCCCCAGGGGAAGGTCCTTCTGTGGGGCTCCACACTCTGGAACGAACTTCCCGGTTTACGCCAAATACCTGACCTTCGGACCTTTCGCCGCGAACTGAAGACACATCTTTTTATTCGCGCGGGGCTGGGTTAACTTTTATGGATTTTATAGTTATTATTAATTTTAAACGGGGTTTTAGTTTTTATATATTTTTAAATTTTTAGGCAAATTATAATAAGTTTTTTAATTTTACATTTTATATATAGTGTCTTATTTGTTTTTATTTGCCTGTACACCGCCCTGAGTCCTTCGGGAGAAGGGCGGTATAAAAATCAAATAAATGAAATAAATGAAATGAAATTATTATTATTATTATTATTATTATTATTATTATTATTATTATTATTATTATTATTATTACTACTACTACTACTACTACTACTACTACTACTACTACTACTACTATTCTATTTTCTGCAACAAAGAGGGTTCCTGGAATCCCTGTTCTAAATTTTTTGGGGTTTGGAATATCTTGAGGGGCTGACAATATCAGACAGTATGGACTGCGAATGGAATATTATCCATTAATGGAATGGTCAGTTGATGTGTTTAGGGTGTAATTATGATTAAATTTAGTGGTTTTACTCATCCTTTCTGCAAATTTTCCTCCTCTATCAGGGAGAATCTATCCCGAAGGTACTTGACACCAGAGCTGAATTATGGCTATGATAAAGATCAATTTTAGGAGTTATTGAGAGATTTATAGATTTGTTGCAGGTTGAGTACAATTGGAGGAGCCAAGTTAAAATTTCCATTTAAGCCCAATGCTCCCTGGGATGCCTTTGCAAGGGTCTTATGAGAATAAAAGGAAAGAGAACAGAGAACACTTCCTGGACTCCTTGGTAGAAAGACAGGATGTGAAGCAGGGGTGAAATCTAAAAATTTTCCCTACTGGTTCTGTGGGCGTGGCTTAATTGGTGGGCATGGCTTGGTGGTCAGATGACTGGGTGGGCGTGGCCAATAACAATAAATAATGAAAATAATAAACAAAGTATACAAAACTATAAGAGGTACCAAAAACCAACTTTCGCACTTTACACACACACACAACACAACACAACTGACTCACACACAAGCAGCTGCCCTTCACCCAAACTGGCCCCTGCAACAAGCAGGAACCTTACACTTTCACACTTTACACACACACACAAAATGCCACATACAGCTTTGTGAGATTTTGTGTATCTGTGTAGTTAGAGTGAAACACTACAGAAACACACCAAATTTCAGAAAGCTGCACAAATATTGTATTTTATTATTTTTAGTTATTTTTTTAGATCAGGGGGTCTCCAACTTTAGTAGCTTTAGGTTTGTGGACTTCAAATCCCAGAGTTCCTCATTCAGCAAAGCAGGAAGTCAAAGCAGGCTGTAATCAGTAGCTGAAATAAGCATTGTGTTGCCAGCCAGAAAGGAGCAGTATGCAGTAATTATAGGTAAGTGAGGAGGGGGAATTGGCTGGACATGGGTGGGGGCTCTTGTAAATGGGGGCTGTTAAAAAATGATTTTAAAAGCCTGCTAGGATCAGGAAACTCCTCTGGGATCGCCAGAGGAAAAAAAGTTTTAAAGTCAGCTCCTCTGACGATCTCAGCTGAAGTTCCCTCATAGCAGCCCAGAATCTCTTAAAGTAATTGTTTTAACATGTAGAAAACATGTTTTTTAAGGTTCTGGTGATGAGGAACTCAGCTGGGATGACCAGAGGAGCCTTTTAAAGCCTCCCCTTTTTTCGTTTTTTCCCCTTCGGCTAAAGAGGTTTTGTTTTAAAAAACTTTTAAAGTGTTCTGATGATCTCTGCTCAGCCCCGCGATCATCAGAGGTTTTTTTTTTTTTTACTTTTAAAGGCATGTTTTTGGCTGAAGAAAAACTTTTAAAAGTAAAAAAAAACCTCTGCTGATGGTGCGGCTCAGCAGGGCCAGGGATTTTTGCTACCGGTCCTCCGAACCAGCAGCTGCCATCGCTACCTAATCGGGCGAGCCAGTGCGAACTGGCAGCATTTCACCCCTGATGTGAAGGTTTATGAATCAATAAAACCAAAATTAGAGCATGACTAAGATTCTAAGCCAATTTATTTCAAACTGAAATATATCAAAAGAGATTATGGTGGATATGAGAGAGAAGGCTTCTGGGAGAAGGCGCATTGCCCACCATTCTTCTTTCGTAAAACCTGGGCTGAAAGAAAGTTGTGTATGTGTTTCTGGAGGCATTTTCACACAAGGAAAGGATTAAACTGATTGTGTTTCGTTGAAATGAGTTCCATAACTTTCCCCAAACTAAGGATCACACTTACACTTTGGGTGACATGCCAGGAGGCCGTATTTTAAAAAAAAAAAGCCAATGAAAGCAGGACAATATCTATGTTTAATTTGATTTCATCTCCATGTCTATTGCAATAAATTTCAATACAATTAAGATAACTATTCTTCAATCACATATTTCATAATGTCTCCTCGCTATTATATCTGATGAGCTTTTGAGATCTCTGGGTAAGGGATGGAGCAACATCTTGCCACAGGGCCTCATGGTGTATATCTCCATTTTGTCCCAAAATGAGTTCAGAATTAGTAGGTTGGAAAAGCCAAGGACAGAAGCACGGAAGACATTACAGTGGGGAGGAAAGCCAAAAAAAAAAAAAAAAGTCCAAGTGAAGAATCAAAACAACAGAGTTTGCAGTCAGCAAGTGTGAAAAAGGATCCAAAGTACATTCCAGGGTTCCTGACTAAACCCTGACTTAATTAAAAATAAAAGTTTTCCCCCCTCCCCAAACAATCAGTCACATGGTCCAATCAAGGCGCTTTCTGGTTGCCTGGTGACATCACTCCTCCTTTCTCTGAACAGGTGTCAGAATGTCCTTGGTTCCCAAGAAAAAAGTATTTTATTTTGGCTACAAAACCCCAGCTACTGTGGTGGGATTCTACTGGTTCGTACCGGTTCGGGCGAACCGTTAGCTCTGACTTTTTGCCGTGAGTGAACCGACTTTGAAGTGGGTCCACCTGCCCGCCCCAATATACTCACCTATATTTCCATTTCTGAAGCCCAGCTGATTGGCGTGGCAGAGTGGATTGCCGTGCCTCAGCTGTGTTTCCTCACCAGCTGCAATGCAGAAGGTGACGTTTCTCGAATCTGCGCACGCACACGCTCAGCAAACCTGTTGTTAAACTGGTAGGATCCCACCACTGCCCAGCTATCTCTCATCCTCCACCTCACTATCTCTCAGCTTCAGTATTTATTTATTATTTATTTATTTTATTTAATTCGATTTTTATACCGCCCTTCTCCCGAAGGACTCAGGGCGGTGTACAGCCAAAAGTAAAAAACAGACAATACAATATACAATTTAAAATACAAATTAAAAAACTTATTTTATAATTGGCCTAAAAACTTTAAAATATATAAAACTAAAACCGCATTAAAATTAATAATAGAAAATTTAAAATCGATAAAATTTAAGCCAGCCCCGCGCGAATGAAAAGATGTGTCTTCAGTTCGCGGCAGAAGGTCCGAAGGTCAGGTATTTGGCGTAAACCCGGGGGAAGCTCGTTCCAGAGTGTGGGAGCCCCCACAGAGAAGGACCTTCCCCTGGGGGCCGCCAGCCGACATTGCTTGGCGGACGGCACCCTGAGAAGTCCCTCTCTGTGAGAGCGTACGGGTCGGTGGGAGGCATGCGGTAACAGCAGGTGGTCCCGTAAGTACCCAGGCCCTAAGCCATGGGCCTTATGGCAAAACTGAAGCTCCGAGATGGCTTCGGTCAGGTCAGCTTCAGGGTTGACTCTGCATGCATGCCCGACTTAGGATTCCAAAAAGAATCAGAGATTGAGAAAAGAATATAAAAAATATTTCAAATATGGATTGTTCCAACCATTCCCGGACCAGGGAATCTGATCTGCTTAGAGAGAATCTACACTCCTGTGTAGATGTTTAATCTCAAGGAGCTTGCTCTCAAAACTTGGGATCTCTTCACTGATTGGTGCATTCTTTTGCCATTTACCTTCAATTTATGCCATTCCTATCCATATGTGACTTCTTTAGAACTGATGAGGCAAAATGCAGCACACAAGAACCTTCTTGTGAAACGAGTCAATTTTTTCTTCTTCACAGCATAATCAGGGATATTAGGATATTAGTTTTTCTATGAAGCTGAATGTTTCATTCAGATAACTATGCAAACAGCATTCAGCTAATGCATAAAACCAGAGCTCCAGGTCTTCCCTCTGTTTTCTGGGGTCCAGCTTCTAAGGAAAATGGAATATAGTGAATTGCCTTATGACCCAATTTCTCTTCCATTCTGAGATTAATTATCTCCCTGCTTGCAATAATATTGCTTCTGATACTATAATGGTGTCCGTAACCTAAACTGTAGCCAGGTTGTAGCTATAACTATATTCTCCAAAGAATTCATCAAGGGCTTCAATTAAAGCATAGCTGACAATCTCTCATGACTAATAAAACCAGGATATATTTTTTCAGTATCTTGGCTTCCTCTCCGCCTTTATGGAAATATGCATCAGCTGGACAACAAATCCCAGGCCACATCATTCTCTTCTTGTTGGGTAGTCTTAAACCACCATTAAACTCTTCAGTGGCCCCAAATTGTCTGGTTCCATCTTTGCTTGCTAGACATTTTTTCTTCAAAATCTCCAACGTTACAATCAGCTTTTCCAACTTCTCTTTCTCATGAGTGTGTGTGTCACCCCTATCAGTTCTTCTCTCAGCTACTGTTTTTCCAAAACTCAAATGATCATCAGTCATACATGTGCATGGCTAGATCACATGACAAGATGGCGTTCCCAGTCTCCATTTTGTCTCTATTATTCTGCCTCAGTGTTGTTTTCATAACAGTAACCTGGCTTGCAGTAGATACTCAGAGTTAAAGAGTAAATAGATATTAAAGAGTAAATACTCTACTCAATCCCCATGAAAACAGGCTTCCATCTAATCCTGCTCTTCCTTTTTGGGTGAAGAGTCTTCCGGGGAAGCCAGAACTAACTCTAACATTCCCAAAACTCTCTAGTGCATAAACATTCCTCAGGTAATATACAAAATCTTGACCCTTAGCAAATAATTAAATGCGGAAAAGGTTACTTGAAAGTAAAGTTCTAGTTTATGTGGTGGAATGGGAAGTAGCACTCTGTAGTTACTTTGACCTTGGAAAGAATGTAATATTTCCTTTCTACAAGTGCTTCTGAGTCAACCGTACAAAGCCTAATTAGTGTAGCTTCACGGACTCACCTCCCTACCCCCAGCTCTCCATTATTAGCTCTTCAGGGCAGGGAACGTGTTTTATGTTTGTAAGCTATAAGCTGCACCTAGAAGCATAGGAAGTGTCCACTGGAAGAAGCATATATTTTGGACCCACTATGAAAGGACAGCCCAACACTGCCTGAAATATTGCTCAATTGGATTCAACCTGAATAAATTGTTTCAGATAAATTCAGTTAATTGGTGTGGACTTAAGTGTGAAAACAGCCCTATCTTCTGATGCCATGTAACAATAACTTGCTCAAGGATTGCTATTATATAATTACCTTCAGTCGATGAATAGAGAAGAGTGGAAAGTGAAAACCAATTATGCTTGACTATACTAATTAACTGTTATCTAAATGTTCACACTTCTTGTTTCCTAAACATTCTAGCACACCACAAATACAAAACATAATGAAGTACAGTTCGGCACGGGGAAGTTCCCATTTTTGGGCATGGGGTTTATGACTAGCCATGTAATCCCCTAGAGAACATTTATTGGGAACAGAGAAAAAACATTTAATTAGCTAGTTAGCTAGTGATGTTCGATAGCTCACAGAATGTAGAAATTCTGTATACAGCTAACATGATATGTTGCTTTTGCATTAGATCAGTCTTGGCCACCAAGGGTATAGGAGGTGTGGTGGTAACATAAATGCAAGAGAAGGGTGGTATTTTTCAGCTCTTCTCCTCCCCTCCACTCCCAATTTCAGGGTGACAAATGCATTAAGCCTCTGTTTAATTAAACTATTTCCTCCTGTTTCTTGATATAGGAATTGCTGTGTATTGCAAGGGGTTCAATCTTAGGTGATTTAGCAATAAAAGCGGGGGTGATTAAGGCTGGAAGTTTGCCTGCAAATTGTGGGTTGCCTTCCCTAACATAATACTATCCTCCTGCATTAATCTAACCAACCCCTTTTTTTTTAGAACTCTTTCATTAGTTGCATCGCCATATTCACGGGTGGAAAAGTTTAGAAATCAATTATGCCTTGCAACAAATTACTTTCATTTATCAGTTATTCCATTCATTGGCTCAACACATACTCCCACACACAAACACGGCAGAAACGTCTATTTCCATTTTCCCCATCCTATGCTCTGAAAACCTTTACTTACAAATCCTGAGCCACTCACTTGGTTGTTGGGCATTAGAGGCATCAGCAAACTGATCACTTATTTTATCTTTTGCTGTGACACTCCCAAGCATCCTGCACAAACTCCGTCCATGGAGTGCACTGGAATACCCCTGAGCATAATCACCTGAGCAGCCATCTTTGGCAGTGGCGTACATTAACTCATGAAAACAGCTGTCTCTTTTTGCTTTTGGACAAGGGGGGAGTGAGGGTGAGAGAGTCGTCCCTGTGGTTGGCGAATGACCAACCCCTTGAACCAAAGTCTTTGCCACTTTTCTTTCTCCATTTTGAAGGTAGGGAACAAGTGACAAACGGGGGGTCTTAGTTCTTGGATTGATCACATTTGATCTCTGGCACTGAGCAATCATAAATGCTGCAGTTTAGCAAGCCAGCTAATCCAAGGATCTTCTTTGTACAACAGACTAAGTAGTCTGTTATTAACACAGCTGCTTGCAATTACTGCAAGTTCAAGTCCCACCAGGCCCAAGGTTGACTCAGCCTTCCATCCTTTATAAGATAGGTAAAATGAGGACCCAGATTGTTGGGAGCAATAAAAGTTGACTTTGTATAATATACAAATGGATGAAGACTATTGCTTAACACAATGTAAGCCGCCCTGAGTCTTCGGAGAAGGGCGGGATATAAATTCAATTTTTTTTAAAAAATGTACCTCATGTTGTCTGAGATTTGGCCTCACCCTCTTTTGAAACATCCCACTGACTGGCCTAGTTGGCTTATTTATTTGTATCCTGACTTTATTATTTTTACAAATAACTCAAGGCAGTGAATCTGGTCAACAGACCTTTCTCCTTTTTCCTTACAACAACAACCCTGTGAGGTGGGTTGGGCTGAGAGAGAGTGACTGGTGCAAGGTCACCCACCTGGCTTTCATGGTTAAGGTGGCACTAGAATTCAGTTTCACACACTTTCTAGCCCGGTGCCTTGACCACTAGATCAAATAGTGAACACTGTGACTTCCTTCTTCTTTGAGTGTTACAGATTTCATTGGTATTGGCTTTACATGAACACAATATACATCCATTTTATAACAGATATAATTAAGGCAAGAAAGTTTCCTAGGCTAACAGATGTTACAGCAGTCAAGATAACAGTACAAAATAATGATAGGTATCATTTTGAATGGATTAAATTCCATAAATATTTACAATGATAGGTTTAAATTGTACTTTTATCGGCCTTTATAGCCTGATGCAATAAAAGTCCAAATAACTGTAAATCTAAAGATATACATCAGTTTAACAAATGAATGTTGTGATTATCTTTTGTTGTATATTATTCCTCTTGAGGGATTCATTAAATTTAGCATGCCTTTCAAAGTAGAATCTATGGCTTAATTAAGCTTCGCAAATATAAAAATTGAGACCATGCACCCTGCGTGGTGAAGGCTATTGTTGGGGGGAGGGTTAATTTTGCTTTCATAAAAATTATACTAATGAATGTAACACTCAGGCATCTATGCCTCCGTATCATAAGCCTGAAGTCTGGACAATGCTCTTCTCTTTGAGATCAAACATCATTTTTCTATGTTCTTTAAGTGTAATAAAACAAGTTATCAGGGCTCTTTGATACTAAAGCAATCTAAGTTGTTTGCAAGAAAGAGACATCATAATAACAAACAACTTTTATCAGAAATATTGCGAAGGATTAAGGTAAACTAATAGTATAATTAAATTGCACTAAAACCCTTTTAAAAATAAAATAAAATAAATAAATGATGGCACATGCCCCAAATGTGGGTCTGTTTGAATCGTGTGCCAGCAAGGTCTCACAAGGTAACACTGGCATCTACAATTAAAAGAGTTATATAAATATATATGGTAGGACTTAGATCTACAGATGAGGCTTAGAACAACAGAAAGACAGAAGTAGATTTATTTTCAGATTATTTTGAACACAAATGAACAGCGCCTTCCGTCATCTCTCTAAAGCCGCACAACTCTGCCTGCCCCATCCCTGCCGCCATCTATCATGTAGGGCTAACAGCAGAGCCTTCCTCAGTTGTGATGGCTCCCCATGGGGCTGATGGGGGACACTCCACGTGTACATGAGAGCCCTTGCTTAAGGTGTCATACTGAGCAGGGTGACAAAAGAGTCACTGAGGGTGTAGAGCAAGGGTTTTGCAGAGCTTCAAAGAGGTGCTTCACCTTTGGTGAAGGTCCGTGCAAAAGCATCTCTTTGAAATTGTGTCGTGATGCAATGTCCTCCTTGCCCCCCCTCACTTCTAAAATTGAAGCGGATGGGTTGTGTTATTTCATTTTGAAGCTTTATCCAACAGTTCAATAGCCAGAAGAGGCTGACAGATGAGGCCTCAAGGTGACACCTTGTCAAGGAGAAGAGCCTTGTTGAGGAGAAATGCATTGCCTCTTCACCTCAGTGTAGAGAATTGTATCATTGCCTCCATGGTACAAAGGGCCTCACTGAGGTTAAGCCAAGCCCCCTTGCATAAGCCTACTAAATGCCTGACCCCTGAGGTGCTGCTGGCTATGTATGCAGAAACCCATAAGGAGGAAAGCCTCCAAATTCAACGTTTCACATCTTTTTAAAAAAAAAATCAGGAGGGGTGTAATTTGCCATTCTTCCTCTTGTCTTCTCCCAACTTTCCTCTAGAGAATTTTTAGGGGGAGGGGGGAATGAGGATTCCAGGTGTTCCAGGTTTGCTTTGTGGCACACTCAAATACTTTTCAAAATTAAAAGAAATGTAATGGAGAGCTACTGTCGCTAGGGAGTGGGGAAGGGAAAGACGGAGAAGAAATATACCAGAAGTAGTAAAGAAGGAAGGATGGAGGTTAACCTTAACCTGTGGTTGCCTCTGCTCCCACTATTCCTCGGGCTATGCTCTTTCTCCTCCAAGAACAAGAGTAGCTGCTTCTCAGTTTTGGTACTAATGCAGTGAGGCCTGCTGAACCCTCTGAGGAAAGACTTTGCCAAGTGTGTCCTAAACAGGCCCAGCTTCACATGGCTTAAAATTGCAGTTGGATAATCTGTGACTATCTAGACCAGAGGTGCCCAACCTTGGCAACTTTTAAGACTTGTGGACTTCAGCTCCCAGAATTCTGGCTGGGGAATTCTAGGAACTGAAGTCCACAAGTCTTAAGGTTGCCAAGGCAGAATTCTGGCTGGGGAATTCTGGGAGTTGAAGTCCACAAGCCTTAAAATTGCCAGGGTTGGAACATCCCACAGCTCCAACTACCCTTGCCAAGGTTGAGGGATGACAGGTTCATCTATACTTCATCAAAAGAGAAGGAATCATTCGTCACCTCAGCCTGCAGCTCAAAACCTTTCCAAAACCCTTGAATATTAATGCAGCATTGCACAGTTCATGCTTTAATATAGGAGCTTATAGTATTGCTTTCAGTGCACTTACGATGGGGGTTCAGAGGCAAAACTATCCTACCTTGCTAGCACAGGGTAACTCTTTTTCCCATGTAAGGTGGGCCTAGGACACGGGGAAGAGAACTCCTGTAAGTAGGCCCTCTAACAATGCTGAAGCAAAGTCCAGGATTTGGTAATAGAGTTGTGCATCATAAGCAAGGATAGCAATAGGCCCTAAAAGTTATTGGACAATATTATCTTAGTGTCAGGCCTGGAAGCCATCTTTTGTATTAGGCCTTCAGACCTGCCACTTTTACTACTGTATTGTGGGAAACTGGGAAACTACTGTACTGTGGGAAACCGGGAGGGTTGTATGGAGCATGGGCAGGGGTGAAATCCAGCAGGTTCTGACAGGTTCTGGGGAACCGGTAGTGGAGCAGGGTGGGAATGGAGATTTTGCAATATTCTTCCCCCAGGAGTGGGGAGGGAGTGGGTTTTTTGCAGTATCCTTCCCCTGGAGTGGAGTAAGAATGGAGATTTTACAGTATCCTTCCCCTGCCATGCCCACCAAGCCATGCCCACAGAACCGGTAATAAAAAAAATTGGATTTCACCACTGAGCATGGGTGATGTGTACCGGTAGTCATAATAACATTCTTTTCTCTAGAAGTCAAGGACAACTTGCCTTGTAGCTGGAAGGCTGGAACTGGGAGGCATCCCCAGTTGGGACGATGTTTGATTGGATCACGTGATGGACTCGTGGGTGTTGGGTAGGGACTTGAATTTTTCTTTGGGTGGGGAAAACCTGGAAACTTTCAGATTTTTTCCCAGATGTGCCAATATGACATCTCTAATAAAATGTAGCTTTGAGGAATTTCAAGCCTCGGAGTTTTATTTCATTGGGGGTGTTACTTGGAACCCTGACACTTAGGCTGAAAGGAAATCTAAAGTAAGAGATTTCCTAATAGGAACTTTTTTTACAATACTTTTGGCTATGCAGTCTCCAAAAGTCTTCACTGAACAGGGATTTTTGAATCTCCTCATACCGGGGATAAATAAGAACTTGAAATAGAAATAATATGCATGTCCCTCCCTTTCATAAACCCAGTGTAACTAAGTGCTTTAATAAAGAAATGACGGATCTGCAACCGGCTGGGAAAAAGAAACCCAAGCTGCCTTTTTTTTTGTCTTGCAGGCAAACAAAGGGTTCAGTAGTGTAAATAACGCTTGTTCCAACTACTTTCTCTATTCATCTTACATGCCGTGTTGAGGCAGTTGAAGCCTCCTGAGGACTCTGCTTGCCTGAGGAAAGCTGAAGTGAACTCTAAACGGATATTTTGTTTTCTAGTTAATATGTTTTTTTAAAAAAAATTTTTAAATAAACTTGCCTTCCAAAATAATTACCAGCCTTTCCGAGCTTTATCGAAGTTGTCAACACTCAACGCTTCTCCAACATTTTTTTCTCCTAACCATAATGCACTTTAAATCTGCAAAGCAAATAATTAAGATTTACTTAAAAACAGCTCATTAAATTGACCTTGCAGATCCTCAGTTATAGAAAATTACATTACGCATCAGTTGAGCACTATGATACACAGCAAAAGCTCCCTGTGAAAAGTGGGAAACGCTCTGTTCCTACTACAGCTATTTGGGTACTGTATGTTTGAGCAAAAATTCTACATCCCAAATCAGCACAACGAATAGAAACTGTAGAAAATCTTTCTAGGATGCACCAGGTTGGGAACTCGGTCTAATTTTTTAGGACGATTCCCTCCACCATCCTTCTTCTTTTCCTTTAAGGGAAGATTTAATTCATTAATTACTTTTTATGCATGGAAATGGTAAGATAAGGTTTGCCCTTCACCTCTCGCTCTATTTAATAATATATCCTAGGGCCACACTATTTATTTGCAACTGAAAGCTCTGTGTGGCTTTCCATCATCACTCACCCTAATCATCATCTCCTGTGAACATTAAATATAGATAATTAAAACAAAAGAAAAGTGGCTGAAGTAAAAGGGAAAACCAGAATAAAAACTTGGCATGTGAATCTTTTAGAATACAAACTTTTAAACCTCCATGTTCAATATTTCCATCCAAAATGACATTTTTACAGGGAAAGAACAATTATTAAAACACTGTTAATACAGCTAATAAATTGGGGGTGGACATGAGTAAATTTATCTTGTACTTGGCAGGTTTTTCACAGCACCTTATGGTATCAAATTTTCACCCAGGACAATTTCCACACTCCATGCCACTGATTAAATGAATATGCATTTTCATTTTTTATTTATTTATATCTTTAATTCTTCAAAGAAGTGTAGTGGCTAACAATGTACAAACCACAGTAAGCTTCGTTTTTTAAAAAAAGATTTGTGGGTGATTTTTCTCAATTTTTCAAAAACTTTCAAGCCAAAGAACTAGCTAATTGGGCATCTCAATCAGTATATTTGTTTGTTTGTTTATTAGTTTATCAAACATGTACAAGATAGCAAGTATAAATATGGACATGGACATGAACGAAGGAAATAAATACAGATAAATGGGGATAGTAGGACAAAGACGGTAGGCACGCTGGTGTGCTTATGCACACCCCCTTTATGGACCTCTTAGGAATGGGGTGAGGTCCATGGTAGACAGTTTGAGGCTGAAGCTGTGAGGGTTTGAGGCTGTAACAAGGGAGCTGGGTAGAGCATTCCAGGTGTTGACCACTCTGTTGCTGAAGTTGTATTTTCTGCAATCGAGTTTGGAGTGGTTTACCTTGAGTTTGTATCAATCGTTTGCCCGTGTATTATTGTGGTTGAATCTGAAGAAGTCATTGATAGGTAAGGCATTGTAGCAGATAATGATTTCTGCCAACTCTTTAAATACATTCTATAACATTTACAATTTGTGTTTGACACTTTATCACAGTGCAGAGCCATGTGCAAATTATCTTTGTGGTCAATTCCTGATTATCTGTTGGAGGTGATTTGAAAGTCTGTACTACGAAGAGTTAGTATATCCAGGGATATTCAAATTCAAATCCAAATTTCTTTTCCCACAATTTTGCTAACCTCAAGGCAATTCCTCATACTTTGTATAAGGATTTTGGGTAACATCGATCAGATTACTCTATTATTGAACGAAGCATTTAGCCAAATTTGACTGACCTTGAAAAAGTGAAGAAGGATCAAGCCTAGTTAATATTTGAATAGGAAACCATCAGAAAGCCCAAGGGTATAGTTTAGACCAGGGGTGTCCAACCTTGGCAACTTTAAGATTTACAGACTTCAATTCCCAGAATTCCCCAGCCTGCCATGCTCCTGAGAGTTGAAGTCCACAAGTCTGAAAGTGGCCAAAGTTGGGTAGCCCTGGTGTAAACTGTAGGGGGACAGGGAGTGAAGACATCCTGGAAGAAGGCATGCCTAAATAAGAGTGCCCAAGGAGGTGATGTAAAGAGTATCAGAGTGTTGGGCGCAACTGGTGTGATCAAAGCCTCAACTCTTGTGGGGGCCTCTGTGGCTCAGACTGCTAAGACAGTCTGTTATTAACACAGCTGCTTGCAATTACTGCAGGTTCTAGTCCCACCAGGCCCAAGGCTGACTCAGCCTTCCATCCTTTATAAGGTAGGTAAAATGAGGACCCAGATTGTTGGGGGCAATAAGTTGACTTTGTATATAAATATACAAATAGGATGGAGACTATTGCTAACATAGTGTAAGCCGCCCTGAGTCTTCGGAGAAGGGCGGGATATAAATGCAAAAAAAACCCAACACCTCTTTTTAGGTGTATAAAAAGTGTGTGATGCATATTAATCAGTACTGTTGCCAAAATCCATGTAGACAAAAATCCATGAAATCAACTTAAGGCACTCCATCTTTAGATATACATTCTTCTTCGAGTGTTAGTGGTTTTCAGGAGTTTGAGATATTTTGATTACATTATGAATTTGCCTCATTTGAAACCAATTTGGTACCTCTGATCCTTCTTTTTTGCAAAATATATGCAGAGATGGGATCTCTGTTTAAGTCTTGAATCCCATGTTTTCCAACCTTATTAATGTCCAGAGGTTTGGAATTAATCTCGCAGAATTCTCATCAATGGCCATGCTGGCTGTTGAATTCTGGGATTGGAAGTCCACACACCTGCAAGTTGCCAAGGTTGGGAAATGATGCTCTGATTATTAAAATCTCATTCTCTGTACTGAACAACTTTTCTCCCTTGCTTAAAAGGAGAATGATCCAGGAATGGAGAAGAAAAGGAAGGTCAGGGTGATGAGCAAGTAGACATCTCTCAGTTTCCAGCTTTTCTGATAAATTTTGTCGGAGGATGGGCAGAATGGCATGTAAGATTGATGGACACCCTGTTTTGCAAGGATGACAACCGCAGGCAAATCCAAACCTTTCCTTGTGGGTGCATAATTTACTATCTATCTACTAGAGATGTGCAGAGCATCAGGGGGAGGGGGCCTTGCTCAATGAAGTTCTGAGTGAAACTGCCCCTCCAAGCATATTTGCTACTGTCAGTCAAGGTAAGTAAGCTTGGTGACATCGATGCCACAGTCTCCCAAACACACTTAAAGCAAAATGAACCATCATAACAGAGTGTTGGCTCTAATGCTACAGTAAGGCTTTGTGGTAGAGCATGTCAGCTTGGCATACTCATACCATCTACAACACCCCCCCCCCTTACCCATTCCTATCTCTCTAATTAACTTTGCCTACCTAGTCTACCCGTTAGCTCTATTGGCACTAAGCATAGCATTCTGTATTTATAAAGGCAGTAAGTGTGACCATAAATAAATAAATCATGACTCCTTCTGATGGCCAATCTGACTGCTCTGTTCTGACCAGAAGCCTAGAGAAGATGAAGAAGGACCAGCACTTTGTACGTCTACCTTACAAGAGGGTTTGGGGCTGCAAGATGATTTTTCTATGAAGCCCATCATGTTTTTGGGCACTGTCTTTCTTCAAAAGTTTTCATGGTGAGAATCCCAAGAGCAGAGGTTCAGATATTCAATCTACCTGAAAGTGAAAAGCTCATTGGGTAGACATTTGGAAAAAGGAGGTCGATCTTAGCTTTGGGACCCCCTTCCAAGGGTGGCCAGAAAATCATTATAGAGAAAAGGGGTTCATGGGAAGACACTCCTGTTCACCCAGTGGTGAAATCCAATTTTTTTTACTACCGGTTCTGTGGACATGGCTTGGTGGGTGGGGTGTGGCTTGGTGGGTGTGGCTTGGTGGCCATGGCAGGGGAAGGATACTGCAAAATCTCCATTCCCACCCCACTCTGGGGCCAGCCAGAGGTGGTATTTGCCAGTTCTCCAAACTACTCAAAATTTCCGCTACCGGTTCTTCAGAACCTGCTGGATTTCACCCCTGTGTTCACCTCCTATCACCCCACTGCAGTGATGGGATTCAGCCAGTTCGCACCACTTCTGGAGAACCGGTTGTTAACTTTCTGAGCAGTTTGGCAAACTGGTTGTTGGAAGAAATCATTAGGCCAGAGAACCGGTTGTTAAATTACTTGAATCCCACCACTGCCCCACTGCCTTGCTCAGGTTGGTAGGTGTGACCAGAAATGACTCAGATGCAGGGATGGGTACCAGTTGTGAAATTTGCAATGCAACCCCCTCCTTTTAATGAAAAGGAGGACTAGGGGAGACATGATAGCAGTGTTCCAATATCTGAGGGGCTGCCACAAAGAAGAGGGGGTCAACTTATTTTCCCAAGCACCTGAGGGCAGGACAAGAAGCAATGGATGGAAACTAACCAAGGAGAGAAGCAACTTAGAACTAAGGAGAAATTTCCTGCCAGTTAGAACAATTAATCAGTGGGACAACTTGCCTCCAGAAGTTGTGGGTGCTCCAACACTGGAAGTTTTAAAGAAGAGATTGGACAACCATTTGTCTGAAGTGGTGTAGGGTTTCCTGCCTAAACAGGGGGTTGGACTAGAAGGCCTCCAAGGTCCCTTCCAACTCTTGTCATTCTATTCTATTCTATTCTATTCTATTCTATTCTATTCTATTCTATTCTATTCTAATGTGGGCACATCCTGTACTTCTACAGCCAAAAAGCAGGGGAGACATCAGAAACCATGAAAGTAAGAGAAAGGCTGCCAGCAACGGTCTCCCTCGTTGGAGGATTCCCTCCGTCAGATGCGATCCACAGCAAGCTCCCTTGGAGAGTGCCAGGGAAGGTTTGTACTGCAGACAAAAGACACGCCAGAAAGGGGAAGACAGATATGCCACTTAAATTAAATAGGAAATGAATTGGCCAGTGTGCTGGCTTGTCTGCTGAGACAAATCATAGACAACATGTCTCTCAACAACAGAACTTATTTGTTTTCTCTTGCCAACAGATTCATCACTGCCCAGGCAAAACAGGCAAAATACATTAGTGTCATGGTAAACTGATAAAGAGAAGTGCCTCAATCTAGCATCCTGCGTGGCGAAAGTCTTTGGGCTGTATTGATCCGTGTTCTATAAATCTTGTTTTCTGTCTGCAGAAGTGAATCAGGAGTGACCCTTAAGGTTAACAAACATTGTAATGCCTTTCAGCTGGGGCGGATGTCTATGCGCGCCACACATTGTATTTGGTCAAGTCCCATCCTGTCATTTTGCTGCCAAGGAGATTAACTAATTGTTGGCTATCATAAGACAGTGTAATGGAAGCAGAGAAATCCAACCATTGTTGCTTCCCACCCCGCCTTTCCCTACACCCACCCCAGAAAATCTCTTTTTTAGCCTTAACAAGCACTCAAAGCCATGTAGCGGAAAACAAGCTATGAATTAGTCAGCAGGAGTCTTTGCTGAAATTCGTGGAACTTTATATAATTGGAATGCCATGGTCTTTAGATACCCCGAAGCAGACCTGATTAAGATGCTGCACTTCTGCTTTGATAAACTTCCAAATCTGAGCCCTTCTTTATTTACTTATTTATTGTGGCTTAATCAGCCTTTCAAGCGCAGAACACCGATTTCTATATCGAGAAGAAAGCCCACTTATCAAGCCATGTCTCACAGTCTGGATGTAAAAGGGGAAAACAGAATTCCTTCCTCCACTTTGTTAAATTTAGATCCCATTTACTTGCCAAATGGTGCTTAAAGAAGTTAATAATGGTGAAAAAAGGGATCTCCAAAGTTCAATCAAAATATAAGAGCAATAAAAACTCAGTGGAAGCAGCCGTCTTTTTATTCCATCATATCTTACAAATTTATCCTCACCAGGATGCATTTCTGACTTCTCACCCATTTCCGAAGCATGTAAAGGCTCCGGGACGGGGAACAGAAAGGTTGCTGTGCTCTGAACTAACCCTCATTCATTCTTTACTTCAAAAGTTTTTACATCAGTTTCCAAAGTACAGAAACCATCCCTGGGAACATCTATAAATATTAGCTATTACGATCAGTGGTGGGATTCAAAAAAATTTACTACCGGTTCTGTGAGCGTGGCTTGGTGGGCGTGGCAGGGGAAGGATACTATAAAATCTCCATTCCCACCCCACTCCAAGGGAAGGATACTGTAAAATCATTCCCACCACACTCCAGGGGAAGGTTACTTCAAAATCCCCATTTCCTCCCGATCAGCTGGGACTTGGGAGGCAGAGAATAGATACGGGTGGGGCCAGTCAGAATTTTTTTTTGTATTTTATTTTGTCACAACAGTATACACAAACAATTGTCATAGATAAAACAACATGTAATGAAGAAAATATATAAGTAAAAAATATGCATCAATAATATTAATTTGATATAATGAAGGGAACAATAGGACAGGAACGGTAGGCACTATTTTTATTTTAATTTGCATTTATATCCCGCCCTTCTCCGAAGACTCAGGGCGGCTTACACTATGTTAGCAATATTGTGCTATTGTGCTCTTATGCACGCCCCTTATAGTCCTTTTAGGAATGGGGTGAGGTCAATAGTAGACAGTTTTTGGTTGAAGATTTTGGGATTTTGAGTAGAGACTATGGAGTCAGGTGATGAGTTCCAAGCATTAACAACTCTGTTACAGAAGTCATATTTTCTGCAATCAAGTTTGAAGCGGTTGACATTAAGCTTGAAACTATTGTTTGCTCTTGTAATACTGCGATTGAAGCTGAAGTAGTCTTTTATAGGAAGGATATTGCTATAGATGATTTTGTGTGTTAAACAAAATCATCATTTACTACCGGTTCTCTGAACTACTCAAAATTTCCGCTACCAGTTCTCCAGAATTGGTCAGAACCTGCTGAATACCACCACTGATTACGATCTTCCATTTTTTCCCCCCTTACCACCTATCCTCCCCTTGAAAGAAGGATGCATCCCACCCACAAATCCTACAAATGGACTTTGGGTATTTATTGCAACCTTAAGCATAACAAGGCAACAAGGGAAGATAAAGGCTCAGCTGAAGAAAAATGCTTTCATCTGCAACTGGAAACCTCAAAAGATATCCCCAAGTTTGCATCAGATTTTGAAAAGGTATTTTCTCACTTCAACAGTAGAGGGAAGGGGGTGGAAGAGCCTTTCTTGAAGACATTAATGTGCTGACATTGTGTCACTCACATGTCCTGAGTTAGACAGTGTGGCAGACAACCTATGGCACTTCAGATGTTGCAGAATTAAAGTTCCTACCTACCCAAGCCAGTGTTGCCAGTAGAAAGGGGTGCTGGGAGTTGTAGTTCAGCACTAACTGGAAGCTTACAGATTCTTTATTCATTATGTTAGGCCTGTAGCTGATAGCTGTCAGCTGGGCTGATAGCCCAGAAAGAGATTATTAGCCAAAGGAGTTACTGCAATCATGCATTATCAAAACCAACCAGAATCCACAGTCCTGCATCAGCAGGGGCAGTAGTGGGTTTCAAATCCCATAACTATCAGTTCGCTCGTGGACGTGCATGCACAGAGATGTCTGGGCAGGTGGGTGGAGCCCCCCACCACCGCTACCAATTCGCCCGATCCGGGGCGAACCGGTAGCAACCCACCACTGAGCAGGGGTGTCAAACTCAAGGCCCCAGGGGAGGGTGGATCTGGTAGTGGGGTGCTTTGATCTGGCCCACAGGGCTGCCCTGGAAACAATGAAGGACTGGCCCATGATGCTTCCGCCAGCAAAAACGGAGCTTGGGAGCATCCCTCCCGAGCTCTGTTTTCACTGGCAGAGGGCTTCAGCCAAGAATGGAGCTGGCAGAGTGCTCAGGCTGCCACAGGCACCCCCAACATGAATTACATCGAGCTGACCATGCCCACCCTGGCGACACCCACCTCACCACCCACCAATGACCCCTGAGGTCAAACACAACCCTGATGCAGCCCTCAATGAAATTAAGTTTGACACCCCTGTGCTATAGCATTCTGGGCAGCTGAAGTTCCCAACCATTCTTTGATGGAGAATATGTTACAATGCATTAGGTAAGTTGTTTTTCCAAACAGATAGTCCATGGGATATTAAAATAATCTTATCACAACTACCCAGTGAAAATAAATATCGATGAACCTTATCCACCCAGAATTGAATTCTGAGCAGGAAGCCCAGAGGGGCAGTCTTTACAAATGAAGGCCAGCCTGCCCAACAAAAGCCAACCCTGGAAAACCTATGGCATGGCCATTATCTCCTTCCCCATCAGCCTCTCTGCCCTTGGCACCAATTATTAAAAGTGGATGAAGTGTGGCTGCCGAGGGATTGCCTTGCCCTGCTCTTGTTGCGGCATCACCGTTGACAATATCAAGGCAAAACTCTGAGAACCCAATGGCGCGAGGCCACGCTCCACCCCCTCCCCGCCTGAGACATGGAAAGGTCAAGCTAGTTTCCCCCGTTTTCTATGCATGTCATTCTCGATATAGCAACAGAGGACGCTCATGGAAAACAATGTAAGCAAACGTCTCCATGAGACTTATAGTCACCTGATCAAAAGGCAATGTTGAAAAAACACTCCTAATGACTGTCTCTTATGCATCGGTGCACCTCCTAATGAGCTGCCAGAAAAGGCTTTGCAAAGCTTGGCGGGCAGAGAGGGAGTGAGAGAGAAATGTGAGTAGCCCAAGAGCTAACTTCCCCGCTGCGATCTTTGCCTTTTGAGTAAGAGGGAGCCCCAGCTTGGGGATCCTAATGAGCCAGCTGCCGAGAGGAAATCCAGACCAGTGGTAGATGCCTGGCATTCCACCTGCCTGCTTTCACCTGAAGCCAGCTGTCCTGCGGCACCTTTGCCTTTCAATAATTTGGATTATGGGTTGGTTTGTCCCCACCCTCTTTCTTCAGTGGCGAGGATGATCGAATGAGAATAGACACACACACACACACACACACACACACACACACACACACACACAGCCCTGTCTTTCACTCACTTTCAGCTTTCGCAACTCGCCCTCCATCATGTCATCTTCTCCACAACCTGGATTTCTCTCCTCCCTTTGCTGACTGTAAAACCCGAGCCTCAAGAAAGGAATATCTTGAAATAAACCAACCAGCCAAGTGTTCTTTTATCGAACAGGGAGCCAGCCATCTGCTAGTTGCTAAGCGGAAGTGCAGATGGCACGGAGAGGGGAGAGGGTACGTTTGAAAAGGCAACTTTTGCTCCGTAGCATTATCCAAAAGCCAAAAGGCAGCAGGAGAAACCGATTAAACATTTGCTCAACTCCAATGGTGAGAAAGAACAAATCTATAAACAGAAGTGACCGGAGTCTATACCTTTCAACCCCACACCAATCTCATCACAGATTCAGGTGATCCTTCGGTCCTCCAGGGATTTGTTAAGGGTTTATCTGCTCTGGTAATATTTTGTTAGCCAGTGGTAGGCCTGGGATGAGAAAGGCAGGCTAAACTGATTGGCTCGCAAAAGCTTAGCAGTGTGCAATTGTACTGACTAATCCATGGGTTCTTTCTTCCAGTCCCACCCACCAAATACTGAAGATTCTCTATCCCACCCATTGGGATGTCATAAAGCTCCTGTTGAACTGACACAGCTGGCCAGGTTCACAATTTTCAGAAAGCCCATTGCATGATGCATTTGCTATTGAATCCAACCACAGCTGTTGAAAAAGATGCTTTATGAGTTAGCATTTTATTTCTGAAACCCCCTATTACAGCTTATTCAACAAGTTTTGGCTTCCTAGAATATGAAGGCCGAAACTGGGAAGACATAACATGGAAGAAACGAATTGTGGCTGTTACTTATTTCTTCTAGCACGTCTTAACAGACGTCCTGATATGAGTTCCTTAGTAGAAGAATTCTTTCTGACGATCAGATCTGCACAAGGGTAGCCCTCAATTTATAACAGTTCTTTTTTTTTAATTTAGATTTATATCCCGCCCTTCTCCGAAGACTCAGGGCGGCTTACAGTGTATAAGGCAATAGTCTCATTCTATTTGTATATTTACAAAGTCAACTTATTGCCCCCCCCAACAATCTGGGTCCTCATTTTACCTACCTTATAAAGGATGGAAGGCTGAGTCAACCTTGGGCCGGGCTTGAACCTGCAGTAATTGCAGGCTGCTGTGTTTTAATAACAGGCTTCTTTACAGCCTGAACTACCACGGCCCCTTTTAGTGACCATTCAAAGTAACAACAGCATTGAAAAAACTGACTTATGACTGTTTTGCATGCTCTTTACCATTGCAGCATCCCTATGGTCACGTGATTAAAATTCAGACGCTTGGCAACTGGTTCATATTTATGACAGTCACATTGTCCTGGGATCATGTGATTCCCCTTGGGTGACCTTCTGACAAGCAAAACCAATAGGGAAGTTTGATTCACTTAATGACCATGTTACTAACCTAACAACTGCAGTGATTCACTTAACAACTGTCCCATTTAGCAACAGGAATTTGGGGGTCAATTTTGACCGTAGGTCAAGGACTATCTATAGTCTACCTGTGAAGATTGGGGTTTCCCCCCCCCAATTTTGGGTTTTGTTTTGTTTTTAAAAAGGCAAATAGCTACCTCTTATATAAGGTTTAATTTGTATTCCTATACATTGCAATGGTCAGACTAGATGCTCTTTTTGATCTCTTCCCATTCTACTACTTTTATCCAGATTATTCAGGTTGTGTTTTTTTTTTAATCCTTAGGCACATGTTTGATTTTCTAGATAAATATTGCAGGGTATTATCCTGACATATATCAGCTGCTTGGAAAAAAGAGGTCTATTGTTGAGCTTGAAATGCTCCTCTGCTGCTGTAACCTCCTTGTACAAGCCATAAACTGGAGAGCTCTTGGCTTTCTTCCTGGATGGCAGAAGAAAGCCATTGAGAAAAGCACTTTTGTGGCGGCTTTGGCAGGACAAGGACAGCAGGAAATACTGCAGGAGCTGTGCTAAGATGCTCTTTCTTTCCTAATTCAACCACTATTAATGGGCATTAAGTTGTCATCACAGAAGCCATCAGTACAGAAAGAGAGAGAGAGAGAGAGAAGGTGTCAAGATGGCAGTTGGGGCTCCTTAACTGAACCCCTGGCTTTTCTGCAGATGTGTCAATATCACTGGCATGTCTAAAGGAGTGGTAAGGCTCCTATTGCATGGGTACAGCTGCCTTCTTAGTCTTTTTGACCATTTGTGGTAGGGGGGAGGGTTTCATTCAGTCTTATGTAGTGGCCCAAGGCTTGCAGCAACAATGGGTGTCTAGGCACATACATAAAAGGTGCTAGAACAAAGCACAGTAAACCAGACCAAATCAATCAGTCAGTCAGTCAATCAGCCAATCAATAAATCAAAGGCCTCCCTAATTTACAGCATCATTAATGTGTGTGTCTCTGTGAGAGAGGGGGGAAAGAGGAGAGAGAGAGAGAGAGAGATGTAGGTAGGTAGGTAGGTAAGTAGACAGATCGATAGATGATAGCTTTGTCTTGATATTGAGATGCTTATGCTTTTTATTTATGTTATTGGCTAAGTTTTAATCGAAATGTATCCTTTACCATGGTCATCTTTATATATTTGTTACTATAGGCTATTGTTAATCAACAACATGTACACCAATGATGGGTTTCAAACATTTTTACTACCGGTTCTGTAGGTGTGGCTTGGTAGGCATTGCAGGGGAAGGATACTGTAAAATCTCCATTCCCACCCCACTCCAGGGGAAGTTTACTGCAAAATCCCCATTTCCTCCCAATCAGCTGGGAGGCAGAGAATAGATGGGGATGGCCCCAGTCAGAATTTTTACTACCGGTTCTCTGAACTCACAATTTCCACTACCGGTTCTCCAGAATTGGTCAGAACCTGCTGAAACCCACCTCTGATGTACACATTGTCATAATAAATACATCAAGAGGTAGCACTGCTCCACAGACATTAGTGACAAAATGAGATACAGTCCTGAGCAGTAGCTGTCACTCAACCTGCATTACTGTGGAGGATTATAATATCCAGCTTTACAACTTCCTGGTGGCCATTGTTGTGACTCCGGTCCTTGAGCCTGTCCTCATGGAGGAGGATGACTCTGAGAGTGATGGGGAGGAGCTGACAAGGCCTTCCTCTCCAGGGCCCTCCTCTCTGGCACCGCCCCAGGTTCCAGCTGCAGGCCAGGAGGAGGAGATGACAAGGCCTCCCTCCCCCGGACCCTCCTCCTCCCTGGCAATGCCTCAGGTGCCAGCTACGGAAGATCAATCTTGGATTGACCCGAGGCAGCGACGAAAAGATAAGCGTGCACAGCAAAGGAAGAGGTGTGGCAGGCCCAAAGATTGCTGAGTCACTGAGCCACACCCCATAGGGGATAAAAGCAGGTGGAGTTGCCATCTGGCCCTTGTGACAGACAAAAAGCTACCAAGTGCGAACTGCAGATCGGTCGTTTGGGAGTTAAAGGGAGTTAAAGGCCTGGACTGTGCAAAGGCTTTCTTTCTGTGAGCTCTTGGCAACGGATCTTGACACGTAAGAGATAAAGAACTTGGAACTTGGCAGGCCTTTGCACTGTAGCTGCCAAGTCTTTCCTTCACTACCGAAAATCAAGTCTGTTGCAAATATAATATGCGTCTTCTCTGTGAAGTGGGAAGGGGGACAGAACAGCCATACTGACAATAGAGAATCCTCCCTGCAAAATTATTCCAGTTGATTATCATGACAAGTAGGATAAAAATCGTTTTTTCTCTTGCCCCTCTCTCTTTTTTCTCCACTTTTTCTTTTCTTGAAAAAGAAACTGGGTCTTTTTTCATTTGTTTCTGTTGTGGTCCGCCAGCAGCCTGCGGAGCTGGAAACGGAGTCAGACAGCGATGAGGCTGAGGTGGGGCCAGAGCCATCGGGGAGTGAGGTGCGGACTCCAGAGCCTCCAGAGACTGATAGTAGTGAGGCAGAGGAACAGGAGGAGCCTGTTCCTAATGCACGCATGAGAAGAGCTGCCAGAAGGCAAGAGCAGCTCAAGCAGAGAGGACAACTTGGGAATAGGGCCAAAACATGATTGGCCCCTCCCATAAGGCTTAAAACAGAACAGCAACGGCATTTGGGCTTTGCTGGACAATGTTGGTAGCTTCATCTTCTTGCATTTATTTTTGTATCGGTGACTTCTGAAAGTTTGCCAAGAAAGGCCTTTGGCAGTTTGCCTAATTGGACCAAGGTTTGTGATAGGACTGAGGAATTTGTGTTGGGAGGAATTTGCTTTAATTTAGTTGAACTACGCTGGGAATGAAGTAATTCTCAGCTGTTTGAATAAAATTTGTTTGTTTTTTCACTGACTGAGTTTCCTACTACCTACTTGGGCCTGGGTAACAATAGTTCCTTTCTACAAGGAAATAACTTCCGGTTGTCCAACCTCCATCCAATCTCTAACGAAACTTGTTTTCTGGACTATATCTCCCAAGTTCCCCAATGGGAAACGCTTTGAAATTCTGGTATGCTTTTATTCCCACTTACATATAATGTCACTGTCCATCTATTACAGGACTCTAAACTCCAAACTTTTTTTTTTCCTGGCAAGTCCAATGTTCTTCACCAAAAAGAAGCTTGATACAATTTCCAATTCTATAGAGTTGGTTTCAGAAGAAAACAATGACAGGTTTCTTTTTAGACTTGAAACTGAAACAAATTGGTGGTGTCTGCCCAGAGTTTAACTATTTTCTGTTGATTTCTGGATTCATATAAACTGCATTCAGGCCTTCAATATCCCTTAGATCACAAGGGAGGAACAGCAGCTGAGACCCCCTTGAGACAGAAAAATCTGCCAAGTCACATCAAATCAAATCCAATTTTATTTTGATCATTGACCATATATTAAAGGCAACAAACACCACTAACAACACACAGCATAAGCAAACTTCAAATAATCGCTGACCCTACTGACCAGTGCCTGATGGGTGTGGTATGCGCTCCAGAAAAACTTGGCAACTCTCAAATTTGTTTCATCGTGCCCAACAGATTGAAGACAGAGTAATATAAAATGTATCAGACTGACCTTGATATTCTATTTCAAAAGGAAATAGATTCTCTGAACCAATAGCCTCAGAAGGGTTACAGTGGAGCAAAACCCAGTCTTGTTGTTTCAATTGCCGCTGAATTAGATGAGCATGACTTCTTTAAATATGTTAATTTCATGTATTTTTCTTGTGCAATGACCAGTCTAAAGGTACACTGAAACACTCCAATGATATCATTCTGAGAAATGCTGGAACAGTGAACTGATATATGCTTTTTAGCTAGCCTATTGCTACGACTCTACATTTTTTATGGCTTTTGAAATTTTATGTTTTGCATTTGTGCATTGCCCGGAGTCACTCTCTTGAGTGAGATGGGTGGTCTCTTAATCTGATAAAATAAAATGTAAATAAATAGACTGCTTCATTGTGTTCTGATCAATGTCAAGGATCCTTGAACTAATCTTCGGTTTTGTACATTCAAAGATTGTGCTTACCACATCTAATAAACGGGAAACATACTGGGACAATTTATTATCCAAAGTTCTTTTCCAGAGTGAAACAAGTCCCATGCCCTCCCCCCGCTCAAAAAAAACTGCAGGAGCCAAACCAGTGGTGGGTTTCAATTTTTTTTACTACCAATTCTATGGGTGTGGCTTGGTGGGCGTGGCAGGGGAAGGATACTGTAAAATCCCCATTTCCTCCCAATCAGCTGGGACTCAGGAGGCACAGAATAGATGGGGGCAGGGCCAGTCAGAATTTTTACTACCGGTTCTCCAGAACTGGTCAGAACCTGCTGAAACCCATCTCTGAGCCAAACTCTGCAGGTAAAAAGTCCCCTTTAGGCAGAGGTTAAAAAGAATATTTTATCAAGTGACTGGACTCAATATTGTTTATATGTATCTCAGTGCAGTGTTTATTTATTTATTTAGCATATCATGATGTTACATTAGCCTGGAGACTACAGTGTTAATACAAAGTAGTCGCTTGGCTTCCGACAATGCCTAGTCCATTCAGTTCATGCTTGTGCGCTATCCAGAGTATCCCACAAGGAGCAAACTAGCTCCATACTCAGAAAAGTTCAATGGCAGTCTTCATTAGTGGCTTTTCCAACCATCCATGTCACCTTGTATTCGGGGCAAGTCCAGCAGTGGTTGAATTTGTACTGCTGCTCAAAGCACTATATTTTTCCCATTGAAATGGTACCTATTTTTCTACTTACATGTAACAGGTTTTCGAACAACTGCTAGGCTGGCAGAAGCTGAGTCGAATGATGGGTGCTTACACCATCACACAATGGTGTAAGCACCATTGTGCTTACCAAGACTTGAACGGCTGAAGTACAGACCTACTCCAGTGTCTTTTAAGCCATCGAGCCACCATGTCTCTCTTGAACAGCTTCTTGAACAAGAAGAAACAGATGTGGAAGAAAGTTTCTGAAATTTTATTGGGCTGATTTCAGATAAGTAACTTTTTATATGGTCCCAATAATGGTCCGTACAACAATTGGACATAAGATTGGTCTTTAAAGAACTTGATTGATAGAGGTAAAAATTGGACCTCTTTATGCTGGAAAAAAGATTGAATGACATCTGCTGTCCTTTGAGCATTTTTCAGAGTGTAAGTCAAATGTGCATTGCAAGATGCTGATGACTGGAGAATAACCCCAAGGTACTTGAAGCATTTGACTTGTTCCAGACAGAAAAAAAGAGTTTAAGACTCTACTCAAACTTATTGGAGTTTGTGAAAGGCTAACAGCATCATCAGCACACGAGAATCTGAAGGCAACTTTGGGCAGGTGATCATTTGAGAGGAGAAATTTGTTTTGCTTCTTTCTGTTTCTCCAGTCTAGATATAACTTTACTTCATCCCAGATCAACATGATTCAATTAAAAAAAAAAAAGTTACATGCATGGAACATGATTTGTGCGCGCCCTTTCCCTTCTGTGCACACTTTTGTGTGCAATTTTCCAGACTTGGCTTTTTGCAAGCCGCTTTCCTCAATAGGTACATTTATCTTAAGACGTGATTGTAGAATGGTGCAGCAAAATTCAGAGGTATGTATTTCATAAGTCATTGCTTTGTGGTAAATTACTCAGGAGGGCCAAATTAAGAAAAGTCCATTTAGGACAATATTTGTAGCTCAGGGCTGAAATGAGGGGTAGTTGGTGCTCTCGGATTGCACTGATGATATTACTTAGTTTGGTGTAATGAAATGTCTGGAAGACAGAAAGCACTGAGGATCCCTCAAAATTCAATTTAAAATGCAAATCACGTACACTGAATTCTCATTCCTAAATCCAACTTTCTGTCATTCCTGAGGAGAAGAGCAAGCATTTGCCATTCTCTATTCCAACAGTTTAGAATAGCAGCCCCCAACCTTTTGGACATCAGGGACCAGTTCTGTGGAGAGACGGTTTTTTTTCATGGACCGGAGGTGAGGGGGGGGGGCATGGTTTCGTGTGCTGCCTGCATCTCGTGGATGGGGTTTTGCTTGTTTTCAATGGCCCAGTTTCTGGCATGAGGTGGAGCAGTGCAGGGGTTGGGGACCCCTGGTTTAGAAGACTGATCTGAAACTGTATCCATCATCTTCCACCAGCAGGGCCTGGGGTGAAAGTAGGAGGTAAAAAGCCAGATATAATCATGCATTCAAAACCCTTCTCCTTTGTACCCGGATAAAACAAACAAAAGGTTAAAAAGTTCTGATAGTTGCTTACCAAGCACATCTAAATTAAAGTAGCCAAATCTTTACAATCCCCAAGGGATGTCACAGCTTTTGCGCACCCCTAATGTTTGGAAACTGAAAGTTGAAAAATTTGAAACACCTTAGATCGTGGATTAACAACCCATACAAAGGAGTGTGGATACAGCCACATGTCATACTCACCACATTGGGCCCTTGCCTTCTATCCAGAGACTCACACCTCTCAGATACTCTCTAAAAGAATGCAAATGACCAGCAAGGAATATAAATCCTTCCATTCCCCACTGTCCAGTCAAAGCTGAAGAAGCTTCTTGGATGAGAAGCAAAACATCTTCAAAGAAAAAACAAGAAAGTCCAGTTGCCTCCTGAAAAAAGCACCTTTGGGACAATCATGACCTGGATGACTGAGAATCTCCATAGACACTCCATTAGGTTTTTTTCATAATGAAGTATCTAGAATGTGGTTATTTTAAGAGTTGGAAAATGATATATGTAGAGGAAAAGAATGAGACCCAACATTTTTAAGCTTATGTATGGAGTTTAGGACATTTAAAAGGTTGATTTTTATATACATATACATATTTATTTATTTATTTATTTATTTATTTATTTATTTATTTATTTATTTATTTATAATTACATTTCTATACCGCACCATCTCCCGGAGGACTCAGGGCGGTTTACAGCCAATTATTAAAATACCCACACCAATACAATATAAATATAATAAATAACAATATTTAAAAACAATTAAGAACAAATATTTACTGGCCGAATCACTAAAACGATCGAAGACCGATTAAAACCCCTTAAAAATTTCGTTAAAATATATCTTAGGCTAGTCCCACTCGGTGAAATACATTTGAAGACCCGGAGGTCTGGGAGTTGGCGTAATCCCGGAGGTAGCTCGTTCCATAGGGCTGGTGCCGCCACAGAGAAGGCCCTCCCTCTGGGGGCCGCCAACCTACATTGTTTGGTCGATGGCACCCTGAGGATGTCCGCTCTGTGGGAGCGCACAGGTCGTTGGGAGGGAATTGGTGGCAGAAGGCGGTCTCACAAATACCCCGGTCCTAAGCCATGGAGCACTTTAAAGGTGGTAACCAGCACCTTGAATTGCACCCGGAAGGCTACCGGCAGCCAGTGCAGGCCACGCAGGATGGGTGTTATATGGGAGCAACGTGGTGCCCCCTCTATCACCCGCGCGGCTACATTCTAGACTAGCTGGAGCCTCCTGGTGCTCTTCAAGGGGAGCCCCATGTAGAGACCATTGCAATAGTCCAGGCGGGAAGTGACGAGGGCATGAGTGACCGTGCGTAAGGAGTCCCGATCAAGGAAGGGGCGCAACTGGCGAATCAGGTGAACCTGATAAAATGCTCCCCTGGCGACGGCCGTCAAGTGTTCTTCTAAAGACAGCCGATCGTCCAGGAGAACGCCTAAGTTGCACACTTTTCCCCTGGGGGTCAGTACTTCCCCCCCAACAGTCAGCAATGGCGTAAGCTGACTGTACCGGGACGCCGGAACCCACAGCCACTCAGATACATATACATATACATATACATATACATATACATATACATATACATATACATATACATATACATATACATATACACATACACATACACATACACATACACATACACATACACATACATATACATATACATATACATATACATATACATGAAATGGAGATGAGCACCGCATCCTAAAGTCAAACATGACTGAACAGGGAATATGTACATATCCATGTTCCCTGTCCAGTCATTTCCAATTCTTGAGTGCGGTACTCATCTCTGTTTCTGGGTCGAGGGAACCAACCTTGTCCAAAGATATTTCCATGGTCATGTGGCCAACATGCCTATATGCCAGAGACACACAGAATGTTGTTAGCTTCCCACTGAAGTGGTACCTATTGCATGCTTTCGAACAGTTAGGTGGGCAGGAGCAGGGTCAAGTAATGGGAGCTCACCCCATTGTGGGGTTTGAGACCCACTTGGGTCTCAAACCCAGGCTAGCAGCTTTCCCTCTGACAAGCTCAGCATCTTTAACCACTGATCCATGGTGTGTGTGTGTGTGTGTGTATATGTGTATTTATATATATACATATTTGTTTTCTGAGGTTTTCGCGGGTGTTTGTATGTAGGTCTTTGGTTATTCGGGTTTTCTCCCGCGTAAAATTGGAAGTGTCTTGGTGACGTTTCGACGAAGTCTCATTCGTCATCTTCAGGCTTCAGCTTCGTGCTTCTGGGAGCAATGTGTGATTGCAGCTGTTTCTTCCTTTTTAACTGCTAGTGGGGGTTTGAACTGATTGGGTGGGAGCTTGGCTGTGCTCTGATTGGATGGGGGTTTTTTTGTGCTCTGATTGGCTGGGTGTGTGTCCTGTTTGGGTGGGGGCTTGGTTGTGCTCAGATTAGTCTGAGTTGCAGGGGGATTTGAGCTGGTGAGCTGCACTGCTGTTGTTTGGCTTCATGTTCGTGGTCGTGCTACATCTGCTACACAGCATGAACAAACGGGATGATACCTCCCGCCTACCAGCCATTTGGAAACCCGCCCTTATTGACAAACGAGTCCTTAACACGAGGAATGACACCAGACCCACACTCACGAGGTCCACACAGGATGTCACCACCACACATCCACCCAGAAAGCAGACCCAAACCCACACTGATCAGGAAGCACGACCAAGGACCAGAAGCCAGACCGCAGCTGCAACATTAGCCATTTCAAACCCCTCCAATCCATACATGCAGCAGACTGACACCCACTATGAAGATGTAGCACGACCACGAACACGAAGCCAAACAGCAGCAGTGCAGCTCACCAGCTCAAATCCCCCTGCAACTCAGACTAATCTGAGCACAACCAAGCCCCCACCCAAACAGGACACACCCCCAGCCAATCAGAGCACAAAAAAAACCCCATCCAATCAGAGCACAGCCAAGCTCCCACCCAATCAGTTCAAACCCCCACTAGCAGTTAAAAAGGAAGAAACAGCTGCAATCACACATTGCTCCCAGAAGCACGAAGCTGAAGCCTGAAGATGACGAATGAGACTTCGTCGAAACGTCGCCAAGACACTTCCAATTTTATGCGGGAGAAAACCCGAATAACCAAAGACCTACATATATACATACATACATACATACATACATACATATATATATATATATATATATATATATATATACACACACACACACACATACATACATACACACATACACATACATATACATATATAAACACACACAAACGTAAATACAAAATTTCACTAAGGGCTTTCCCTTCAACCTTAAGCTCCCATATGTAAAGTAGATGGAAATAGAGCTAGTCCAGCAAGAACCTTTATGGATTTCACCTTCTTCTGCCACTTGGCCTGCAGTAGTCATCTGGTATTCTGTCTGATCTAAAACCATAGCGGTGACCAATCTGAGCTTCATATTGATTCATAGCAGGGAGCGAACACTCCATTTTGAGCACACATCTGCAAATATCTTGGTTTTTCCTTTTCCCAAATCATCCGTCATTCATTCTAGAAGCGTATCTTGACCAAAAAGCAATAATGAACAAGTAATTCTAGTTATTTCGCTCTAGAAGCACATGCAGGACGGTGGAGTTTGTTTTTGTTTTGTTTTGTTTTGTTTTTGGCTTGGGCCTTAGGCAGCCTGCCTTCATAGAGTCTCTTGGCCAGAGCTGGTGGTTATGTCAATTAGGTACCAAGTGGCTTACCTTGGCTGGTAGCAAAATCAGTGTGTTATAATAGATCCTCTATATGATAATTTATGCATCTATGAACTTGATGCCAATAATTACTGCATATGTTATATGATTATTTCATAAAATTACATGCCACTGTAAAATAACTGCACATGATGTATTTAATTTTCAACTTATATCGACCAAAAAAATGGAAGGAGCTACAGTAATCATTATTTTCAATTTTATATACTTAAGTGGTTGTATGAAAAAGAGAGAGAGAGAAACCCCTTCCAAATTACATAGTTCTAATGTGTTAATGGTAGCATAACATGTCATTACATTATGCAACATAATTTCAAGGATATTATAGATGGCTAGCCTTTAGAAATTTCTTGTCCTTATTAGATGGTATTCATATTTCAAGCCACAGTTTCCTTAATGCACCTATTTAACCTTGCTATTTCTACTTACCCCTGTAGACACTTGCAGAAGTTCACATCCAAGACCAGAACCATTTACTGGAATGCTAACTGAAAATTAACAGGCCTTCATTTTCAATGCATTCTATTCAACTCAGAGAAATTAATGCCCCTTAAATAAATAGACATCTAATCCTTGTGAAGGAAATAGCGTGTTTGGCAACATCAGCTGTAGCTTGTACAAAGAGCTCAGTTCCTGAGAGTCATCCATCTTTTCTGTAATGATTCCTTGAGTCATTCCACCTTCATTCAAAAGCGAAATCCAGCTAGAACTACATGAGTATATAATTTCGTTTATTTTAAGTAGTATTATCCATCAGTCACAACTTGGCGACTTAGATGTAAATCATAACTAAAGGGCATTCATCCACAATCCCTGTGGATTTTAAGGGAAAGATGTTTGTTTTCCCTAACTTTTGTCCAGAAATCCATCTGGAATTTGGGATTTAGCCTTCTGTAATAGGTGCTCTGACTTTTGTAGTTTAATCTTTTGTTATTGGTTTCAAACTTGCTTTTGTTGATGATGTATTTCTTGGAAGCAGAACAGTTTGGATGGGGATGCTCTAAAAGGTGATTTATACAATATTTCAAATAAATAAATCTCAACAAATGGCAAAGCATGTTATTTATTTATTTATTTATTTATTTATTTTTTTTGTCAAGCATGTATTTTATGACAGATAAAAGTGTAAACATAATTATAAACACATGTAAAGGGTATGAATAAAAGAAAACATTAGGACAGGAACAGTAGGCACACTGGTGCGCTTATGCACGCCCCTTACAAACCCCTTAGGAATGGGGTGAGGTCTACAGTAGACAGTCTAAGGTAAAAGTTTTGGGGTAAAAAGTTTAAAAGTAAAAGTTTAAAGGTCTCTGGCTATCTGTGGACCCAGGATATGAATTTGGATCTAGAGCACATTATGTTCAGAGCTGAAAATGATGTTTCCTTCACCCTTCCGGTCTTACCTCTTCTTAGCCCTAAGGATATCGAGTAAACCAGCTCTTATATATCATCATTAGTTCATTTTCCAATCCAGGATGAGCAAAATAAGGAAGGATCAGGTTGCAGGTCAAGATACCTTCTGTAGGCAGCAGCATTTGCTGGCTCTCAGAAAGACCAGCAAAGAAGGAGAAGGTTGTGGCAGCTGATCTTCTGTGCACCTCTGGAAGTTGAAAGGGAGGGGAAGCAGGAGGTGATAGGTCAGTTGCAATCATGGAGAAGGAGAAGAATCAGAAGAGAAAGTAGTGGCAGGGATTTGTCCCTCTGACAACCACATAGACTTTATGTAACGTAAGGTTATCGTCAGGTTAAAAAAAAAAAAGATTTGAAAAAATTTTCCCCTCCTACCATCACCTCAGAAGAATGTAGGAATGTGTGACCAACACAATGCATTAGAGTGACCAACACAATGCATTACGTATAAAACTATGTTATTTTTACCCAGGAAACAAAAGAGAACCATGAAGGAGGCCCGTCTTGTTTGACTAATCTATTAAAAAAGCAGAATATTTGTAGCTCAGGGTTGACAAGGGGGGTCCTTGGTATTCTCTGAGCTTGCTCGTTTTCTTGCAGATGTTTCATTACCCAAACTAGGTAACATCATCAGTGCTAGTCATTAGCAAAATAAGGGGGAGTGCTAGTCACTAGCATTGATGATGATGATGATGTTACCTAGTTTAGGTAGTGAAACATCTGCAGGAAAACAAGCAAGCTGAGAGAGCACCAAGGACCGCTCATAATCAATATATTATTTGTATTTCTTTATATAAATATAACTAATTACCATTTATTTATGATCATCCTTCCTTTCTGTTGGGGCCATCTGCAAATTTTAATCCATTTTGAGTTAGTCCCCCGCCCCCCAAGGCCACTAATGAATATGCTGAAATAATGTTAAGCCCAATTCCTAATGACCACTCCTGGTTGTTAAGAGACAACTACATTTATAATTTCCAGCAGGGGGTCCCGTGGAGAATGAGTGTGCAAGATTGGGGTGGCGAAATTACAATAGAAGCCCCACCTTGTATCCATGCCGATGATAAAAACGTACAAAATAAGTGTGGCTTGAATCACAACACTACGGTCATCACCTTGCAGGTTTTAGACTTACCCCCACCCCTCCAGGCCCTCACTGGAAATGCTCCTTCCTTGTTATTTTATTTGCCAGTAGTTTTCAGTGTTACTACTGACTACGATCTAATCCAGACAAAAATAAACTTCCACGGCTGAATGAATTTCACAAATCTCACCCCATCGCATATAAAAAGCGACAGTAATAGCCAAATGAGCTACCTGTCATCTGCTTCGTTTCTCAATTAGGGCTGACAACTGTTGTGTTATTCCAAAGCAGGCAGTGCTTCATAATACTTTGGCGGCTAGCTCTGAACACAGTCCAGCAAACATTTAGCAGTTCTGAAACCCCAAAGGAATTAATTCTGAATAGACAGCACTCGCTTCCATTTGCTCATTCAGAGATGCGAATTCCAGATGGGCAGGTAGAGGCTTTCTAGCTAACATGATACAAATACTCTTACAGCAGTGGCTCAAAATAGCAGAATCAGAGCAAGCAAATATATGAATTTGAAAGGAACACACACAAACCTACACGCTGTGCTTTGTTGAGAAATCCATTCATACACATGAGATTTTCCTGCAACACTTGTGCCATATTTGTATTTCTGCTGGCAAACACATGAGGATAAAATGTGGTCATGATGTGGCCAGGACATGGTAATGCCGTGTGCATGTCACCGTTTTTTGCATCATTGTGGCTTAATGATTAAGATGCTGGCTTAAAAAGCAGGAGACTATGAAGTCTAGTACTACTTTAGCCATGAAAGTCGACTGGGTAACTTTGGGCCAGTTGCGCTCTCTCAACCCAATTCACCTCACTGGGTGATTGATATGGAGAAAATAGAAGGAAGAAGGAATATGAGGAATGTTATATCAATATATTTACCATGTGAAAAATTATAATAGCTCCATTCATGCCACTCCTCATGATAGTTTGATGGCATTTTAGTATTGTAATTATTTTTCACTATAAGCTGACAAATAATTTTGATTTTGTGGGCTTTTGTGTGGGTCTTGGGACCTCCCCAAGGGTTCAGACTTTGAGAAACACTGACCTAGATGATAAACTAACAAAGGATCAATTTCTCCTCACAAGAACTAGTAAAAATATGGTAGGTAAAGCATTATCAAGAGCTTGATTATGGATCAGGCAGCACCTTTGGACTGAATCCAGAGGGGCTGCCTGATACAACACTCACAAGCAATGGCGCCTCTATTGTAAAAAGAAATGGGAATATTGTTATAACTTGGGCCTATTAAACTGCTCAAAGAAAAATCAGAATTAAATGAGCTCAGAAAGTTCCTGAATCTTCATTGTATTCAATGACCTAAATAGCTTTTTAAGACTGTAAGTCAAAGTTTACTTCAAAGTTTAGAAGAAGCAAACCAATAGGATCACAAACTTGCAATACTACAAGCATTCTCTTGAGAGTAAGTCCCATTGAACCAAATATTTGCTTCTGAATAAAGTTATAAAATGCTTACAGAGAAGCTTGCAGTCTTACCCATAGTTTGGTGAAAGTTAATTCTGCTAAAATCAGTACAGTTCAATTCTGAGTAATCATGTATAAAGTTATCCTTTTATTAGAGAGACAGAAGAAAAGAAACTCGCTAGTTATTGTTTCAAACATTAGTACAAATAGATAAGCTTGTAATTATTAATTACAATCTTTTTGTAATTAATAAGATATTCTAGGACGGGGTAGTCAACATTTTTATACCTACTGACCACTTTTGTGTATCTGTTAGTAGTAAAATTTTCTAACCGCCCACCAGTTCCACAGTAATGCGCTGTGTATCATCATCTGCACATGCCTCTCGCACATCATGGATTGGGTTGGGTGGGGGGATGCTGGCTACCAGCTCTGCTTGTCTGTTACAACTGGGTGGTGGTGGGGGAGATGCGTGAGTTATTCTGGGACAAGGGTCTTTTGTTTGCAGTCGCACTATAGCGCCATTTAGTTTCACCTACGTAACGTGCGTAAGTGAAACTTACGTGCATTTAGTTTCACTTACGTTATGCACGGGCGATACAAATAGTATATTTTCAGAAATTTAAATTGTCACGGGGAATTTTATGAAAACTTAATGAAAATGTTTTTAAATAATGCTATGAACATTTTATTTTAAGTCAATTAAATTTTTAAAAAAAGAAAGTGCTTCAGTATCAGACAAAACCCTTACCGCCCACTATGGAAGCTGGAACGCCCACTAGTGGGCAGTAGGGACCAGGTTGACTACCACTGATCTAGGATATAGATATATTAGTTGTGAGGTCCTTGTTTCTCTCTAAAGTTGTTTCCTTGTAGACATTTCATTACCAAATTAGGTAACATTATCAATGCTACTAAATATATAACCCTTTTGAAGCTGAAGACCAGCCTCCAAAAAGTAGGTGAGATGAGAATAAAGAGGTATGTCATGCCTGAAATGAAATATAATCTGCTTTGAATCCAGTTAAAATGATATTGATTTAACCAGCAAAATGCTCCTAAATATTTAAAGTTACTGATAAAGTTTGGAAAGGTTTGGAAAGAAAATAATGCTTGGGTTTTGGGACGGGGGGGTTGCTGTCCTGGGGGCCCAAGATACACATTTCAGGCAAATAGTGAAAAGGTTCACTAGTCAATGAGTTTTAATGTATAAAATAATAACTGAATTAAGGGTCAAAAGAGATGGATGTGTCCATAATTTGATTTGAAGGTGATCAGAAGCTTGAACGGCTCCATATAGGAAATCAGTGGAAACCAGGCACCCATGACAAATGCTGTGAAACCATTTCTCCCCCCTAGCATTTAAGTTGGTGGACATTTTCCAGCTCATTCCAATATTTATGAATAATGCACTACATTCTTTTAAATGCTTTCCCACTCCCACACTTTCACTCCCAATCTTAATTATAAAGGAATAATAATTATAGTAATTAGCATCTGCCCTTCTATCTCATCGCTCATCAGATAGCCTCAACATCTAAGGATTTAACGAGGGGGCACGTAGGGTTTGATATATATAAGGGGGCTGTGGATGTCGAATTCAATATGCTAACTGACAGCTCAGTTACTGAAACATTGTCTTAGACTACAGGCTGCCAATTCTTTCATATCAAAGTAATGCCATAATACTACACACGGATGAACACAAAAGACATCTACAGGGGAGATCATAGTTCAAAAAGTATATATGTGTGTGCAAATGTGACCTCTGGCATCTCCCTACCATAGCCATAAAAGATATGGATAAATACAAAAAAAATCCATAGAGTTGGGGATGGTCCTCTTAAATAAAATGTGGACAAGCCACAATTCATAGGATGCGTCCCGTCAACTTGTCATACATACATATCTCAAAGCACTCTAATGAAATTTGGTGGCAAATTGCAAGAGTGCCATTTTTCCAAGTTTAAAGGAAAGGGTGCAGCATACAGGTAAATCCTCTTTGGCCAACTGCCTTGCACGGCAACCATTCGCAGTTGCAACCGTGATGAAAAGGGAACCCTATGACTCACATTTACAACATTTGCAGGTCTGTAAAGCAAAGGGAAGTTAAATTAAGATCCATCAGCACAGTCATGGTTTCACTTAGCAGCCACCTTGGCTCATGACCAAGATGCCATCCCCAATCATGGTTGCAAAAAAAGGACTAGCGATGTTGGTGGAGATTCTCAGTCATCCAAGTCGTGATTGTTCCAAAGGTGCTTTTTTTCAAGAGGTAACTGGACTTTCTGGTTTTACAAGAAGACGTTTTGCTTCTCATCCAAGAAGCTTCTTCAGCTCTGACTGGATGGTGGGGGAATGGAAGGATTTATAATCTGATATAAACAGAGCTCTCTGGACCAGACAGCTGGTCATTTGCATTCTTTTAGAGTTGTTGAGGCCACCTGGAGGAATAGTGCAAATGGATGGTGGAGCCTTCTTGGAACTGTTGAAAGGACAATGTTGTAGACTGGAGATAGATGATGTCATATCCCTCTCCCTCCATTGAGAGAGGGCTGAAGCTGAAGAAGCTTCTTGGATCAGAAGTGAAACGTCTTCAAAGAAAACCCGGAAGGCCCAGTTGCCTCTTGAAAAAGCACCTTTGGAAGGAGTACTGATGCCTATTTTACACTAAACATCCTAACTTTTCTCAGCTAATTCTTACAACAACAAAACAACTCATTCCCAAACCTTCTTATGACCTAATCACTGCTACTTTCCTTAAGTCCTGTGGTCCAACTTACACTACACTAAGTCTGACCTCAAAGTGAGCCGGTAAGGATGGCTAGATCAGCGAAGATTTATGCACAAGTATAGATTAAACAAACCAAAAGCTTTATTCATGAAATTCATGCCTTTCTGTGGAACAGCACAAATACGAAATAGGCTTTTAACCTTGCCCTGAGTGTTTTACCTTCTCCCACTGAATTCTGTATCCTTTTGAGATGCTTTCTACTCTTCTACTTATTGTTTTATTTTCGTATTCATCATTTGATTTTCATATTCTTGGCTTCTGCTTTTTATTGTGATTTTATTTTTGTTGTATGTACCTGTATACCTTGACAATGGGTCAGTATTATATTTATCATTGTTGATAATATGTAGCTGAAAATGTAGGCATATTATGTGATTTGCTCTCAGTTTAATACCACCATATTAATTTATCCTGCGAGTCCCTTGGACTGCAAGGCAAACAAACCAGTCAGTCCTAGAGGAGATCAACCCTGACTGCTCTTTAGAAGGCCAGATCCTGAAGATGAAACTGAAAATACTTTGGCCGCCTAATGAGAAGGAAGGACTCACTGGAGAAGAGCCTAATGCTGAGAAAGATTGAAGGCAAAAGAAGAAGGGGACGGCAGGGAATGAGGTGGTTGGATGGAGTCAATGAAGCAGTGGGCGTGAGCTTAAATGGTCTCCGGGGGATGGTAGAGGACAGGAAGGCCTGGAAGAACGTTGTCCATGGGGTAGTGATGGGTCGGACACGACTTCGCAACTAACAACAACAACAACTTAATTTATCTGACGTGAAGAATGTTATGCTCCCCATTATTCAGTTGCCTTAGAGCCTTGAAAAAAAATGTATTGTTATAATGCAGGAGGTTTGGTGGTGAGCTTTTTATTGTTCTTGTAAATTTATTTATGTATTGTATCTGACAGCTCAAACATCTTTAGGTGTATTTTCACTGGTCATTTTGGTCAAGGTTCTTTGCCTTGTACAGGTAGTCCTCAAGTTACAACAGTTCATTTAGTGACCATTCAAAGTTACAATGGCATTGAAAACAAGACCATTTTTCACACTTAATGGCCATTGCAGCATCTCCACGGTCACAGGATCAGAATTCAAATGCCTGACAACCCGTTCATATTTATGACGGTTGCAGTGTCCCCGGGAGGTCATGTGATCACTTTTTGTGACCTTCTGACCAGCAAAGTCAATGAGAAAGCCACATTCACTTAACAACCATGTCACTAACTTAACAATCGCAGTGATTCTGGAGAAAAAAAAAGGTCTCCCAAAGTTGAGAAAAGATGTGAGTATGAAATATTAAATCTTGGCAATGTTATCAGGATCACCATTATGTTTTGAAATTTTTGTATAGTATTCCCTTGGGATCATTTTTATTAGATTACAATAAAGTACCATAAGAATTTTAAAAAGGAAACCGAGAAAAGTCCCTTTTTTTTGAGGATGAAGTATATGCTTAGCATACTAGGCTCACTTTTTTTTTCTTAAAATGGAAAAATTGAGGAACTAAAAATCTTGGGGGGAAACACACACACCCCGCAAAGTTAGTTGCTTTTAAGTCTTGTTCATTTTAATGGATACGTTCAGCTTGATCTTAAGAGGCTGGCCTTATTCATATTTACTTAGAAAGAAAATTCCACTGGATTCCATTTACTTTTAAATGAAAATCAGTGATATTGGGCAATATATTACTCTCATTAGAATCTATGGGACTTTCAAAGATCCCATCGTCCCCTTGATCAGAAGTAACTCTGCTGAAATCTGTTCTCTGTTTTTTCTTTTATTCCTCTAAAAGTAGCTTCTGTTTTCAGCCTCATTCTCAGACTGATTTATGGAGAGAGGGAATGTCATGTTCCTGAGTGTACATACTTGTAGCAAGATGTCAGAAGATGAGATGGTATTGTCCTTCTTCTTTTTCTTCTTCCTCTTCCTCTTCTTCTTCTTCTTCTTCTTCTTCTTCTTCTTCTTCTTCTTCTTCTTCTTCTTCTTCTTCTTCTCCTTCTCCTTCTCCTTCCCCCTCCTCCTCCTCCTCCTCCTCCTCCTCCTCCTTCTCTTCCTACTCCCACACCTGCTCCTGCTCCTACTCCTCCTACTCCTTGTTACTGTCTGAACTGAAAAAGACTTTTGTAAACTCTCTAGATGTCTCCCTAAGAATTTAATTGTAGAGTAGGGACCCAGGAAAACTGCAATGTGTAGAAAATAATAGTACAGAGGCTTTCTTTTCCATTGTCTCTTTGTCTATCTTGTAACAACTTCAGAATCCTCACAGAAGGGTTCCAATAACATATTCTTCTTTACCATAAAAATGAAGACAATTTCTTTTCCATCAGATTGAAAGACGATGATTCAGAAGTAATCCTAGGTATTGGAGAAATTAGGAGCACCACTCAATAGCCCAATATGAGAAGAGCATGTTAGAATCCATCCTAGGGTATGGAATTGATAAAACTTACCAGTACTAGAAATCTAGTGTTCCAGGAGACTTCAATCTATGTTACATTTGTGGCCCAAAATTTCACCAGGCTACTTTCCACAAAGTTAGCTTTCTTGTGCTGAGTTTGTATGCCATTCCTGTGGAACCTACTGATTCCTATAATGACTTGCAGTAGTTCAACGAGTAGAAAGTGAAGGACTTAAAAGTTGAGACAAGAATGAGTGAAAGGAATTGTTTTCGCGAAATTTATTTTTGAAAGAGCCACCACTGATGGCAATCTGGCCCACACCAAGTTCCTTATTTAGTGCTCTTCAGGTCAACAGGGTGTGTTCCAGTCATCCAACGAGGGCTTTGAAGGAAAAAGAATGGCAGGAGTTTAACACTATCATTTGACAAGGCCTTCTGAAGTATAACGTGGCCTTGCTCTTTGCAAAATTCCTTGTTACATATTCTGAATTATGGATAACTCCTGTAATCCTGCCAAAATATCTGAATCAGGATTAAAAATAAAACTGTTCACTTGAAATGTGTGAATGGTTTTGATTTGCTGATAATGTCTTGTGCAGTTGGAGTCACATTCGGTGTTGACTTGTAACACATTCATTCCTTGAACTTAGATACTCTTAAAGTTCTCTTAAAACTTTTTAAGGAGACATTGCTACTAGCCAAGGTTCCCAAAGCTGCGGAGATAACGCAGGACGCAAACGAACAAGGGCTGTTTAATAATGCAGCTAACAAACATGATTGCTCACAAAACTTTTCCTTCGTTTGAAGGACTTAAGATTATGTTGAATGGATTTAATTTCTCAGACAGCTCAAGCTAAATGAACTCACGCAGCATTTCCAAAAGCAGAGCTGTCAGCTTGGAGCTTCAGGAAAATCACACACTGGGAAATGTATGGCTGCCTGCAACCAGCTAGGCATTGTCAAATGAGCAAACAGCTGCCACATCCAATTGGTGCTTTGAGGGTTGATGCTTCTGATCCTAGAGATTGCAGTGTGCCCACCAAATCATTTTTTTGGTACCAACCAGACTTTCTGCTTCAGCTGACTTTCTGTTTCAGAAGCTTTTGATTAAAATCATAATAACAGGAAGCTGCCCTGCTACAAAGCCAAGCAGAAGCATCTAATACTATATTTATTTCAAAGAAAGTACATGGGTTCCCCTTGGCCCCAAAGCATTCTTACAAGACAACAACGTTAGGAACTAATTTCCTAGTGCTTGATCTGAGTAAGTGCCCTCAGCACAGAAAAAAGATAAAAAGTAAGCACCGGAGCAGAGAGCAGAAGAACACCAATGGACACAAAGAATATCCTCACTTGTTTGGCTTCATTGTAAATAGTGATTTATTGGGTGGGGTGGGAGGTGTTTGAACTTCCGGTGCAGATTGTGGCGAACCAGAAATCTCCATGGGAGCAAAAATGGCGCTGCGGTAAGATCAGTGGCTAGATTTTCTGGCCAGCAAAGTGTCTCCAGATAAAAAAAGGGATTGTGAAATCACCCACTTGCACTCAGACAACTGGTCCTTGTGAGTCAACTGCAGGAATTGAGGTTTCTTGTGAATGAGCGGAGTGACTGGGAGTTGATGGCTTTCCAACCAAGAGTACAGCCACACTGTACCCTTATGAACATGAAGTCCTGCCAAACTTCATTTCTTTATCATTTTTGGAAATTGTTTATTAGCTGCTTCTCCACTATTAACAACCTTTCGATTGACCAGGTTGATAACATGCAGTGGGTGATTTTCCTTTATTCCTTAATGAAGAAAGTTTTAAAGATAAGTTTAAGGCTATTTTTAAAAACACTTATTTAAAAAATACATAGCAAAAGGGTGATTAGAACATTGATTTTGGAAAGTTATCAATAATCTAAGGATCCAGATGGATTTGAAATAAGATTTTGAAATTAATTATAAGAATGTTTCCCATGGGAAAAAGCTGTTGTTTTGGATTATTAAAAGAAAACATGATAAGATGGGAATTTGAGTTTTGGATGCTATAGGGAACCAGAAAAACCTAAGATTATAATTAAAGGAAAAGAATGCAGCAAAATATTTTAACGCTGGAAGTATTGGAGGATATTTATGAGCAACAGATCCAGAATAATAACTTTTAAGTTATTCTTAGAAGTGGCTACCTTTATAGACATAATGTCTGTAAAATATATTATGGAAAAGGAATATGTTTTACCTGACAAGATTGAGACTGATCTGAAAGTGGATTTAAAAACAATGGGCCACAAGAATGATAAGGAAAAAGATACTACACCGGACATACACAGGAAACTTACTGATGTCTTTACAAATAAGCAGCAGAGGTGGGTTTCAGCAGGTTCTGACCAGTTCTGGAGAACCGGTAGTGGAAATTTTAAATAGTTTAGAGAACCGGTAGTAAAAATTCTGACTGGCCCTGCCCCCATCTATTCTCTACCTCCCGAGTCCCAGCTGATTGGGAGGAAATGGGGATTTTGCAGTAATCTTCCCTTGGATTGGGGAGAGAATGGGGATTTTACAGTATCCTTCCCCTGCCACGCCCACCAAGCCACGCCCACCAAGCCATGCCACATCCACCAAGCCACACCCACAGAACCGGTAGTAAAAAAATTTGAAACCCACCACTAAGCAGGATATATAAATGACAAGCTGAGTAACCTGGATAATTTTCCTATATTGATTTAGGTTTTTTTGTTTTGTGAGAAAAAAAATAAAAAGAAAACAAGCTTTAAGGCATTATTTAAGGGATTAAGACCATGCTTATTAAAAATAAAGAGAATAAATGTAAAGTAAGTTTATTAGTTAAGGTTAAACTAGATATACGATTTTTGGCAATCCTTAATGGACTTTTCTGACAAGGATTGAATTATGAGATTATCACTAATCAGATGGTCAATTATTTCTTCTGTTTTACTACAATGGTCACACTTGCTGTTTTTTGTTACATTTTGGATTTTTGCCTTCATGCAATTAGTTGCCAAAGCTTGTTCTTGAGCTGCTAAAATAAACCCTTTGGTTTCTTTCTTTAATTCCTGATCTTAACCAACTACATGTGGTTTTTTGGTCAGCTTTTCCTTCTATATACTTCAAGTATTGACTTTTTAAATCATTGTGCAATGACATTTTATTCCAATTAACAAAACAGTTTTCAGTTGTTACTTTTCTATATTCAGCCTTCACCTTTGGTGCTTTCAAAAGCTTTCCTTGATTGACTGCATTATTATTATTAATCATCATCATCACAGTCAGGCAAATGTTCAGATTGGGTTTGGCATGTTTGTGTACCTATCAAGTCCTTACCAAGGACCTGAGATAGGCAAATCTGGATGTTTGACAGCGTTACAGATATTGTCACAGGACGGAAACTGTTCCAAGTAAAGCTGCCTTCTGTTGTTGTTGTTGTTGTTGTTGTTGTTGTTGTTACCGTATTAATATATAGGTAATTTACAGTTAGTCACAGTCTAAGACTAATGGAAACTTAATTATTCAAATCCTAACCAAGAACCTAGATTATTAATTTACCAGCAGACTGTGAATCTTAGATTATCCACACCCTATAATTAATTAAATTAAATTAAACTTGTATGCCAGCTAACTCTCAGTTAGTCTGAGATAATATCCTTGTAAGTGTTTCAGTCTTATTACTTAAATAAATATTACTTAAATGTTTCATTTTCTGTGAGAAAACTAAGACACCGTGGTATTAAAGTAATACACAGATATGTTTAAGGTTAGCAAAAATTTAAAATGTTGAAAAATTGATTACTATGTGTTCATTGTTCTTTTGACAAATATCAGTAAGGTATAAAACAATAAACTGTATTTAAATGATATAAAAGCAGTCTTTGGAAACTGCTTAAACTGTTTAAATTAACTAATTAAAAACATGCTAAGAAAGTGATGACTAATGTTACCTAAATGGCAATGAAGATCATCATATATTTTCTCAAGATTCTTCTGATTTCTGCATTCCAAGTAGAAGCCTGGCCCTCTGTGCTCCGCTGATAATGTCTCTATCATTGTAGTCACCACTCTGGCCCCCAAGTGGTTGTTTTTGGAAGAGTGAAGTAGGCTTTCTTTCTATCTTCTTTTAATCATGCAGTTGTACCTATTCCTGAACTCCTGACAACAAAAGGCACTTAATGACATTGGCAATGTCTGTGGAACAATTGTGTGTTGCTTTAAGTGACCTATAAAATTCTGATCAGAGTGGTCTGGAGAAAAAGAATGAAAGCTGAGGTTGATAGGGCCTCTCAGAAAGTAGAATAGAGTAGAATAGAATAGAATTTGATTGGTCAAGTGTGATTGGACACACAAGGAATTTGTTTTGGTGCATATGCTCTCAGTGTACATAAAAGAAAAAGAAAAAAAATACCTTCATTAAAGGTACAACATTTACAACACAAATGATGGTCATAATTTAACCCTTAATGATAGCAACAAAAAGTTACAGTCATACAGTCATAAGTGGAAAGAAATTGGTCAATATGGTGACTTTCTCCAAACAATGAGAGTCAGTGTTATTCTGTTTTGCATTAGGTGGAAATGATGACCTTTGACATTGACTGCTACATAGAATATTACTGCTTCTAAACAGGGAAACATTCATTTTCTCTCACTTCTCCGTGATAGAATAAACAAGGCCTCTTTACTCATTAGCTGGAGGAAGATCAACGATTGACAATTAAAGGAAAAGACAAAAAAGAATAGGAAAAAAAATAAGGATTTCTGAGTAAAGAATCTTCCCTTATTGTGGAAGGCCACAAATCTTCTGAGTTAAAACAGATTAAATGTTTGAGAGTACAACTCTATTAAGTATTGCTACTGGCCAAAACTCTTGGAGGAATGGAAGGGTCCACCCCAATATAAAGTATCATTCACCAAACAATATGACAATCTTCTTCTTGTGCCATATCCATCATCAGACATTGGCGATCATGTTGACGATCCTATTTTTATCAACAGCCATACGAAAAAGTGCTGCTGATTTTGTCCAAACTTAGATTTTGAAGCCATGATGTTCTTCTTCAGCCTGGACCTCATTTGCCTTCAATCTTTCCCTGGAGGATTACATGAAGTATACCGTATTTTTCCAGGTGTTGCCTCACATGTCCAAAATATTCTAACTTTCACTTTTTAATGATTTTGATTATTTTCCCTTGGCTTTCCCAGGCGTCTAATCACCTCCTCATTTCTGATTTTGTCAACTCAACTTATACGTAACAGCCACCTGTAAATCCACATTTCAAATGCTTCTAGTCTCTTCAACTGGCTGTCTGCCAGTATGGCAATAAACAATTATTTTCATGGGTACACCCGGTTTACAGAAATGGCCTGGTTAACTTTTAGCCCATGAGCAGCATTTAGCACATCCTTTTTTAAAATCTTTGAATTCAAAGCCATGCAAAGCTGCAATGCACTTAAATACATTAAAGGTGTAAACCCCATTGCAAAAACATTGCTAGCCAAAACGTTCTCCCATCACTGTAAATCAGCTCTGAATGACTCCATAGAATTTGCATGTCGAGATGCGAGGGCAAAGAGATTTGATTTTAAATTAACTCATCCATAGTTACAATTGCGGAAACGTCAAAAAAAAAATTCAGCAAGATCCGTTTAAATCATTATTGCTGGGCAGGAGACAACAAAAAGAAGACACATCCTTTGGTTGCTATCTAGGTATGCTATGTAATTTATACTCCTGGACCTTTGCACTGGCATGTATCATTCTAGTAATTACAGCATCAGTAAGTACTTTTTGTAACAGGGGGAAATGTCGGCTCTCTAAATGCTGCTGAACAACAAACTCCCAGCCTCGGTCCACATGAACAGAAGTGAAAGATGCTGGGCATTATATTCTGTAAAAATCTGAAAAGTCACAAATTTCACAACTCTCTCTTAAGAGCCTTTTCTCACTTGCATCAGCACAAATGTGTCCCAGCAACCTTTTTTTTTCCTGCTGTGATCTCACAACATTGCCGTTGTATGATTCCTGGCCCATCTCTAAAGCAACCTTAAGTCACCTTTATCAGTGTTCAGAGAGAGTTCTCCCCACCTCACATTTTCTCAGGGATGCAATTTGACACACTTCACCAACTATTTTCTCAGTGATCCAGACAGGTGTCTCCTAAGGAATGGGACCAGTTCATGACTCTTGGCTACTTAGACTGGTGTGGTGGAAGAGTACAATTCTTTCACATGGCTTCCACCTGATAATTAGCTGGCAGATGTACTGTACATCAGCCTGAATGACTGTTGATACCTCCTGTGGAATCAGGAGTCTACAGAATGAAGCAGGAGAATGTTCTTCTGGAATAAAACATGATTGTCAGTGGTTTTTGCACACATATTTAGTTCTATTCTGGAATAGTGCTAAATCCAAGTCCAAAAGAAGCCCAACAATAAATAGATATCTGCTGAACATCATATTCCCTTCAAAGGAACCCATGCAAAATATTTGTACCAATACAGATTGAGTTTTGATAGGGAGCTAAATCTGCCAATCTAATCATCTCTTAAACATCACCTGCCCATCCTACTCATTGTTCTTTTTCAGATAAAGGGAATGATGGGTGAATATTTCCTGTTGAAATTTCCTGTTGAATATTTCCTGGTGAAAGGGAGGCAAACAAAGCCTTAGGAATCCACTTACCTCTGGTCTTAATGTGTGGCTTGTTGGGCATGGCGGGGAAGGATACTGTAAAATCTCCATTCCCACCCCAATCCAGGGGATGGTTACTGAAAAATCCCCATTTCCTCCCAATCAGCTGGGACTTGGGAGGCAGAGACTAGATGGGGGCGGGGCCAGTCAGAATTTTTACCACCGGTTCTCCGAACTACTCAAAATTTCCGCTACCGGTTCTGCAGAACTGGTCAGAACATCATCGCCATCACAGCCCATATATATATGTATATATATATATATTTGTTTTCTGAGGTTTTCGCGGGTGTTTGTATGTAGGTCTTTGGTTATTCGGGTTTTCTCCCGCGTAAAATTGGAAGTGTCTTGGCAACGTTTCGACGAAGTCTCATTCGTCATCTTCAGGCTTCAGCTTCGTGCTTCTGGGAGCAATGTGTGATTGCAGCTGTTTCTTCCTTTTAAAAAACCAAAGACCTACATATATATATATATATATATATATATATATATATATATATATATATATATATATATATATATATATGATTAAAATCATATATATATAAATAAACTTTCTCTAGCCTTAAGATGCTGCCGCTGTGTTTACCACCACAAGAGGAGAGACTTTGGCTTCTCCACATAGACGAGCAATGAGAAGCTGAGCAAGGAAGGATCCTCCTAAAGGCTGTACCCTGGGTTAATCCCAACCAGGCTGCCTTTTGTGTCTATGGAAGAAGTGAAGCAGTGCATTCTCTCCCACAGTTAGGGCCTGTTGCTGACTCTTGTGTCATAAAAAACACTAAGCCAGAGATTTCTTTCCTATTCCATCCAGTCCTCTCTTCCCTTTTCTTCAGCCAGTCAGGAAGAAGGCTGATATCCTATACAGTGGCAAAAGCAGCTGTTATATTTCACCACTTGCCTAGATGGTAAGCAAAAGCCGATCAAGAAAAGTGAGGCAAAAGAGGCAGGGCATGATTAGCATACCAGCTGAAAAGCCTCCAGATGTTTGCTTGCCAGAATACAGGTGTGGTCCTATTTTAAAAGAAAGCTTATGGCCAAATACCAAGCAGAGAAATAAAAGCCTAAATGAGGCACTGTGGGGCCTTTTTCCTTTAACTTGCAGGAACACTTCATGTGCAATTTAAATAAGGCTGCTCTAAATTGGCCCCCTGGCTTGTACTACTCTGCTCCAGGAGTCTCCTCTTCCTCATCCATGCAGGATCCGGTTGGGGGTTGCTCCAATGTGAGACGTAGATCATGCAGAGCAGGGCTGAGGAGAGAGAATTGAAGGCAGTGAAGGAATCATGAGGCAGCTTCTCCCCACAATGAAATGCGGGGGTTAAAATGCACAAAAGTTACTCCACTTGAAGCAGAGACACAGGTTTCCCTCTGGCTCCATAAATTCAGAGTTAAGATTTATTTCCTTGCTTTTAATCTAACTTCTATGCCGGAATGATGCTGGCAGGAAAAATAATAACATGGGATAGGAGAGGAGAAGAACAAAATGGCTTCCAAGCGGTTGGAGAAGCTGAACCCTTTCCACATGCAGACATCTCTATATTTCAGTTAGGCTTTGATCTGATACTTATTTCCTCCACCGCGAGCTTAAGACACATCTATTTATTTGCGCAGGACTGGACTAGAATTTTTAAATTTTAAATCTGGTTTTAATGGGGTTTTATTATTTATATTTCTATTTTAAATATTCGGCCTATTTAATAAGTTTTTTAAATTAATGTTTTATTCTGTATATATATATGTTTTATTTGGCTGTAAACCGCCCTGTTTCCTTAGGGAGATAGGGCGGTATAAAAGTACGAACAAATAAATAAATAAATAAATAAAGTAATTCCTTTTTTAAAAAAAAAGTTTGCAACTGTCAGACTCGGTCAGACCTGAAGCTGCCTCTCAACAAATGAAGATTGAAAAGGTACATAGGTCACTTGATCACAACCTAACATTTGTTATAGCGATAGCACTTAGACTTATATACCACTTCACAGCGCTTTCCAGTATTCTCTAAGCGGTTTACAGAGTCAGCATATTGCCCCCAACAATCTGGGTTCTCATTTTACCCACCTTGGAAGGATGGAAGGCTGAGTCAACCTTGAGCCTGGTGAGATTCGAACTGCCAAATTGCAGGCAGGCAGCAGGCAGCAGGCAGCAGGCAGCAGGCAGCAGGCAGCAGGCAGCAGGCAGCAGGCAGCAGAAGTAGCCTGCATTACTGCATTCTAACCACTGCTCCACCTCGGCTGTTTTAAGGTTAGTATCTTAATTAACATAGTGAGGGGTTTTTTAAAATTTTATTTGCATTTATACTCCGCCCTTCTCCGAAGACTCAGGGCGGCTTGACTATGTTAAGCAATAGTCTTCATCCATTTGTATATTATATACAAAGTCAACTTATTGCCCCCAACAATCTGGGTCCTCATTTTAGCTACCTTATAAAGGATGGAAGGCTGAGTCAACCTTGGGCCTGGTGGGATTTGAACCTGCAGTAATTGCAAGCAGCTGTGTTAATAACAGACTGTCTTAGCAGTCTGAGCCACCAGAGGCCAGACTCCTGGATGCAGGGATTGTCATGAAAGCAGCCTTCCTCTCTATTTTAACTTCATTTGTGTCCTTCTCAAGATCTTTCTTGGAGAATCCCAAATCTACCCCCATCCTGATCAGCCACGAACAGGTAGAAAACAGAGGGCACTGTTTGGGGTTGGAGACTCAGAGCCTTCAGACTCTTCCAAGTTGGACAACAGCATTAGCACCAAGGGCCAAACCAGTGGTGGATTTCTACTGGCTCACCCTGGTTCAGGCGAACTGGTAGTGGCAGTGGTGGGAGGCTCTGCCCGGACGTCTTCATGGACACTCTGCGCATGCACAGAAGGTTCTGCACATGCACAGAAGTGCTGCGTGTGAGCGAAGCATGCACGCACAGGCTCACACTCACAGTTCCAAGCCAGTAGCAAAGGAAAGTAGAACCCACTACTGGGCCAAACACACAAATGCAAACACAGCCCAAGCCACTCATAGGGGATCTATGACCTGCTACTCTTTGACTGAATAATAACATCACAAAAATTAAATGTGACATAAATTTAAATGAAGAGCCAGGAAAAGGGCATTTTTGAGTGCAGACTCAACCATTAGGTGAAGTTCTGTTTGTTTTTTTAAGTGGGTTTTCAGTTTGTGACATGACCAAATTTTCAGCCAGACAACAGCTCTACTGATGAAGAGTAAATATTAAAGATAGATAGTATGGGGGCTCTTTTCAATTCCATAAATTCCCTTACTTGAATTTCTTTTCTCCTGATTCAAAATTAAGGCATCATGATCACTAGAAACCCACGATTAAACCAACTACTCCAAAAAAGGAGAACTAATGTCTCGTGAAAATGTTAACAAAAAGTTTTTATTTTTTTATTAACAGTTTTTCCTTCACTTTTCATTTGGACTTTCTGACTCAAACAGTAGCAATAAAGTACATTTGCCAGAAATAAGTCTGTGAGTAGATCAGAGCCGAATACTTAAAGAGGTAACAAACATTTTTTTTCTTTCAATACAAACATTCCATCATTCATTAAAGAGTATGTTGTCTGGATACAAATTTTTTGTGTCATAACAGTTAAAGCTTACTACCATATTCATTGTCTATATCTACTCTTATTTTAATACTAATACTTAATACTTAACATTTCTATTATTATAACATTTTCCTCCTAATTTACTTAACTTTATTATACATTACTTTCATATTTATTCTCTAACCATTGATAAAATAAACCCCATATATTTTAATAGTCAGATTCTTCCTTTAATTGCAAGTATTAATCTATTCAGTTCTGCACATTCCAATATTTTCTTAAGCACATTTTCATCTGTAGGAATCTCTTCACCTTTCCTATTTGGTACAAATACAATTCTAGCCACAGTTATTACATGAATAATCAAATAAACATGTTCTTTACTATAATTTTCTGGTAAAATCTCCAAAAGGAATATCTCAGGTTTTAAAACAATATGCTGCTGCGTCATCTTCTCCAGCCACATATGAATTCTTGCCCAATATTTTTTTTGCTTCTACACACGTCCACCACATATGCTAATACAAGCCCGGTGTCTGAAAGTACATTTGCCAGAAATAAGACTGTCAGTAGATGAGAGCCGAGTACTTAAAGAGGTAACAAAGACATAACAAAGTGATCTGGGAAAATATTTACATTGAGTTATCTATTATTCTTTTAAAACATCCACTATATCAGCGGTTCTCAACCTGTGGGTCGGGACCCCATTGGGGTCGAATGACGATTTTCCAGGGGTCACTTAAGACCATTGGAAATATGGGAAGTATACTTGCGAGTCGAAGAATCGCGCTCCAAAGGTTGACTTCACAAACCAGCTCCAGGCTCTTCAAATCGCTAGCCGAATTCGGCTTCAGGCGTCATCAATTAAAAAAGAGAGAAATCTTTGCTCTGATGTCTCCCTCTCAAGCCAGCTGCAATCACTCCCAATTGCTAGCCTAATCTGGCTTCAGGCGGGATAAACTTAATAGGGGAGGAGTCTCCGCTTTAATGGCTCCGTCCTCAAGGCAATCGCAAGCAGTTCAGTTCTCTAGCCAATACGGCTTCAGGCGCGATAAATTCAAAACGAAAATAATTTTATGGTTGGGGTCGCCACATCATGGGGAAATGTATTAAAGGGGTCGCCACATCGTGGGGAATTGTATTAAAGGGGTCACAGCACTATAAAGGTTGAGAACCACTGCACTATATTAAAAGTTGCAATGGATTTTTTCCACTCTCCAGTACTTAATGATGACACAGAAAACACAGCCCAGAAGGGATTTTTAAAGAGCTGAGTGTGTTAGAACTGTGAGAATTGGGCAAAATCCAATTTCCCTGGTTGAGTTGGTCTAAAAATCAAATCCCATTCGATGATCTCAACTTGGAATTGTCAATTCCATTCAAATTAAAATGCCAGATCAAATTGCTTTAGAGAATCTTTTCTGGACAGGCACAGTAATGTCCAGATGGTCTAAATCAATTTGGAGGCATCTGGTTTGACAATTTGAATCAACTTCCAGGTACAACTTTTTTTTTTATAAAAACAAAAAACAATGTATCAGACAGATTCAATCGACCTTCAAACTAAATCTCTGAAACAAGAATTTGAACAGCACTACTGAACTTTCCAGTTATCTGACTGGATTCTGAGGCTGCACATGACCCTTATTTCTGATAGTCCAAGGCCCTTTCAAGATTTTCAGGCAGAAAAAAAAAATCTACCTAGCTGCCGGTTCAAAAAACAATCCAATTAATTCCAACAATTATTTCCCATTGCTGAGTGATCCAATTACTTGGCAGCCAATTAAAAAGTTTTTCCTCGGTTACTTGACAAGAGGGAAAATGGAAGAAAAGTCGGAAATGAGACTGGAAGGAGGAGTTAAGTCTTTCTTTTTCGTTTGTATTTCATTCCATTACTTTTTCACGTTTTAATTACAGTATAACATTTTGTTTATATGCAGTTCTAGTCTCCCCTGGATTTTTGATTCATTCTTTCTTTCTATCTATCTATCTATCTATCTATCTATCTATCTATCTATCTATCTATCTATCTATCTATCATCTATCTATCTATCTAACATCTATCTACTTACCTACCTATTTATTTATCTACCTACCTACCTACCTACCTACACACAGAGACAAAGACACACACACACACATTTATAATGATCTTTCTGTTAACTCATTTTTAGTCGATCTTCTAACTTCTTCTTCCCCCAGGGAAAGAGCCTCTGCAAAGTTCATTACCTCCTTTCTCTTCCCCCAGCCATCAAATCATCCTCTGCCAATTTAATGGCAACTCAAGAGTTCTACCTAGCCATCCCCCACACAAAACATCAGTGTGGCTTTTTGAATCAGTCCAAGGAAAATAGCCACAGAGAACAATCTAAACATTTTTTAAAAAGAAATAGGGCAGGGTTGGACAATCTTGGGTAGCATGTGACTCTTGGCCTAATTTCATGGGGACTTTTTAAAAAAACAGCCATTGTAAGCAAACAAATCAGATTTTTTGCATGTGGAGTCTTATCCCAGTATAATGCCTATGATGGGAGAAAGAGATCGTGTCTTCAGAAAGGACCCAGAGAGAAGGGAGTGTCCCATCTTCTTTTAACACAGACCCTGCCCATTGTTCGCTTAAGCCTCACTCCGGTGGTGGTATTCAGCCAGTTCTATCTGGTTCTGGCAAACCAGTAGTGGCGGCTGCGGGAGGCTCCGCCCACCCGCCCGGACATCATCACATCCCATTTTGGATGCTCTGCGCATGCGCAAAAGGTCCTGTGCTGAGGTGGCACGTGCTCACATTTACGAATCGGTAATGAAGGTAAGTGAATACTACCCCACCTCACTCGCTACTATTAAGTAGTGCCTGAAAGATTATTCCTCAAGGGTTGTGTTCTTTAAAAGAAAAAAAAAGTTGTGTTCCCTAAAACTAGCAAAATAGGTAGCTACGTTTGATTTCATTGACCTTAAAGCTATCAGTTCAGAGAGTTGAGATAGATTCTGTGGAGACTCCAGGTTGTTGAGACTTCCAAGAGAAGCAGAAAAAAAACTGTGTTTAGTACAAATTTCATCAAAGGGTGAGAGCGAATGAATGAATGAATGAACGAATGAATGAATGACACTAATCTTTCTGGGCAAATGAGAGACTCAAGGAAAGAGGAAAATTGCTCTGGAGATGAAGACTTAGCATCAAAATAAAGTGTTAGGAAGAAAGCACCAGGAAAAATGAAACACAGGCACTCTTACAGCAAAAAGAACATTTAAAAAAATGCCCCCAGTGCCAAACTCAGGGGCACTTTCTACATTCGATTTGTATCCTTCCTTTCAGTCTAGAAGACACTCAAAGGATGGATATGACCAGTGGTGGGCTCCAAATCTTTTAACAACCCATTTTTCAGACCATTTTTAGGCCATTTTTGGGGGCGATTTCAGGCCCTTTTTTGGCAGTTTTCAGGCCATTTTTAGCCTGAAAATGGTGCAAAAAATGACCTGTTTTTGAGCATTTTTCAGGTCATTTTCAAGCCATTTTTGGGGCCAATTTTGGCCAGAAAAATAGCCTGTTTTGGGGCATTTTTGGACCGTTTTCAGGCCATTTGGGGGGGGTGATTTTGGCTGGAAAAACGGCCAAAAATGGCCAAAAACATCTCAAAAAGTGGGTGTGGCCAGATAGTGGTCTCCAAACCACACAGAATTGGAACAACCTTTTCATGCTGTTGGATCATCTTTGGCCTCTGAAAATCATATAGGAAGAAACATTCTAAAAAGTGGATTGCGCCTCAATCAAGAAATGTGTGTGTTCCAGAGGGACCAATATGGATGCTGTTTATTTAAAGTTGCTTTCATTAATTACAGTTAATATATTGGGTGGCTCTCCACATATTGAATAACTTCTCCCTTCTGTCGTATTAAAAATGTCAAATTAGCCTTTTGAGTTAAGGCATTATCTGCTTTAGACCACCAAGGATGAAAGGTCTAGTGTTCTCAGGAAGGATTCAAGAGGTAGAACTTGGCTCCAGGGAATGAAGACGAAGCCCAGAGAGATTCCTGGAGGCTGGAGTAAGTTAAAGCAAGTTAATTGGATGCCAGATGTTTTCCAGGCTCAATTCGAGGTATTGATTTTTACTTTCAGAATTGTAAATAACTCTATGCCTGGCTCTGCCCATCTTGATTCATGAAGTAGGATCAATATTACATACAATGGAATTCATTTCAATACATACCAGTGCCTGAAGTATAGATGTAACGTTGCATGGGAAAAGGTTCTCAGTTATTGCATAGGGCGGTTAGACAATGGAGAAGCTTCTGCTACTTTTACATGAAAAACACTTGAATACTCAACTTCATATATATAAATATATATATATATATATATATATATATATATATATATATATATATATATATATATATATATTTGTTTTCTGAGGTTTTCACGGGTGTTTGTATGTAGGTCTTTGTTATTGAGTTTCTCCCGATTGAGTATCTTGTGACGCTGACGAATCATTTGTCATCATCAGGCTAGGTGCTTACAGCTTCGTATTTCTAGGATTTCTATTGTTCTCCTAGAAAAACGAAGCTGTAAGCACCTAGCCTGATGATGACGAATGGGATTTCGTCGAAACGTCGCCAAGATACTTCCAATTTTACGCGGGAGAAAACCCGAATAACCAAAGACCTACATATATATATAAAATCAGCTCCTCCACTAAGGACTATATTTTATTGGCAGTTCACTGTGAAAATCACTGAAACCATGGACAGCTACTTGAGATTTTCTGCTTGTACAATGTATTTAAAGAAGCATAGAAGGTTCAGATCAGCTGTTCTGGCTTGCTCCCAGTGTATGTACACACACACACACACACACACACACACATACACACACACACACACACACACACACACACACACACACACACACACACCAGTCTTTCCTCTTCCAATGAATCCTCAACATCATCCAATTGACTGGCAAAATCTGAAAAAGGGGATTTCTTACTTATTTACTTGAAGATGAATAGAATTCTCAAGCATAACCACTTGGGTCTATACGAAGCTTTGATTCAAATATTCAGATCAAAGAAAATGTTTTCAAATCTTCAGTCTGAATTACCTCGTCTGAATCAAATTGATGACTGAGAATAGTTGAGTTGAATCTCAATTCAATTTCAATTTCAAATCTTGCAAATCAATTTGAAAAAGTCAAAAGGGCTTCCGTGCTTTTTTTAAAAAAATGGAACCAACTCCCCAAATCACATTTATCCAATTTCACCATTTTATTTAAACAGTAACTCCCTGATACCACCCAGATCAAACAAATCATTAAAATCAAACTGGCACTAATTGACACCCCCCCTACAATGGCGCAACCCACCCACCCACCCACTCACCCCGTGTTATATACTTACTTTACTCGTATTCTGTTTGGATTGAACTTCTGAATAAGGCTACAGTGCAGAACATGGCTTAGACCGATCAATCATCGGGCTCTTTATATGCCAAGTTGCTATGCCAAGGAGAGTCTCCGTTCACAACTGTCAGTTTTGAAGATTTGCAATTGCTTTTGGTCAGTTTACAATTGTATTGATTTTATAAACCAAGCATATGGCATTGTTCAGAGGCCATAAATAGAGTTGTGCTTGGCTACCCATGGGTCACAAGTAGTCACAGCAGAGAATGGAAAGATCAGGATGCATGAATGACTTAACATACAATAAAAGAGTAGCTGTGCACCAAATTTGGGCAGGCCAGCAACATGATCAACTATAGTATATCTGCCACTTGGTGAATCCGAAATTTCTTTTTTTTTTTCTATTTCTTTTTCTCTCTCCCTCTCTGTCTTTCTCTCTCTGATTCTGCTTCTCTCTTGAAATTCAGAGGACAGAAGGCAGAGTTCTTTAATCCCAAATCAATTTGTTAGACTTTCTCTAGGCTTCTTATATACAAGGAATATCCTTTTGGAAATCCAGGGAACTGAACTGTAAGATGGTATCTGCTCGCTTTTATGTTACAAAGAGTGGACCATTTTTGACAGTGCCACTGTATCAATTGTTTATCAAGACCCTGTAAGAGATTAGAATTCTCTCTCTCTGAAACCATCACTGAATTGAAAGTGCACTGCCATATTTATACTCTTAGTTGTTCAATTTTCCGGTAGGTGCTTTGCTCAGGATAAGCCACAGTGCTCCGCTCAGCAGCAAGCAGAGGGAAGGTTGACTTAGAGGCTCAAGAAAGGTCATTTGTATCCCATGATTTGGCGGCAGCAGAAGAAGGCAGAAAAGGAAGGGCAGGTGAAAAAGACTCAGCCTTGGAATTCATCAGCCAAATTGGACCCTATATCTCCTGATTTCATCTTCGGTTTGCAGGTCGGCTGACAATAGATGGTTCTGCTGCAATTTTAGGTATTAAACAACTGCTGAAAATATGGCGGCCTTTCGGGTTCATTACAAAAAAATCCAACTATTGCAGAAGGCATGTCCACCAGCCTAGTGATTATTCATCAGGAGATAGGATGCATTTTTTTTTCTGGATTTAAAACTTAAAAATAAAATTCTTAAACCTTGAAAGTTAATGTACTTCATGAATCTCTGAGTAGCCACCAAATATTGGTAATGAGATCTAGGGAAGTTCTAGGAATTCAAGAAAAGAGGGAGGGGGGATTGAGAGGCCATGCATTCAAAACTATGGTTTCTCCAACCCTTTCTAAATTATTGAAAAGTGTTGAATTGACTAACACCAGCTAGGGATGGGATCAGCACATTGATATCCAATTTAAAGACAACAGGGATGATCTTGGCAGGTGGTAGTTTTGCCCTTGGAAGGTTTAAGATTTCGGGGATGAATTTCACTCGTTGCAATCTCAAAGCAGGGGCTGACAGCTTATGATCCTTGGTGTGGGAAAACAAGACTTCTGCTCCTATGTCCAAGACATGACTGGAGGGTCCAATTTTGCCACAATATCTGCAGTGATCCAAAAATAGTGGTTTACAGTTTCTTCGTAATGGCATTGATTATGCTGCTATACGCAACTTGTCCGCGCCACGCTTGTCACCCGCGACAAAGTTTTGCATCTGGGAATAGCATCAATTCACAATAGCATCAATTCAGATATGATGACTCTTGTACTTGTTCCTCAAAAGAGCCTTGCAGGGTATTGCTTTGTTTAAGCATAACAGCAGTCCATGCTATGTGGTAAAAAGAATCGGTACACTTTAATGCGCTGCCTATTATCCTGAGTTTTGTCCCCTGGTGCCATCTTGTGTTGATATTGAAACTCATCTTCCTTGTAGCAAAAAGTTGATATATTGTTTTTAGTGTTCCAGACACATACCTTTGAGCTTGAAGGTAAAAGTGGGAAAACAACTCCATATTATTGTCATCAAAAGATATAGCATTTATCTTTTAAATACATTTTTCTTTAAAAAAAGAAAGTAAGTATAGTGCTTTGGTATACTGCATAGCGTATCAAAGCAGAATCTTTCTTCACATTTTGAAGAACACCAATAAGTGTTATATCATTAAGTGTTAAACCCTATGATTATCATTAAGTGTTTTAAGTGTTGTATCTTGATGAAGGTATCTTTTCTTTTATGTACACTGAGAGCATATGCACCAAGACAAATTCCTTTTGGGTCCAATCACACTTGGCCAATAAAAATTTCTATTCTATTCTATTCTATTCTATTCTATTCTATTCTATTCTATTCTATTCTATTCTATTCTATTCTATTCTATTCTAATGTATGTCCTCACAGAATTAAAGTAAATTTCAGGTGACTTTCTGCTAAAGCTTGCTTTCTTGCCAGTAGAAGGGGAGGGGGTTTGTTTGTTTTTTGCACCAGCAAATAGCAGAACTGATTATTTTAGTTCTTTTTCCCTTCTCTGCGATCCTCTGCCTTTCCTGAAAGTTTGTTTCAGAGATTTGGGGACTCTGCCAAAAGTGGGCAATATGACCCGGATGGAAGGGATGCAGATAAAGGACATAAATATGTTCTCTTCGTCTGCAAGTAAGAGCATTCTAAGTTAAAAAACAAACAAACCTGATAGCATAAGATTCTGGATCCAATTCCTGGTGCCGTATTCTGGTACTCCAGATGTTCCAAAGCTCCAGCCAAACACTGTCCCATGGTAGCCATGGGATTAGTTAGTCCAAATATTCTGGAAGGTGCCAATATGTGGAAGGTTGCTCCAGCAGATAAAATTAATCATGGATCATATTGAACCAACCTACATAACATTAAATCCATGTCAGCCTTTGTGGCCTATTCATTGTCTAAAAAATCAATCAGGGCAGCCTATATCATCAGAAAGTAAAAGAGTGAGGTGACTTTCTCCCATTACTCAGAATGCAAGATGGTAAGGTGGGGTCATTGGGTGCTCTAGAATATCCCCCATTTGACTTTCTCTTGGAAGTTACATGAAATGCTTCCTTTTAAATGGTCAACACCACCAAAAAGGCTAAAATGATTTTTTTATTGAGAGTGGCCGCAATAATAGAATCTTATCCACCCCTTCTTATACCCATCTTAAACAAGGAGGTCTCTGAGCCATTTCTGCATATTTTCTGCTTGTTTTGGACTTAAACTATGTTTTTGTCCTCATCACTTTGGTAACGGATCTGGTTTATCTCTGTCAAGGTCATCTTCTTTTCTCTATACATAAATAAAGATGATTCTAGTGATGGATGCTTATTTTACAGCTAGCTTCCCATTTGCAATTCTTTTTTAGTTAAAAAAACTTTAAATAGATAGATAGATAGATAGATAGATAGATAGATAGATAGATAGATAGATAGATAGATAGATAGATTGATGATAGATAGATAGATGATAGATAGATAGATAGATAGATAGATAGATAGATAGATAGATAGATAGATTGATGATAGATAGATAGATAGATAGATAGATAGATAGATAGATAGACAGACAGACAGACAGACAGACAGACAGACAGACAGACAGACAGACAGACAGACAGACAGACAGACAGACAAATTCTGGTGGAATGCAGAGACTACAAATCCAACAGAAATATTTTCTAATCCTATAAATATGGCCTTATAGGATAAGAATTACTTAAATGAATTAAATTTGTAACTCTATGCCTCTGTTGAACATTGTATGAAAGTTTATGGGAAAGCCATGATAAAATATATCAATAGTTTTTTCTTTGGAGGTTCTTCAAAGGATCTGCAACAAAGTGAGTAAAGAAGAGAAGGTGTAAGAAATTATTTAAACAAAATCAAACAAAAAAAACCCTACACACTTTACTCTTGTGTCTGATTGTTTGTAACCTGCAATTGGCTGAAATAGTGTTTCATAGACCAAAATGCTTGAATCAATGTACCTCAGATAGACTAACTAATAGAATGCTTCCAAAATCTAGAACACATGGCTCTCAAGGGATTGAAATTTGGCAAAGCTATGGTCACTTCATTGCTGCCGCACTGCTGTACCACACCTCTGCCACAGTCAGTCACAATCACAGCAGAGGTGAGTTTCAGCAGGTTCTGACTAGTTCTGGAGAACCGGTAGCAGAAATTTTGAGTAGTTTGGAGAACCAGTAATTACCACCTCTGACTGGCCCCGCCCCCATCTATTCTCTGCCTCCTGAGTCCCAACTGTTCAGGAGGAAATGGGGATTTTGCAGTAACCATCACCTGGAGTGGGGTGGGAATGGAGATTTTACAGTATCCTTCCCCTACCACGCCCACCAAGCCACACCCACAGAACCAGTAGTAAAAAAAAATTAAACCCACCACTGAATCACAGGACAGTAATTTCCAATGCTCCCTGCAGATTTCTTACAAGGAAAGTCAATGGGGAAGCCAGCAGGAAATTGCTCCTGTTCCACTTGCTTTTGGGCCCAGCCATCATTTCTGTTTAAATAAGAAAATACATATGAAATGATGACACAATGGGGTGATGATGACCTAGCGTGGGGTTCAAGGAAGTGCATGACAGTACACAGAGGTGCAGCATAGGTTGGCAAAGGTGCACAAGGGTGCATGAATGGTAGGTGTGGAACTATCTCTGAAATTATGACCCAATGAGTCACAGATTGACTAGTTTGCATTAAAACTTCTTAAATATACTAGTCCTTAATGCAGGAGAAGAAGTCTTTTTGAGTCACAGTTTACCATTCTACATTTGCTGGTCTCATTGCATCCCAACACTAAAGCAAATAAAGAAACACACGTATATGAAACTGAAATTCTGATGGGTAGATAATGGATTTGATATTTGGAGCATTTGTCTCAAGATTCTAAAAAAGATACTTTAAAAAGAACAATGGCTAGAGGAGCACATGACAGCAGCCAAGGCTGTTTGCCCAGACTCTTTTCAAAATAATGTAATATCACCAGTGGTGGGATTCAAATAATTTAATAACCGGTTCTCTGCCCTAATGACTGGCTGGGTGGGAGTGGCCATGATGAGCATGGCCAGGGGGTATGACAGGGAGCACTAAGCCTTCTGCACCCCCTTGGGAGCAAAAATGGGCCATGGGGGGATCGTGCCGCACACTCTGTGCCCTGTTTTGGGCCTAGTAGGCCTCCCTGCAGCCTCCTGGGAGTAAAAATGGGCTGGGGGGCTGCATCGAAACCCCTGTGCCCTGTTTTGGGCCTTGCACTTACCTGGAAGCCATAACAGGGTGTGTGGGGATTCCTGCAAGGGGTGGGGAAGGGTGGGGACAGCCAGCAATTTAACAACCAGTTCACCCAAACCTAAAGTAACCAGATTTCAGCAATGGCTAAGCGGGACACCATTGACGGGGGGAGGGGGGCTGCGCATGCGTGCTGAGACTTGCCACCTGCCTGAAGGAGGAGGAGTGGCTGCTGCTTCTCCACTCTTCCAGGCAGGCTCGGCTCTCCTCTCAGCTCTTCCAGGCAGGCTCAACTCTCCTCGGTTCTCCTCTCCGCTCTTCTCTTCCTCTCGGGTGAAGTCAAGTGGCGTCTCTCCTCCCTCTCGCGCCCCCTTCTCCGCCACTCCCCCTTCTCCGCCTCCTCCTCTTGCGTTGCCGCCTCCCATTTTCAGAATGGGAGTGAAACAAAAAAAATTGGGACTTTTTGGAATTGCCACGGGACGCAGGACAAATTATTAAAAAGCGGGACTGTCCCGCCAAAAGCGGGACATCTGGTCACTATACCCAAACCAGCCCAAACCGGCTGAATCCCACCACTGAATATCACTGATTAACTACATTTATTGCTGAGCTGAACGCAGTCTCATTCTCCCTCCCCAAAAGCTGTAAGGTGAGGATCAAAGAGAGGGGATTATCAGACTCTGTAATCCTCTATAAAAGGACCAATGCCAGGAGCTTGAAGGTGCCAAACCTTTCAGGAGTAAAAGCTATTCGTTCTTGAGTAAATCTTTGCCATAATAATATATGACCTTTCATTTGTTTACTTGATTTTTAGACCATGCAACATTGGAATCCCCGGTGATGTTTTCCATTTAGGAGTCTGATATCCAAAGCAATTCCTCTCCCTTTAAACGTACACATGTGTGTATGTTTACGTGCCTTTCACACTGAGAATTGTGAGTTCTGAAGTCCAACGTACAGTATCTGCTAGGTGCCAACTTGGGAAATAATGCATCCCTCTCCTCCCTCTCTCTCTTTATCTAACTTTTTTGTGTTGAACAATTTTATTAAGTTATAAAGTATTATAAAAGGCAAAATACAAAGTAAATAGAAAAGCAGTGGGGGGGGGGGGGAAGAGAAGTGAGGAAAGATAAGAAAGAAAAAGAAGCATCGACCTCTCTCTGTTACATCAAATCACAACTTTTTGCTTTCTCATAATAAAATGAACAAGCCATTTCTATAAAGATCGATCAGTAAAAGTTTTTTATATTGAAATGCAATTTGTAAAGTTGGGCATGTAAGAACGCATGTTCTCATAATCAAGAAAGGAGATACTATTCTCACTGTCTCTTCTCTGTTCATCAGGCATTTGCTGCATAGGTATCCTTTCTTCCAGCTGTAGTATCATACTCCTGATTTCTGTGCATAGTGTGGTAAAGGCACAGCCCAGGCTTTGCGCTGTGCAGATTCTCTTAAAGCTTAGCGTTATTGTAACTTTTGTGGTGGAATATAGCCTGGATTCCCAGGGGCTGCTCTCCGGAGGACAAAGAGGCAGCAGAGCTTGGAAAATTTGTTTGGCAGAACTTTTCCTTAACTTTTCCCAGAGTGTATTTATGGTTATGAAAATAGTTGCTTTGGTCTGGCAAGATTCTGTCTATAGGTAAAGAATAATAAAGGAAACTGCTCTTAAGTAATTCCATGTGTTTTTCTTGGTTTGGGGGGGCCTGACACCTTTCCCCTAAACTGTTCTCTTTTTCCCCTTCTAATGTTGGGATGTAATAAAATAAAATAAAATAAAAAACCCAAGACAGAATTTAAAAATTGGGATTCAAAAAGCTATCCTTGCAGACTTCCTGCACTGCACCAAGGACTAGTATGCCTAAGAAGTTTTGACACAGTTTCAAACAGTGAGTAAAGAAGGAAAGTGGGTGAGATCCTAGGCTTAACCTATCATGGGACCTAAGGAATAATGCTGTGCCAGGTCCTACATAGAGAAAGCAGAAGGCAAAATGAAAACAATGAACCAAGATCAGGCCTAATGAGCCTTTCGAGAGGCAGGGGAGGCAAAATCCTCAAAATGAAAGAGTGGCTGAGCAGAGCAAGGCTCAAGTGGATCAGCCACAGTGTCACCAGATTGATCCAGAGTTCACTGCCTATCAAATTGCCTTATGCGCTCAAGAAGGAGAGAGAAACGTTTGCAGGCTTGGGCTGCCCAAAGGTTAATAAAAGGGAGAAAAGGACCAAAAGAAAAAGAGAGAAAAAGTCAGTGCCACGTAGTTAGAATAGAGTAAGCACTTGATATGCACAGTATTCGAAGTTACTAAGATTTGCCAGCCAAGCTTTTGCCAGAGAAATAGGCCTTGGGAGACACTGGTTTTTGTCAAAGTTTGGTAACATTGTGCATCGTACAACTCCAGCAGGAGCAGGAGAAATCCCTTCCCTCTTGCTATTTTCACTGAAAGGTTATTAAATAACAACAGCAGCAGCAGCAGCAGCAGCAGCAGCAACAACAACAACCTGTATCAATGATCAGAGACAGTCAATGATATTTGCAATACATTTTTAAATGTTGAGTTGACTGGGTTTATGATAAGTATTAATATTATTAATCATCGCACAGTCAGCCAGATGGGTTTAGCATTTTTGTCTAGCTATCGAGTCCTTATCAATTATTATTATTATTATTATTGATCACCGCACAGTCAGCCAGATGTTCAGACTGGGTTTGGCATTTTTGGCTACCTATCAAGTCCTTACCGAGGACCTGGGATAGGCAAATCTGGATGTTTGATGGTGTTACAGATATCGTCGCAGGATGGAAGCTGTTCCAAGTAAAGCCGCCTTCTGCAATTGACTGATGGCAAATTTTTTCAATGCCAATGGTGTTCAAGTGGTGCTCCAGTTGTTTTGCGATTGCACCCAAGGCACCTCTTACTATTGGTACTACCTTTTCTTGCTTTTGTCATATTATTATTATTATTATTATTATTATTATTATTATTATTATTATTATTATTATCATCATCATCATCATCATCATCATCATCATCATTATCTAAAGGCCTCTCAGCAGGCATATCTGAATTTCAGAACTCTACAAATATTTAAAGTTTGTGGAAGTTATGAAAAATCACAAAACTGACTTGAGCAGGTATCTAAGATGACAGAAAAAAAAGGAAACATGAAAAAAAGATAAAATAGCATAGTGAAGAAAATAAACAAAATGGAGGCTTCGGTTTCTCTTCCTCCACCCACCCACCCCCATCCTGTCAGAACCAATCCTTCCACCACTCTCATCATTCTGCCAGAACTGATAAACCTTTTCGGATGAGGAGCGAAACGTTTTCTTCTTCTTCAAGGGGGAAAAAAACCCAATCCAGTTGCCTTTTGAAAAAGCACCTTTGAGACTTTGGTTTTCCGTTGTTCAGGGTCCCTCATTCTTGTAAAGTAGGCACCCAATGATCTTTGCACTAAATCTTGGTTCTTCTCAGTGTTGTGTTACTTCTTCCTTCTGAATCCATGAGAGTAAATATTATAGGTCCTTCTAGTTCCTCCAGGTACATGCCCTCTGGAGTCCTGCTCTGAGTGATCCACCACATGTAAAAGAATAAAGCAGGATATTTTCTGGAAATCTATATCCCTGTCCAACAGGATTCACCTCAAACTTTGCCACTTGGCTGCTATGTTTTTTATTGTTTTTAATCTCCAGTTGGCAGGGAAGTGCAGTGTAGAAAATGTAACTCAAGACAATCTTCTATGCTTCTCTCTTGTATAATTTAAGGGTGTGGATTATTTTTGTTCTTCATCTAATTCTTAATCATGCAAGCTGAGTCCAGAAATTGTTTTATATATTAAAGCAATGGAGGGTGAGTGGTCATTAAGTTTTTAATTAAATGCTAAAGAACATGAAGACCATAATATCCAATGTGCCTATAGTGGGTCACAGGCATCCATTACAAGCCACATTGATGTCAGAATGATGGCAGTTCATGTCTTGATGTTATTGTGCAAATGGCACAATTAACTAATAGTCAGGGCATCCACAAGGTATGGTCAAAATAGTTAAGGTGGCCACAGTGTTTTTATGTGCATCGCATAAAGGATTAATTTTGGGGGGGGGCTGTATCCTGCAGACAACCCTATGTGATGGCGTAATTATCATCCTGCCCATAGGCATTGCTGATTCATACAGGTTGTAAATAGTTCAAACAAATAAATAAAATTCCTGATTTACCATGTGCCCTATCCAAGGTCCTAATAAATCCACAGAAAGCAAAGAGAAAAGCAGTTTTAGGAGGAAGGAAAACAAACCAGGAATTGCCTAAGTAATCGTATATGTACTGTATATGTGGTGCCTTGCTCAATAGTAGTACCTGTGAGAGGGATCTTGGAGTCCTAGTGGACAACCATTTAGATATGAGCCAGCAGTGTGTAGCAGCTGCCAAAAAAGCCAATACAGTTCTGGGCTGCATAAACAGAGGGATAGAATCAAGATCACGTGAAGTGTTAGTGCCACTTTATAATGCCTTGGTAAGGCCACACTTGGAATACTGCATTCAGTTTTGGTCGCCACGATGTAAAAAAGATGCTGAGACTCTAGAAAGAGTGCAGAGAAGAGCAACAAAGATGATTAGGGGACTGGAGGCTAAAACATATGAAGAACGGTTGCAGGAACTGGGTATGTCTAGTTTAATAAAAAGAAGGACTAGGGGAGACATGATAGCAGTGTTCCAATATCTCAGGGGTTGCCACAAAGAAGAGGGAGTCGGGCTGTTCTCCAAAGCACCTGAGGGTAGAACAAGAAGCAATGGGTGGAAACTGATCAAGGAAAGAAGCAACTTAGAACTAAGGAGAAATTTCCTGACAGTTAGAACAATTAATAAGTGGAACGACTTGCCTGCAGAAGTTGTGAATGCTCCAACACTGGAAATTTTTAAGAAAATGTTGGATAACCATCTGTCTGAGATGGTGTAGGGTTTCCTGCCTGGGCAGGGGGTTGGACTAGAAGGCCTCCAAGGTCCCTTCCAACTCTGTTGTTGTTGTTGTTGTTGTTGTTATTGTTATTATCTTCCCCAAGCCCCGTCAACTTTTCAAAACTGACTTAGATTAGTTCTGTATGCCCTGCTTAAAAGTATACCTAAATATTACTTCTTAATGAAATCTAATTACCTGAAGCCAACCAGACTACTATGTAGTTTAGAAAGACTACAAACCCAGAATACAATGAAGTAAAATAGCACTGGAAATATGTTGTGTGAATGCAACACAAGAATATCCAGCTTCTCTGGTAATATTGTACCTGTCAGGCCTGGAAACCATATTGAACTTTCGGTTTCCAGACGCTGCCACATTTTTATCTTAAGGGGAGAAGGGGGGGGTTGAGGGGCAGGGTAACATTCTTCCGGTGGTCAAGGTCGGATAGCGTTCACGTCTGCACGAGGAGTGGCAAGAAGTTACTCGAATGAACTGGAAGGACGTGGGACCGTGTGATCATCAGAGGGGTCAGGGGGGTGGGACTACTGGGGTTTGTATAACTGGGGAAACGAATCCGGAACTTCAGTTTTGGGAATTGCACTCATCGTGTGCCAGTCTCCTCATGCTAGTAAAGGACTTTGAGAAAAGGAACGGATGCCTCCGAGTCTTTTTTTACGCAGAAGAGGTATTTCTGGAACCTTGACATTATTCCCAAAACTCACACAAACTTTCTTTTGCTAACAGTACCCTCTCCTCCTCTCAGAGGGGGCCTGTTAGAGGGGTGCTGGGCCCCAGTCTCCGCAACCTCCACTGCGGTGCAAAGACCCAGTGAAGATGGAAGAGCAACAACTTGAGAGCGTAGAAGGAGCCGCGAAGCAGGATCTTAACGACTTAATTGAAGTCACCTATTACCCATCTAACAACAGGACCCGAAGCCCCGAAAAGGAAGAGCTTGCTTGTCCGCTTGGAGCACGCCCCAGGGACTCTGATTCATGGGTAAGCTGCCAGTCCGGAGGAAACTTTTCCCCGGGACGAAGTGGAGAGCCCCCTCCCTCTTCTCAACCTCATTGGAGAGCAATAAAACCTGGAGAATCAGGAGAGTCCCTGGATTGGGACCGGAGAGACCCTCTGAAATCCCAGTCTCTATTAGACCTCCCTGAAACTTTTGAGCGGCTGGAGGTGATACATGCAATGATCCCCGATAGCGAACCGGTCAACCAAGCACTTACTCGACCGCGATCACACCGCAGTACCAACATCCCACCGAATAAACTACTAGCGGACTTAAAATCAGCACTCACTAATGATGCTTGGTTTAAAGAAAACTCGCAAGACCTCACCTTAAGGGATGGGATACCCTGGAAGGGGACCAAAATTTATGTACCCGTCGCTATGCGGTTGCCAATACTACAGAGAAGCCACGACTCTCGCCTAGGAGGCCACTTTGGATTTTTAAAAACTCTCCACTTGGCTAGAAGACAATTCTGGTGGCCAAAAATGAAATCAGATGTCGAAGACTATGTCAGGAGCTGTGCTACCTGTGCCACCATGAAGTCCAGACCAGGGAAACCCCCTGGACTCCTGCAACCCGTAGCCGAACCGACCAGACCCTGGGAAGAGATTGCCATGGATTTTATTGTTGAACTCCCACCTAGTGGAGGAAATACAGTGATATGGACCGTAGTGGACTTGTTCTCTAAACAAGCCCACTTCACTGCGTGCAGCGGATTACCATCGGCTAGAAAATTAGCAAAGCTCTTCCTCAAACACATCTACAGACTGCATGGAGTCCCTAAAAGGATAATATCCGACAGGGTGTTCAATTCACAGCCAAGTTCTGGAGAGAGTTCCTACGGTCCATTGGGTCGTCTCAAGGACTTAGTTCTGGATTCCATCCGGAGACTAACGGAGCGGCTGAGAAATTAAATTTGATGGTGGAACAATACATACGGTGTTACGTAAATTACCAACAAGAAAACTGGTCCGACTTGTTACCATTTGCAGAGGTTGCATATAATAATGCCGTACACAGCAGCACGGGATTAACCCCTTTTCAAATAACCAGCGGCATGGACTTGCTCCAATGCCTGAACTCCTGCAACCCCCACTTCGGTTTCCCTAATGGACTGGATGAATTCCTTGAAGAAAGGTTGGGAAAACACAAAAGGCCTTAGCTGTCACAGCTCGAATTACAAAGCCCAAGCTGACAAACACCGTTCCTTCAACCCCTTTTCGCATTGGAGATAAAGTCTTTTGTCTACTAAATATCTAAGATTAAGAATACCCAGCAGGAAATTCGGTCCAAAATTTTTGGGCCCTTTCCCATTGTAAAAATTATTAATCCCGTTACCGTCCAACTTAAGCTCCCTCGAATATTGGGAAAAATACACCCGGTATTCCATACCAGCTTATTAAAACCTGCTAGACAGTCTGGTCTGAGACCTCAACCTGCTGCTCCCCCACCACCCTTGATAATCCAAGGTGAAACCCACTATGAAATCAACAAAATCCTTGACTCTAGACTATATAGAGGTCAGTTACAATATTTAGTCCACTGGAAGGATATCCATTATCTGAATCTCCTTGGGTCAAAAGTTGGAAAGTACATGCGGACACTTTGATTAAACATTTTCACGACACTTTCCCTGACAAACCTAGGAAACCTCTTGGAGGGGGGAGGGGGGGGTAGAAGGGAAGTGTGGACCACTGACACTCTTCTTTATCGACTTTTTGTTTTCTTTCCTAGGATATAGCTTCTTTTCCAAGGGGGGACGCTGTCAGGCCTGGAAACCATATTGAACTTTCGGTTTCCAGACGCTGCCACATTTTTATCTTAAGGGAGAAGGGGGTTGAGGGCAGGGTAACATTCTTCCGTGGTCAAGGTCGGATAGCGTTCACGTCTGCACGAGGAGTGGCAAGAAGTTACTCGAATGAACTGGAAGGACGTGGGACCGTGTGATCATCAGAGGGGTCAGGGGGGTGGGACTACTGGGGTTTGTATAACTGGGGAAACGAATCCGGAACCTCAGTTTTGGGAATTGCACTCATCGTGTGCCAGTCTCCTCATGCTAGTAAAGGACTTTGAGAAAAGGAACGGATGCCTCCGAGTCTTTTTTTACGCAGAAGAGGTATTTCTGGAACCTTGACAGTACCCCAAACTAGGGCATACAAAACCTTTGTTAGACCAATTCTTGAATACAGCTCATCTTCCTGGAACCCGCATTGTACATTGGACATTAATACAATTGAGCGAGTCCAGAGGTATTTCACGAGTACTCCACTCCTCTGCTCGCAACAAAATACCTTATGCCACCAGGCTTGAAATTTTGGGATTAGACAATTTAGAACTAAGCTGCCTTCGGCCGGACCTAAATGTAGTACATTCAATTATCTGCTGCCACATCCTACCTGTCAATGACTACTTCAGCTTCAACCGCAACAATACACGAGCACACAATAGATACATACTTAAAGTAAACTGCTCCAAACTCGATTACAGAAAATACGACTTCAGCAAAAGAGAGGTCAACGCCTGGAATGCACTACCTGACTCTGTGGTTACTTCCCCAAACCCCCAAAACTTTAACCTTAGACTCTCTACTGTTGACCTCACCCCATTCCTAAGAGGTCTGTCTGTAAGGGGCATGCATAAGCGCATCAATGTGCCTACCGTCCCTGTCCTACTGCCCCCATTTATTCGTATCCATTTCCTGTATTCATAATTGTGTTTATACTTATATCTGTTATCTTATACATGCTTGACAAATAAATAAATAAATAAATCCATGGCTCAGGGAGATTTTGTCCTTTGTTTCCCCACACACACACACTCCTTGTAACCACAACTTTAACTGTTATATCCCTGGGGTTCCAACTACACACACACACAAAAAAAAACAACCCTGCTGCTTCTTTTGACATGTGTAGACAAACCTATTTGGCCTATAGATATTAATAAAGGAAGCTACTGAGGAGCAAGAAAAAAGAGAAACAGAAAAGACCCTTGGAAATTGAGTAATGAATGTCAATGAACAAACACAGAGTGCCAAAATAACGTTGCTCCCAAAAATAAATCCATTCCCAAAGCAGGCAAACAGGTTTTTTTTCTCACTCATCGCCCGATATTATTAATGCTCCCTGTCACCTCTGCCTCTCACTATTAAGCAAAGCGGAGGCCGGGCCTGCATTTTGAAAGCCTGGTGGGGATGCAAGCAGAAGACAGGCCTGTTTGTGGTAGGTTACAATATTTAGACACCTCAGCACCTCTGACTTAGTGGACTTATTTTTGATAAGTGGCACTTAAAAGTGTTAGTATGAAGCACAAGTAGCTAATGCAAATATGTTACCGACCCCTACCAGAGTCAGCAATTATGCAAATATCCCAAGCCTTCATCTTTTATAATTAGATGGAGCTCGCTTATGGTGAACTCTCATTTTCTAGCTCATTCCTTGCTGAAATATTCCACCAAAAAGAGAGAGGGGAAGAGAAGGGAGGGGACGGCGGAAAGCCACGAATAGGCTTGAAATCAGATAAACAGTGTATTCTCTAAAGGGGTTTAAGGGATGGTCTGTATTTAAAAAGAAGGAAGCTGGGAGGCTTTCGGCAATTATTTTCTTGTTTGTTATGCATGAGAGATGCAGGAGAAGCATGGAGATATCAAGAATAAGATTGCAATAAGCATCCTGCCAAATTCATCTCAAGTGGACGAAATGTTAATTAATACTTTCTCCCTGCCCCCACCCTAAGGTATGTTTCGTTAGCTCAGCAATGGGGGACAGGAAAGGAGGGAGGGAGGTGGTTGCATGATTGCAAGGCAAAATATAGTTTTTCCCGAGGAAGCTGTGCTGTCTCCCCTCTGCAAACTTTTCCATGGAGTTTTCCACAAATCCCCATGGAGAAGCTGTTGTTGTTGTTGTTGTTGTTGTTAGTCGCAAAGTCATGTCTGACTCATCGTGACCCCATGGACAACGTTCCTCCAGGCCTTCCTGTCCTCTACCATCCTCTGGAGTCCATTTAAGCTCATGCCTACTGCTTCAGTGACTCCATCCAGCCACCTTGTTCTCTGTCGTCCCCTTCTTCTTTTGCCCTCAATCTTTCCCAGCATTAGGCTCTTCTCCAGTGAGTCCTTCCTTCTCATTAGGTGGCCAAAGTATTTGAGTTTCACCTTCAGCATCTGGCCTTCTAAAGAGCAGTCAGGGTTGATCTCCTCTAGGACTGACCGGTTTGATCGCCTTGCAGTCCAAGGGACTCGCAGGAGTCTTCTCCAGCACCAGGAAAAGCTGTAGCTGCCCAAATGCGACTGTACAGCACAGCCTTGTATATAGCTTCAAATTGCATGTAACCAGGTGCCTTTATGTCACACATAAAACAGCAAAGATTATGTCTTTATTCTTGAATAGCATTTTACTGCTTGATGAAGTACATAGAAAATCCTGGCTGTACACTGCCTCCACTAAGAAAATCAAGGAAGCCTATGTTCACAGTTGGAATATTTTTAATATTCTCACCCCAAGTTTCATGGTAGAATAATTCCTCTGCATAGAAAAGTTTTTGTGCCTAGAATGTCCCCATATAACTGCACCCCAATACACAAACAATATTTCTGATTGTCCATCATTTCAAACCAGAGGACATGGAATGATGGGTTTGACTTACAGAAAAATTCAGATTCCAATTTAATGTAATTCAATTCAATTTATCTATTTATATCCTTCCTCTATTATTTTCATAAGTAGCTCAAGGCACTGAACAAACACAATACTCGCCCTATTTTCCTCACAACAACAATCATGTGAGGTGAGTTGGGCTGAGAGAGAGAGAAACTGGCCCAAAGTCGACCAATCATTTTTCAAGCCTCAAGTGGGACTAGAACACACATTCTCCTGGCTTCTAGACCGGTGTCTTAACCACTAGACTAGAAGCTTCTCAACATAAGAGGACTCTAATGGTGAAACCAGTGACATAGAGAAGTGGTGGGTTCCTCCTTTTCATGGGATTCAAGCATAGAGTAGTCATATGACATGGATGCTTGACTTTGGATGTTTGCAATGAGCAATATTTTGGATTAGATACCCCCTTCCAACTCTTCAATGCTATGATTATGAAGGGGATGTGGGTGGCTTAGAGGGGATTGCTTATTTCACCCCTTCCTGTGAATAGAACAGCTCTTTCGCTTGCATCAGGGCAGTTCTAAATGCCAAAATTTCAAAATATAAAAACTCAGTAAACCTTCTGGTACCATCAGAGTTTTGTGCTCCTCCATTATCATTGAGAGGAAAGGAGATTCTGTCTTGAGCAGTCAGGAGATGTTGATGGCACCAGGTATAAATTCAAGGGTTGTTGGGTTTTTTTAACCAATATTAGAGAAATAGCTAACAAGGCTACTGTACTGGTCACAATACTTTCTTTCAACTATTGTTGCTGTCTGGTGCATAAACCATTTCCAGCTATATTGGCAAGCCAACGTTTCCTCTCATGCTGCACAATCCTTGTTTCAAGATAGGGCTGTTCAGCAGAATATATTAACAAAGCTTTGAAGATAAGTCATAAAGTCTCACTGAGTACTTCTGTCTTTAAAATGTTGCTGCTGTCAGGTTTCCAAGTGATGAAACCCATTCAAAAAAGAAATCAGCAAAGTCCCTCTTCCAAAACAAATTTCTTTTATTTAGTTAGGCATCAAATTGGCAAAGACTGTTGTAATTCCGGATCTGACACAATAGAATAGAATAGAATAGAATAGAATAGAATAGAATAGAATAGAATAGAATAGAATAGAATAGAATAGAATAGAACAGAACAGAATTTTTATTGGCCAAGTGTGATTGGACACACAAGGAATTTGTCTTGGTGTATGTACGCTCTCGGAGTACATACAAGAAAAGATACATTCATTAAGAATTCTAAGGTACAACACTTAATGATAGTCATAGGGTACAAACCAGAATTACACCACATAATATTGAAAACTAGAAAACTCACATTCCCCAATAAAAGCAAAATCAACATTGCCTGACGTCATCAAACTCCACCTTCAGCTCTCAGCAAGAACAGTCTCTGTTCCCATGGGAAGGAAGATCACCTAGCCAAAACAATGCTCACTATCTATTCCCTCCTCCCACCTTAAAAATGTGGAGAGTCTGAAAAAAAACCCTTAAAAAACAGAGTGAAAGAGAAGGAATAAGTGAGTATAATATAAAGCTAACTAAAATGGCTACACATATGTGTCAGCATTCCAGAAAAAAAAACCAATTCCAAGTAAAAACTCTGAAGCAAGCATCTTTCAAATTTCAGCTGCACTATGACAAACTTACACAAGGCACAGATATTAGCCCTAAATAATTTTTAAAGATTTTTTTTATCCCGCCTTTATTATTTTTATAAACTTCTCAAGGCACCCTCACAATGTTCCTTCCACCTCCTTATTTTTTTTCTCTCTGCAGCAACAACAACTCTGTGAGGTGGGTTGGACTGAGAGTGAGTAACTGGCCCAAGGCCACTCAGCTGGCTTTCATGACTAAATGGAATTAAAATTCACTGTCCTCTGGTTTCAAGGCCAGCATATTATGCTTGCTTAATGCATGCTTGGAAGTCCCAACCTGGTACGGTGAGGACAAATTCTAATTCACATCATGTCTGAACTAACTCAGGACTGGACTGAAGTCTCCCTAACCCAACTGAACTCCGTACCTCCTTCATACTTGAGGGGCATTTAAACCTAATTCAGTTTTAAATCCAACCCTCTGTCCAATGCTAGATCAAAATGTGCCTTTCAAATTGTCAAAAAGTTAATTTTCTCGACAAAGCAGTCTTCTGTCTTATTCTCCGGCTTCTGGGAGACGCGCTTTCCAATTTCTTTTGGTGGCATTTTGAGTTTACTTGATTGCTAGAGGGAGTCCATAGAGCAGCTGGTTTGTTGTTTTGTATTACGCATGGCTCCATCATGCATTTCTGAATCCAGACCAAAAGAAAAACATTTTTTTTTAAAAAAGAAGCACATGAGAATATCTCACTTGATAGCTTCCTTTGGGATTGAACTGAAATGTGGGAACTCAGAGAGACTGGAGACCGCTGGGATCAATCATCCCAAGTAAACCAGAATAACCACAAATTGGTCAATAAATTCACCCGTGAGAATCCAACCAGCATCCTCTTCTTTTTTGAAAGAACTTTTGGAAGCAAATTCTTTCATCCAAGTGGATGAGCAATTGTAGAAAGAAAGAAAAAAAGATGCAGGGAAAAAAATGTTCCAGTTTGCCCTAAATCTGACCGATGAAGACCATTCAGGCAGCGGTAAACCTAGTCTCTCGCTGGTTTAAATCAGATCAAATTAAGCAATTTCCTTCCTATCTCCCTTGGTGAAGCCTCTTCTCCCTCCCTCATCTTAACCTGCAGTCCAAGTGGATGGCAGGTTTAAGGCAGCATGTATTTAAAATATATAAATCAACAAGTCCTCTCCTTCCCCCACTTCTTCATTTTACCTCCTTGCCCCCCCCCCCATCTCTCTCTCTCTTTCTCTGAATCTCTCTGTCTCTCCTTTTCAGCTGCTCTTCAACTGATCGAGTAATTTGGCTGTGCTGTATCTGGCCATCTTTCGGATGATCTTTTCCCAGCACACAATGGTTCTCTGTGGTCAATTAATTAATGTTTGTGAAGCTTATTGTGCCTCTTGGATGAAAGGAGTTACAGGCTGTAAAGTCATTGTATTACGTGGATGATGACTGATGGCTGTGATAGCATGAAGCTGCTTGCCCAGTGCAAGTGCCAAGGAAGGTGAAAGTTCAGGGCTAGTTTATGTATCAGATTAATTTGCTATGAAAAAGTTGATTTCAGCTGGGGAAAAAAATGAAGGATGGGGAAATTGTTCCTTCTGTTACGAAATATACCAATCCTAATAAAAGCTCTTAGTTGTTCTTGCTCTGCAGATTTAACTACTGTGCGAGTGATTAATCTGTAATTTCAGCAGAAAACTGACATCCTGAGAGAGCTACTGTTACGTCTATGAAGCAACTCCCAACAAGATTACTTATTAATTTATTCCATCTGTATCCAGTCTTTCTTCAGTTGTCCTTCATATGCAGAACTTATTTTAGTTTCACACCAGCAACCTTTTCAGGTCAGAGAGACATTGACTAGTTCCTATCGCTCAGTGGTCTAATAGCCCCTTTGAAGTAAGATCTTGCTGATCCTAAGTTGAACATCTAAACCACTATACCATATTAGTTTTCCCACTTAAAGGCTGGGCGTGACCCAAAGCCTAGCATACAGCTCCCAGTGCTCAGAGTTACCGTGCTTAATAAGACATAAGGGAGAAATCATTAAATATAGGCAGAATAATGAATCGTCTATTCGCCAGTGTTCATTACTAGCAATAGCAGTAGCTCTTAGACTTATATACAGCTTCATAGTGCTTTACCGCCTTCTCTGAGTGGTTTACAGAGTCAGCATATTGCTCCCAACCATCTGGATCCTCATTTTACGCACCTTGGAAGGATGGAAGGCTGAGTCAACCTTGAGCCAGTGAGATTCGAACTGCCGAACTGCAGGCAGCCAACAGGCAGCCAAAGTAGCCTGCAGTACTGCATTCTAACCACTGTAATTGTAAATTGCAATTAGATTGCAATTTATACAATTTAAATTAAATCCATTTCAGTTTTTTCTCCTAGCCCCACCCATGTTTTCAAATTGCATTCTTTCAATGCATCAGCCAAAAGCAAGTCAGACGAGAAATATTGTCTATTCTCATATTCCACTCACTGTCCCATCCCTTCTGATTTAAATCAATTCCACCCCCCATCCCCATAAACTTAAACAGGCCTATGCCTGTATTCAAATCTGATTACCTGCTTAGAGTTTCATGGGTTGTCATGGCAAGAATTAAGGATACAATCTTCTATCCATTTACCTGAAGTAAATCCGTAGTCCTGAATAGCTATGCATGCTGTTGTGCTGCCAATCAGAAATTTAGTTCTGTCCTTGCAACCAATCTGATGGACCACTTTTATTGGATTAACGTGTCACAGGGGTTCTCTAATCGTTCTTTTTTGCTGTTCACTGGGCAGCAAAACTTGACGTTATGTCAATTTTTGCATTGAAATAGAATTTCAAATTCTAATGTTTATGACCACTTTTTTTTAAAAAAAAACTCAGTTGCCAGTTGCAGAGTCATATTGAGGAAGCTCTTATCCTGTCCATTCAATTCAGACCAAAGCCAAGAACGGAGCTGCTCTTCTTCCTAAATTGATCAACAAGTTCTGGTGTACAGTTGCACGAAGACCGTCGAGCTGCACAGTTCATGACCTAAATCTAATGGTTACCTTTGTCATCTGCGCTGGACAATTAAGTGACGGAGGAGTGAAACTGACATGGAGGAGCAGATTTTTGCCTTCCAGCTGCTTTCAAGACTTAGATTTCACTGTATCATGTTCAGAAAGGTCACAGCTCTGACCAGATGACCAGCCCGGAGGTGCAGATGGCTCCGTTTGTCACCTGACGGATGAGGGCCTCCACAACCTGCTGCAGAGGGCCAAAGTTCACAAAAAGGTTATGGGCCTCTACAGAATGTCTCGCATTATTAGTCCATCCGCAATGGGACTATCCTTTCATTTAGCTATTCCAAAACTCAGATTAATTTCCTACAATAGCCAAACCCAAGCTACAATGGACAGTGATTCAGAAGAGAAAGCCACTATAGATATGCTGTTATTCAAACAGAGAGAGGTGGGGGGGTTGAATCCTATCCAGTCTCTCAAGGGGGAAAATGTGCCTTATTTTCTAATGAAGCGGGTGGTGTTGATGTGTGTGTTTTTTTTGAAAGCATATTATTGCAGCCTGATACTCACAACTTCTGGTTATTCAAGTGTCCTCCTTTCTAGTGAGCAAATGAAAGGTCGACAGGATATCTTTTGTGTTGAAGAGATGGTCTTAAATTCAGCTGATATCAAGATCCATAAAAAGTAATGGGCTTTTCTCTTGTTTCCAGTTCTCTGCCTCCACATGCAACAGATGTTCTTAAGTGCTTCTTGGTTTAGGCCTGTGTATTTTTACTCTAATGGGTTTCCTGCTTCAACTGCATTGCGAAGCCTCCATAGTTTTGAGATACATTATGCAGGCTCCGTTTCATGAAACACGATTGTGGGATGAAATCTTGCAACTGATCGCAACAAACCTTTGGGCTTGTGCAAACTTGCAAAACTCACCTGGGATATCGATTTAAATTTCAGTCACCTATTGGTTACTGTTGGGCAACGAAGATCAAAGAGAACCCTTGTCAACTTCAGTGGCTTCACAAATTGAAATGAATATGAAAACCAGCTTCTTTGAGCCCCTAGAAGAATACAAAGATGTCCATCGACTTTGGCCTCCATTGTAAGAACAGTTTGACTCATTGCCTGTAAAATGTTGAGATTTGACAAATGTTTCAAAGCCTGGAGCTCAAGCTTTCTACATCTACAATCTCTGGGTTCTTCAATTAGGAAGGGGAAAGGAAACCACTTATGGTAGATCACAGGTTCAAAGAAGAAGAAGAAACATATACAGGAGCTGCATAGTCAAGAAAAAATAATGCAGAAAATCATCCGACTCTTATCTGTCTACCTAAAAGACATTGCCACTGATCACTGATCATTCAGCTGTGCCATAGGCCAACCCAGTCTGACTCTTTTCAAATTCAAAGTAACCTGTGGTTTGGCTTTTATTTATTTTTTTAATACTCGAACAAGAGCTTTAGCATTTTGCCTCTACTTCTTGAAACTCTGTTCAAATTGGAGATCCTACATCGGTAACTTACTTATATGGGAAAGAACTGATTCACTAACACAAGAATCAATCCTTGATTTACGGTCCATTTACGGCAACATTTCTGTTGCTAAGCGAAACAGTTGCTGAGTGAGTTTTGCTCCACTTCACGACATTTCTTTACCACAGTGGTTAAGTGAATCGCTGCACTTTTTAAGTTACCGACATGGTTGTTAAGTGAATCGGTACCACCACCACCCCATTGACTTTGCTTGTCAGAAGGTGGCAAAGGGAGATCACAGGACTCTTGGACACGGCAACCGTCATAAATGTGAACCAGTTGCCAAGCATCTGCATTTTGATCACGTGACCATGGGGATGCTGCAATGGTCATAAGTGTGAAAAAATAGTCATAGGTCACTTTGTTCAGTACCATTGTAACTTTTCAACTAAACAATTCAAGTAAATGAATTGTAGTAAGTTGAGAACTGCATCACTTTTTTTTTTTGCATTTATACCCCGTCCTTCTCCGAAGACTCAGGGCGGCTTACACTATGTCAAGCAATAGTCTTCATCCATTTGTATATTATATACAAAGTCAACTTGTATTGCCCCCCCCCAACAATCTGGGTCCTCATTTTACCTACCTTAAAAGGATGGAAGGCTGAGTCAACCTTGGGCCTGGTGGGGCTTGAACCTGCAATATTGCAAGCAGTTGCTGTTAATAATAGGCTGCATTAGCCTGTTGCACCACCAGAGGCCCTTACATTGCACAATGTAAAAGACAGGTGTCAGAGAGGAATGGCCAATCCAGAGTTTCATACTGCTTTCTCACTTTATACCAAGTAACAAAACTCTCAATCTCTCTCCCTCCCTCTCTCTCTGTCCCTCTCTCTCTCCCCTCCCTCTCTCTCTCCCTCCGTCCCTCTCTCTCGCCCTCCGTCCCTCTCTCTCCCTTCCTCCCTCCCTCTCTCTCCCTCCCCCCATTCTCCCCTCTCTCCTCCCTCCCTCTCTCCATCCCTCTCTCTCTGTCCCTCCTCTCTGTCCCTCCCTCTCTCCCTCTCTCCCTCGCTCATCTCTCTCCATCCCTCTCTCTCCTCCTCCTCTCTCTCTCTCTCCCTCCTCCTCTCTCTCCCTCCTCCTCTCCTCCCTCCTCCTCCTCCTCCTCTCCTCCCTCCTCCTCTCTCCCTCCTCCTCCTCTCTCTCTCTCCTCCCTCTCTCCTCCCTCTCTCTCTCTCCCTCCTCTCTGTCCCTCCCTCTCTCCTCCTCCTCTCCTCTCTCCTCTCTCCCTCTCCTCCTCTCTCTCCCTCCTCCTCTCTCCTCCCCCGTGTAAATGTGGCAGAGTCTTTGTTTCGCTTTACTTTTTAAACATTGCTTTGACTGTTTAAAATAAAACAGGATGCTCAATTAAGCAGCAACCTCTAGCATAATTTTTCCTCTTGAAATTTTCTTTATTTTATTCTTAGGAGGTATTTATGGAATGCTTATATGTGATCCAGGTAACTGCAGGAAGACTCTTGCTGCATATCTGTTCTTTTAAATTTCTGGCAACGTTAGAATCTTACTGGTCTCCGAAACCTGAAACTGTGTGACTTTTGAATCTGCTTGCTACTTACCCTGACAGTTTCGTTTGTGTTCGTTTCCTCTTTAACTCAAGTTGCTGCTATTGTCATAATTATATTATATCTGAATTATCAATTTTTCATTTTTGCCTTGGCTGGGTTCTTTCGTTATGGCTCTTCTGGAGACCTTGAAAATGTCTTCAAATGTTTAGGCTCATGATATTTGTTTCCAAGAATATAACTGTATGTAACGGGAAGAAAGAATAACCCTGAGGAATAGGGGGAAGAGGCACAACTAAGACAATGGTCAGATAAAAGAAATTTGAGTCCAGGGCAGAACTGTAACCTGAGTAAGCACCCCATTGAGGGAGCAGAAAAGGTCATTCCAACTTGATTACTAATAATAAAAATAGCATTAATATGCATGACTTTGATTTCCTAGTTTGGTCTGTCTTAAAAGGTTGATAAAAGTGACCAAAGATCTGCTGGAGGCAGTTCGGAAGACAATAAAATAATCTTGAATACATTCTGGGTTTCATCGGCTAGAGTTACGCTTCACTAGATCTTGAAAACATTTTGTATGTGATATAATTGATAGCAGCAGATAGTCTATTGCACTGGTCTTGTATGATTCCTGTAAGTATTGTGACCAATCTGAAATATGTGGGCAATAAATTCAATTTTACAAAATAACCATACGAATTTTCATGTTGAACACACTTATTTGCTTCTAAATTGATTCTTTCATTGATTGATTGATTATGAGCTATAATCTAGTTTTTCTTAATATATATATTTAACATATAGGTTGAATAAATAAGAGAAGGGGTATACAATCTTGTCTCATTCCTTTGCCAACCTGTAGTTAGTTTGTTTCACCCATTTGCTGAACTACTATGGCTTCCTAACCTGCATATTAGTTTCTCATGTGGATAATAAGATATTGTGGGATTCCCATTTTTCGGAGCACTTTTCACAATTTAATGTGATTGACATAATCAAAGACCTTTCCATAATCAACGAAAACTTACTGACTTCTTTTTGGTGTTCTTTAGCTTTTTCAATTATCCAGCATGCATCAGCAATAATGTCTCATGTTCCATGACTTTTTCTAAAGACAACTTAAACATGGCATCTCTTTTTCCATTTATCTGTGTTGGATGATGCTAAGCACTAAGACTACAATGTCCAAAAGTTCTCTCTGTCCCTCTCTCCTTCTCTCCAGTGATGACGTCCAATTTTTTTTTACTACCAGTTCTGTGGGCATGGCTTGGTGGGTGTGGCAAGGGAAGGATATTGCAAAATCTCCATTCCCTCCCCACTTTGGGGCCAGCCAGAGGTGGCATTTACCAGTTCTCTGAACAACTCCAAATTTCCACTACTGGTTCTCCAGAACCTGTCAGAACCTGTTGGATTTCACCCCTGCTTCTCTCCCTCTTTCCCTCTCCCCCTCTCTCCCTCCCCCCCGTGTAAATGTGGCAGAGTCTTTGTTTCGCTTTACTTTTTAAACATTGCTTTGACTGTTTAAAATAAAACAGGATGCTCAATTAAGCAGCAACCTCTAGCATAATTTTTCCTCTTGAAATTTTCTTTATTTTATTCTTAGGAGGTATTTATGGAATGCTTATATGTGATCCAGGTAACTGCAGGAAGACTCTTGCTGCATACCTGTTCTTTTAAATTTCTGGCAACGTTAGAATCTTACTGGTCTCCGAAACCTGAAACTGTGTGACTTTTGAATCTGCTTGCTACTTACCCTAACAGTTTCGTTTGTGTTCGTTTCCTCTTTAACTCGAGTTGCTGCTATTTTCATAATTATATCTGAATTATCAATTTTTCACTTTTGCCTTGGCTGGGTTCTTTCGTTATGGGTCTTCTGGAGACCTTGAAAATGTCTTCAAATGTTTAGGCTCATGATATTTGTTTCCAAGAATATAACTGTATGTAACGGGAAGAAAGAATAACCCTGAGGAATAGGGGGAAGAGGCACAACTAAGACAATGGTCAGATAAAAGAAATTTGAGTCCAGGGCAGAACTGTAACCTGAGTAAGCACCCCATTGAGGGAGCAGAAAAGGTCATTCCAACTTGATTACTAATAATAAAAATAGCATTAATATGCATGACTTTGATTTCCTAGTTTGGTCTGTCTTAAAAGGTTGATAAATAGTGACCAAAGATCTGCTGGAGGCAGTTCGGAAGACAATAAAATAATCTTGAATACATTCTGGGTTTCATCGGCTAGAGTTACGCTTCACTGGATCTTGAAAACATTTTGTATGTGATATAATTGATAGCAGCAGATAGTCTATTGCACTGGTCTTGTATGATTCCTGTAAGTATTGTGACCAATCTGAAATATGTGGGCAATAAATTCAATTTTACAAAATAACCATACAAATTTTCATGTTGAACACACTTATTTGCTTCTAAATTGATTCTTTCATTGATTGATTGATTATGAGCTATAATCTAGCTTTTCTTAATATATATATTTAACATATAGGTTGAATAAATAAGAGAAGGGGTATACAATCTTGTCTCATTCCTTTGCCAACCTGTAGTTAGTTTGTTTCACCCATTTGCTGAACTACTATGGCTTCCTAGCTTGCATATTAGTTTCTCATGTGGATAATAAGATATTGTGGGATTCCCATTTTTCGGAGCACTTTTCACAATTTAATGTGATTGACATAATCAAAGACCTTTCCATAATCAACGAAAACTTACTGACTTCTTTTTTGGTGTTCTTTAGCTTTTTCAATTATCCAGCATGCATCAGCAATAATGTCTCATGTTCCATGACTTTTTCTAAAGACAACTTAAACATGGCATCTCTTTTTCCATTTATCTGTGTTGGATGATGCTAAGCACTAAGACTACAATGTCCAAAAGTTCTCTCTGTCCCTCTCTCCTTCTCTCCAGTGATGACATCCAATTTTTTTTTACTACCAGTTCTGTGGGCATGGCTTGGTGGGTGTGGCAAGGGAAGGGTATTGCAAAATCTCCATTCCCACCCCACTCTGGGGCCAGCCAGAGGTGGTATTTGCCAGTTCTCTGAACTACTCAAAATTTCCGCTACCGGTTCTCCAGAACCTGTCAGAACCTGCTGGATTTCACCCCTGCTTCTCTCCCTCTTTCCCTCTCCCCCTCTCCCTCTCCTTCTCTCTCCTTCCCTCCCTCTCTCTCTCTAAATATAGGTTGACCTCTTTCAATGTGTTGGCCACTATACCATTCTCCAGAGTTGCTGGCATAGGTTGGTTAAAACCTGACTTATTCTTGCTCTGTTGTTTGCCATTTTCAGTGAGCATTTCCTCCCAAACAGCTGCTTGGACAATGAGTGTTCCTGGGACGAAGCAGTCAGCTCTAATTTCATTGCAACTTACTCAGCTCAGTCTTTCCTCTATGGACTTATATTCTGTTGGAGCATTTTCTGTTATTAAGTTTAACTCTTAAACAATCAGTTTCACTCTGTGGGATAACTGATTGTATCAGGAGATGGGGCTTTGGATTTAGTAGAATTAGGCTCATGTGCCTGGAAGAATAGAAACTTGGGCACTAGTAAAATAAAGGCATGGAGTCTATTGCCATCTAGGGGGCAAAATGTATTATCATACTGATTCCCCCCACCCGCCCACCCCATGTACTGTATCCTTATACATGAACATGGTTGTGAAACAATGGATCTGAAATTAAGCCTTTAACAAAACCTGTCAATCACAAGCCCAAGAATTAATTAGCATGGGAACAATTGCTGTAGTACTAAGAGGATTTAAAAGCAAAATAAAACGAGGATTTGGAAATATTACATGAGTAAAAAAATAGTAAACTGATGATCAGAAGCATTCTTTAATGCGCCCAAGCCAAATCAGCACTGCCTTTTGACAAATACTATATAATACTATGGACAAAAGACTATACAAATATAGATCCATAGAATATCCATAGTCCTTACACTGCAAACAGTTCTCTTGGCACACATCAGGTTTCCGTTTTTGTTATATAACAGAAGAAGAAAAAATAAGTGGGAGGATGGCACAGAGTGCAAGACTCATCTTTACTTCCAAGAATGTCTACAGGAACCCCATATACATTATTTTTTTTTAAAAAAAACCCAATTAATTGCTGCAGTTTACTATTTTTTTGTCGATGTGTGCCACTTGCAGGGGAACAAAAAACTTCTCAAAGGTTAACTTGGGGAAAAGTGGAGCACTCCTAGGAACTAGAAGATATAACATGACACCCAACCTTCCTGCTTGGGGCCCCTTTCTACAGCAGCTCTTTTGTGAGACCATCCACGCCATGTTCTCAACTTTCCAAAAGGACTGACTGAGCTTGGCTCAAAAGTTTTGGGGCTACAGGATTGACTATGGGAAGATGACTGCCCAGCTTCTGCTTCAATACTGCCCATAAAAGGGGACCCATCATTCATCTGAACGCACTCAGATGTTCTGCAGAAATTTCCTCCCCAACAATTCCCATCAACTGGGTCTAATCGTGTTTGTACTATATTTGGCATGGACGGCATTGTGGACAGAATTTACATCAGTCCGAGGTACTTGAATTCCGGTTGTTCCTTTGGCCTGGTCCTTATTACGATCAGGCCTGTTTCAGATGGTGATTTCCCAGTAGCGGGGCACCGGACCACTAATTTCATCAGCGGTCTACAGATAGCCCGATCCCCGATGTATATAACTGGTCTGTGGATTCCCCTTCGTTTGTCTTGGACTTGTCGGTTTCGGCTGATCCTTTTGATGTCCCGGCTTTTAGGGGTCTTGCGGCCATTTTGTGGTATGGGTCAGCATTACCGGCCTGGTCTGGCCTGTTCCCCAGGCCGCAATTGTCATCAGCGGCTGAAATGGTGGGGCCTGACTTTGGTCGTGTCAGTCACCTGTTGTTTCCCTACCTGGACCTTTGGCCATGGTTCAACCCTGATCGCAACTTTCATCTGCGACGTAATAACATCTACGACAAGCTCAAGTAATAACAACATCCAGAACAATGATATGTTAGGGATTAAGCAGACAGTGGGGTCGGTTTTATTATAACTGCAACTCTTATGCCGGCTAGGGAAGCCCTTTTCTCCTGCTGTTATTCCAATCTCCCATGAGTTACTCGGCTCTCGAACTCTTACGACTGCGAGGTTCCCCCGTCTCGCAGGAATGGCCCTCCGTATTATCAAGGGCCTACCTTAATGAAGGGTCTTGGGACCCAGAGAGGTGGTATACATCGAAGAAGAATCTTTGGGGTTTTTTTAATAGGTTTTTAAACAGGGGTTTTTTAAAGGGGGGGAGGGAAGAGATGGGTAGGGGGAGAAACCCATCTGGGAGGGTATGTCCAGTCCCAGCGTCTGCTCACGGCATCATTCTACCTGGTCCGAAGGGGGGGGGAATGGGGTGTTCATAGCGTAGAGTGTCATTCCATCTGTACAGTAAGTGGGAGAGGCAGATATGGCGGAGGCGAGGGGCCACATCGTTCTTTGGGAGCACGTGCTCGCTGTTTAAAAGCGATCATGTGCTCCGGCCCCTCAGTCCTTACTCATTCCCCGGATGGTCAAAACCCTCAGAACTTGGGTCTTCGGCTGATGCTGTGCAATGCCCGGTCCGTGGTTAATAAGGCTCCCCTGATTTGTGATCTTATTCAGAGTGAGGCCGCCGACTTTACGGGCATTACGGAGACCTGGTTGGGCACAGAAGGGTGTGTACCCCTGGTCGAACTGTGCCCTCCGGGTTTCCGAGCATTCCATCAGCCGAGAGCCCAAGGTAGGGGTGGAGGGGTGGCGGTTGTGATTAGAGAAAGTCTAGAGCCGAGGGAGTCCACTGTGCCTCAGATAGCCAGTTGTGAATCCCTCCTTGTGAAGTGTGGCCATAGGAATCAGATGGGTTTGTTGATCACGTACCTGGCTCCTTGCTGCGTGACTACAGCCCTACCTGAACTGCTGGAGGTGCTTGCCAGAGTGGCGGTTGAGATTCCTAGACTTTTGGTCATGGGGGATTTCAACTTGCCATCGGCCGGCTGGTCATCGACGGCGGTCCAGGAGTTCCAGGCTTCCATGATGGCCTTGGACCTGATCCAAGTAACTGACGGCCCTACACACATTGGGGGAGGCACACTGGACTTGATTTATATCTCTGGACAGTGGTTTAATGATCTGGAATTAGGAGATTTAGTGACAGAACCTGTGTCATGGTCAGATCATTTTCTCCTTCGCTTGGACTTTCAGACTGCCGCTCACCACCGCAGGGAGATGGAACCAATGCGTTGGTTCCGTCCCAGGCGCCTGATGGACCCTGAGAGGTTCCTGATGGAGCTTGGGCCGTTCCCTGAGGATCTTGCCCACGGCACGGATGAAGAACTAGTTGCGGCCTGGGAACAGGCCGCGGCTGGGGCTTTGGACCGTGTTGTGCCTTTGCGGCCTCTGACCCAGCGTAGATCTCAATTGGCTCCTTGGTTTTCTGAGGAGCTGAGAGAGATGAAACGCCGAAGAAGATGCCTAGAGAGTACCTGGAAGTCTAGCCGTTCCGAGGCTGATCGGACACTAGTTAGGTCTTTTTCTAAGACCTACCTAGTGGCACTGAGGGAGGCGAAACATTCTTACGTTTCCACCCTCATTGCGTCGGCAGATAACTGCCCGGCCGCCCTGTTTCGGGTGACCCGCTCTCTCCTTCATCAGGAGGGGCGGGATGACCCCTTGCAGGGACGTGCTGAGGAGTTTAACGGTTATCTATACGATAAAATCGCTCAGCTTCGGGATAGTTTAGACCAAAATTGCGATGACCCAAGTGAGATGACGGAGACGTGTCTTGTTGAGGTTGTTTGGGATGAGTTTGATTCTGTGGCTCTCAAGGACGTGGACAGGTTACTGGGGAGGTTACATGCAACTACATGTTTACTGGACCCGTGTCCCTCCTGGTTGGTGCTGGCCACAGAGGAGGTGACACGAGGCTGGCTCCAGGGAATTATAAATGCTTCATTGTTGGAAGGGGTTTTCCACGCCTCCTTGAAAGAGGCGGTGGTGTGACCCCTCCTCAAGAAGCCTTCCCTAGACCCGGCTATTTTAGGAAATTATCATCCAGTCTCCAACCTTCACTTTGTGGCAAAGGTTGTAGAGAGTGTGGTGGCATGACAGCTTCCCTGGTACCTGGATGAAGCTATCTATCTAGACCCCTTCCAGTCCGGCTTCCAGTCTGGACATAGTACGGAGACAGCTTTGGTCGCGTTGGTGGATGACCTCTGGAGGGCCAGGGATAGGGGTTGTTCCTCTGCCCTGGCCCTTTTAGATCTCTCAGCGGCTTTTGATACCATCGACCATGGTATCTTGCTGCACCGGTTGGAGAGTTTGGGAGTGGGAGGCACCGTTTATCGGTAGTTCTCCTCCTATCTCTCTGACCGGATGTAGACAGTGTTGACAGGGGGGGCAGAGATCGACCGTGAGGCGCCTTACTTGTGGGGTGCCGCAGGGGTCGATTCTCTCGCCTCTCCTGTTCAACATCTATATGAAGCCGCTGGGCAAGGTCATCAGTGGCTTCGGGGTGAGTTACCATCTGTATGCTGATGACACACAGCTGTACTTTTCCACCCCGGGCCACCCCAACGAAGCTGTCGAAGTGCTGTCCCGGTGCCTGGAAGCCGTACGGGTCTGGATGGGGAGAAACAGGCTCAAGCTCAATCCCTCCAAGACGGAGTGGCTGTGGATGGGGGCGAGTCATTGGCCCCAATGGAAAGGGTGAGCTGAAAACGCATTTGTTTATTCAAGCGGGACTGGCTTAAATTTTTAATCTTAAATAATTTTAATTGGGGTTATTATTTATGAATTTTAAGAGTTTTAAATTTGATTGTTTTAAATTTCGACCATTTGTGGAATATGCTTGTTTTAAGTCTTTGTTTTAATTGTATATTGTATTGTTTTATAATTTGGCTGTACACCGCCCTGAGTCCTTCGGGAGAAGGGCGGTATAAAAATCGAAATAAATAAATAAATAAATAAAAATACTATGTTATATTTTGCTACATTTCTGACTATGAGTGCTGTCTCTTCTTTCTTTTTCTACATGAATGTAAAACTGGCGGCCCACAGGCCAGACGTGTTATGCGCAGGCCACGCCCAGCCCAGCTCCGCAAAGGGAAGAAACATTCATGATACGCAGTGATGGAATGCTGCCGGTTTAACAATCGGCAGCATTGAATGAGCGCGTGCTGAAAATGGAGCATTTAGACGCTCAGCTGCTTACCTTCCAAGTCAGCAACGGTAAGTAGAATAGCAAGTGGGGTGGGGGGAATCAGCTATGCCACGCAATTGAGATGAGCTACAAAGCAGGAAATAAAAAACAGGATAGAGCGGAGGTGGGTGGGCGGGACCAACCGAACTGGTGCAAACTGGCTGAATACCACCTCTGGTGATACGTCATGTGACAGCAACGTGACACGGTGAGTTTGACACCTGTGTGCTAGATAGATAGAGGAAGAAACAGTCTAAGAGAGCACATGGATTCCAGCCCCTAAGGTGTGGGCGAGAGACATTTATCATGAGCTTCTCCTCACTCATCTGTTCAACAGATGGAAGAACACTACCAATTATCTTGAATTACAAAGACCCAGGATTATAAATCTGGAGCTGCACAGTCAGTAACATATAACTGTTCTCAATCTCACTCTCAGAAAAGAAGTCTGTCTCATTCAACAAAGAACAGAATGCATAAATGCTGTTTACATATGGTCAATGTCATGGACATCCCTTTTAATCTTAACTCACTGCCTCTCTATGGTAGCTGCCATTACTATCACTAATGGGAATTCCCCACAGTGCTAACAGCAGAGGCAGGGGAGAGATTTCGGTAGGGGGAGATCACAATGAAAGATAAAAGGTTAGCTCTTTGTTAAGTTCGGGAAGTAACGAGGCTGGAGACCAGGGTAGTGACAACAGCTCTTTAATATATGGTGAACCCAGCAACCTGGCTGGGGAAAAACAACCCTTTATATACTGTTCAACCGGCGGCTTCAACCAATCAGCAACGTGCTTGTTTCCCGCCAAAATATTTAAAGATACATAACACTCCTCCCCTCCCAGAAAACACTTTACCACTATTTACATATTATTTACATGTTATTTTTCGACGTAGTCACGCAAATAACCTGGGCGTCTCCTAATTCTTTCCGACCTCGCGGTTCAGTCCTGGGTGGTGTTTTGAGCTGGTCGGAGGGCTTTTTCTCCTCCCAGCTCTTTCTCTAGGCCATCGGGCCCTGGATTACTGGCAGTCTCTTTTTCTTGGCCCTCCGGCCTTGGATTACTTTTAGAGTTTTCCCTGCTGTTTCCATCGGGAACCTGATGGCGTCGCTGGACCTCCGGGACCTCAGCTAAGTCTTGCGCCTCCCCCGGGTTATGGTCAGCTGTGGGTTCAAATAAGGAGTGGTCATGATCTGTCTCATTTAGCTCGGGTTGTTCAGCTATTCGTTTCCTTATCTGATCTATGTGGCGCCTCCATACTCGGTTGTCTTGTAACTCGACCAAGTATGACTTTGGGCCGGTTGTTTTTATGATTTGCCCTGCGAGCCAACTTGGGCCGTCCCCATAGTTGCGGGCCCACACTCGGTCGCCTATGCCCATTTCTCTCGTTTTTTCTAGTTCCCCCTTGTAACCTTCTGGTGTGTAATGGGGATTCAAACGGTCAAGCGGGCACCGGAGTTTCCGTCCCATCAATAATTCGGCTGGGCTTCTGCCTGTAGCAGTGCTTGGGGTTCTATGCTGAACGGCCAGAAAGAAATCTATCTTTGTTTGCCAGTCACCTGGCTTGAGCCTGGACAATGCCTCCTTAGCGCTCCGGACGGAACGCTCTGCAAGGCCATTCGACGCAGGGTGGAAAGGCGCAGAGAGGGCATGTTGGATGCCCTCCTCTGCCAAGTATTCCTCAAACTGGGCTGCCGTGAATTGCGGGCTGTTGTCGGACACCAGAGTGTCAGGCAACCCGTGGGTTGCGAATAGGTGGCGCAGGGCTGCGATTACTGCCTCGGCTGTCGTGGATTTCATGAGTATGATCTCCAACCATTTAGAGAAAGCGTCGACAACCACTAGGAAGGTTTGGCCGTGGAAAGGGCCAGCAAAATCAATGTGGATTCTTGACCAGGGCCCTTGGGGTTTTTCCCATTCCCTGACTGGGGCCGTTGGGGGTAGAGGTCTGGACTCTTGGCAAGCCTGGCATTTCCCTACCCTCTCAGCAATCTCTGAGTCCATGAGTGGCCACCACACATAGCTTCTTGCTAGCCCCTTCATCCTTACGATCCCTGGGTGACCCTCGTGGAGGAGGTCCAATACCTTCCCTCAATTTCTCCGGGATTACCACCGATCACCCCATAACAGGCACCCCTTGAGCCGAGAGCTCATCACGTTTTTACAAATTCCTTAAACCGTTCGCCCGGCAGCGGGCCACCCTCTTTGTACGCAACCGAGTACAGTCCTTAACATAATCTCCCGGTATGATGTCCGAGCCACTTCCTTAGATGTGACTGGGCCAGAGTCCAAAGAGTCAATAAGCAGGATGGGCGTCCCCGGAGTGGGGTCTTCGATCGCCCCTGGTAGTGGGCATCTGCTTAACGCGTCCGCATGCCCCACTTCTTTTCCTGGTCGATGCTGCAGCTTGTAAGAATAAGCGGCTAAGAAAATAGTCCATCGGGTCAATCGTGGCGAAAGTGCCACAGGCGTTGGTGATCGCCAGCCAGTATTCCTAACAGCGGTCTGTGGTCAGTCACAATTTCAAAGTCTCGCCCAAAAACATATTCGTGAAATTTTTTTACCCCTGACACAATTGCTAGCGCTTCCTTATCTAACTGGCTATAGTTCCTCTCTGTGGAGGACATCGTTCTGGAGTAGAAGGCTATAGGGGCTTCTGTGCCGTTTGGCAGTCTGTGGCTGAGCACAGCCCCCACCCCGTAAGGGGAGGCATCGCAAACCAGCACTAATGGCAATGAGCTATGATACTGGATGAGCAGGCTGTCGCTCGAGAGCAGGTTTTTTACTGCTTCGAAAGCCCTACTTTCCGACTTTCCCCAAGACCAAACAGTATTTTTCCCTAGAAGCTTATGCAGCGGTTCAGCAACGGTCGCTTTGTTTTTTAAAAAAACCGCGTAAAAATTCACTAGCCCCAGGAATGCCTGTAGCTCTGTTTTGTTTTTGGGCGCTGGAGCCTTTCTGATTGCCTTGACCTTGCTCTCAGTGGGGTGAATTCCTTTCTTGTCTATTCGGTAGCCCAAGAATTCGACGGATTCTACCCCTATCTGGCATTTGTTCACTTTAACCTTTAGTCCGGCTGACCGGAAAATGCCCAGAACTTTTCTCAAACGCTCCCCCAATTCCTCTACGTTTTCGGCTGATATCAATACATCATCGAAGTAGGGAACTACCCCTGGGAGCCCTTGCAGAAGTCGTTCCATCAAATTTTGGAACAGCCCTGGTGCCACACTCACCCCAAATTGTAATCGGGTACACTTGAAGGCCCCCCTGTGAGTTACAATCGTTTGGGCTTCGGCTGTGTTGGCGTCTACGGGCAGTTGTTGGTAGGCTTGAGCCAAGTCTAACTTTGCAAAGACTTGCCCTTGCCCCAAAGAGTGCAGCAAGTGTTGCACCACGGGAACTGGGTAAGCGCTTTTCTGTAAGGCTTTGTTTAGCGTCGCCTTGTAGTCAGCGCAGATTCTAATTGACCCATCTGGTTTTACTGGGGTGACGATTGGCGTCTCCCACTTTGCGTGATCGACTGGCACCAAAATCCCTGATTTATGAGCTTATCTAGCTCCTTGTCAATTTTAGGTTTAAGGGCAAAGGACTCTCCTTGCCTTTAACCTAATGGGAGCTACCTGGGGTCTAAGTTGAAGGAAATAGGGGTCCCCTTGTACTTGCCCAGGCAGTCCTTGAAGACATCTTCGAACTCGTTCATGAGCATGTCTTTCAGATTACAGTCACTTCTGTAGATGCCAGTCACTCCCATGCCCAGTGCACGAAACCAGTCTAGTCCCAACAAACTAGGCAGGGTCCCTTCGACGATCGTGATGGGCAGGGTCTTCTTGTGTGGTCCGTACTCGACTCGGACGGAGGTGGTCCCTCGAACAGGGATTCGATTCCCTTGGTAGTCGTGGACTCGTAGCCGTTGTGTTTGCAGGTGGCGCTTCGCGACTGACGGCAGTGACTTCGCCAAAGTGTCCCAGGACATGATGGTGATCGCTGACCCAGTGTCCACTTCGAGTCGGCACCGTACTCCTTCTATTTTGGGTTTGGTGAAGATCTTCTTCTCCACCCGGGTTGAGGCGCGGCCTATGACCACCGTCGTTTGGTTTGAATCCGCGCCTTTTTTGTTTGAGCCAATCGCGGGTCGCCTTGCCGATCCCGCGCTCTGATTGGCCGATTTGAATTTTCGGCGGGAAGGTTGGGGAGCTCGACAGACTTGAGCTAGGTGCCCTTTCTTCTCGCACCGCCGACATGTTGCGTCCTTGAACTTGCAGCGTTGGCGCTGGTGTTGACCTCCGCAACTTCCGCATTCGTCCCGGTTCTCTTGGCCCCGTTTCTCGGTTCGGCAAACCCCTTCCTCATCCTCACCGTCAGATTCGGTTTGGATCTCTTCTTGGTGCACCGGGGTTGACTTTGTGCTCGCCTTTGGTGTGAGAGGCTTTTGCAGTGTCTCCGCCGCTTGGGTGGACATTTCATGCGCTCTGGCTTCGTCCAGGGCGTTTGCCAGCGTCAGATTGCTTTTCGATAGCAGCCGCCTCCGCAAACGCATGTCTCGGACCCCCCTGATGAGTTGCTCCAGCAGCACCTCGTCCAGGTCTCGGTACCCACAGTCTTTGGAGGCTTTCCGCAGGGCGGCCATGTAGTCGCCTATGGATTCGCCCTCTAGCTGTCGGCGCTCTCCAAATTCAAAACGCCGCACGTATTTGGACGGCGTTGGCGCGAAATGGTTTTTTAGCAGGGTTTGCAGAGTTTGCCACGATACCGATTGTATCGGCGTTGGCTCTGCCAGGGCTTCCGCGATGTCGATGACCTCGGGACCGCAGTGGCTCAAGAAGTATGCCCTTTTGCGGTTGTCTGGAACTCCTTGCAGTTCGTTGGCTTCTAGAAAGCTTTCGAAACGGGTCATATACGTTCCCCATTTCTCTCTAGCCGGGTCAAACGGTGCGGGCGGAGTGTAACTGGCCATCTCCGCTTTTCTGCCCTGTGTTTGCTGGGTTCGGTTCTTTCGTGCTTCAGCTCGGTTCTGGTGCTCCTTAGCCTCGAGATCCCATCTTCGTCGCCAGTGTTAAGTTCGGGAAGTAACGAGGCTGGAGACCAGGGTAGTGACAACAGCTCTTTAATATATGGTGAACCCAGCAACCTGGCTGGGGAAAAACAACCCTTTATATACTGTTCAACCGGCGGCTTCAACCAATCAGCAACGTGCTTGTTTCCCGCCAAAATATTTAAAGATACATAACACTCTTCCTCTACTGCAGGAGCATTCTTTTAAATATGCGTACAAGGGCTCAAAAAAAAAATGCAGGTATTTAAGATGAGCATTTTGACGCTTTTGACTTGGCTTTCGGCATTCAGCAGATCATCCTAAAGAGATTCTATATAGTTCCCCGAACCTGCCTTGCTGCTAGGGTCTTGATTTGTATGTTGTGCAAATCCAGGATTAGTCACCTTGGAAAGACCACGGTGTTGAAAAGATAGCTAAGAAATGTAAAAAAGAAAGCAGAAATACTGCTAACTACAGTATTAGATCTGCTGGCTGCGATTGCTAGAAGTTGTCATTCAACAACATATGAAACAGGGCTGTCTGCAGGTAGAAGGCCAAAGAAGTCCAGATGGTGGCCAACTTGTGGGCCAAAGGCTCATCCCTTGTTGATACATAAAAAAGAGTTGGACATGATGGAGAGAAGACCAAAAAAATTGGTATTATGCAACACGAGGAAAATCTGGTAAAGCAAATTAAAGATCAAAACCAATCGCATATTAAAAGGCTATATAATGCGTTGATAGAAATAGATTCAGAAGCGGAATTAGTTAAGAACTGTATGATAAAATGGGCACAAAATATTCAACAACCTATAATGATGGAAACATGGGAAACAATATGGGTTAGAAATGTTAAATTTACGCAAACCCAAAACTTGAGAGAAAATTTTTATAAAATGTTTTATAGATGGCACCTAGATCCAAAAAAATTGGCGTGTATGTATCCGAATTTGCAGGCTAAATGTTGGAGATGTGATTGTAATGATGCTACTTATTATCATATATGGTGGACTTGTAAAAAAATCAAAGCATTTTGGATTAAAATTTGGTGGATTATGCAAAATATTTTGAAGACGAAGATAAAATTTACCCCACAATTGTTTTTATTGGGTATAATTACAGACTGTACATCAATAGAGACTAAATTAATTTTAAACTTAATATCAGCAGCCAGACTACTGGTGGCATAATACTGGAAGAAGGAACAACTGCCTACTATTAAGAATGGACACTAAAAGTAATGAACTTAGCAGAAATGGCAAAAATTTCAGCATATTTGAAAGACTATTCACAAGAAAGATATATAGTGGAATGGAAAAGATGGATAGAATATATTCAAAACAAATATCTGACTAAAAAGTATCAAATAGCATATGAATGACTAGAAAGTAATAATTGTATTTGTATACAGTATTCTTTTTTTTAATCTTTTTTTATATGAAATAAGAGAGTTATGGTTGTAGGGGAGGGATGGGAGTTTATGAATAATTAGCGTATTTTAGCTTATGATTGGTAAATGCTATACCCTGCATTTGCTCTGGGAAGTCGGGGGGGAGTGGGGTTGGGTGAAGGGGGGGTGGGAGGTGGAGGGAGGAGGAGGGTAATTATTTGTTAAAACTGTGGTAAAACTTTTTAATAAAAAAAAAAGAGTTGGACATTTGTCATTCAGTAGAGTAGCCTAATAGTGATGATGGCCTAATAGCGAAGATACTTGCCTCCCACTTGGAAGGTTGAGAGTAGCATGAGATGTTTCTCTCTTAAGATGCAAAGAGAAAATATCTGCTGAGAACTCCATGTAGGTGTCAGGAAGGGCATCCACCAGTTCTATCAGTTCTATCAGTTCTATCAGCTCAGTTCTATCCAGTCGCCCAAACTGTATCCTAAATAGGGCCTACAGAGTTATAAAAAGGGAGTATTTTATTATCTTTCAGTAGGGTCTGCCATCTTGACCTTTTCAACTCATTCCTCCATGAATGCCCTCTTGTGAAGGACCAAAAGTTCCTTTCCAAACTTTATAAGATCAATTTTAGCTTCAAATGCTAGTTGTGCCATACAAACAGAATACTAATTTCTTCACCTCAGTTCTCAGTGTCAAACTCAATTTCACTGAGGGCCACATCAGTGTTGTGTTTAACCTTGGGGAGGGGGGCGGGTTAGGCATGGCAGGGTGGGCGTGGCCAGCTCAATATTACTTGCGTTGGGGGCACCTGTGGTGATCCCGAGCTCCATTTTCTACTGCAACTCTCTGCCGGCAAAAATGGTGCTCAGGTAGAGCTGCATGAAGCCCTTCCAAGCTCCATTTTCGCTGGCAGAGGCACCGCTGGCTGGTCCTTTGCTGTTTCCAGGGCAGCCCCAAGGGCCAGATTTAAGCACCCTACAGGCCAGATCCAGGTCCCGGGCCACGAGTTTGACACCTCTGGTGTACAGTATGTGCTTATCTACTGGGGAAAAAAGTGCTCCTTTACACTGTTCTCTTCTCACTGTTGCAATGTATTGGATGCAAGTTTTTTGTTATTATTTTTATAAAAGAATTCCAGAGTCGGAAGTGATAAAAAAAAGTCAAAATTCTCCCAGTTCAACCCTTGGTTCACTCACTTCATTCTGTGCACTTTGCCTGCAAAGAAAGACAAACCTGATTCCAAACTGTTCTGAAGAGCGACAATTGCTTTACACGTGTACTTCGTAGATGCTATGAAACGTGTTGCTATTTTAAGAATTTTATTCAAAGGAACTCTCCCTTAAGGCCTAGGTAATTAGCAATTTATGGGTGACAATCTCTATGGCAACAAAGTATTTTTCATTCAAGGACTGAAAGATATTTGAAAATAAGGTTGTTTATTGTCATTTAAGGGAAAGCTGCCCCAAAGGGCACTAAAACATCAGCACCAAGATGCTGAACCAGCTTGAAAGATTTCATAATTGGCTGTCTGGGTTGATGTGCATGAATACACAGCCCTCCGTCTATCAATATATCTGGCAACGTGGCCCTTTAAAAGACAGCAAAACAAAGATCTCCGAACAGAATAGAAGCGTATGAGCAGTCTAGAACAGTGATGGAGAACCCTTGGGGTTCAGCATGTCAAAAATTGCCTAACATGATTCTACTGGTGTGTCACACATACCGTACATACCGGCAGAAACAAATATTTACCTCCTTTTTTGTTGTAAAAAACATAAAATAAATACAGTCCAATTATGTAGGGTGCTATGCATTATATAAAGAAATGTCAAATAATTACCGAACTGAAATATGAGTAAAACACTCATTTTCAGAATCACGGTCGAGAAAAGTATGTCACCCAAGATGTTGTGACATTGTTGTACCTCGTCCTCCCTCCTCTCCTCAGCCGGGCCCCTCCCGTCTACACCCGGGCCTGTTATCAGACTCAGAGTCTGATAATGAAGATGAACAGCCTGTCATGCCTCCAGCTCCCAGCCCTGGCCCCATGCCCGGACAGGATGTCAGGAATGAACAAACAAACCTCACTACTACAGCGTGTGAGCAGGGAGCCAGCCACGTGCTGGAATTACCGACAGCAGATTCAGCTGAAGAGAATTCACAGTGGGAGGATCCTCGCTTCTGGAGATGTGAGAGGCGACGCCAGCAGAAGGAAGGGAGGGGCAGGCCTGGATAAATGCTGAGTCATGGAGCCACACCCCACAGCCTATATAAAGGACCTGCTTGTGGCATTCCAACCTTGAGTCAAGCAAAGGCTCATCTAGTTTGCTGAAGTCACAACTTGGACTCCTGCCTACCCTGAGAAACCTGGAAGGAATTTGGCAAAGCTGCAGAGGCTTCGTTGCCCCACTTGATACGGATTTCCTAGAACCGGTCGTCGGAGAGGGAGGGGGACACGACAGACATGTTATGTTTGACATGAGTCCATAGGTTTGCTGTCACTGGTCTAGAACTACATAGGAAGGAAGGAAATACTATGGACAATAATGAGGTGGCATCTAATGCATGCTTCTCCATCTCTCTCTCCCTCTCCCTCTCCCTCTCCCTCCCTCCCCCACAGGATTGATGTTCTATAAAAAATAGGGATGTGATAATGGATGAAATTGTTTTTATGTACTTTCCACAAAGTATTGCTTGTTTTTTGTCTTTGTTTTGATTTTTTTTTCACTGCAAACCACCTTGATTTGGTAACCTTATTATATCAATGACAGGAGAAGGAAGTAAATCCATTTCGAATCATACCACTTCAGACTGAACCTGAGGGTTCATGTGATGGTGGGATCTTCCAAACGAATTATGAAATTCCTTCACTATGTTCACAAACTTTATTGATAAGCAAGACCTTCCACTTAAAATCATCCCATCCCAGCAGGCATAACCAGTAAAAGATCAGGTTTGTGATCTAGAGACCCTAGAGCAAGGGTGTCAAACTGGCAATCCATAGGCCGGATGTGTCACATGCAGGCCATGCCCACCCCAGCTCCATGAAGGGAAAAAAATGTTGCGATATGTCATGTGACGGCAATGTGACATGGCAAGTTTGACACCCATGTCCTAAACTTAATAATTTAGAAAAGGGGTGTCAAATTCGCAGCCCACAGGCTGGATGCATCATGTGCTGGCCACACCCATGCCCAGTTTAGCGAAGGGGGAAAAAGTTGCGATACAAAGTCATGACAATGTGAGTTTGACACCCCTGGCTTAGAAGAAGAAATGGAGGCTGAAGCTTAAAGAGCCTTCGTCCAGCTGTGCCTGATATGCCAATTGCAACTGCACCTAGCATAGGAGGACCTGGCTACAGTGACTCATGCCATCCGGCTGGACTACTGCCGTGCGTTTGCCATGAATCTGCCCTTATAAGGGAGAACCTGCAACTGGTCCAGAGTGTAGCAGCCTGAGCATATACTGCTTCTTGGAGTTGGGAGCATAAAATGGCAATCCTGAATGCCCTGTAGTGGTTGTCGATTGATTTCTGTATACTTTTAAAGTTCTGGTGTTGACTTATCAAGGACTTCATGACTTGGCACCTGGGTATCCGCAGGACTGCCTTCTCCAAGCAGAATCAGGTCTAATAGCTCTTGTCAGGAACAGCTGCTAGTTTTCAGTGCCAGGATTACTGGCTGCTGGCCAGCAAGATGGCATGCTGGATGCCTGCCATGGTTCAGTGGTATGCAACATTCAGGCAGAAGTTTTAGAAGCCAAGAAGCCTTTCTTACCTATAGCTAAAGACGTCCACTGTAACATAGTCAAAGGTTTGGCACAGGAATCCAATAAACAAATGACAAATCCAAGAGAAAAGACCCAAGAAATGTTGAGGTGGAATTTGGAGTTCAAAACATGGCCTAGCAAAGTAAAGGCCACACAGCAGTGGTGAAATGCTACCAGTTCACACCAGTTCTGGCGAACCAGTAGCGGCGGGAGTGCAAGGCTCTGCCCACCCGCCCAGACGTCAATACTGCTGTGAGGTTTTAACCAGGAAGTAACCTGATTTTGATCCTCTGTGCATATGCAGAAGGCTTTGCGCATGCGTAGAGGGTCCAAAAATCACATGTGACAATGGTGGTGCACGCACTTCTGAACCGGTAGGGAAGGTAAGTAGATTTCACCCCTGCTGCAGAGCTGAGACTTGAATAGTTGTTCTTGGTGTTTTCGCTCACAGAGGGAGGCCAATACAGGTAGTTGTTGGTTTATGACCACAATTAAGCCCTAAAATTTCCATTGCTAAGCAAGACAGTTGTTAAAATGTGGAGTTTTGGTCCACATTTATGGCCTTTCTTCTTATGGCTGTTAAGTGAATCAATTCAGTTGTTCTTGGTAACACGGTTGTGAAATGCATCTGGCTTTCCCATTGATTTTGCTTGTCAGAAGGTCGCGAAAGGGGATCATGTGACCAGAGGACGTTGCGATTGTCATAAAGGTGAGTCAGTGGTCAGGTGTCTGAATTTTGGTCATGTGACTGTGGGGATGCTGCAATGGTCTTGAGTGTGAAAAACAATCATAAGTCACTTTTTTCAGTGCCATTGTAACTTCAAACAGTCACTAAACTAATAGTTGTAAGTCCATGGGCCGAAAATGGCTGAAAAACGGGCTGAAAATGGGCCATGCAGCCTGTTTTGAGCTGGCAGAGTGCTGCAGGAGACATTGGTGGGAAGGTAACAGCACTCCATGCGCCTTCAGCGTATAGTCATTCCTTACCACATGACCAATGAGACGTCTTTGGACAGCACTGGCTCTTCGGCTTAGAAACAGAGATGAGCACCACCCCTAGAGGTGGAAATGACTAGCACACATGTGTGGGGGAACCTTTACCTTTACCTTATATATTAAGGTTACGCTAAAGGGAAGTGTAATGGCAAAAAGTTTAGGAACCTTGGTATAAATAGAGTTGGATGAATTTGTTCTGTCCCCCCTTCCACTTCACGGAGAAACGCGAGTTTCACAGTCCTTTTATTGACACAGACCTGATTCTTCTGTTGGAAGCACAAGACTTGGCAGCAACCGTGCAGAGGCCTGCCAAGTTCTGAAGTCTTAATCTTGGACAGAGATAAAAGCACTCGTGTCCCAGTTCTTTTGCCAAGCTTACAGGAAAGAAAGGCCTTTAATTCCAGAGTGACTGAACTGCAACACACGCTGGGTAGTTTTTTGTCCGTCACAAATCCCAACGGCAGCTCCACCCACTTTTATCCCCTATGGGGTGTGGCTCCATGACTCAGCACTCTCTGAGCCTGCTGCACCTTTTCCTCTGTTGCGCATGCTTATCTTTATGTCGCTGCCTCGGGTCGATCCAGGAGTGATCGTCAGCAGCTGGGACTTGAGGTGTTGCCTGGGAGGAGGAGGGTGCAGGAGAGGGAGGCCTTGTCAGTTCCTCCTCCTGGCCTGCAGCTGGAACTTGGGGCGGTGCCAGTGAGGAGGGTCCTGGCGAGGGAGGCCTTGCTGGCTTCTCTCCCTCACTCTCCGAGTCACTCTCCTCCATGAGGGCAGGCTCGGGGGCCAGAACCATAACAGAATTGGGTCCCTAGATACGTGTTCCTAATCACAATGATGGAAATATATGCTATGATATTGCAACATAACTCCAGTCCTTTGGAACTTGCACCCTAATGTCAGAAAAAAGGACATAAAGAGCAGAGTTTTCCCTGTGAGGTCCAGGGGGAGCGGGATGACCCGTTGCAGGGACGTGCTGAGGAGTTTAACGGTTATCTATACGATAAAATCGTTCAGCTTCGGGACGGTCTGGACCAAAATTGTGGCGATTCGGACGGGGCGTCTGAGGGCAGTCTTGGTGATATTGTTTGGGATGAGTTTCACCCTGTGGCTCCCGAGGACATGGACAGGTTGCTGGGTAGATTGAATGCCACCACGTGTTTACTGGACCCGTGCCCCTCCTGGCTGGTGCTGGCCACTCAGGAGGTGACACGAGGCTGGCTCAGGGATTCTGGCGCTTCTTTGGTGGAGGAGTCTTTCCGGCCGCCTTGAAAGAGGCGGTGGTGAGGCCCTCCTCAAGAAGCCTTCCTGGACCCGGCTGTTTTAGGTAATTATCGTCCGGTCTCCAACCTTAAGCCCGGCGAAGGTTGTAGAAATATGGTGGCATATCAGTTTCCCCTGCACCTGGAGGAAACTGTCTATCTAGACCCGTTCCAGTCCGGCTTCCGGCCCGGTTACAGCACTGAGACGGCTTTGGTCGCGTTGGTGGATGATCTCTGGAGGGCCAGGGATAGGGGTTGTTCCTCTGCCCTGGTCCTATTAGACCTCTCAGCGGCTTTCGATACCATCGACCATGGTATCCTGCTGCGCCGGTTGGAGGGATTGGGAGTGAGAGGCACCGTTTATCGGTGGTTCTCCTCCTATCTCTCCGACCGGTCGCAGACGGTGTTGGCGGGGGGGCAGAGGTCGGCCCCCCGGCGCCCCACCTGTGGGGGGGCGCCGGGGGGGGTTCTCTCGCCCCCTCTGTTCAACATCTACATGAAGCCGCTGGGTGAGATCATCAGTGGCTTCGGTGTGAGGTACCAGCTGTACGCTGATGACACCCAGCTGTACTTTTCCACACCGGGCCACCCCAATGAAGCTATCGAAGTGCTGTCCCGGTGTCTGGAAGCCGTACGGGTCTGGATGGGGAGAAACAGGCTCAAGCTCAATCCCTCCAAGACGGAGTGGCTGTGGATGCCGGCATCCCGGTACAGTCAGCTGAGTCCACGGCTGACTGTTGGGAGCGAGTCACTGGCCCCGATGGAGAGGGTGCGCAACTTGGGCGTTCTCCTGGATGAACGGCTGTCTTTTGAAGACCACCTGACGGCCGTCTCCAGGAAAGCTTTCCACCAGGTTCGCCTGGTGCGCCAGCTGCGCCCCTTTCTAGACCGGGATGCCTTATGCACAGTCACTCACGCCCTTGTGACGTCTCGTCTGGATTACTGCAATGCTCTCTACATGGGGCTCCCCTTGAGGGGCATCCGGAGGCTTCAGTTAGTCCAGAATGCAGCTGCGCGGGTGATAGAGGAGCCTCGTGGCTCCCCCGTGACACCTATCCTGCGCAGGCTGCACTGGCTACCTGTGGCCTTCCGGGTGCGCTTCAAGGTGTTGGTGAACGTCTTCAAAGCGCTCCATGGCATAGGGCCGGGATATCTACAGGACCGCCTGCTGCTACCGAATACCTCTCACCGACCCGTGCGCTCTCACAGAGAGGGACTCCTCAGGGTGCCGTCGGCGCGACAGTGTCGTCTGGGGACGGCCAGGGGGAAGGGCCTTCTCTGTGGGGCTCCGCCCTCTGGAGCGAACTCCCCAGGACTCCGTCAACTTCGGACCTCCGAACCTTTCGTCATGAGCTTAAACTCACCTATTCATCCGCGCTGGACTGGGTTAGTTTTTAAACTTATGGGTTTTTAATGGGTTTTTATTCTAAATTTTAATCGTGGCCAATTTAATAAGTTTTTTAATTATATTTTAATCGTATTTATATTGTATTATTTTGTATTTTTTATCAGGCTGTGAACCGCCCTGAGTCCTTCGGGAGAAGGGCGGTATAAAAATTTAAATAATAAATAAAATAAATAAAAATGCACATTTCATTACTTTATTTTCCTCGATACTTCCATAGATATCTATGACTGACCCCAGCAGATATCATGGCAAAATGCAATTGCCGAGCATTCATACAAAGAGAAAAAATGTGAAGCATTAATTCTGATGCTTTACAGAACCTTCCTAGACCTTACGTTGAGTAGAACTCAAGACTTTTGTTGTCAGATTCCAGCCTGACAGATCCACTGCAGATACATCCATGTTGGCATCCCTTTCCAAGATTGTTCGGTGCAGAGTCACTGGTGGACTAAAGTGGATGGAAAGTGCATATTCCTAACCATAAATTTAATTTAAAATTTAAAAATTGCTTTGTCCAACACCCTCCAATCTATGGGCTAAACTGGGGCTGTCTCAAACTTAAAGCTGCAACAGTTTCTTCCCTTAGTAATATTGTTTGGGTTGAAGTCTTCATGCATGCTAGCAATTCAAGAGTGGCTGTCCCACCGAGCTCTCTTATCAGAGGAAGAAAGAAAGGTCAATGAAACAAATGAGATAAGCTTGAGAATTATGATCTGATTTGGTTCTCTTGTACTGAGTGTTTCTGAGCTGCTGAAGGCTTGCTGATATGGGTCAGCTGTTCTACTCTGAGATAATTATTTCCTCATGTTTTCCTTTTGTTCATTTTTAACAGGCTTTTTTTATTTTATGATCTCTGTCTTATTCTCTTTGATTCTCTTATTTGGACTGTGTGGATTCATAAATCTGCCCTGGCTTTGCTTGCCTGGGAGCCACCAGCCAAATGAAAGTGTGAGACAGGCAGATGGGGAAGCATGTCAGAGTCGCAGCATATTGGTTGAATGGTTGATTATTCAGCAGGGACAGAATATTTCAACAACCCCTGCTGTGAAATCAATTCCCATTGAACCACTAAAAAAAAAAGTGTTAAAAGAGATGGACAGTTGATTTCAACTGGGATGGCAGGGAGGACATTTCCCAAGTGGGTATCACCGCAGCAAAGTCTTTTGCAGATCCTAGTAAATTAAACCTCTGGACAGCTTTTGTTGACTTTTTCAGTTCTGGTGCTCTCCAGCTTTTAAGGACTGTAGCATCCAGGATTTCAAGACAGAGTAGACAGAAGGAGGATTATATGGCCATGATTTTACCTTCATTGCCAGGGATAAGAAGGAGGACTTTGTGGATTTTCTGGCTCATGGAGTGAAACAGCTGAGCTGGGTTTGATATGAATAGATGATGATAGATAGATAGATAGAAAGAGAGAGAGAGAGAGAGAGAGAGAGAGAGATGAATACATAGAGAGATACATAGATAGATAGTACATAGATAGATAAGATAGAGGTAGGTAGATAGATGAGAGAGAGAGAGAGAAGAGAGAGAGAGAGAAAGAGAGAGAGATATACATAGATGGATACATAGAGAGATACATAGATAGATGGTACATAGATAGATGAGGTAGGTAGATAGATGATAGATAGATAGATAGATAGATAGATAGATAGATAGATAGATAGATAGATAGATAGATAGAAAGAATAACATTTATTGTCATTTTTTACTGTGGGTGCACTGACACACATTAAAAATGAAATTCTGTTGCCTGTTATCAAAAGTATACACATCCATAACACACATATAGACATACTGTATACATAATATATGTATATACCTACACCCTTACATATAAATATTAATCACTGTCCATCTTGAATACATATTGGAAAGAGGTAGTTTGAGAGTTCACAATGTTGATACCATATGGAACAAAATCTGCATGTTCTGCTTCAGATGCCACAAAGCCTCCCCCCAGAAGCTAACAAGGAAAACAGGTTGTGAAGAGGATGTGACAATCCAGACAATCCTGCAGACCCTGCTCAAACAATGCTATGTGCTATGTCCTAGATAGAAGAGAGTGAACTGCCAATAATCTTTTCTACCATCCTCACCACTCTCTGCACTGCCTTCCTGTCCAAAGCAGTAATGCTTCCAAACCAGACTGTAATGCCACATGACAGGATGCTCTCGATCATCTTTCAATAAAAAGTGGTACGGATCAGTGGTGAGTTTCCCCCGATTCGGACCGGTTCTTGCAAACCGGTAGTAAAACCAAGGGAGGATCCGCCCACCCACCCCCAACGTCATCAGGAAGTTTCTACGCGATCTCACTGCAAAACGGTAGTAAAGGTAAGTAGAACCCACCGCTGGTATGGATAGGCCTTGATGTAGGCAGATGGAAAGGAATATGTGCTGGTCCTCTGTCTCAGGCAATAAAATATTTTATATTGGCCGTAAGAAGATATGGCATAAAACACAATGTTCTAAGCCAGGGAAATCACAGTGGGACCAGGGGAAACACTCTAACTCCAGACTCTCTTAATGTCCCACTTATTTATTTACTTTTACATTATGTGCACAGGTGTGTATTCCAGTTCTGTTTCCCTTCCCCCAATACTCCCAGCAAAGAGTCCGTCAGAGGCCTTCCTTTTTTCCTTTTATTTACATAGATACATGTCCTGGCCACGTCTACCCACGGGCCTGCCAAGTTTCTGGAGATAACGAGGAAATTATAGATAAGGCCAGAATTACTCACGAATATATTCTTCCCTCCATTGAAACAGTTAGCTCGCGCCAATTCATTAGCTCGCGCCAACTCATTACTTTGTCCAAGACAAAAAACCAGGAAGTCCCGCCTCCTATTTATAGTCTCTGCAGATGTCACTGCATGACAATTATGACTTGGCTTTGTCCCAACTCTTCCGCTGCTGCGCACGGCGATCCCGTCTACGTAATCTTGCATCACTCCAAAACTGTTCTTGGGGCGTTGCCAAATCAGAAGGAGGCTCCATGGAATCAGGCTGTGCCGGCCCCTCCTCCTCCCTTTGAGTGGGTGCCAGGGAGGGAAAGGGCTCAAGAGAAGCAGGGCTGGCCAGGTCTTCTCCCTCACTTTCTGAATCATCCGAGTCCAGGAGTCCGGGTCCAGGAACCTGGGTCACAACAATTCCGTTCTGCTCTTTGAAAGGAAGGAACTGGTCTGTCGCATCATCACATGTATTTTTGAGAACGTTCCACAGCACTAAGATGGACCCCATAGGTTTGACAGATGGCTGGAGAATAGTTGTTTGTATATAAATATACCCACTTACCCAAACTATAAACAAAAATAAGAGGAAGAGAAGTAGCAGGTATCTTTCTAATAAACTGATGTTTAGTGATTGATTCCATCATCACATGGGGCTCCCCTTGAGATGCACTCGGAGGCTTCAGTTGGTCCAGAACGCAACTGCGCGGGTGATAGAGGGAGTTCCACGTAACTCCCATGTAACACCTCTCCTGCGCAGACTGCACTGGCTACCTGTTGCCTTTCGGGTGCATTTCAAGGTTCTGGTTATCACCTTTAAAGCGCTCCATGGCTTGGGACCTGGGTACTTACGGGACCGCCTGCTGTTACCTCATGCCTCCCACCGTCCCGTACGCTCTCACAGAGAGGGACTTCTCAGGGTGCCGTCCGCCAAACAATGTCGGCTGGCGACCCCCAGGGGAAGATCCTTCTCTGTGGGGGCTCCTACTCTTTGGAATGAACTTCCCCCTGGTTTACGCCAAATATCTGACCTTCGGACCTTTCGCCGCGAATTGAAAACGTATTTGTTTATTCACGCGGGGCTAGCTTAAACTTTTTAAACTGTTTAGTTTTTAAATTTTAAATTCTATTTATATTTTAAATTTGGGGTTTTTAGATTTTAATTATTTTAATTTTTCGGTCAATTGTGTAATATGTTTCTTAATTTAGTTTTTAATATTGTATATTGTGTATGTTTTTAGTCTGGCTGTACACCGCCCTGAGTCCTTCAGGAGAAGGGCGGTCTAGAAATTCAATAAATAATAATAAAATAATAATAATAATAATAATCTGTGGCTATAGTTATGTACGTGGGCATATGCCTTCCAGCAACTTTCCACAAGAATATCATCACACGTGCTCAAAATTACAGTTGTACCCATCAGCCCCAAACAATTGGAGGCAATAAAAGAAGAAATCTATAAAGGTAGCCCTTGACTTATGATCACAATTGAACCCAAGATTTATGGTGCTAAATGAGATGGTGATTAAATGAATTTTGCCCCACTTTATGACCTCTCTTGCCACAGTTCTTAAGCAAATCACTGCAGCTGTTGTTAGTAACACAGTTCTTCAGTGAATCCAGCTTCCCCATTGACTTTGCTTGTCCAAAGGGGGATCGTGTGATCCCAGGACACTGCAACCGTCATAAATATGAGTCAGTTGCCAAGCATCTGAGCTTTGATCATATGACCATGGGGGTGCTGTAATGGTCGTAAGTGTGAAAAATGGACATCAGTGACTTTTTTCAGTGCCAGGGTCACTAAATGAACTGTTGTAAGTCGAGGACTTCCTGTGGACACATATAATTTTAATTATGCAGAATGTACTATGAGCTGCAGTGGCTCAGTGGTTAGAGCACAATACTGTAGGCTTCTGCTGATCACCGGCTGCCAGCCATTTGGCAGATCGAATCTCATCAGGCTCAAGGTTGACTCAGCCTTCCATCCTTCCAAGGTCGGTAAAATGAGGCTGACTCTGTAAAACCGCTTAGAGAGATGAAGCAGTATATAAATCTAAGTGCTATTGCTATTGCTATACGAACAATGATATCAGTATGAATCTTCTATTCATGTAAAGATGGGGTGGGGTGGCATATCAGTGAACTGAAAGGGAATGATACAGAGGTGGGTTTCAGCAGGTTCTGACCAGTTCTGGAGAACCAGTAGTGGCAATTTTGAGTAGTTCAGAGAACCGGTAGTAAAAATTCTGACTGGCCCCGCCCCCATCTATTCTCTGCCTCCCTGATGATCAGGAGGAAATGGGGATTTTGCAGTAACCTTCCCCTGGAGTGGGCTGGGAAAGGTGAATTTACAGTATCCTTCCCCTGCCACGCCTACCAAGCCACACCCACAGAATCGGTAGTAAAAAAATTTGAAACCCACCACTGGAATAATAGTGTTGTGTCTTGTCCGCTCTCACCGCAGCCGGGGTCTGCTTATCTGCTCCCGAACACGGAGGAATGTATGCCTCCCGGCCCCAGTTCTGGCTCCATGCCCAGACAAGCTGCAGAGGAGGGGGCACCTCCCGGTCCCAGCCCTGGCTCCATGCCCAAGCAGGCTGCAGAGGAGGGAGCATCCCCCGGCCCCAGCCCTGGCTCCATGCCCAGGCAAACGGAGCAGCTAGACCCCTCCCCCTCCTCCACAGCATGTGAGCCTGAGGAAAGTTTACTTCCAACAACAGCTGATTGGAGTGACCCTCGCATCAGAAGATTGGATAGGCGGAGGCAACAGAAGGAAGGGAGGGGCAGGCCTTAATGAGTGCTGAGTCATGGAGCCACACCCCGTGGCCTATATAAAGGATCTGCTTTCTGGCAGTCTCTGAGTCAGGCAAAGTCGAACTTATCTTGCTGAAGTCACTTACTGGTCTCCTGCCTGCTCTGAGGACTTTGCTAGGACTTTGGGCAGAGCTGCAGAGGCACGCCTGATTCGGATTTCCCTGACCCGGCCATCAGCGGAGGAGTGGGACACGACAAATAGTGTAAGAAAGGGCTTGTTTCCAAACAGGCTACTTGGGAAGTAGACTGCAGGAATGGAAGGATCACTTTTTGCTCCTTAAAAGTTCCCGGAACAAGGTCCCCAAGAAGGCTAATGAGATCAAGGATTGGCCTCTTGCATGGATCTCTCTTTTAGACAAGCATTTGCTTTCCTAGGCATTTGATTAGGGTTATTATTGTAGGATAGGACTACCACATTTCTGCTGCAAAAACCTGAACTGACTGCAGGAGAGTTATCCGTAGTTCTTTGCTGCCATCTAGTGAATTTTTGGGGTGGTGTTTTTTTTCCCCCATTCCTTATAGTAGCCATAATTCAAAGAGAAAGTATCGGTTAATATACTGTATGGTATGGGGTGGTCTTCTGTATAACTAGCTGCTTGAAAAGAGAAGGAAGCTCTTTTTTGTAATAATTTAAAGAAATAAGGCTTTATCTTAAAAGGAGAAATCAACTCTTATCCATATAATGTTGAGAGGGTTTGTAATATGAATTTTCCCTCGTTAGGCAGGTGCTACATAAAAAGCAGAAACTATTTTTATTTAGAATAGAATAGAATAGAATAAAATAGAATAGAATAGAATAGAATAGAATAGAATAGAATAGAATAGAATAGAATTTTTATTGGCCAAGTGTGATTGGACACACAAGGAATTTGTCTTGGTGCATATGCTCTCAGTGTACATAAAAGAAAAGATAAGTTCATCAAGGTACAATATTTACAACACAATTGATGGTCAATATATCAATATAAATCATAAGGATTGCCAGCAACAAAGTTATAGTCATACAGTCATAAGTGGAAAGAGATTGGTGATGGGAATGATGAGAAGATTAATAGTAGTGCAGATTTAGTAAACAGTTTGACAGTGTTAAGGGAATTATTTGTTTAGCAGAGTGATGGCCTTCGGGGAAAAAACTGTTCTTGTGTCTAGTTGTTCTGGAGTGCAGTGCTCTATAGCGTCGTTTTGAGGGTAGGAGTTGAAACAGTTTATGTGCTGGATGTGAGGGATCTGCAAATATTTTCATGGCCCTCTTCTTGATTCGTGCAGTATACAGGTCCTCAATGGAAGGCAGGTTGGGAGCAATTATTTTTTCTGCAGTTCTAATTATCCTCTGAAGTCTGTGTCTTTCTTGTTGAGTTGCAGAACCGAACCAGACAGTTATAGAGGTGCAAATGACAGACTCAATAATTCCTCTGTAGAACTGAATCAGCAGTTCCTTGGGCAGTCTGAGCTTACTGAGTTGGCGCAGAAAGAACATCCTTTTTTGATGATGTTTTTGATGTTAGCTGTCCATTTTAGCATGACATCAGCTGAGTTGTACTTTTCCCTTACAAGAATTCATTGTTTACACATTGTAATAATAAATCTAAGGAGGCAAACAGACCCAAAGAGAGTCGGTATATGCAAGAGAGAAAGAAGATATGGGTTTTTGAAATACGCACCGTCCTGAAGAAAGCAACACTAGATGGCAGAAGAGCATTCTTTTCTGCTCTTACCAATGGGACTTTTTGCAAAAAGAAGAAGGAATGGATAGTAGGGATGGCGTATCTGGACTGCCAAATTTCAGGCAATACCTAGATGGCAGCAGTAGCTTTGATCCTCTCTGATAACATGTGGCAAAATTTTTATTAATTTTTTTGTTTATTTTTTTTATTTATTTATTTCGTCAAGCATGTATTTGATAACAGATACAAGTATAAACATGATTATGAATACGAATGAATGGGGACGGTAGGCACGCTAGTGCACTTATGCACGCCCCTCACAGACCTCTTAGGAATGGGTCCACAGTAGACAGTCTTAGGTTAAAGTTTTGGGGGTTTGGGGAAGAAACCACAGAGTAGTACATTCCAGGCACTGACCACTCTGTTACTGAAGTCGTATTTTCTGCAATCAAGTTTGGAGTGGTTTACCATGAGTTTATATCTTTTGTGTGTTCTTGTGTTGTTTTGGTTGAAGTATTCATTGACCGGTATGACATGGTAGCAGATGATTTTATGTACTACACTTAGGTCTGACTGAAGACGACGAAGTTCTAAGCTGTCTAAGCCCAAAATTTCAAATCTGGTGGCATAAGGTATTTTGTTGCGAGCAGATGAATGGAGGACTCTTCTCGTGAAATATCTCCAGATTGTTCGATTGTATTAATGTCCGATATGCAGTTTGAGTTCCAGACAGATGAGCTGTATTCAAGAATTGGTCTAGCAAAAGTTTTATATGCCTTAGTAATAGTTCAATATTACCGGAGAAGAAGCTATGCAAGATTAGGTTAACAACTCTTAATGCTTTTTTGGCAGTGCTAACAGCTCTGTCACTTAGATCATTTGAGATGAGTACTCCAAGGTCTTTGAGGGTCGTTTACTAGGTCGTATCTGCCCAGCTTTTATTTTGTTTTATTTTGTGTTCTGATATTTTTTTTGTCAATGTGTAAGACAGAGCATTTGTTGGTTGAGATTTAGAGTTGCCAATTGTTTGACCATTCTGACTCATAGTCATAAAAATACCGCTTTTGTGCAACTAAGATATAGCAATCTTAACATTAAAAATGGGCAGTTACCATATTTTTCGGTCTATAAGATGCACTTTTCCCCCCACAAAAGGGGTGGAAATGTCTGTGCGTTTTAGAGTGAATATTGCTGAAGCCCCACCCACCCACTAGCCTCTGCCTCCCAGCAATTTACCTCCTTGAAGCAAAGAGCAAGCAACCTGGTCAGCTTCAGCACAGCCTGATTTAGCACGAACAGCTGATTGGCAGTTGGATTGGCCTCCCAGAATACTGCCAAACAGCTATTCCAGGCAGTGGGGATTACCGACACCCATTGCCACTGACACCGCCAATCACCTCCGTCGGCGCCCATTGCCGCCTCCTCATATCCCATTTTTGGCCTCCATGTGTCCCGTTTTTGGCCTCCACACATCCCATTTTTGGCCCATTCCAGGCGGTGGTGATTGCTGCTGCCACCACCCATCACCACCGCCACCCATCACCGCCAATCGGCTGATGTCTGTTTGCTGCAAGGAGGCAAAGTGCTGGGAGGCAGAGGCAGAATTTTTTTTTTCTTGTTTTCTTCCCCAAAATCTAGGTGCATCTTATGGTCCGGAGAGTCTTATAATGTGAAAAATATGGTATTTGTTTGTTTATTTGCAATGGTGGCAGTTTTGGGTGGTGTGTAATGCTTCTGTAAATGCTGTCTCTTTGTATTGACTCATGTGCGTATGTATAATTGCCGATACAGATAGAGATATAGCATCTATATAGAATCTACTATAAATATAGATCAATATAGTATCTACATCGTATTTACTATATTTAGATATAGAATCTATTCTAGGATCTACCTAGATGCAACAGAGAGAAAGAGAGGGGGGGGGACTGAGAGATCGATGGATACATAGATAATACAGACCTGTCAACTCTTAAGACTGTAACTGGGATCTCTACAATGATTTAGTCTGTCCTTCCTGTGTTCTGAGCTAGAGAGCTAGTACCACTGTCAACCCCAGGGAATATTTGCTGGCTGCTCTTTCTTAAAGGGGTTTGCTTATACACGTCTTCCTTGTTTTGTGATATATGCCTGCTTCCCAGGAAATAGCTTTTTAGCCAAAGCAGAAACAAATCTACCCAGCTTTTTCTAGAAAATTATAATAGTGCTGTATGATTAGTGGATTTATACGAGCTTCGTCATTATGCTAATTAGTGTTGGGAGGGTTAATATTTTGGAATGGGATCAAGGAAACTCAGGTTCAGATCTATCCTCAGCCATGAAAGCTCTTTGAGTCACTTCAGAATCTAAATGACCCCATGTAATTGTTCATCAAGAAAAACAGGAGGAAGCAATAATATTTTTCTTTGCTGCTGTTAAAAAAGTAGGAAATAAATGCAGATAAATTAATAAGTAAGCAATTTGTTGGAAAACCTCAAAAATCCAGAATTACGGGGAACATCTGAACAGTTTTGTGTGCCCTGTACATGGCTTTTCTTGTAACACAATAGGCTCTGGCGCTGTTATCTATAATAAGAACAACATAACACTAGAAAAGAACAATTGCTTACCTGTAACTGTGATTCTTTGAGTAGTCATATGTACAGTTACATAAAGTACTCTGATACAGGGGTGAAATTCAGCAGGTTCTGACAGGTTCTGGAGAACCGGTAACAGAAATTTTGACTAGTTTGGAGAACCGGCAAATACCACCTCTGGCTGGCCCCAGAGTGGGGTTGGAATGGGGATTTTGCAATATCCTTCCCCCAGGAGTGGGGAGGGAATGGAAATTTTGCAGTATTCTTCCCCTGGGATGAGGTGGGAATGGAGATTTTGCGGTATCCTTCCCCTGCCACACCCACCAAGCCATGCCCACCAAGCCACACCATACCCACCAAGCCACACCCACAGAACCGGTAGTAAAAAAAAAATTGGATTTCACCACTGCTCTGATAGGTTTATGCAGAGCCACCATCGGGAAGTTCATAAACTTTGGGGGAAGGTCTGCCTTGTACTGTAAAAACTCCTGGATTGTCCTCTCCATTCCAAAAGATTAGTGTAGCTATTATGGAATCACAGCATTCCAAGGATACACACTTCTTGAGCAGAGATGGAAGAATAAGTGAATTCTATATGAGTGAGAACTATAGTTCTTACAAGCACCGAACCTTTCATTGAGAGAGAGAGAGAGATGGAGGGACATTGTAACCTGATCATTGTAAGGAAAGGATACTGGTTTGTAGGACACTGACCTCCCTTCACTTCAGGTAATATATTCACTAAAGAAATCAAGATGACTTGTCAATATCACCTCCAAATCCTGCAGTTGCTACTGAAACTGAAGAAAAATTTCATCTGGTGGAAGATACTCCCAGCAAGTAGTAGCAATAGCACTTAGACTTATATACCGCTTCATAGTGCTTTTACAGCCCTCTCTAAGCAGTTTACAGAGTCAGCATATTGTCCCCAACAATTTGGGTCCTCATTCTACCCACCTTGGATGGATGGAAGGCTGAGTCAACTCCAAGTACAGGTAGTCCTTGACAGTTCATTTAGTGACTATTCAAAGTTACAATGGCACTGACACAAGTGACTCATGGATTGTTTTTCAAAGTTACAACCTTTGTAGCATCCCCATGATCATGTGAACAAATGCGTGGCAACAGATTCATATTTATGAATCAGTTGCTGTGTCCCAAGGTCATATGATCACCTTTTATGGACATCTCACAAGCAAAGTCAATGGGGAAGCCAGATTCACTTAACAATCAAGTTACTAACCTATCAATTGCAGTGATTCACTTAACAGCTGTGGCAAGAAAGGCCACACGATGGAGCAAAATTCAGTTAACAAAATGTCTCACTTAACCAAGAAATGTTGGACTCAATTGTGTTCGTAAGTTGAGGACTACATTGAAACACATTTTGCTCCAAAAAGAGTTGAATCAATTAATTTCTTCAGAGGAAATAGTGTTTGCAATTAAGCAGCTTAAAGCGAATAAAGCACCAGGTACAGATGGCTTGACAACTACTTATTATAAAAATTTACAAAATGAGATGATTGTACCACTTAAGGAGTTATTTAACAGAATACAAAGGGGAGGAGAAGCTCCTCCTTCATGGAGGACAGCTTTTATTTCATTAATACCTAAAGAAGATCGAGATGGTGTTAAACCAGAGAATTATAGGCCAATATCGCTTTTAAATACTGATTATAAGATATTTGCTAAGATACTAGCGAATAGATTGATGCCACTGATGAATCAATTAATTCATAATGACCAATCAGGATTTATTAAGGGGAGACAGATGAGATATAATATGAGACAAATTGTAAATTTACTTGAATATTTGGAAGGAAACAGCCAGGTTTCAGCAGCATTCCTCTTTTTGGATGCCGGAAAGCTTTTGATAGATTGGATTGGCAGTTTTGTTTAAAGTAATAGAAAAAATGCAATTTGGGGATTATTTTATTCAAGCAATTAAGGCTATATATCAAAAGCAAACAGCTCAAATAATAGTAAATGGTGGATTAACAGAATCTTTCAAGATTGAGAAAGGGACTAGACAAGGATGTCCCTTGTCACCATTATTATTCATTCTAACTTTGGAAATATTATTGAGTAAGATACGTGGTTTAGATCGAATAAAAGGAATTAGAATTAAAAATCAAGATTATAAATTAAGAGCGTTTGCAGATGATTTGGTTGTTTCTTTATCTCAACCAATACATTCAGCTGTATATTTGATGGAGACAATTGATCAGTATAGTAAGGTATCTGGGTTTAAAGTGAATCAACAGAAGACAAAAATGATAATTAAAAATATGAATACACATCAGAGGGAAGAATTAGAAAGAATAACTGGATATGAAGTAGTTAAAAAGGTTAAATACTTAGGAGTATACATTACAGCATCGAATGTAAAATTATATAAAAACAATTATGAGGTATTGTGGGGAAAAGTAATTAAAGAAATGGAGAACTGGAAGAAGTTACAATTATCATTGTTGGGAAGAGTGGCAGCTATAAAATGAATGTTTTGCCTAGATTTTTATTTTGTTTCAAATGATTCCAATTTTGAAGAAAGATGCAAATTTACAAGAATGGCAAAAGGATTAATAAATTTGTATGGAAGGGTAAAAAACCGAGGATAAAGTTAAAAATAATGCAAGACGTTAGGGAAAGAGGGGGTTTAAAAATGCCTAATTTGAAATTGTACTATGATGCAGTTGTTTTAACTTTAATTTCTGATTGGATTAATTTAACAGAGGAAAGGATTTTGAATATAGAAGGTTATGGTTTGTTATATGGATGGCACGCATATGTAATATATGACAAGAAAATTGATAAGACATTTAAGAATAATATGGTCAGAAGTGCGTTGTTGAGGATTTGGAAAAAATATCAATATAAGTTAGATGGAAAGATACCAATATGGACCATCCCCAGACATATGATAGAGAATATAAATATATTACAAAAAATGGAAGTTATCACTTACAAAGAGCTTTTGACTATGGAAAAAGGGGAATTACAGTTGAAATCTAGGGAGAAATTGAGGGATGAAGGAAGAAATTATACATGGTTCCAGTATGGACAATTCCAATCTAGATGGAAAATAGATCAGAAAATTGGTATAAGGCAAAGTGATGATAATCTGGTAAAACAAATAAAAGATCAAGGTCAACAGCATATAAAGAGATTATATAATGTATTGGTTGAAATTGATTCAGAAATGGAGTTGGTTAAAGATTGTATGGTAAAATGGGCACAAAATTTTCAACAACCTATAATGTTAGAAACATGGGAAAAAATTTGGGTGAGGAATGTTAAATTCACGCAAGCACAAAATTTAAGAGAAAATTTTTATAAAATGTTTTATAGATGGCATTTAGATCCTAAGAAAACTGTCATGTATGTATCCAAATGTGAAAGCAAAATGTTGGAGATGTGATAGTGAGGATGCTACCTATTATCATATATGGTGGACTTGCAAAAAAGTTAAAGCCTTTTGGATTAAAATATGGTGGATTATGCAGAACATTTTGAAAAAGAAGATCAAGTTTGTTCCACAGTTCTTTTTATTAGGAATAATCTCAGATTGCACTGTTATAGAGACAAAACTGATTCTGAATTTAATAACTGCTGCAAGATTATTGATTGCACAATATTGGAAGAAAGAAGACTTACCTACAATTGGAGAATGGATTAGTAAAGTATCAAATTTAGCAGAAATGGCAAAAATTTCTGCCTACTTGAAAGACTGTACACAAGAAAAATATATATTGGAATGGAGGAAGTGGATTGATTATATTCAAAATAAGTATCAGATTAAAAAATATCAATTAGTTTTTGAGTGAAGTTAGGAATTATTATGTATTAGTTTAAGAAAGAAGGGAATTGATAGTGTGATGGTGTGAAATGGAATATGTTTTATGTTATATTTTAGATTATGTTTGTTAGTTACAATACCCTGTATTCTGTTCTGGGAAGTCTCGGGGAAGGAGGCGGGAAGGGAAGACTATAAATTGATTGGTTGCCATTGTACAGGAATAATGGTAGAATTAAACAAGTTGGAATGGTGTAATGTCGGGACTGCTCGGCAAACACTCCCGAAGGAAAGGGTAAGGAAAGAGGAGTAAAGAAGGAAGAAAGTAGGTAGGTAGGTGGGTAGGGAGGAAAGAAGGAGGAGAAGAAAGGATAGGAGGAGGAGAAGAAGGAGATAGAGGGTTAGAAAGGATGGTAGTGAGAAGTGGGAAAGAGGAGGGGAAGTAGGAAAGCGAGGAGAAGGTGGTGGGGGAAGTTTAAGAAGGATGAGAAGGGAAGAAAGGATTAAAGGGGGGAGTGGCAGTCGAGCAGCCCTGACTGAGTATAATTTGAGTATAGGACTGATTGTTGGATAAGTGATTGTATTGTACACTGGTCAAATTGTGGGAATTATTATGGAAAAATAAAAAAATTTTGCAAAAAAAAAAAAAAAAAAAAACACATTTTGCTCTTTGAATCAGGATGCCTACACAGTCCTAATATCTACTATTTGGATTTTAGCCTTCGATAAAAGTGCTGACCTAGCATGTGACACAAAGACCTAGCTGACAAATGGTGTGTTCAACTCTTCCAATCCTGTACTCCATGGGATACATCAGGCTAGAATTGGAGATTGGGGAAATGCAAAGGTCTATAGGAATTTCCTCTCAAAAGCCAAATGACCCAATTAGCAAGTCCTGTTGTGTCAGGGTGTCCAGGACAGAATAGACGTACTATTAGTGTAGCATCTATCACATTGCCTAAATGTGAGAGCTTGTTCTCAAATAGCCACATAGAGACCTAACAAGAATTCACAAATAATCCACCACCAGATCCAGGGGTGGGCTGCTGGGGGTTCGCAGGGGTTCAGGAGAACCTCTAGGTAAGATTCTGTGCAGTTCGGAGAACCCCCAAATTCCACTCCTGGCTGGCCTCTCCCACCCTGCCCCACCCCTCCCAGGAGTATCCACACCAGTAGTGGGTTGCTACCGGTTCTCCCCAGTTCGCAAGAACCGGTAGTAAACATTCTGAGTAGTTCGGAGAACCGGTAGTAAACATTCTGCTTGGCCCCGCCCCCAATCTATTGCTGCCTCCCGACTCCCAGCTGATCAGCTAGAAGGAAAAAATCAAGAGTCACTTGTCGAAAAAGAGAAGAAAAAAAAAAGACACCGTCCCTTTAAATTGAGAAGCCAAGAAGCCTCCCAACTGATCGGCTCGCTTCTCAGCCAGGAGATCGCTTGGCAAAGAAGAAGGGGGGGTGGAAACGCTGTCGTTTAAAATTGACAGAGCTGGAAGCTCCTTTCTGGGTCAGCTGAACAACAAATTGGATAAGAGGAGGAATTCTTATATGGTTCAATGTTTTTGAAGTTTTCGGGTTTGTGCAACATGGGCTTTGTGTTTCTAAAAAGGTTTGGGCGATTTCCATTGTGAAGTATCCTGTCTTGAATGACTTTTCTGCCTGCTTGTAAATGGAGCCGAACTTCCGGCTTCCTCCTTCTATGATCTCTAAGCACGTTGTTTTTTGCTTACAAAGTTTCCTTTATGCAGCTGGCAGGAATGTGGAATTCCAGGCAGGTTCCTTGCTAGCAGCTTGATTATTCCTTAATTATCTGAGATATTTTATTTGGGAAATGAAGAGAGGGGAGTTTGATTCCTTCCCAGAACAGATTAGTGGGGTGGGGAAGAAATGGGGATTTTGAAGTAACCTTCCCCTGGAGTGGGGAGAGAATGGGGATTTTAGGCTTGCTGTCAACATCAGCCATAATACTAATTGTTTTGAACAATATGCAGGTTGTATTACATGAATGGCTATTTTATATGTGAAATTATGACTGAAACCTATATAGGTTCACACTGTCAGGAAGTTTGTCCTTAGTTTTAGACTGCTTCTCTCTTTGTTGAGTTTCCATCCATTGCTTCTTGTTTTGCCTTCTGGTGCTTTGGAAAATACTTTGCCCACCCCCTTATTTCTAGCAGCACCTTAAAAGCCTGTTGCCTATCACACTCTTGGGCAAAGCATGTGAGCCATTTCCTCCTTTCAGTGGTCCATGAAAGTGCATCTATAGCAGAGGTCTCTAACCTTGGCCACTTTAAGACTTTAAGACAGCAAAGCTGGCTGAGGAATTCTTATATGGTTCAATGTTTTTGAAGTTTTCGGGTTTGTGCAACATGGGCTTTGTGTTTCTAAAAAGGTTTGGGCGATTTCCATTGTGAAGTATCCTGTCTTGAATGACTTTTCTGCCTGCTTGTAAATGGAGCCGAACTTCCGGCTTCCTCCTTCTATGATCTCTAAGCACGTTGTTTTTTGCTTACAAAGTTTCCTTTATGCAGCTGGCAGGAATGTGGAATTCCAGGCAGGTTCCTTGCTAGCAGCTTGATTATTCCTTAATTATCTGAGATATTTTATTTGGGAAATGAAGAGAGGGGAGTTTGATTCCTTCCCAGAACAGATTAGTGGGGTGGGGAAGAAATGGGGATTTTGAAGTAATCTTCCCCTGGAGTGGGGAGGAAATGGGGATTTTAGGCTTGCTGTCAAACATCAGCCGTAATACTAATGATTGTTTTGAACAATATGCAGGTTGTATTACATGAATGGCTATTTTATATGTGAAATTATGACTGAAACCTATATAGGTTCACACTGTCAGGAAGTTTGTCCTTAGTTTTAGGTTGCTTCTCTCTTTGTTGAGTTTCCATCCATTGCTTCTTGTTTTGCCTTCTGGTGCTTTGGAAAATACTTTGCCCCCCCACCTTATTTCTAGCAGCCCCTTAAAAGCCTGTTGCCTATCACACTCTTGGGCAAAGCATGTGAGCCATTTCCTCCTTTCAGTGGTCCATGAAAGTGCATCTATAGCAGAGGTCTCTAACCTTGGCCACTTTAAGACTTTAAGACAGCAAAGCTGGCTGAGGAATTCTGGGAGTTGAAGTGGCCAAGTTTGGAGACCCCTGATCTATAGTATGTAGATAATAAAGTTGCAAAAAGGTGAACAACATTTTTGCAGAACTATAGATACGTTGAGGCTGGGTGTGACAAGGAATGGCTGGGAGGGGAGGGGCCAGGCGAGGTACCCCTTGACATGAGAGACATTAAGTTGGCCACGCCTACCCATATGACCATCAAGCCACACCCACTGTCACATGATCATCAAGCCAAGCCCACAAAATAAGCCACGCCCACAGAACCGGTAGTAAAAAAATTTAGAACCCACCCCTGATCCACATGGCCTGTTTTGGATGCAGGTAAGTGCAGGGCGCATGCAGAGGCTCGGGGAGGGCGAAAAATGGGCCTACCGGAAGTTTGGGAAGGCCGGAAATGGGCCTGTTGCCAGCTTACAGAGGGCTCCAGAACCTGGGGAAGCTGTTTTCGCCCTCCTGGAGGGTCGCAGAAAGCCTCCAGAGCTCAGGGAGGGCAAAAATGCCTGTGGTGCAGGAGGCCTGTGGTGCAGGAGGCCAACTAGGCCATGCCCACCATGGCCCCACCCACCCAGCAACCGGGCAGAGAACCCCTTGCTAAAATTTTTGAAGCCACCCCTGGCCAGACCCACCTGTTACTAGAGCCAGACCAGGTGGAATCCATTGCTTCTGAGTAAAAGAGAGCTGCCTTAACCCCATTATATCATGCAGGCAGCAAAAAGAGGCAAAGAGTTTGATTTAAATATAAATAGGCCTGGCATTTGATGCATAGTGCTTGCTGGAATTCTTTTGTCGTCGTTTTTTTAGCTTTTCTACAATTAGCCCATTATTTCAGGCTTTTGGGTCCTTGGAAATCTATTATTGCAATTTTTCGTCCTGTCATCCATGAGAAGTCTGGCGTGAACTGCATTCCCGAAGGAGATCCCGTAGCCAAAAACGTAATTCAATATATGTTTAACTAAATGAAATTAAATTAGGTAAAACTTCACACAGTTCCTTGTTCTATGTTTCAGCATTGTTTCCTTCATGTTAAAAATTATTTGTGGTCAACTGTTGGAAGTCTTTCAGAGATGTCACATATTTTTGGGGATCTCAGGGTGTCTGCCACTGCTCCGTGGCTGGTATTCACTTACTTTCCCTACCGGTTCGCAAATGTGTGCTCACGCGCCATCTTCCGCACATGGGCAAGGTCTTCTGCACATGGGCAGAGCCTCAAAAATGTGGAAAAATGGGACATCATGACAATCGCGTGGGTGGGCGGGCATCCCACAATCGCCCCTACCGGTTCACCCGAACCGGATAGAACCAGCTGAACCACCATTGCACTGGTCCATTTGTACGACTGCCCTATTCAAGCCAGGTTTAAAGCTAAGAACCATGGTCAGGAAAAACAGGAGCTTTATTCAGTTATGCATCAGTGAATACAATACAATAGGGTCTCTGGTGGCTCAGCAGACTAAGCCTGTCTGTTATTAACACAGCTGCTTGCAATTACTGCAAGTTCAAGTCCCACCAGGCCCAAGGTTGGCTCAGTCTTCCATCCTTTATAAGGTAGGTAAAATGAGGACCCAGATTGTTGGGGGCAATAAAAGTTGACTTTGTACATAATATACAAATGGATGAAGACTATTGCTTAACACAGTGTAAGCCGCCCTGAGTCTTCAGAGAAGGGCGGGATATAAATTCAAAAAAAAATAAATACAGTTAAGTTCTTGTATATACCTCACATTCTTCACCACTTGTTAGTTTTCTCACATTTCAAATATTTATTTATTTATTTATTTATTTTATTAGATTTTTATACCGCCCTTCTCCCGAAGGACTCAGGGCGGTGTACAGCCGAAATAAAATACAGAGTATATACAATTAAAAGAAATTAAAAGAAACTATTAATAAATGGCCGATAATTTAAAAAATTTACAAATGTTTAAAATCTCTAAAACCCCAATTTAAAATCAACTATTTATGCCAGTCCTGCTTGAGTAAATAAGTATGTTTTTAGCTCACGACGGAAGGTCCGAAGATCAGGAACTTGACGTAAGCCAGGGGGGAGTTCGTTCCAGAGCGCCGGTGCCCCCACAGAGAAGGCCCTACCCCTGGGAGCCGCCAGCCGACATTGTTTGGCGGACGGCACCCTGAGAAGGCCCTCTCTGTGAGAGCGTACGGGTCGATGGGAGGCATACGGTAACAGCAGGCGGTCTCGTAAGTACCCGGGTCCTAAGCCATGGAGCGCTTTAAAGGTGGTAACCAGGATCTTGAAGCGCACCCGAAGACCACAGGAAGCCAGTGCAACCACGGAGCAGTGGTGTTACGTGGGAGCCTCGAGCGGCTCCCATTACCACCGCGCAGCTGCATTCTGACTAACTGCAGCCTCCGGTGCACCTCAAGGGCAGCCCCATGTAGAGAGCATTGCAATAATCCAGCCGAGACGTAACCAGAGCGTGAGTGACCGTGCATAAGGCATCCCGGTCAAGGAAGGGACGAACTGGCAAACCAAGCGAACTTGGTAAAAGCCCTCCTGGTGACGGCCGCCAGATGTTCCTCAAAGGACAGCCGCCATCCAGGAGGACGCCCAAGTTGCGAACCACCTCCTTTGGGGCCACTAACTGCTTCAACAGTCAGCTGCGGATGCAGCTGACTGTACCGGGGTGCCGGAATCCACAGCCACTCCGTCTTGGAGGGATTGAGCTTGAGTCTGTTTCTCCCCATCCAGACCCGTACGGCTTCCAGGCACCGGGACAGCACTTCGACCGCTTCGTTGGGGTGGTCCGGGTGGAAAAGTACAGCTGAGTGTCATCAGCGCATAGATGATAACTCACCCCGAACCCACTGATGACCTCGCCCAGCGGCTTCATGTAGATGTTGAACAGGGTAGGCGAGAGAATCGAGCCCTGGGGTACCCCACAAGTGAGGCCCCTCGAGGACGACCTCTGCCCCCCTGTCAACACCGACTGCGACCGGTCAGAGAGATAGGAGGAGAACCACCGATAAACGGTGCCTCCCACTCCCAATCCCTCCAACCGGCGCAGCAGGATACCATGGTCGATGGTATCAAAAGCCGCTGAAAGATCTAATAGGACCAAGGCAGAGGAACAGCCCCTGTCCCTGGCCCTCCAGAGGTCATCCACCAACGCGACCAAAGCCGTCTCCGTGCTATAACCGGGCCGGAAGCCGGACTGGAACGGGTCTAGATAGACAGCTTCCTCCAGGTGCCGGGGAAGCTGCCATGCAACCACACTCTCTACAACCTTCACTAAGAAGCGAAGGTTGGAGACTGGACGATAATTTCCCAAAATAGCTGGGTCCAGGGAAGGCTTCTTCAGGAGAGGTCTCACCACCGCCTCCTTCAAGGCGGCGGGGAAAACCCCTTCAGCTAAAGAAGCATTTATAATCCCCTGGAACCAGCCTCGTGTCACTTCCTGAGCAGCCAGTACTAACCAGGAAGGACACGGGTCCAGTAAACACGTGGTCGCATGCAACCTCCCCAGCAACCTGTCCACGTCCTCGGGAGCCACAGAATCAAACTCAAATAGAAATAAAATTGCTATTAAACTATAAAAATACAAATTTACAGAGTTACATATACTAATCTCAATTAGAAGGGGGAAATTATATAGAATTATAGAATAGAATTATTTATTGGCCAAGTGGGATTAACACACAAGGAATTTGTCCTTGGTGCAGATGCTCTCAGTGTACATAAAAGGGGAAAAAATGGGGGTGGGGGGGAGAGGGAAACATACATTCATCAAGAATCATAAGATGCAACACTTATTGATAGTCGTAGGTTACTAATAAGCAATCAAATCATACTAGGAAACAACAGAACAATATAAATCGTAAAGATACAAGCAGCAAAGTTATAGTCATAAGTAGAAAAGGAGATAGGTAATAGGAAGAATGAGAAAAATAATAGCAATACAGTGTTAGTAAATAGTTTGACAGTTTGGGGGAATTCGTTGTTTAGCAGAGTGATGGCATTTGGGGAAAAAGTGTCCTTGTGTCTACTTGTTCTGGTGTGCAGTATCCTATACTGTTGTTTTGAGGGTAGAAGTTGAAACAATTTATGTCTAGGATGTGAGGCGGTCTATAGCTATTTTCACAGCCCTCTATGCAAACCACTTCTCTGTTTTGGTGGTGATATCTTCATGTTATGCCATGCCATGCCATGCAGTTCCTACTCTGCTCTACTTTGTCCGTGAGCTCGGGAGGGCCACCTGCAGAGGGTTTCAGGAGGCAGTGGTAACCGAAAACGGAACTCGGGAGCCAGTTCTTGCTGGCAGAAGCACCGCAAGCCAGTCCTTTGCTGTTTCCAGGGTGACCCCATGGGCCAGATGTAAGTGCCCTGTGGGCCGGATCCGGCCCCCAGTCTTTGAGTTTGACACCCCTGATCTAGAGTAACTGGAAAAGCAGCAAGACAACTATATCACAAGTTTACAATTAATAATGAACAAAGGGGAGCCAAACAGATACCATGTAAAGTGAGCAAGCATCAATCTTGTTGTTTATTTGGGGCTGTCCTATACCACTGTGGGACCAATTCCTCTTTAATATTGGGGGAAAAAAGAGAGGCTGAACCACTAGGCATACAATGAGGAGAAATATAAAACGAATATGTGAAAATTGCTCTTTCGCTCCTCCGCCAATACAGGTAGTCCTCAATGTATGACCACAATTGGGCCCAAAATTTATGTTGCTAAGTGAGAAACCTGTTAAGTGAGTCTTTTTACGACTTCTTTCCACATTTGTTAAGTGAATAACTGGAGTTGTTAAATTAATAACACGGTTGTTAAGGGAATTTGGTTTCCCCATTGATTTTGCTTCTTAGAAGGTTGCGAATGGTGATCACGTGACCCCAGGACACAGCAACTGTCAGAAATGTGACTTAGTGGTCAAGCATCCAAATGTAAATTACATGATCATGGGGATGCTGCAATGGTCATAAGTGTGAATAATGGTCACGTCACTTTTTTCAGTGCTGTTGTAACTTTGAACGGTTACTAAGCAAACTGTTGTAAATCAAGGACTACCGGTAGTCTCTAAAATTAGGATGCAGCCTCCAAAACCCATGTCCCTGTTCTCGCACAATTTTTTGAAGGCTGTGAAAGATGCACGATGGCACGGCTGTCTTGCACAACTTCCCAAAAGTCTGGAGGCCGTGTGAGAGCACACCCATTCTCACACAGCCTCTGAAAATCAGGCAACGACAGGACATGCCCTGGAGAATAGTTGTTGTTGGGTTTTGGTGAAGTGCTGGCTTCTCACCCAAAACATGGTTGTCAAGGTTCCAGAAAAACCTCTTCTGCATAAAAAAAAGCCATTGTCAGAAGCCATTGTCTTTCAGAGTTCTTTACTAGCATGAGGAAACTGGCACACGATGAGTGAAATTCCAAAACTGAACTTCCGGATTCTTTCCCCAGTTATACAAACCCCAAGAGTCCCACCCCCCTGACCCCTTTGCTGGTCACATGGTCCCACGTTCTCCCAGTTCATTCGAATATCTTCTCGCCACTCCTCCTGCAGATGTGAACACCATCCGACCTTGACCGCTTGAAGAATGTTACCATACCCCTCAACTCCCCTTCTTCCCCTCAGGGGAAAAATGTGGCAGCGTCTGGAACCCTGAAGTCTAGTATGGTTTCCAGGCCTGACAATGGTATTATCACCTTTGACACACATCATTGATTCAATAACACTGCTCTAGATTACTGAGACCTCTCGCTTGATGCTTACTGAGCTTTGCTTCCTGCCTGCATATTTCTTCTAGATGTGTGAACTCTTGTTTCCCCCCCACCCAGATCCTTATTGCCTCAAATGTAAATTTGGACCTCAACAGATTCTATTTTCTATTTTCTCTTGCTTAAACTCCCACAGTGGTGAAAACCAACCAACCAGCCAACAAAATAAGCCTTAAAAGAGCATAACTGCATTTCCCCCCACCTCCCAAACATAGCAAAGGGAACAGATGGTTCAAATAAAAGGATTAAATTCTCTAGGACTGCAGTGAGGCAAAACTAAAATTAACGCTGTCCCCAGCTTAACTTTTAGGAACTCGAGCTACAGCATCCAAAGGAAATGTGCCATGTGTCGTGTCCCACTACTCCGCTGATGGCCGGGTCAGGGAAATCCGAATCAGGCTTGCCTCTGCAGCTCTGCCCAAAGTCCTAGCAAAGTCCTCAGAGCAGGCAGGAGACCAGAAAGTGACTTCAGCAAGATATGTTTAGACTTTGCCTGACTCAGAGACTGCCAGAAAGCAGATCCTTTATATAGGCCATGGGGTGTGGCTCCATGACTCAGCACTCATTAAGGCCTGCCCCTCCCTTCCTTCTGTTGCCTCCGCCTATCCAGTCTTCTGATGCGAGGGTCACTCCAATCAGCAGCTGTTGGAAATAAACTTTCCTCAGGCTCACATGCTGTGGAGGAGGGGGAGGGGTCTAGCTGCTCCGTTTGCCTGGGCATGGAGCCAGGGCTGGGGCCGGGGGGTGCTCCCTCCTCTGCAGCCTGCTTGGGCATGGAGCCAGGGCTGGGACCAGGAGGTGCCCCCTCCTCTTCAGCTTGTCTGGGCATGGAGCCAGGACTGGGGCCGGGAGGCATACATTCCTCCGTGTTCGGGAGCAGATAAGAAGGCCCCAGCTGCTGTGAGAGCGGGCAAGACACAACACCATGTATTTGTTTAATCAAGTGATCAATCACAAAAAAAGGGATTAAAAAATAAATATTCTCCTCCCCACCCCCACCCAACCCCCCAGGGTTTAATTTCCTTCCTGCAGTTGCTTGGAAAAACTCAACGGGTTGTGTTCGGTGGGTGGTTTTTTTTTAAGGGTGAAAAGTGCTTTTGCTTGCAACTGCGATACCCAGTTTTTGCTGATCGCTGCCTAAAAGAATTATCCTTGCTATGTTCTGTTCCACTCGGAATCTGCACTGTGGGAGAGGACCTTAAATAGGAAAAAGGAATTTGTGACAATCTGCTGCCCCAATTTAAAAGCCCTAAAGTGTTCATTACTAAATGCAAATATTCCACTGGATATGACCCCGATTACTATCTCATGAATACCCAAACAGAAAAATTCATATTTTGGACTGGTACTTGATGGGTTGTGAGTGTGGAGGTGCAAAATTAGCATTCCCCATCATACATATGTCCAATGACTACAGATTTAAAATGATTTAGGCCCATATAATTACAGATGTAAAATTGTAATTTTTTACAGATGTAAAAAAGATGTTAAGACTCTAGAAAGAGTGCAGAGAAGACAACAAAGACGATTAGGGGGACTGGAGACTAAAACATATAAAGAATGGTTGCTGGAACTGGGTATGTCTAGTTTGATGAAAAGAAGAACTAGGGGTGACATGATAGCAGTCTTCCAATATCTCAGGGGCTGCCCCAAAGAAGAGTGAATCAAGCTATTCTCCAAAGCACCTGAGGGCAGGACAAGAAGCAATAGATGGAAACTAATCAAGCAATGGATGGAAACTAATCAAGCAATGGATGGAAACTAATCAAGCAATGGATGGAAACTAATCAAGGAGAAAAGCAACCTAGGACTAAGGAGAAATTTCCTGGCAATTAGAATAATTAACCAGTGGAACAACTTGCCTCCAGAAGTTGTGAACACTGGAAGTTTTTAAGGAGAGATTGGACAACCATTTGTCTGAAATGTTGTAGGGTTTCCTGCCAGAGCAGGGGGTTGGACTAGAAGACCTCCAAAGTCCCTTCCAACTCTATTCTATTATTATTGTTATTCCATTCCATTCCATTATTTGTACAGAGCAATTATAGCCTATGTTTTCCCGAGACCATGTGATACCTTTAAAGTAATCAACCAAGATAATATGAAGCATGTGCAAGCTTTTGAATTCTCCAGCATTCCTCCTGAAGTTTAATGATGAATATAATAAAAAAAGGGCCTAAGCCCCTGATTCCACTGGCAAAGGCATCCAGCTGATAGTTTATTTATTTATTTTATTTATTTATTTTATTTATTTAATCGCATTTTTATACCGCCCTATCTCCCAAGGGACTCAGGGCGGTTTACAGCCTAATAAAACATACATATAAATACAAAATAAAACACCAATTTAAAAAACTTATTAAATAAGGCCAAATATTAAAACTACAATAAGATAATAAAACCGCGTTAAAACCAAATTTAAAATTTAAAATTCTAGTCCAGTCCTGCGCAGATAAATAGATGTGTCTTAAGCTGTAAGTTGCTGCAGGGATGCCCATGATGGTCCTCCCAAAATTACAGTGATGAGCTGGATGTTTCTGCTGGCTCACAAGAATGTTTTTCCGGTTGCTAATGTGTCTAGGAACATACAGCTGATCCTCAGATTATGACCATTCATCCAGCAACGGTTGAAAGTTACAACTGCGCTGAACAAATGATACTTACAACCAATCCTTGGCTTTAACATGTGTCCCCACAATGATGTGGTTGCCAGCTGGACAGTCAGTGCTCAGCTACCAGTTATGAAATTTCAGAGAGTTGCAGTCATGTGATCACAATTTCCGGCATCCCTTGCCAGCTTCCCACAAGCAGTCAATTGGGAAGAGGGCAGGGAGTTGGAAGTCACAATCATATGAGGTCCTTGCTCAACAACCAGCATGGTCCTTGAGTTATACAGACAATTGGGACTGGAATTTCCATTGCTAAATGATTTGATCAGAGGTGGGTTGCTACTGGTTCTGACCGGTTCGGGAGAACCATTAGCAGAAATTTGATGTGGTTCCCCAAACCGGGAGTGAGCTCTGGCTGACCATGCCCTTGAACCAGTTCCCTGTTCCCGCTCGCTCACCTCGCCCACCTGATGCTCGCTCGCTCGCCTTGCCTGCCTTCCTGGCCGAGCCACTACTTGCAGAATCTAGCCACGTACTTCTGCTCACTGGTGCTGGCAAAGGTAAGACCAAAGGGCCCGGGCCAGCAGGTAGGTGGGGGAGGGAGGGAGAGCTGTTGAGGGGGTGATACCAGCAGCTGCAGCAGGTGGTGGACTGATGCGTGTGGGGAGGGAGGGGAGCGTGCAGGAGATCGCGGCCACTGGAGCTCTTCCCATGCATTTTCCCCAGCTGACCCGGCCTGCGAGGGAAGCATGCGGAGATCCTAGCTGCAGTGTACCCATAAGCAACATTGGCCAGGAGAGGTAGGGAGAAAGGCCAATCGTGCTCACGAGTAAACTGAGGCTCCTAAGGAGGGTCGAGTCTCCCCGCCACAGTATCTTCACCTGAGGGCATCAATGGCAGCCACTTCCTGCGCCTCCTGTCCCATGCGCTTCCTATTGGTGCTTGGCCTCTTCCATGCCCGGAGGCAGGAGGCAGTGGTTTCTTTCACTGCCTGCGAGCTGCTGCCTGTGAGCTGCTGCCTGCGAGCAGCAGAGCGAGTAAGTCAGCAATCTGCCGGCTGCCTCTCTAATGTGCAGTTTACTCGTGAGCAAGTTTACACGTGAGCATGGGGCTCACGAGTAAACTGCAGATTACAGGAAGCCAACAGATCGCTGGCTTACTTGCTCGCCTGGCAGAGTGCCTACTGGCAGCTCTGGGTCGTCTCTCAACCGTTGTATGCAGGGAAAAAACTTGCAAAGTAAAGAAAAACGTCTGAGTGTGAGAAATTAATTGCCCTGCATGCACGAAAAGTTTTTCTTTTCTTTGCAAGGTTTTTTCCTGCACACAATGGCTTAGAGACGACCCGGATGTGCCACTCTGGTAAAATGTGCATCTTAACTGCGTTGTTTAACTCTGTAGCAACATCCTTCCCAGCTACTGCTTTCTCTGCTCAGCAGGAAGAGGTGTTTTTTTTTTTAGGTTAGTCCCCTTCTTCATGGGAGAGAGAAGAGTGGGGACGGGGAAAGAAAAAGAAGGTGGCATGGGATGGGGTGGGGTGGGAGTGGGGGTCGTCTTAGTCCTGGCAGGTTGCTGCTTCCTTGGGTCCCCTCAACCTTTCAGTCCCAGAAAGCAGCTAAGCAGCTCGTTTTTATTTGGTTTTTCCCTCCCACCCTGAAAGGAGTTTCAAAAGGAAGCGAGGGGGGGAAGGAGGGAAGAAGGATCCGGGAGTGGGAAGAATGAGAACGAGATCAGGTGTGTGTGTGTGTGTGTGTGAGAGAGAGAGAGAGAGAGAGAGAAGAAAGAAAGAGACAAAGAGAAAGAAAAAAGAAAGAAAGAGGAAGGAAGGCGGGGAGAAAGAAAATTCTGTGCTATTTTTTTTAATTGTTCCATTATTTATCATGTGTTAATATTTTACACTGTCCCTACACCTAGAGTGATTTTACTACCTTTCTTTTGCCCAGGGCTACCACATATTTTTCAGGGATTTACATGCATTCAATGTCTATAGTCCAGAGCATAAATATGCGTGTATTTATTTTGTATATCAGGTTGCGTAAGTCCATCTTCATATGCTATTCCTTATTAGTGATGTTTTGTATACATACAGAGAAAGCAGCACTCTTGTGATCTTTGGCTTTTAGGCTTGCTGTCAAACATCAGCCTTAATACTAATTACCTGTTTTGAACAATATGCAGGTTGTATTACACGAATGGCTATTTTATATGTGAAATTATGACTGAAATATTTCTGCACCTATATTGGTTCACACTGTCAAGAAAGTTCTCCTTAGTTTTAGGTTGCTTGTCTCTTTGTTCAGTTTCCATCCATTGCTTCTTGTTTTGCCTTCTGGTGCTTTGGAAAATATATTGCCCCCCCTTCTTTCTGGCAGCCCCTTAAAAATCTGTTGCCTATCACATTCTTGGGCAAAGCATGTGAGCCATTTCCTCCTTTCAGTGGTCCATGAATGGACATCTATAGCATGTAGATCATAAAGTTGAAAAAAGGTGAACAACATTTTTAGAGAACTATAGATACATTGAGACTGGGTGTGACAAGGAATGGCTGAGAGGGGAGGCGCCAGATGAGTTGGCCACGCCTACCCAGTCACATGACCACCAAGCCTCACCCACATGAGAATCAAGCCACACCCACAAAATAAGCCACGCCCACAGAACCGGTAGTAAAAGAAATTTAGAACCTACCCCTAGATTTGATCATGTGATGTTATACTTTACAACTGCATTGCTTAGTGTTGGAAATTCCAGCCTCAATTGTTATCATAACGCAAGGACTACCTGTAATTCAAAAAAGAAAATATGTTTCTAAGTATCGTATGGCATTCCAGAAAGCAAAGTGCTTTGTATTTTGTCATAGATCAGGGATTCTCAAACTTTTATTCACCACAAACCCCTTTTAAATATCTTTTGTGGCCATGGACCATGGACACAGACCATCAAGACTTAACTCAAAATTTAAAACATAACATTTGTTCAAGTCTTCGCAAACCCCTGTGATGACACCATGCCCCCGCCCCCGGGGTCCGCGGACCACAGGTTGGGAACCACTGTCATAGAACGTTAAAAAATGAGAAAATAGCAAATGTCTTATAAGATATGATCATGTATTCTGGACGAGTCTTCTTCATTGATACAAAGTATTACCATTAGTAAGGTAACATTAGCCAGCCCTTCTAGTTGAATTTCAGCTTCAATATCTTCAAAGCCCTTTTGTGATTCAAAGCTTTTTTTTTCATCTATCTGACAAATTGTGGCCTTAAAAACACCTTAAACTTAATATTCTTAAAATTTATGTTGAACTAAGTGTACTTTTCCATGACCCCGTTGACAAAATATAATACAAGTTTTGTCTTGATGCAATGCATGAAGGATTTGCAAATTGTTGATGGCATACTTCCATTTGATGGAATTGTCACATTGAAACAGATTCAGATATTGAAAGGGGGGGCCTGCTTCACAGCAATAAATTGAATTGGATGACTTAATAGTCTTTGCAAGCACCTATTTTATTCAATAAGGTGGCTCAGTGGCTAAGACGCTGAGCTTGTCTATTGAAAGGTCGGCAGTTTGGCAGTTCAAAACCCTAGTGCCACATACTGGGGTCAGCTCCCGTTACTTGTCCCAGTTTTTGCCAACCTAGCAGTTCGAAAGCATGTAAAAAATGCAAGTAGAAAAATAGGGACCACTTTTGGTGGGAAGCCTGTGCGCCTTTGGCGTTTATTCATGCCGGTCACATGACCATGGAGACATCTTTGGACAGCGCTGGCTCTTTGGCTTTGAAATGGAGATAAGCATAAGATAAGATAAGTCATTTCCCCCTAGAGCCGGAAACGACTAGCATTCCAGAAAGCAAAATGCAGGGGAACCTTTACCTTATTTTATTCAATGGCTATTCTGGGGTTGTGGCAGCAATACATAAGGTTGCAACTTTACTTCCATATGTACAGAAGGCTGGAGAAAATTGAGTGGTATCTTTGACTTTCTAACATTGCCCTGAGTAGCCGGCCCATAAATTTGTTCACTTCATTAAACTCTCTGCTTATTAGGGCTTTTTTGGGGGAGGGGGGGCTGTCAAGATTAACATTGCTTTGGGCTTCATTCACTTTTTCAGCTGTTAACTTCCTTAATCGGGCCAGCCATTAGCCCTAATGTGCTCATTTTGATGCTAATAGAATGTTACACTTCTAGGTAGGTCCTGCACCTTGCAGCTCATGAATCAGCATTTGGAAACTGGGCTCAAGACAAACATTTAAAGTCTGCATGACTGGATCAAATTGAAGATTTCTCAGAAGTGGCCAAGCGTATCAACTTCTTGCATCGCAGAAAACTCAGCACAGGGAGTCTACCCAATCTAGGGCGAAAAAAATGGTTATTCTTCCTATCCTGCCAATGTACTCTTCTCAGTTGGACAACTTAATAATGCTAGTGACATGAGAGTTCTTTCCAATAATGCCAATCACCTATGCCAACCTCATGGCATCCCAAGGAACCAAATGATAAGAGACAGCCAACGCTACACGAGGAAGTCATGGTGCCTTACTTCAGTGTCATGAAAAGCAACCCAGAAGACCAATTGGAAATGCAGCAAACAGTTTTAAACATTTATATTTTTAAATCAAAGACCATCTTATGCATTTCTTCTGCCAATTTCTCAGTAAACTCCTTGGTAGTCAATATTGTTTGTTGGCTTTGACAGTCCTTATTCCTCCTATCACTGCCCTAAAATTGTGGCAAAATGCAATACTTCGTTGTGGTATAACACTTGAAGATATACAGCTGGACTGTAGCAAGGTTAAATGTCCTCAGAAAAATCCACCTAATAAGGCTGTAATAGAGGATCTATCTAGCCTCAAATGAGGAAGAAGCGGTCCAGAAACATCAGGTAGCTGCAATTCTGGTGCTGGAATAATACTACCCATCTCCTGTTTACAACACAGTCCTTTCAGCTGTTCTAACAATGCTTCATACCCATTTGCACTATTCAGGTGATCCTGAAGGCACAAATAAACCCCCAAGTGGCCTCAATGACTTTCAGAAAGAGTGCTAACAACCAGATGACTCCAAGGAATATAAATCCTTCCATCCTTCACCAGTCAGTCAGAATTGAAGAAGCTTCTTAGATGAGAAGTGAAACGTTTTCAAGGAAAAACAAAGCTGCCTTTTGAAAAAGGACCGTTGGGACAACCATGACCTGTCTTCTGTCCTCACTACACGTGTGCAGCTCGACACGCAGCTGAACCCACCTATCCTCCAATAAAACAGACCATGTGGGTAGATCTGGATGCTTTATTGAAAGAACAGGATATGGTGAAACTGGGGAAAATAGGAATACATTCGGTGAGAACCAAATACAAGATAGACAATATTGAGTTACTGCTGAACGTAACAATCAATAAATACGAATAAACTAAATCTCAGCACCAATACTCTCTGTGTGGGATGTGGGTTTGTCCTTAGATGAACGTGTGCCACAGATTAAGATGGATTCTTCTTTGTGCTTCTGTCTCCTCCAAATGCTAAAGGAAAATGGAGACTGGCTTCCCAGTGTGCAGTTGTTTTGAGAGTGCGGGCTGATGGGTAAAGGGGTTGAGTCGGTTTCAAACAATATAATTGGCATTTGTCCCTCTGGCCACTAGATGGTGCTAGAGAGCAACAACAGTATATATGAAGATCATATGTTGGGGCATGACAACCTAGATGACTGAGAATCTCCATAGACTTCTGGTGCTGACGTTTACAGCTATAAGGGAGCCAGTAATACCCAACAAGTTCACAAAACCCTTGGCTACCCCCACTAACTGCAATTTGGACTCTAACTTAGTTCTAGGCAAGGACTCTTCAGAAATCCAGGAGCAGAAGGCTAAACTTTTCAGATCTGAGAGGCATGAGAGTGCTAACAGGAAAGAAGAGTAGCAGCTCTTGGATGATTTATAGATGACCCTTATAGATGACCCTCACTCCGTCAAAAACCTTGGAGTTTTCATATCAAATGATCTAAGTGCCAAAGCCCACTGCAACTACATCGCCAAAAATGCTTTAAGACTTGTAAACTTAATCTTGCGTAGCTTCTTCTCCAGAAAGATTACGCTACTAACCAGAGCATACAAAATGTTTGCTAGACCAATTCTCGAATACAGCTCGTCTGTCTGGAACCCATACCTCATTTCGGACATTAATACAATTCTTTTCCAAAAACACTACACTACTAACCAGAGCATATAAAACATTTGCTAGACCAATTCTAGAATACAGCTCGCCTGTCTGGAACCCTCACCACATCTCTGACATCAATACAGTTGAACGTGTCCAGAAATATTTTACAAGAAGAGTTCTCCATTCCTCTGAAAACAATAAAATACCCTATCCCACCAGACTTGAAATCCTAGGCTTAGAAAATTTGGAACTCCATCGCTTTCGACAAGACCTAAGTTTAACTCATAGGATCATCTATTGTAATGTCCTTCCTGTCAAAGACTACTTCAGCTTTAATTGCAATAATACAAGAGTAACCAATAGATTTAAACTTAATGTTAACCGCTTTAATCTAGATTGCAGAAAATATGACTTCTGTAACAGAATCATCAGTGCTTGGAATACTTTACCTGACTCTGTGGTCTCTTCCCATAATCCCAAAAGCTTTAACCAAAAACTTTCTAATATTGACCTCACCCCATTCCTAAGAGGACCATAAGGGGTGTGCATAAGAACACAAACGTGTCTACCATTCCTGTCCTATTGTTTTTCTTTTTCTTCTTCTTATATATATATATGCTTATTCCTCCTAATACTTACTCATATATATGTTTATACACTATATAATCTTTTTTGTATGATACTTATATATATTGTTGTGACAAAATAAATAAATAAAATAAATAAATAAACAATTGAGTGTGTCCAGAAATATTTTACAAGAAGAGTTCTCCACTCCTCTGATCACAACAAAATATCTTATGCCACCAGACTTGAAATCCTGGGTTTAGAAAATTTAGAACTCCGCGCCTTCGGCATGACCTGAGTTTAACTCATAGAATCATCTGCTCCAATGTCCTTCCCCTTGAAGACTACTTCAGCTTCAATCGCAACAATACACAAGCACACAATAGATTTAAACTTAAAGTGAACCGCTCCAATCTTGACTATAGAAAATATAACTTCAGTAACAGAGTTATTAATGCCTGGAATGCACTACCTGACTCCGTGGTCTCTTCCCAAAATCCCAAAATCTTTAACCAAAGACTATCTACTATTGACCTCACCCCATTCCTAAGAGGTCTGTAAGGAGCGTGCATAAGAGCACCAGCGTGCCTACCATTCCTGTCCTAATGTTCCCTTTGATTGTATCCAATTTCATATAGTTATTACATGCTTATACCTATATATACTATTGTGACAAAATAAATAAAAATAAATAAATAAATAAAATAAAATAAACTTCAGCTATGCTCTGGGTGGAGGCTCAAGAGTTCATTCATTGGGCTTACTCCTTTCATACATTGAGAACAAGACTATCTAAGACTAGGCTGTTGTCTTGTGTTGCCAATGTGACTGCATTGGACCTTGGATTGCTTTTGACATTGTCTCTTGCTTCTCCTTTGGAGCGGATGCATGATTGATTGCTGGCTTTTACTGGGTCTGATTCAGTGGTGAAATCTGAACCGGTTTACTACCGGTTCGCTGGCTGCGCATGCGCACCCCGCACCAAATGCAAGGTGGGTGCCCTCACAGTGCACACCAAAAGGAGGCATAGGGTAAGTAGAACAGTGCACAAGGAGGGCGATCAGCTTGGCACACGTTCTTTTTTTTTTACTTTTAAAAGCATTATTTTAAAAACCTATTCAGCCGAATAGGTTGTAAAAAAATGCTTTGAAAAGTAAAAAAAAAAAAAAGGCTCTGATGATCAGGCAGCTCAGCTGGGATCGTCAGAGCCTCTATTTTTACTTATTAAAAGCATTTTTTAAAAAGAAGCAGCAAGCGGGAGACCATACATTGGGTGGGCATGGGCGGGGGGAGGGGGAGGCAGTGATTTTTTTTCTACCAGTTCCCCGAACCACCTGCCACCATCGCTACCAGATCAGGTGATCTGGTCCGAACTGGGAGCATTTCTGTCCTGGTCTGATTGTGTGCTGGCCTTGATCCCTGCTTTCCTATCTGACCAAAAGTACACTTAGTCAGTACAAAGGTATGGTAAGAGGACTTTTGCAAAGGCTGCTCTCCTCCAGGTAGTTGCAACCAAGTCTGATTATCTCTGGCCTAGAGCAGTTTTGGAAGCTTGCCTTCTGGCAGCCAGCTATCCTGGGCACAGAAAATAACTCTCTGTGCTATTTTTGTCCTGGTTGCCAAAAAAATGAGGCAGCTTTAAGGGATTTGAGCTTTCCCCATGATTTATTTTCTTTCAATACTGAATCTCAAAATAACTTCAATTAGTTAGCATTTGAATGTTACATTTACATTGATTCTGAACTGATATTTGCAACAGAAATTGTTGGGAGTCCATTGTGAATCCGATGGTATAGAAATTTGGCAGACAGACAAACAGACAGACATATATAGATAGAATATTACTTAAAAGTGTTAGATTTGCATATGGTATGCCTATTTATATTAATCTCCCCTAAAATATTTTGAACAGATTGATTAAGGATTTTCTATGGCAAGAACAAACTCTGGATTCAATGATTTTCTTAGCAAAGCAACAGTAAATACATGAAAACAAAGAATTTTCTAGAATTTTAGCTGTATCTTTAAGGCTGGTGTTCCAGCTTTGATTTTCTTATGGAATACAAGTTATCAAGTAAAAAGATATTTGGGAAACAATTATAAAGTCTAATCTTTCTAACAAAACGGTAGGATTTTGCCTCACTTTTTAGTGGCAGTTCTGTCATATTTCCCAAAAGACCCATTTTGAAGGTATTGGTTTATATAGAATTATTATTTTGAACTTTGCTCATAAAACATATTTACACACCACTATCATCTCAATTTGAAAATAGCCGGACAAGTCATGGGCTATTGGTAGCTTTATTACTTTAAATCAGCTTATTGCAAGTCAAGTTTTTAAGCCATGAGCTATTGCAGAGAAATATAAACTGCCTAAAACACAAAATTGCAAAGTATAGCTCCAGGCAGTGAATTGGCAAAACTTTCTATTGAATATTTATTGGACTCATCGGTGAGGATATAAAAAGGATTGCTTACCTAGTTCTAATGTGTTAGACGTGTGACATGGATAAAAAAAAACCCACTCATTTGTTACTCCAAAATCAGAAATCAAAATCAGAAGGATCCTGGTAGCCTCTTTGTGATTAACAAGGTTTATTAAAATTAAATCATGCACATATAGCAATCTAAAAAAAAACTTAGAAAAGATATTTGGAATTTAGCAGAGGAAAAGCTATGAATTTGTTATGTATGGGAGTATGAAGAGTATAATTATTCAGATATAGAAAGATAGTTTGCATGGGTATTTACACTCTATCTGTTTATAAACTGGAATAGCAAGAGCACTTGCGCCTCTGGTGGCTCAGACTGCTAAGACAGTCTGTTATTAACACAGCTGCTTGAAATTACTGCAGGTTCAAATCCCACCAGGCCCAAGGTTGACTCAGCCTTCCCTCCTTCCAAGGTTGGTAAAATGAGGACCCAGATTGTTGAGGGCAATAAGTTGACTTTGTATATAATATACAAATGGATGAAGACTATTGCTTAACATAGTGTAAGCCGCCCTGAGTCTTCGGAGAAGGGCGGGATATAAATGCAAATTTTAAAAAAACTTAAGACTTATATACCATTTCATAGAGCTTTTACAGCCCTCTCTGTGCAGTTTACAGAGTCAGCTTATTGCCCTCAACAATCTGGGTCCTCATTTTACCAACCTTGGAAGGAGGGAAGGCTGAGTCAACCTTGAGCCAGTGAGGATCAAACTGCTGGCAATCAGCAGTCAGCAGAATTAACCTGCAATACTGCCTTCTAACCAGTGCGCTGCCACAGCTTTTGGTATATTTCATTTTAAATCGGTATATAGTATTTTAAATAAGATTGCATACATAAGCATCCACAGTGGAGGGGAAGAGAGGGAAATTCCCAAGTTTGAACGAGCTGTAATGCTCACATTCTTAGGTTTCATTTTAAAAAGCCTCTCAGAAACAAATTACCGTTGTCACTATTCTGTCCAATTTATGCCAAAGGCCTGGTCCGTTGCTTTTCACTCTTTTTAGCCAAAAAGCCTTGTAAAAACTCCTCCTTTCAGGAAAGTGATTCCTCCCCCACCAAAGAGAAGAAACAGGGTGTGCAGTCAAAATGTCTAAATAGTCTTCTAATTGGGACTCTTGATAACAAAAGCTTTAAAATGGATGATATAATTAAGATCACAAGATAATGTGGCAGAGGACTAGTCTAACAATTGTACAGTTTTGTTTTGTTTTTTATTTTGTGATTCAGCAGAATTATACACCTTTTCTACCAATTTTCATCGTTTCTTTGAAACAATATGTTCAAATTAGGGAGCTTGTTATTAAAACAGTAAAAAATTTAAAATGAGCCAGTAGTTTAAAGCCATTATAATTTCATTGGCAAACCCACACTATCCATTTATTTGCTTTTTTAAAATGTTGTACTTTTGTTATAAAGCATTCCAAGCATTCCAAAAGTACATTTAAATGTTCCTTTTTATTTCTCTCTGCACTATGCATTCATACAACTCTGACCATTTTTATATGATTTTTTTTAAAAAAATATCCTTGATTATTATTACTGTATTATTTTCCTTCTTAAACTTAAACCTTCATTATAAAATCTAAAGTAGGGAAACAAAAGGTATTAGTAACTGAAGTCTTCACGTAAAGAGAATATCTATATCTAGAAAAACATCAAGAAATACCAGTATAGAGAAATGTGAAGATTCAATATCCTATGCAGATTAAGGACTGAGAATAAGGACCAAGAATTTATAAGACTGTTGTATCTCTGCAGCTTTGGGGAGCTAGTTGCTGTTTTCTTTTCCTCTTTCTTCTGAATATCTTTTTGATTTCTTTTCATTTTTTCTCTTGTTTCCATACAAGTGTCTCTTTGTTTTAACAGCATGCCTTTTGTCAATTCGTCTCTTTAAAGGTTTGGGATAGAATTATGTAATTATGTAATTCTAGGCATTTTCAACAGTTGGAGCCAACACAAGACCAGACAATTGATACAATGTTGAGGCAATGCTCTGGATTCCCCTGCAAGCCATCCTTTTGTCTGTCTCTGTGTCTGTCTCTCTCTGTCTCTGTCTCTCTGTCTCTCTTTCTCTGTCTCTATCTGTCTCCGTCTCTGTCTCCCTCTCTCTCTCTGTTTCTCTCTCTGTCTCTCTCTCTCTCTCTCTGACTCTGTCTATCAGTCTCTGTCTCTCTGTCTCTCTTTGTCTGTCTCTATCTGTCTCTGTCTCTGTCTCTCAGTCTCTGCCTCTGTCTCTCTGTCTCTCTTTGTCTGTCTCTATCTGTCTCTGTCTCTGTCTCTGTCTCTCTGTCTCTCTCTCTATTTCTCTCTATGTCTCTCTCTCTCTGCCTCTGTCTCTCAGTCTCTGCCTCTGTCTCTCTGTCTCTCTTTGTCTGTATCTATCTGTCTCTGTCTTTCTGTCTCTCTCTCTGTCTCCCTCTCTGTCTCCCTCTCTGTCTCTCTCTCTGACTCTGTCTCTCAGTCTCTGTCTCTGTCTCTCTGTCTCTCTGTCTCTCTTTGTCTGTCTCTATCTGTCTCTGTCTCTGTCTCTCTGTCTGTCTCTCTGTCTGTCTCTCTATTTCTCTCTCTGTCTCTCTCTCTCTGCCTCTGTCTCTCAGTCTCTGCCTCTGTCTCTCTGTTTCTCTTTGTCTGTCTCTATCTGTCTCTGTCTCTCTGTCTCTCTCTCTGTCTCTCTCTCTGTCTCCCTCTCTGTCTCCCTCTCTGACTCTGTCTCTCAGTCTCTGTCTCTGTCTCTCTGTCTCTCTGTCTCTCTGTCTCTCTTTGTCTGTCTCTATCTGTCTCTGTCTCTCTGTCTCTCTCTCTCTGTTTCTCTCTCTCTCTCTGACTGACTCTCAGTCTCTGCCTCTGTCTCTCTGTCTCTCTTTGTCTGTCTCTATCTGTCTCTGTCTCTCTGTCTCTCTCTCTGTCTCTCTCTTTCTCTGATTCTGTCTCTCAGTCTCTGTCTCTCTCTGTCTCTCTCTGTGTCTCTCTCTCTGACTCTGTCTCTCTCTCTCTCTCTTTTTCTGTCTCTCTCTCTGTGTGTGTCTCTGCCTCTCTCTCTCTCTCTCTGTCTCTCTCTGTTTCTGTCTCCCTCTGTCTCTCTGTCTCTGTCTCTCTCATGCAGTTCTTCAGCTTCAGTTTGACAGCAGTGTTTGGAGCTCATGGAAAGACAAATGTACTACTTCTCTATGACTCATTAAAGCAGCCACCTTAATGTAAGCCTTCCCACAGCTGTAAGGTAAAGGTAAAGGTAAAGGCTCCCCTCGCACATACGTGCTAGTCATTGCCGATTCTAGGGGGCGGTGCTCATCTTGATTTCAAAGCCGAAGAGCCAGCGCTGTCCGAAGACGTCTCCGTGGTCATGTGGCCGGCATGACTCAACGCCAAAAGCGCACGAAACACTGTTACCTTCCCACCAAAGGTGGTCCCTATTTTTATACAGATTATACAGCTGTGGGGAAAAAAATTCCCACAGCTGTATAATCCTGAAAAAAACACCACTGTTTTAATGTGTCACAGAGAAGTGATGCTTCACACTTCTATACATTCCAAAGCATATTTTCCTAATCGGATCCGAAGCATTACACAACATTGTGGGTGTATTAACAATAACCTGAAATCAATTATCCTATTTTCATGATTTTACATTCTATCTGGAGGCCAAGATGTTGAACTATCCCACATAGCAGATGTTTGAAACATTGATCAATGGCACTAATAAGCAAATGCATTTAGGCATTAAAGAAAAAACAAAATTCATTTAGGGAAAGAAGCGGGGGGAGAAATGCTTTTTTAGCAAAAGCTCAACTAATGCATTACTTTTGCATTTACATGTAATTAGACCATTATATTGAAAGACAAGCAAGTGAATGATTTTAAATTACTGTCTCCTAATTTATAATCTCTACCCCATTCAACAGAGCAGTCATGCTATTAATTTAATATATACTGCATGACATTCTATTTCCTCTTCTAGCCCAAAATGACTTTTGAAAGGGAGCTGCTTCTCCTCAGCCATTTATAATAATTATCAGGACCTCTGGGTATCAGCAAAATGATTTAGTACTTTTGATTATAATGGCTAATTCAGCCCCTCCACTGAAGGGATTTGGGAAAGGGTATTTACAGTACTTCTTCTAGGAACTGTTGAGCAACCTCACTTATTCTATCAATGCAATTCCCAAAGTTGCATGTGAAATAAAACAGATGCTAAGAGAAAAGAATCATTATGACCCCAAGCAAGTATATATATATTTTTGCTGAGGTGTCTCAGTTTTGGAGTCTGAGTCCTCAAGTGCATCAAAATGAATTACGGCAAATGGCTAACCAGGTGCCTACTTTAATTCACTGTGGACAATCCCGATTTGACATCCATTTCTACTCTTAAAAAGTCAGCAGGAAAAAAAATGCAGATTGTACAAACATTTTGGCCTATTTTCACATGTGAATCATGCTCAGTTCCAAATTGATGACAGGGAAAGTTAACACTAAGGAACAAATTGGCTCTCTGAGACGCAAAACCTGTTATTCTAAATGGAGACCACTACAAGGCATATTTCAAAGTTTTGCATCCGACTTAATTTATGGGCTTAATGCTACTTTCAACCCCATGTTCAGTGGAGGGGGCTTACAATTTTTTTTCTATTTATCATTTTTGATTAAAAAATATCAACAGGAATAATAAAAACTAGTACAAATTAAAACAGAACAGAGAAAGCAAGAGAGAAATAACAGAAAAAGCTAAAAGTGCAGTTAGGAGGAAGAAAGTAGAAAGATAAAAAGAAGTAGCTTCTGATATTCTTCACAACAATTACAATATAATTATTTTTTTTCCCCAATAATCTTTATTCTGTCTCTGGGGCCTCTGGTGGCTCAGACTGCTAAGACAGTCTGTTATTAACACAGCTGCTTGCAATTACTGCAGGTTCAAGCCCCACCAGGCCCAAGGTTGACTCAGCCTTCCATCCTTTATAAGGTAGGTAAAATGAGGACCCAGATTGTTGGGGGCAATAAGTTGACTTTGTATATAATATACAAATGGATGAAGACTATTGCTTAACACAGTGTAAGCCGCCCTGAGTCTTCGGAGAAGGGCGGGATATAAATGCAAATTAAAAAAAAAATTCAGCTTTTTTAATTTTAAAATCACATTTCCATTTTTGCAGCGTTCAGTTGTTGGTATCAATTCTAATTACGTATTTTCCATTTACAGCCTTTTATATTATACATTTCTGTAATTTCTGTGTTTATACATCTAAATATATAAAACCTTTTACCATGTTATACAGTTATTCATCTTTAATATACATTTTATAAATTCTTTATATTTCAGCTGTACTTAACATCTTTTCTCATATTCATAAATTTATACAGTTTTCCCTTTAACACGATTTCTATATATATTCTATGCATTAATTTTATATCTAATTTCTAGCCATTTATACCACATGCTCCAGATCTTATAATACTCTGTTTCTTCTCTGTCTTTTAACTCCATAGTTAATTTATCCATTTCTGCGCAATCGAGCACCTTTTTTTATTATTATTGCATTTGATGGTATGTCTTTTTATTTCCATAAAATAATATAAAATAATTATATTTTAACTTCTCTAAAATTATATTGTGGCATTCTTCTTTCTATAATCTAATCATCAAAACTATAAATCAAAATTTCATTTTTTTCACTTTTACGCAAAAACTCCGTAACAGGTTTCCAGTCACCAATATATGTAGATATGATCCTTTTGCTAATCAAAGAATTCAGTTTGTTCATCTCAGCAAGTTCTGTTAATTTCACCAAATCAGAGATGTCAAACTCACGACCTGTGGGTCGGATGCATCACACGCTGGCCACGCCCGATTTAGCAAAGGGGGAAAAAGTCATGATATGACACATGACAATGCCATGATGACGTGAGTTTGACACCCCTGCACCAAATCATTCCTCCATTATGAAAATTGCTGAAGCTTTCCATCTTTGTGCATATAGTAATCTCGCCACAGTAATCATATACAGGTAGTTATCAAATAATTACAATTGACTCTGGAAATGTGGTCACAAATTGTGGTCATTACATAGGTCACCATGTCCATTGAACTTGATTTTGCAAGGGTTTTTATGACAGTTGTAAGATTATTACCACAGACATTAAGCAAATCATGTGGTCATTAAGTGAACCACATTTTCATGAAGTCTATTCATCTATTCTTCTAAATGAGCCCCCTTTTTTTGCTGGAAACGGGCCAAAAAAGACACAAATCATGGTGATGTGAACAATGCATAACAATGGTCATAAATGCAAGCCAGTTCCAATTCCCAAAAGCAATCACATGATGGGGGGTGTTGTGTTGTAACTTTGAAGATGGGTCCCAACTTTTGAGGAATCCATTGTTGCTTTGAACAGTCATTCAAAGTGAGGACTACCTGCATTGAAATAATTTTCCATGGCTTTTTGTAGAAATCCTAAAAGAAAAAGTTCGGGTTTCAGTTGAATATTAAACTTTAAAATATTCTGAATCAATGTATATATTTGAATCCTATTTTTTTTTTAGCTTTTCACATCTCCACTAAGCATAATAAAATATTTCCCCATGTTGTTCATATTTCCAACAGATATCTGGCATGCCTTTATATATTCTTGTTAATTTCTCTGGCATCATTTTACCAATAATACATTGTTTTATAAAATTTCTCTTTACGATCATAATGTAATGTAAGTTTCAGTCTTTTTAACATATATTTTTCTATTGATCCATCTATGTATTATAACCAACATTCTTAGCTCATTTTTTCATACCTTCTTTAATCTGTTCTTCTTGTTTCAAGTTGCCACAAAATCTAATTAAAATTGCTTTATATTCTAGCTAAAATTGGTATATATTTTAGCAATTCCATGTTCTTCATCCGTACAACATTGTACAACACTTCAAATTCTCTTACTTTGCGCCATATCTATTTTGAATTTTTGTAATAACTGTAAATGAGCAAACCTTTGACTGTATTCTTTTGCCTTTAATTGCTCTCTTGATTTAATTTTATATTATAAAATCATCAACAAAAAATCTGTTTCTTTTTGTTAATTTGTTTTCTCATTTTCAGGTTACATGACAGCATTAGAGCATTCCAGCAAACCCAGTATTCTCCACTGATCATACAATGCTCGTTTTATCTGACCCCTAACACACGATTTAATTAGTCTTTTAGAATCATAGGCCTATTGACCTAAATGGAGCCTTCGAAGTCTAACATTCTAACATTCTGCTTAATGCAGGAATCCAAATTAAATCACCACAGGCAGCTAGCAAACTGGCCATTTGAACATATCCAGTAAGAGGAAGCCTATATGTGGGTAACTTGCTCATAATTGGTTCAAATTGCTCTTGGTATTAGAGATAGAATAAATAGAATAACAGAGTTGGAAGGGACCTTGGAGGCCTTCTAGAAAGTTTTTCCTTCTTCCCCCCTAATATTTTATGAGAATCTGATGTTTTAAAAAACCACCCAATAGTTACTTGAATCTTGTTACTTGAATCCATTATTTCATGCCCTACACTCAAACAATAAACAAGGTAGTCTCAAAGGTGCTTTTTCAAAAGGCAACTGAACTGTTTTTTCCTTGAGGAAAAAGAAGAAAATGTTTCGCTTCTTATCCAATATGTTTCATCAGTTGTGATGATGGGGGGATAGAAAGATTGGTTCTGACAGGATGGGGGTGTGTGTGTGGAAGAATAGGGACTGGTACCTATCCTTCCATTGCCCCCTCCCCCCCACACACACCACCACAACTGATGAAACTTCTAGGATGAGAAAGGAAATGTTTTCTTCTTCCTCAAGGAATAAACATAGTCCAATTGCCTTTTGAAAAAGCATCTTTTAGACAACTAGGACCTGGATAACCGAGAAGGGTCTAGGACAACTTGCTGCAGCCAACTCACTGTGAAACAACTCACCATGGCCAGCTCTCTGCTGGACAATTTACCATAGGCCAAGAGTTATACTAAGATCGAAGAAATTAGGGAATAGAATCATTAAAAGAAAGGATGCAAAAGGAGGGACAAAATGAAATGTGAATGACAAAAATTAAAATATTTTTAATTATTTTAAACATTCACATTGAATGGTTGAATTGTCCTGCAGCGAGTTGTCGCCCACAGTGAGTTGGCCATGGCGAGTTGTTCTGCCACAAGTTGGCCATGTTGAGTTGGCTGCAGCAAACTGGCCACACCAAGTTGTCCCAGTCCAAACTGAGAATCTCCACAGACAACAAGGTAACACCTTATGATCCCTCCACAGGGTTTAGTCTTCTGAAAATTAAACATCCCCATATCTTTAAATTTCTTTTTATGTGCCCTAGTTTCTGGTCCCCAGATTATCTGCACTGCCCTTGTCTACATCTGACTTCACCTGAATCCTTCTTAAAATGTAATGCTCTGAATTACACAGAGTGTTCAAGATGAACTCTGACCAAGGGAAAATAATGTGAAACTATGGCTTGGAGACCATACTTCTGATATGTCTGGTGAAATGTGTTGTGTCTTGTCCGCTCTCACCGCAGCCGGGGTCTGCTTATCTGCTCCCGAACACGGAGGAATGTATGCCTCCCGGCCCCAGTCCTGGCTCCATGCCCAGACAAGCTGCAGAGGAGGGGGCACCTCCCGGTCCCAGCCCTGGCTCCATGCCCAAGCAGGCTGCAGAGGAGGGAGCATCCCCCGGCCCCAGCCCTGGCTCCATGCCCAGGCAAACGGAGCAGCTAGACCCCTCCCCCTCCTCCACAGCATGTGAGCCTGAGGAAAGTTTACTTCCAACAGCTGATTGGAGTGACCCTCGCATCAGAAGATTGGATAGGCGGAGGCAACAGAAGGAAGGGAGGGGCAGGCCTTAATGAGTGCTGAGTCATGGAGCCACACCCCATGGCCTATATAAAGGATCTGCTTTCTGGCAGTCTCTGAGTCAGGCAAAGTCGAACTTATCTTGCTGAAGTCACTTACTGGTCTCCTGCCTGCTCTGAGGACTTTGCTAGGACTTTGGGCAGAGCTGCAGAGGCAAGCCTGATTCGGATTTCCCTGACCCGGCTGTCAGTGGAGGAGTGGGACACGACAAAATGTCATCACACTGTCAACTCATATTTAGTTTGTAATCAACTGATGTCTATGGAGATTCTCAGTCATCTAGGTCATGGTTGTCCCAAAGGTGCTTTTTTAAGAGGCAACTGGACTTTCTGTTTTTTCTTTGAAAATGTTTTGCTTCTCAGAGAAGCGAAACATCTTCAAAGAAAAAACAGAAAGTCCAGTTGCCTCTTGAAAAAGCACCTTTGAGACAATCAATTGGTGCTTCTCCTGCATATGGAGTTTGACTGCAGGCTCTTCTGAATGGCTTTACTGTGAAGGACTACAAAGGTACTCTGGCTGTAGTTTCTCCAGTAAATTCCAGGTTTGATCTCTGTAGTTTATTAGATGTAAAACTGGGCACCTACCATTTTATCTAGGGGACCGAGGAATTCTTCTATCCCTCCAATTTTAGAAGGATTATCAGGCCAACTTCAAGGTACTGATACTTGGGTGCTGAATCAGAAAGAACATACTTTCCTATGCCAGTCAGCTTTTGCTTTAAGACTTTCAACTCAGCTTCTCTTCCAAGTGCCTGCTTTCCAAGCAGAATATAAAATTGTAAAGCACAGAGTATAAGCTGTCAGCTGGCAGATTCAGGTGGTACAAATTCCAGGGGGGCAGGACCCAATTCATCACTATGCAGTTGCAATGTATTGTTGACTGCTATCTAAACAAGTGTGGAAACCAATGGGAGCCTGCGACATCTGTTTCCTCACCAATCACATCAGTGTTGAACCAGGGGTGCTCTTCAGCAGGTTCTGACAAGTTCTGGAAAATTGGTAGCGGAAATTTTGAGTAATTTGGAGAACTGGAAAATATCACCCCTGGTTGGCCCCAGAGTGGGATGGGAATGAGATTTTACAATATCCTTATCCCAGAAGTGGGGACGGAATGGGGATTTTGCAATATCCTTCCCTCAGGAGTGGGGAGGGAATGGGGATTTTGTAATATCCTTCCCCAGGAGTGGGGAGGGAATGAGGATTTTGCAGTATCCTTCCCCTGCCACACCCACCAAGCCATGCCCACAGAACCAGTAGTAAAAAAATTTGAATTTCACTACTGTGTTGAACATACCTGATTCAGATCAGAAGGACTGGAAATCTGGTCAGCAAAGGAAAATTGGAAGCCACAAGGTTCTTTGATGAAGTGACAATTGTACTCTTTGTAAGAGCTGAGCATCCTCATCTGAAAGATTAAAGTTGCTGAACTGCGCAACAGACAACCTACGCTCCAGTTCCTCTGAACTAAAATCACAAAACCTGGTTTTTGGCTAAAACCATTGTGAGGGTGAGAAATTTGGACTATACCAGCAGCTTGGACCTGACTTTCATGACTCTTTTTGTCTTGCAGGTGCAGAAACAAAATTAAACTAAACTGAACAGGCTTTTTGGTCAATTCTATCCTGTTTAATGTTCTTCCTGCCTAATGTTTAAAAATACCTTTAGAATTAGAATAGCAGAGTTGGAAGGGACCTTGGAGGTCTTCTAGTCCAACCCCCTGCCGAGGCAGGAAACCCTACACCACTTCAGACAAATGGTTATCCAACATTTTCTTAAAAATTTCCAGTGTTGGAGCATTCACAACTTCTGCAGGCAAGTTGTTTCACTGATCAATTGTTCTAACTAACCTAGTTTTCTTCTGATTTTTATTGGAGCAAAGCAGGTATGCTATTCAGCAGCTTCTGACAATTAACCAGTAGCAGAAATTTTGAGTAGTTTGGAGAATCGGCAAATACCACCCCTGGGTGGGCCCAGAATAGGGTGGGAATGGAGACTTTGCAATATCCTTCCCCCAGGAATGGGGAGGGAATGGGGATTTTGCAGTATCCTTCCCCTGGAGTCAGGTGGGAAATGCTCCCGGTTTGGACCGGCTCTCCCAATCCAGTAGCAATGGCAGCGGGTGGTTTGGAGAACTGGTAGCAAAAATCCCTGGCCCCGCCCCCTTCCCCTGCTGAGCCGCACTATCATCAAAGGTTGGGTTTTTTTACTTTTAAAAGCAGTTTTTCTTCAGCCGAAAACATGCCTTTAAGAGGTAAAAAAAAAAAGCCTTTGATGATCCCGGGGCTCAGCTGGGATCATCAGAACCCTTTAAACTCTTTTTTTTAACAACCTCCTCAGCCGAAGAGGTTGTTTTTAAAAAAAGCTTTTAAAAGGCCCCTCTGGAGCTCCCAGCTGAGTTCCTCATCACCAGAACCTTAAAAAACATGTTTTCTACAAGCTCTTTGGCCGAAGAGTTTGTTAAAACAATCCTTTTAAGAGATTCTGGCGATGAGGCAACTTCAGCTGGGATCGTCAGAGGAACTTTAAAAAAATTTTTTTCCTCTGGCGATCCCAGATGAGTTGCCTGATCATCACAGGCTTTTAAAATCATTTTTAACAACCTCTTACAACAGCCCCCGCCCATGCCCACCCAATTGCCCCCTCCCCACTTAACTAATTATTGCTTCTTTTGGACTGGCAAAGCCATGCTTGACATCAGTTGCATCAGCTAGCAACTGAATCTGCCTGCCTGAAATCCATCTCCTCAGTGACCAACTCAATCTGCCTGCTTTGCTGGCTGAGGAACTCTGGTAATTGAAGTCCACAAACCTTAAAGTTACTAAGGTTGGAGACCCCTGATCTAAAAAATATAAATAAAATAAAATAATAAAATAAAATATTTGTGCAGCTTTCTGAGATTTGGTGTGTTTCTGTAGTGTTTCACTCTAACTACACAAACACACAAAATCTCACAAAGCTGTATGTGGCATTTTGTGTGTGTATATGTGTGTGTGTGAGTCAGTTGTGTTGTGTTGTGTTGTGTTGTGTTGTGTAAAGTGCAAAAGTTGGTTTTTGAGCTTTTTGTGGCTGTGTGAGGTTCCTGCTTGTTGCAGGGGCCATTTTATTTTATTTTATTTATTTATTATTTATTAATCGTATTTGTATACCGCCCTATCTCCCGAAGGACTCAGGGCGGTTAACAGGCACATAAAAACACATAAATACAGAGTAAAAACAATTTAAAAACTTATTCTAAAAGCCGAATATTTAAAACAATATAAAAATAAAACCCATTTAAAACCCATAAATTTAAAAACTAATTCAGTCCTGCGCAAATAAATAAGTGTGTTTTAAGCTCGCGGCGGAAGGTCCGGAGGTCCGGAAGTTGACGAAGTCCTGGGGGTAGTTCGTTCCAGAGGGTGGGAGCCCCCACAGAGAAGGCCTTTCCCCTGGGCGTCGGCAGACGACATTGCCTCGCTGACGGCACCCTGAGGAGTCCCTCTCTGTGAGAGCGCACGGGTCGGTGAGAGGTATTCGGTAGCAGTAGGCGGTCCCGTAAGTAACCCGGCCCTATGCCATGGAGCGCTTTAAAGGTGGTTACCAAAACCTTGAAGCGCACCCGGAAGGCCACAGGTAGCCAGTGCAGTCTGCGCAGGATAGGTGTCATGCGGGAGCCACGAGGGGCTCCCTCTATCACCCGCGCAGCCGCATTCTGGACTAACTGCAGCCTCCGGATGCCCTTCAAGGGGAGCCCCATGTAGAGAGCATTGCAGTAATCCAGGCGAGACGTCACGAGGGCGTGAGTGACCGTGCATAGGGCATCCCGGTCTAGAAAGGGGCGCAACTGGCGCACCAGGCGAACCTGGTAGAACGCTCTCCTGGAGACGGCCGTCAAATGATCTTCCAGAGACAGCCGTTCATCCAGGAGGACGCCTAAGTTGCGCACCCTCTCCATCGGGGCCAATGACTCGCCACCGACAGTCAGCCGCGGACTCAGCTGACTGTACCGGGATGCCGGCATCCACAGCCACTCTGTCTTGGAGGGATTGAGCTTGAGCCTGTTTCTCCCCATCCAGACCCGTACGGCTTCCAGACACCGGGACAGCACTTGATAGCTTTGTTGGGGTGGTCCGTGTGGAAAAGTACAGCTGGGTGTCATCCGCGTACAGCTGGTACCTCACACGAAACCACTGATGATCTCACCCAGCGGTTTCATAGATGTTGAACAGAAGGCGAGAGGATCGACCCCGCGGCACCCCACAAGTGAGGCGCCTTGGGGCCGACCTCTGCCCCCCTGTCAACACCGTCTGCGACCGATCGGAGAGATAGGAGGAGAACCACCGATAAACGGTGCCTCCCACTCCCAATCCCTCCAACCGCTGCAGCAGGATACCATGGTCGATGGTATCGAAAGCCGCTGAGAGGTCTAATAGGACCAGGGCAGAGGAACAACCCCTATCCCTGGCCCTCCAGAGATCATCCACCAACGCGACCAAAGCCGTCTCCGTGCTGTAACCGGGCCGGAAACCGGACTGGAACGGGTCTAGATAGACAGTTTCATCCAGGTGTAAGGGAAACTGATATGCCACCATACTCTCTACAACCTTCGCTGCGAAGCGAAGGTTGGAGACCGGACGATAATTACCTAAAACAGCCGGGTCCAGGGAAGGCTTCTTGAGGAGGGGCCTCACCACCGCCTCTTTCAAGGCGGCCGGGAAGACACCCTCCACCAAAGAAGCAGTCGTAATCGCCTGAGCCAGCCTCGTGTCACCTCCTGAGTGGCCAGCACCAGCCAGGAGGGGCACGGGTCCAGTAAACACGTGGTGGCATTCAACCTACCCAACAACCTGTCCATGTCCTCGGGAGCCACAGGGTCAAACTCATCCCAAACAATGTCACCAAGACCACCCTCGGACGTCTCACCTGAGTCACCGCAATTTTGGTCCAACCCGTCCCGAAGCTGAACGATTTTATCGTATAGATAACCGTTAAACTCCTCAGCACGTCCCTGCAGCGGGTCATCCCGCTCCCCCTGGTGAAGGAGGGAACGAGTCACCCGAAACAGGGCGGCTGGGCGGTTATCTGCCGACGCAATGAGGGAGGAGGCGTAGCAACGCCTCGCTTCCCTCAATGCCACTAGGTAAGCCCTATTATAGGACTTCACTAGTGTCCGATCAGCCTCTGAACGGCTAGACCTCCAAGAACTCTCTAGGCGTCTTCTCCGGCGCTTCATCCCCCTCAGCTCCTCGGAGAACCAAGGAGCCAGTTGGGACCTGCGCCGGGTCAGAGGCCGCAAAGGCACGACACGATCTAAGGCCCCCGCCGCGGCCCGTTCCCAGGCCGCAACAAGTTCCTCAGACGTGCCGTGAGCCAGACCCTCAGGAAGTGGCCCAAGCTCCGTCCGGAACCTCTCCGGGTCCATCAGGCGCCTGGGACGGAACCAACGCATCGGCTCCGTCTCCCTGCGGTGTTGGATGGCGGTCAGAAAGTCCAGACGAAGGAGAGACTGAAGTATAGCTGCTTTTACTGATTTTGCAGTACCCTTCCCCTGGAGTGGGGTGGGAATGGAGATTTTGCAATATCCTTCCCCTGAAGTGGGGAGGGAATGGAAATTTTGTAGTAACCTGCCCTTGCCATGCCCACCAAGCCACGCCGACAGAACCGGTAGTAAAAAAAAAAGTTGAATTCCACCACTGGAGGAAAGTGCTATGTTTTGTGTGCTGTTTGTATGCATACAGTCTCTATGCTGTATGAGTAATGAAAGAATATCTTTGCCTTTCTTGAAATAATGCTCTAGTTTATATGCTTTCCTTTCCTTCAACTCATTACATGTCTTTTTTATTAAACACTTAAATCCTGGAATTCACATCACCCAGCAGCAGTTAGCTATCTCTCTAAAATGCCCAGCTGACCTCTTATTATTTGCTTTCACTGAGAAACAGTTCATGACTTCAGACTGAGTTTGTCAATATCACTGCTTAATATTGCAATGTTGCTGCAGCTGTGCTCATAAATGCAGAAATGTCAGGTAATGAACAAAGAGCATGAAAGGGGAAAAAATGAATTATAAAGTAAATAAAATAAATTAGATTTCTGGAATAAACTCTGAAGAGTATCAATAATTAGAATGGTTTTTTTTGCTTGTTATAAAGGGATCAATTCTTGCTTCATCATCATATATATATACAAATATAATCCATCTTATTTATTATAATCCATCCTATTTATATACAAATATTTTATACATGCTACATTTTTTATTACATTTCAATTATTAACCAACATACCTAGATATGCAGCCTCAACTGTCTTTTTAAAATATTTTATTCAACTTTGCTAGCAACATTGTGCAATACTATATCTAAAGGTTTGTTGTTGTTTTTTCATTCAAGATGGAATCTTATAGCAACCCAAACATTGCTGATGGTTTTGTAATATGGGATACATTTTGAACAGAAACAGGTACAGAAACACACACATGTATACTGTTTTCAGAAAGTTCTTGCAGAACTAACTTCCTGTACACAATTAATATGGTCACATGTTGGAATATGAGAGAGAGACAGAGAGGGAAGGGAAGAGAGACAGACAGTCAGAGAGAGAGAGAGACAGAGAGAGAGAGAGACAGAGACAGAGACAGAGAGAGAGAGAGAGAGCGACAGAGACAGACAGAGACAGAGACAGAGAGAAAGAGAGACAGAGAGACAGAGAGAGAGACAGAGAGACAGAGAGACAGAGATTGAATCAATTTCCAGTTCAGGACTGATATACATAAATAGATTATAAAAGAGAAGGACACCTTTCCCTGAAGCAACCACAGAATTAGAAAGTTAATTTTGCATTGGTTTTAGGGAATGAGATGCACATGACAGGTTTCACCTGATTCTTCTATGTAAGAATGCCCATTTTTGACTTACAGAAATCTTGAAGTTAAACTCTTTGATGGATACACTTGCTGTTGATAACAGATGCGGGTTCACCCACAAAGGTTTTCATAGGGTGTAAATGGCTCATTACATTAAATCGGAAGCTTGAAATAATGGCCAAAGGTTTATATAAAATATCTTTTATCTACAAACGTTAGTCTGTTTACCGAGAGAATTGGATGTCGGTACAGGACCTGTTCAACAGATAGTAAGAGGTCAACACCAGTAGATATATAAAATTATAATTGCTGCTCACTGAGAAATGCACTGCATTCCAAGAAGTACTAAATTAATAAATCATTTGGAAATAAAAGGCACTTTCTTATAGAAACATCAATAGCAAGATGATTATGGAAAGCTGTTTAGTCCAAGCTGATCTTCTGAAGTAGATCAAAGCAGAGCCAACATAGTATGGCATAAGATGTTGTGCTATAAGTAGTAAATAATATTGATAAAGGAAGACATAGGAACTTAACTGTTGTCTTGCCAGATAAGGATATCAATGCCATCTCTGAATACGGTTGGCAGTACATCTCAGACACAGATATAAACAGAATAAAATTATTATAGGTTTTACTGTAAGCATTGATATAAGAGCCATGGTGGTGCAGTGGTTAGAATATAGATATGCAGGCTCCTTCTCCTGACTGCCAGCTGCCAGCAGTTCAGCAGTTCGATTCTTACCAACTCAAGGTTGACTCAGCCTTCCATCCTTCCGAGGTCGATAAAATGGGGACCAAGATTGTTGGGGGCAACCACTTAGAGACAGATGTAAAGCACTGTAAAGTGATATATAAGTCTAAGTGCTATTGCTACAACAAATGTAAGGACAGGTTGTGGCCAAGTGACCTATGTACCTTTTCAATCTTCATCTGTTGAGAGGCAGCTTCAGGTCTGATCTTGTGATGATATGTCATCTTTTAATTGAATTTTCCTGGACAATCTTAAAAATAAAGATTGGTTTTAAACAAAGAAACTGTTCTCTATTAAATAGAAAACTATTCTTCATCAGTTCAATGGTTCGAATCCCTAGTGACGTGTAATGGGGTGAGCTCTTGTTACTTGTCCCAGCTTCTGCCAACCTAGCAGTTCGAAAGCACATAAAAAATGCAAGTACAAAAATAGGAACCACCTTTGGTGGGAAGGTAACAGCGTTCCATGCACCTTTGGCATTTAGTCATGCTGGCCACATGACCACGGAGACGTCTTCAGACAGCGCTGGCTCTTCGGCTTTGAAACGGAGATGAGCACCACTCCCTAGAGTCGGGAACGACTAGCACATATGTGTGAGGGGAACCTTTACCTTTACCTTATTCTTCATCACATAGCCAATTGATCCCCAGATGTCTAGGTTTAGATATAGTATTTGCCTTCCAACATGGATCAGTTCAAATCTGGTGAGTAATCCCTATAAATTGTTTGATAAATGATAGTGTATGGTAACAATTGTGCAAATAATTCTACTGTGCAGCTGTTAGACCAAGACAAATAGGGGGCACAGGGGGTAGGACATTATTTTCATTATTATTATTAATACTAATAATTAAATTTATTAAGGCCACCCACTTCAAAAGACTCTGGGTGGCTTAAACATCAGAATGTAGAGTGGAGCAGTGGCAACTTCAACTAATTCCTAAAATAGTTATGCCTCTTCTTCATGTACATCATGAGAATGCCACTAGCTTGTTCATTATGACACACAGAGGCAGGGGTGGGATTCTACCGGTTTGAACCGGTTCAGGCAAACTGGTAGCTCCAAGATCAGCTAGGAGAGAACCAGTTCGCTCCGACGATCAGGTCAGCCCTGAGCTTTAGGTAAGTTTACCCTCTCAGCTGATTGGTGCGGCAGAGCAGATTGCCGCGTTCAGCTGTTTTACTCCTGAAGCGTGCGTGGACGTGTGAAGCATGATCACTGAACCGGTTGTTAAACCAGCAGCATCCCACCATTGCACAGAGGGGACACACAGTTTATTAGGGTACGCTCCTTGGGGGAAGGGGCAGTGCAAGAGACTCATCTGTGCAAGTGTCCCTTTCCTCCCTCGAAGACTGCCTGCTTCAGCTGTTGATAGCCAGTCAAAGAATTGATCTATGAAATTTGATGCACAATCTTGTCACTCTCTGAATGGTCACCGGGGGCCTTCATTGGGTTTTATCATTACAGTGCAGAAAACAGGAGAGAAAAACGATATATCTTCGGCATGTTGCTACCGCCAGGATGTGGCAACACAAGTGCTTCCTTACTTGACCATTGTTCTTTTGCAAGTTCTCATTTGCTATGTCAGTCAAGCCATGGAACTAAAGGGAACGGACAGCTATTCCTAGAAGAACAACACTGATTCTTTGCAGGAGCATTATTCATTATTTTCTTATGAAGAGAAAAAAAAAGTTTTGGGGAGATGACAGCTGCAAGCCGAAGGATCTGCTGTAGTGCCAACTTCAATTAATCTTCAATCGTGAGAAGGATGGCAGTGGTGCACGTTGCATAGCTCATGGGTAAAAATGTTCTTGATTTGCAGGTTTGGTAATTGTCATGTTTAAGTGGGGTTGGGTGGATTCCTGTTTGAAGAATCTGGGGAGCCATTACCAGTGTGTTGTATTGCCAATCTGTATTCCCGGTGCTCCCCAGAAATTTTGAGTTACAATCCATCATCCACTGTTTTATTTGTCAATAGACTTAGATTGAAATACTACCCTTTTAATAGCAGCTTATCAAGGAGGGAGAAGGCAAGGAGGAAAGATCAAAATGCAAATAATGAAATCTATAAGACAGGTAAATATGAGCTAAAATCTGCAGATATAATGAAAGCAACAAATAAGAAATTTGCTACCTAACTACAAGAAGATCTAGGCAAATACTGTACAACAGAAAGAAATTTTTTTCCTCAGACCTCTATACACATCAGCTAATAAGATTCAGCACAACATCCTTAAAGTCTTATGGTTGGAAATTCCTGTGGGAGTTGACTTTCAAGCTTCATCAACATTATTTCTCAAGAAATGCACTTTAAGGACAATGCACACGAAGGATTTCTGCAAACAGAAGATCTATATGTAAAATACAAAAGGAGGCGGATGTTTATTGGATCTCTAAAATAAAAACAAAGCACAGTGCATTAGAATAGTTTCCTATTAAGGTTGTTGATCAGATGGACTGATTTTATGTTACATGCTGAAAATGCCAGGCATTTTCTGCACTTAAGATAAAAACATGTTGCTTGGATCATATCTCCACTTCCATCTCTTTTTAAGCAGTCTAAACAACATTTATGAAGGGAAAACTGCTATCAAGTGGCTTATCTATCTCCTCTTTTCAATCCTAAATGGGATGAGACTATGCAAAATAGATGTGCAAACCTGGCTTTGTTTCAGTAGCAATTCAGTAGCAATTCAAAATATGAACAGATTCTGTAGGGTTGATCTCTCTGATATTAACAGAAAATTTAATTAATTATGAGGAAAAGCCTTAAAGAGGAAATTTCCCTGGCATTGGACTGGCATTCCCTCTCAGTACCAATTTCTCTTGGCATTGCCTCTAACGGATTAAATAGCTCTTAGCTATATTGATAGATAGAAAGATCTAGTTCAGGCTTCTAGAAAGCTGGAGACCAGTTTCTCAGCTGACAAATAGTTGATCAATTGTTTGTTTTTTTCACACAGAAGAGCATTTTAAAGAGCCAGTTTGGCCTAGAGATTAAGGCACCAGGCTAGAAACCAGGAGAGTATGAGTTCTAATTCTGCATTAAGCCTGAAAACTGGTGGTTGACCTTGGCCCAGTCCCTCTCTCTATCAGCATTAGGCTTGGATAATAACCAGATCAATCCTACCACAACCAATGGATCAACTGAGTTGATCTGAAAAATGGAACCCTGTACTTATGGGAAAAAAATCATCATCATCTTCTTCTTCTTCTTCTTCTTCTTCTTCTTCTTCTTCTTCTTCTTCTTCTTCTTCTTCTTCTTCTTCTTCTTCTTCTTCTTCTTCTTTTTCTCCTCCTCTTCCTCCTCCTCCTCCTCCTCCTCCTCCTTCTGCCATATCCATCATCAGATTTTGGCGATCATGTTGGGAAATATGCTGGGAAGAAAACAAAAACCAGGAGAACATTTTCATTAGCAAGAGATGATGCCCCAGCTGTTTTAGAAGGAAGTTTTATTTAAATGCCCTATGTACTCTGTGTCAATGTTTTTGTGTGGATGCTGCTAAATTTACTGCCTATATGTTTTTATATTGCATTTCTGCTCACTGAGAAAAATAACACCTTCTCATCTGGGAAAGTTTCCAGAACATTTGGGCGAATTCTATCTTAATCAGAACTACCTACAAAGTGGCAGGTAGTTTGGCACAGATCTCTAGGAAACCTGCTATTAATTTGGTTAAATCATCACATTTAAAATCTTTTTTCCTTAATCAGCATGCACAATTTATACACACCATGTCAACAAATGATTGTTAATAGTCTTTTACTGGCTACATTAACTCCCACCCCTTGCAAAACAAGTCCTCCCAAAAATTTTAAACTACTAAATCTATTTGCAACTTGTTGACCTGTCTTCTATATGTTATATTAATAACAAAGTATTTAACAGGAAGAACAATAATAATGAAACAGAACAAAATTAAAGTTTCAAAACTTTCTGTTTAAAAAGCTGTTATTGTAATCCATTCATAGAAAATTTGCCAATGTATCTTATCTATCCCAAATCATCCCAAAAATTATAAATAGGTCACCCTGGGTGATCCATATTTGTTTTTTAATAGCAATAACAATAGCTTTTAGACTTATATACCGCTTCACAGTGGTTTTACAGCCTTCTCTAAGCGGTTTACAGAGTCAGCACATTGCTCCAAACAATCTGACTCCTCATTTTACCCATCTCGGAAGGATGGAAGGCTGAGTCAACCTTGATGCTGGTGAGAATCGAACTGCTAAATTGTAGGCAGCCGGCAATCAGCAGAAGGAGCCTGCAGTACTGCATTCTAACCACTGCGCCACTGCGGTTCTTGTCAGAGTGTTTGTGTGTACTTGCAACCACCCACTTTTGGGCATCTTAAAAGCAAGTTGTTCATGAATCTCCATCCTGGAATATCCAGAGTGAGCTCTGATCACTGTAGAGAAAATCCTATTTTGCCTTTCAAAGCCATCTTAGCTCTTTCAAGAAACTTCATTAAGTTTCCCCATAGCTTTAACCAAAGACTATCTACTATTGACCTCACCCCATTCCTAAGAGGTCTGTAAGGGGCATGCATAAGAGCACCAGCGTGCCTACCGTTCCTGTCCTAATGTTCCCTTTGATTGTATCCAATTCGTATAATTATTTCATGCTTATACTTATATATACTGTTGTGTTTGACAAATAAATAAATAAATAAATAAATAAGTAAGTAAGTAAGTTTTGGGATCGGATTAGTTTTGATGCTTATTCTTCTGAAAAGATCCTTCTAATTTCAGAAACCAAAAGAAAGGGATCCATAAAGCAATTGGACATGTTCCTTGGAAATGTGATCCATTGGATATTTGACCTCCAAGCCATATTGATACTTTTGGTACTTTTACCAATGTCTGCCACCAGGATGCATTTGAATTAATTGCCTTGCCCAGATTATCTTCAAAGGTATTCTTGGTGTTGAGATTTACTAGAAGATGGTTATAAGAGGCGACACCATTTTTTTCTTTCTTTCTGGACAAATGGCATAGTTTGACCAACTATGATTTGTAGAAAGTGCCTCAATTGCTAAAGTTTACTTGATTTCCTGAATCAAAAATAGAGTATTAGAACTACTAAAATGCACAACTGGTGACTCAGATAAAATAAAATCCTTCACGAAACCCATCACATCCCTAAGAAAAGCTATTGAAAAGCCCTTTCTTCTCCTCCACTTCCTCAATTTTTGTCGCAATTGAACTTGGAGGAGTGAAAGCTGTAACAGAAGACCGAAAACAATGGTTATAAAAAGTAAGCAGTGTGATCTCATAGACATCTGTTCAGAATAGGTACTGTTTTGGGGTGGGGGTTTGTAGAAAGATAGGACATTTGGCATTGTTCCTAACAAATTTTAAGCATGCCAATTCTTCAAAAGGGAGAAACATTTAGGGATGTCAGAATCTATTGCAGCACACACAAGCAAACACACACTATGAAATAATTCTGCAGGATTTGTCTACATAAGAAAATTTCTTTATATACAATACCATTGTAGGTTTTTCAACGTTATAGAGAAGAGAAATACCAAACATTTTTGTGCAAAGAGCACAAAATGGAAGCACAAAATGGAGAAGGCAAAATGGAGGAGGGAGAAGCTAGTGCCCTCAAGCTTAGATACAGAACAGTTAAGCCACGCCCAGGCTCCAAACTGTCTCTTATGGCCCCATACAACAAATACCATGTTTCAGTTACCAAACAGTCCCCCATTGGCTGACCTGTTGCTATGCCCTATTCCAGTTCATTAATATACTGACAAGGGGCACCTATTTCTCGTCTGCAATATTTCTTTCACGGTTGCCTCAGTATAAGAGGGACATGTTCAATAGCATGAGAACAATGGTTCAGCGGTGGAGGGTCTGTTCACAGGGAAGCTGCTATTTGGAATGTGGGTGGCTGATTACCCTGCAAAGAACCAACCATAGCAGAATGCTGTTTTCACAGTTGTTTTATTATTGAGCAAGCCTATTTTCTTTGGAGCGATTTGGACAAGAATGAAACTGGCAAAGATATTTCTTCTATACATCGCCCTCCTTTTGTCTCCTGCTGTTTAGGGAAAACTATTGAAAACACTGCAAGAATTGGCTTCGCAGTAATTTGTAATCTGCACCTGTTGTTTTTCTGCTTTTTGAAAATTACAAATTCTTTGTCTGGGGCAGGGTTTCAATTATCATGGAACGTTGATTTTTCTTTATTTAAGAAGCATAACAATTGTACAATGAGATCCAGAGCCCCATATATGACCCCCATATATAACCACCTCCCCATCATCCATTTCCTGTGGGTCATGAGACTATTCTAACCCTTGAACCAGGGGTGAAATCCAGCAGGTTCTGACAGGCTCTGGAGAACTGGTAGCGGAAATTTTGAGTAGTTTGGAGAACTGGCAAATACCGCCTCTGGCTGGCCCCAGAATGGGGTGGGAATGGAGATTTTGCCGTATCCTTCCCCTGCCACACCCACCAAGCCATGCCCACAGAACTGGTAGGGAAAAATTTTGGATTTCACCCCTGCCTTGAACCCAGCCAGATGGCTGCATTGACATCTTTCCTCCAGGTCCAATAGAAAGATAGGCCAGTATGTTTTGCACTGCCTTCATTGGCTAGCCCTACTCTACTTTAATAATGGGGCCAATGAGGGATGCTGTTCTTGTGGGCCCAAGTTAGGGAAAGGAAATGGTGGGCTTTATTTATTTATTTATTAAATTTATGTGCCACCCATCTGATCCAGAAATGATTCTCAGCAGCTTACAAACTTTAAAACTACCACACATTAAAGTGATAAAACAACCAATACCAACAATAATAAATAAAAGCCATTAAAAGATGGGAAGGAGGGGGACATGAGGTATACAGGGAGAAATAAGACTTTTCCTAATCCAATAGCCAGAATGGTGCACCCTCATTTGGACACCAGGCCAACTGGCAGAGCCAGGAATTCAGGCCCTTACAGAAGGTCAAATGGATGGCTGCAGATCTCACCTCAAGGGGGCTATGATGTCCCAAAGAGCATGAGCCATGGCAGAAAAGGGTCAGCTTGAGAATTTCTCCAGTTTTGGTTCTCTTCTCACCAAGTATGACACGCCAATACCTAATCACTCTCCTTAATATGTGATATGATGGGGCTGAGTGTTCGATTGATTATGTTGTCTAATGACATAGACATGAGTACAGGGTGAAATGGGAGCTCTCCACTGAACTGAAAGTTCTCCTTTTTACTTTCAATCAGAATTGGGTTTCAGCAGGTTCTGACCAGTTCTGGAGAAATAGTAGCGGAAATTTTGAGTAGTTCAGAGAACCGGTAGTAAAAATTCTGATTGGCCCCACTCCCATCTATTCTCTGCCTCCTGAGTCCCAGCTGATCGGGAGGAAATGGGGATTTTACAGTATCCTTCCCCTGCCACGCCCACCAAGCCATGCCACTCCCACCAAGCCACACCCACAGAACCGGTAGTAAAAAAATTTGAAACCCACCACTGCTTTCAACCCATGCCTATCTCCTGTGCTTGCATTCTATTAGCCTGGTTATTTACACGGATTTAGCACTCTTTCAAAAGAACACTAGCATGTGTTCGGAAATAGCCCACCTGACTTGAGTTGCAGCAGTCAGCTTAATCGGCCTAGAGAATAGCAGAGCAGCAAAGAATGAATGAATGCACGTATAAGATCAGTCTTCAAATGGAATGGGAACAACATTTTATTTGCTCTTGTTTGCTGGATGGTCAGAATCAGAAACCATAAGAACGACTGGAGTTAACTGGAACGATAGAACCCTGAAAACTTGGCAGAGTTTCTCTCCTCTTCCCTCTTATGTCAAAGAGAGTCAACGCAGGCAATCTTCAGTTTTCCCTCCCTTCCTCGCATCTTTTCAGGCTGAGTTGATGCTTTGTAATGCTGCCCCTGTCATCCTTTGCAGAAGATGACCAAAGCCAGGAATAAATAAAACTACAAAATTACATTGCAAAAAAGATGTTCAGTCTTTGAAAAAAGTGCAGAGGTCTGGACTAAAGATCTGGAGACAAAAACGTATGAAGAACTGTTACAGGAATTTGGTATGGCTAGTCTAGAAAAACTAGGGGTGACATGATAGCAATGTTCCAGTTGAGGGCCTGCCGCAAAGAAGAGGGGGGTCAACCTATTTTCCAAAGCACCAGAAGACAAGAAAAGAACCAATGGATGGAAACTAATCAAGGAGAGAAGCAACCTGGAATTAAGAAGAAACTTCCTAACAGTGAGGACAATTAATTAATGGAACAGCTTGCCTCCAGAAGTTGTGGGTGCTTCATTGCTGGAGGTCTTTAAGAAGAGACTGGACAGCCACCTGTCTGAAATTGTATAGGGTCTCCTGCTTGGGTAGGGGCTTGGACTAGAAGACCTCCAAGGTCCCTTCCAGCTCTACTCTGATTCTGAAAAATATTCCATAAAATAGACAAAATGCCCTAAGAGTAAATAAAATGGTTCCATCAATCCACAAAGTAATCAAAACAGTAAAAGGTATTGTCAACTTTCAACCCTTGCTGATTGAAGTAATAGAAAACATGCAATGTACTTGTTTTTGACAAAACTAATAACGCGTAGCTGGCAGAACCCAGCTCTCTTTCTTAGTTTAGATTGACTTTCTAAGCACCACAGGAGCAGCTCTATATGAAGAAAGTACTAGTCTTACTTTGTAAAGACAAGAGCATGAAACAAAAATAGGCCTAGTATTCTTTCAAAGAAGTGTTAAACCCACTTATAAAAAGAACCCATGCAAAAGCTGACAAATGCTTTGGAAAGTGCAATTAGACATTTACTTATGCTGATATTTTTGTGAAAGTCAGGTGTCTAGACTTTTCTGCAGCTTAAGACAAAATGGACCACAGAGGGAAGTGACCAGAGGGTGTTTCACATTGGCAGAAGGGAGGTAGTATATAAGCATGATAGATAGATAGATAGATAGATAGATAGATAGATAGATAGATAGATAGATAGATAGATAGATAGATAGATAGATAGATATAGATATAAAGAGATAGATAGATAGATAGATAGATAGATAGATAGATAGATAGATAGATAGATAGATATAAAGAGAGAGAGAGAGAGAGAGAGAGAGAGAGAGAGGGAGAGAGAGAGGAAAGAAAGAAAGAAAGAAAGAAAAAGAAAGGAAGGAAGAAAGAAAGAAAGAAAGAAAGAAAGAAAGAAAGAAAGAAAGAAAGAAAGATCCTAATACTGCCCTTGACTCATGGATGAAAATAATGGTACAATTCATGTCAGGGTAAAAAAAAGGGAAATGTCATTTTAAAACCAGAAAAAAGCTATCCCCAGTGTGGGTTCAGTTTGAAATGACTTCACTAGGATGTGTCCTATAAAAATAGTAACTAGGATACACTTGAGCCTGTCTTCCCATCTTCTTCTATTTCAAGAAGCGTCAAAGAGTGAAAAAGATGTAGAAAAAAATAAGCATATGCTAATATTGTCCCTTTGTTTACCGAAGAGGCCCTCTTGAGTCATCATCCTTTAGATCCAGTTACTGTTGGATCCATTCAGGCTTCAGCGAAGATCCTTTCCCTAATCTGAATTCCATAGCTCTGCTATACTACTTCTTATTTAGGACTCCTCTACTAAAACAGCTACATTTGTATGTGTGTTTGTTTGGCAATGTGCCACTGACTCCCAAAGCCTCTTACTGCTTATATTAAAAAAAATTGCAATTTCAGAAAATTATACATGAGCAGTAACTATGCTTAAGATCAGTCTTCAAATGGAATGGGAACAACATTTTATTTGCTCTTGTTTGCTGGATGGTCAGAATCAGAAACCATAAGAACGACTGGAGTTAACTGGAACGATAGAACCCTGAAAACTTGGCAGAGTTTCTCTCCTCTTCCTCTTATGTCAGAGAGTCAACGAGGCAATCTTCAGTTTTCCCTCTCTTCCTCGCATCTTTTCAGGCTGAGTTGATGCTTTGTAATGCTGCCCCTGTCATCCTTTGCAGAAGATGACCAAAGCCAGGAATAAATAAAACTACAAAATTACATTGCAAAAAAGATGTTCAGTCTTTGAAAAAAGTGCAGAGGTCTGGACTAAAGATCTGGAGACAAAAACGTATGAAGAACTGTTACAGGAATTTGGTATGGCTAGTCTAGAAAAACTAGGGGTGACATGATAGCAATGTTCCAGTTGAGGGCCTGCCGCAAAGAAGAGGGGGGTCAACCTATTTTCCAAAGCACCAGAAGACAAGAAAAGAACCAATGGATGGAAACTAATCAAGGAGAGAAGCAACCTGGAATTAAGAAGAAACTTCCTAACAGTGAGGACAATTAATTAATGGAACAGCTTGCCTCCAGAAGTTGTGGGTGCTTCATTGCTGGAGGTCTTTAAGAAGAGACTGGACAGCCACCTGTCTGAAATTGTATAGGGTCTCCTGCTTGGGTAGGGGCTTGGACTAGAAGACCTCCAAGGTCCCTTCCAGCTCTACTCTGATTCTGAGAAATATTCCATAAAATAGACAAAATGCCCTAAGAGTAAATAAAATGGTTCCATCAATCCACAAAGTAATCAAAACAGTAAAAGGTATTGTCAACTTTCAACCCTTGCTGATTGAAGTAATAGAAAACATGCAATGTACTTGTTTTTGACAAAACTAATAACGCGTAGCTGGCAGAACCCAGCTCTCTTTCTTAGTTTAGATTGACTTTCTAAGCACCACAGGAGCAGCTCTATATGAAGAAAGTACTAGTCTTACTTTGTAAAGACAAGAGCATGAAACAAAAATAGGCCTAGTATTCTTTCAAAGAAGTGTTAAACCCACTTATAAAAAGAACCCATTCAAAAGCTGACAAATGCTTTGGAAAGTGCAATTAGACATTTACTTATGCTGATATTTTTGTGAAAGTCAGGTGTCTAGACTTTTCTGCAGCTTAAGACAAAATGGACCACGGAGGGAAGTGACCAGAGGGTGTTTCACATTGGCAGAAGGGAGGTAGTATATAAGCATGATAGATGGATAGATAGATAGATAGATAGATAGATAGATAGATAGATAGATAGATAGATAGATAGATAGATAGATATGGATGGATAAAGATATAGATAGATAGATAGATAGATAGATAGATAGATAGATAGATAGATGATAGAGAGAGAGAGAGAGAGAGAGAAGAGAGAGAAAGAGAGGGAGGGAGAGGGAGAGAGAGAGAGAGAGAGAGAAAGAAAGAAAGAAAGAAAGAAAGAAAGAAAGAAAGAAAGAAAGAAAGAAAGAAAGAAAGAAGAAAGAAAGAAAGAAAGAAAGAAAGATCCTAATACTGCCCTTGACTCATGGATGAAAATAATGGTACAATTCATGTCAGGGTAAAAAAAAAGGGGAATGTCATTTTAAAACCAGAAAAAAGCTATCCCCAGTGTGGGTTCAGTTTGAAATGACTTCACTAGGATGTGTCCTATAAAAATAGTAACTAGGATACACTTGAGCCCGTCTTCCCATCTTCTTCTATTTCAAGAAGAGTCAAAGAGTGAAAAAGATGTAGAAAAAAATAAGCATATGCTAATATTGTCCCTTTGTTTACCGAAGAGGCCCTCTTGAGTCATCATCCTTTAGATCCAGTTACTGTTGGATCCATTCAGGCTTCAGCGAAGATCCTTTCCCTAATCTGAATTCCATAGCTCTGCTATACTACTTCTTATTTAGGACTCCTCTACTAAAACAGCTACATTTGTATGTGTGTTTGTTTGGCAATGTGCCACTGACTCCCAAAGCCTCTTACTGCTTATATTAAAAAAAAATTGCAATTTCCAGAAAATTATACATGAGCAGTAACTATGCTTAAAATCAGAAAACTGTCAATCCCGAAGCTGACCTGACCAAGGCCATTTTGAGGCTTCAGTGTTGCTACACTTGAGCTGAGGGATAGGGATGGGGGAGGGGAATAGAGATAGCTGGGGTTTTGTAGGCAAAACAAAACACTTTCTCCTGGGAACCAAGGACGTTTCCATAGATGGTCGGAGAGAGGAGGAGTGAAGTTACCAGGCAACAGGATGGCATTTTGATTGGACCATGTGACTGATTGTTTGGGAAAGGAGAAAAACTGTTACTTTGGGTGAAAACTGCGGGGACACTCAGAGTCAGTTTTCACCAGCCTGTGCCAATTTCGATACGTTCAGTAAAACTATTCTTTGAGGAACCTACCTGCCTCAGAGTTCTGTTTGCTATGGGTGTATTACTTGGAACTCTGACAAAAACAACGGAGATAGCAAAATCTGCTCTGTTCCACCTAGGAAGAGCAATGTTCGGTTTCTCGTGCCACTCTTATTAAAAATGCAGCAAACCAGGGTGGGGGTTAATTCTATGATTCCAATCAATAAAACAATCACAGTTCAATGTATGATTAAAGGTGCATAAATTGCATGTGGTTTCAACTCTATTAGATAATATTTCATAAACACATGGGGGACATTCTCAGAAGCTTTCAAAATAATGGCACTGCTATGCTTTAAGAAAAATGACTATGATACCCCCTAATATTTTTTGATGTGGGGAATGATTAAAAAAAACCAATAAAATGGAGACTGGTCCTCTTTAGATCTTGAAACCTTAGGTAAATGTTGGATATTTCTGATACTGTGGGAATTTGTATAATGTTGTATAATCTGGGTCATTCTTTTTTTCCTTTTGTGATAATGCTTTATGATTAATGCTCAAAGGGCTGCAATAAATTCATAATTCACTCATTCATACATTGCTTTCTTCATTTACATAACTATTGACAGAAATTGTACATAAACATTTTAGTAAGGCAAATCACCCTTTTGTTCGTTGACACATAAATTCTCTTAGGTAGGCTTTATAAATGGATATCACCCTGAAATAAACTCTCGCATGAAGTTTTACTAGTAAACTTTTTCCCCGTTTGTTTTTTTTATGGGTTTTGATGATGGATAGCAGGCTTTAAATGATGCTGGGATTACGAGACCAACATTCACTTCCAACATAATTTATGTGACAATTTCTTTTTTCGATCCTTACCAAAAACTTCACCATCTAGGACAAGCAATAGAGACATTAGCATTGTGGTTACGTTGTGGAGCATGCTAACCAGAGTGGGTTTCTGCAGGTTCTGACCAGGTCTGCAGAACCGGTAGCAGAAATTTTGAGTAGTTCGGAGAACCGGTAGATACCATTTCTGACTGGCCCCGTCCCCATGTATTCTCTGCCTCCCGAGTCCCAGCTGATTGGGAGGAAATGGGGATTTTACAGTAACCTTCTCCGGGAGTGGGGAGGGAATGGAGATTTTACAGTATTCTTCCCCTGCCACGCCCACCAAGCCACGCCCACCCACAGAACCAGTAGTAAAAATTTTTGAAACCCACCACTGATGCTAACCAAACACATTTTGTGTTTAGGATCTGGGAGGAAAAAAATCCTCTCCCTTGGCCTTTCTGCCTTTCAACATGTGGTAGAGTTGACTCCTTATCAAGGGTGAGAAGATGAGGGTCAGGGTTCCAAGTAGCACCCCCAACAAAAGAAGACTCCGAGGCTTGAAGTTCTTCAAAATTCCATTTTATTAGCGATGTCATTTATTTATTTATTTATTTATTTTTATTTTTATTTGTCACAACAATATATATAAGTATCACACAAAAAAGATTATATAGTATATAAACATATATATGAAGAAATATTAGGAGGTATAAGTATATATATATATATATATATATATATGAAGAAAAAAAGAAAAACAATAGGACAGGAACGGTAGGCAAGTTTGTGCTCTTATGCACACCCCTTAATTAATATTAATTAATTAATTAATTAATATTGGAACATCTGGCTTCCAGACCTGACAATTAGTGTCAACGAATTGGAGTGGAGCCAGAAAAGCTTAAAAGGCCAGGGGCTGCCTTACCCAGCCTACATTAGGAAGAAACTTGCTCGTGTCCATCAACCAGATATGAGCACAGCATTCGCAGACCAGCCATAAATCCCAGTTTCCTTGCAAAGTGTTTCATGGAAAAGCCATGGGAAAGAATTCCCTAAATATTTATGAATAGGCAACTTAAAAGTCTATCTCTGGTTTCTTAGAGTTCCTTAACTTTAAACCATGTATAAATATACAAATAGGATGAAGACTATTGCTAACATAGTGTAAGCCGCCCTGAGTCTTCGGAGAAGGGCGGGATATAAATGTAAAAAAAAAACAAACCAGATGTGGGTTGCCCAGGTATGACCACATTATATGGCCAACTGGTATCCAGAACAATCCCAATTAATGCATAATGATGAGCATGCACGATGATACCATCACATACATACCATCATTTCTCTCCTTCGTTTCTCCCCTCTTGTGGACAACAATAATTTACCTTGAGGTTGAACCAAATCCTTTCTGATGAAATGAAACAGCGTGGATCCTAACAAAACCCTTATACACCACTTCTTTCCATATGCCTCTCTTCTAGCTAATGTTCTTTCCATGACATTCTATGTAGCACCTCTTTGTCAAGGGAATCAGCTGTACCACAATGACCTCCCCTTGACAATTTCCTGTACCTTGCCTTGTAATCTTCCATCTTTCCATCTGGCTAATCTTTCTGACTTCAGCACTTAATACAATTTAAACAGATACCTTGGAAGTAGAGGAAACCTGAAAGATATCAGACTTAAAATCACAAGGCAGAGGAAACCTCCAAACGACGTTGAGTAGTAGAATTCATAGTCTCAGCCAATTCATAGTCAAGCTCAGAAAAAACTTATGCAAAGTGGTTCTATTTTAATGCCCCCGAAGAGAGCTTAATTTCATGTGCAGAAGCCATCAACTGAATGGTATATTAGGTGTACACCCAAAATGCAAAATAAGGCCAACTCTGGATGGTCAGTTTCTTCTAATCTGGTTATATACATTGGTTCAAAGCACTTACTCAGGGCTTTGGTCTGAGAAACTGAGATGGGATCTCAATTTGAACATTGAGAGAGAGAGAGAGAGAGAGAGAGAGAGAGAAGGGAGAGAGAGAGGGAGGGAGGGAGAAAGGGAAAGAGAGGGAGGGAGGGAGGGAGAGGTTCTTCTTCCTGACATATCAACCTCTGTCCAGGTTTAACTTCATGGGTTATTTGTTTGGATTTTTTGTCTATTGAAGTCAATATCTCAATAATCAGGTTAGGCAAAGAAAACAGATTTATTTTTTATTTCATTATATTTCATCTTATTTTTAAAAAAATTTATAGTCACCCATCTTAAAACAAGTCTGGGCAGTTCACAAAATAAATACAGAAATAATTTGGCATTCAATGTTGACTGGATAGTTTTCTTGTCTTAATGCTTTAAAAACTCACGTTTGTGTCCAAATGCTAAATTATTCCTTTAATGGGTCTCATTTAGGGATGAAACCTAGAGCAATTGCCTCCTTGCCCTGCCCTTTGTCTTTCCTCTACTGTTTCCTGCTCACTGAGATACTTATTAATGGAGGTAGATTTAGGTCTGGCTCCATACTCTTAAGGAAGTAGCTGAAAAGTCTTAGAAGAAAAATTAAGAGTTCCAAGGAAGACACGGCGAACTGAAGAGGTCTCTGCAAAAGCAGAACTGATGACCAAACAAAGACCAAGGAATCAATGGGTACTCCAGTTCCTTGGAACCTCTCCATATAAGGAGATGATGGGAGATTGACCATATATGCTCCAAATGGTTTAAGCATTGGGAAATGAAGGGGTTAATCATTGTCAGCCCTCCCATAAGTTATCTTGCTCACAGATGCAACAGAGCCTTTCAAGGGATCCTATGCTCACAAGTTTCACTTTCTAATCACTTTCAGAAATTGCCTATTAATCATCTTGAAGTTATTAGAGCCTTTGGGAATGATAAGGCTGAAAAGTGGCCAGCTGAGTTTAGCTTCAACCCTGAACAAAAGAAAAATTAATTATAAACTTAGAACTTGAAATAAATGGGAACAAGCTAAATACTGTATGTAGAAAAGAAACTGGTTGCAGCTTTAAAAATTAAAATCCAAACGACAAATCGAAAGAAAAATGGTTTTGTATTGGAACTACGCAAGAGGCTTGAAAAAATCTGTACGATGGGATAAAGAAGAATGAAAGAGAAACCAAATCCTACGACAATATTTGAATCAACTAAGACAGAGGTCTGCAAACTTGGCTCGAAGTCCACAAGTCTTAAAAGAGCCAAGTTTGCAGATCCCAGAACTAAGACTATTAGAAGTAAAAGGAAGGAATATAAAGTTGACTAATTTGATCAAGGTTAAAATAAAACTTTTTTTTTGTAAGGTACTAGTAACTTTTGGCCAGTTTTTGCTAACACCAGGATTGAAAGGTGATATTTTATGGATTTGGTTATAGGTAAGGAATGGGATATGAGAGAAAGATGTATCTGTTGGTAACCTTAACAAGGATAAATTTGTCTATATGTGTTATAATGAATGCTGGAAGTCACTTCTTTATGTATTTCTTTTCTTATATTTATCTTTTCTTTTTTCTTGCTTTTATCATTTTTTCTATTCTATTTTCTTTTTAAAGTTTAGTTTGTATTATTTTCTACTATTGTAATCAGTCCTAAATATATATATATATATATATATATATATATATGTATATGTATATGTATATGTATATGTATATGTATGTATATATATATATATATATAGGTCTTTGGTTGTTCGGGTTTTCTCCCGTGTAAAATTGGAAATGTCTTGGCAACGTTTCGACGAAGTCTCATTCGTCATCTTCAGGCTTCAGCTTCGTGCTTCTGGGAGCAATGTGTGATCGCAGCTGTTTCTTCCTTTTAACTGCTAGTGGGGGTTTGAACTGATTGGGTGGGAGCTTGGCTGTGCTCTGATTGGATGGAGGTTTTTTTGTGCTCTGATTGGCTGGGGTGTGTCCTGTTTGGGTGGGGGCTTGGTTGTGCTCAATTTAGTCTGTGTTGCAGGGGGATTTGAGCTGGTGAGCTGCATAGCTGTTGTTTGGCTTTGTGGTGGTGCTACATCTTCATAGTGGGTGTCAGTCTGCTGCATGTATGGATTGGAGGGGTTTGAAATGGCTAATGTTGCAGCTGCGGTCTGGCTTCTGGTCCTTGGTCGTGCTTCATGATCAGTGTGGGTTTGGGTCTGCTTTCTGGGTGGATGTGCGGTGGTGACATCCTGTGTGGACCTCGTGAGTGTGGGTCTGGTGTCATTCCTCGTGTTAGGGACTCGTTTGTCAATAAGGGTGGGTTTCCAAATGGCTGGTAGGCGGGAGGTATCATCTTGTTTGTTCATGCTGTATGGGCGTTTTTCTATCTCAATGGCTTCTCTGATTATTCTGTTGTTAAAGTGTTCAGTTTTGGCGATAGTTCTGGTCTTTTTAAAGTCAATATCATGTCCTGTGACTTTAAAGTGTTGGACCAGGGAAGAAGTTGGTTCCTCTTTTTTGACTGAGTTCTTGTGTTCTTCAATGCGTGCACTTATTCTTCTGTTGGTTTGTCCGATGTATGTGGTGGGGCAGGCGGTGCATGGGATTTCATATACTCCTTGATTTTCTAACTCAGTTTTGTCTTTGGGGTTTCTTAGGATGGTGGATATTTTTCGGTTTGTGCAGAATGCTGTCTTGATGTTGTGTTTGTGGAGGATCTTGCTGAGTCTGTCTGTGGTGCCTTTTATATATGGGAGGAGGGCTGTGCCATTTTCTTTATATTATTTAATTATGGCCGTGGATTTTAAAAGATCTATTTTTTAATCCCTTCTACTTGCATTAGTCTAGCCTCAAATAATGGCACTGACATCTTTTATTTCCTTTTCATTAAGGCCATAATTAATTTATTCCTGGGGTAAAACCCCGAATAAATCACTCATCATCTAACACTAGTGATTCCTGCCATTTTCTTTTCTTGTCATATTTAATAACATATCAGGATATTGTACAATGTTGTGTGTTCCTTCCCAGCTTTACAACTGATTCTAAGATGTCAGTTTTGTGGCCTTGCCAAAAATAACACTATTCATGCAAGTCTTTTTGACAATCTACTTTCCTTGCAAAGGCTTTTGCGTTATACTCTATATTATTCTGTGCTGTCATATTGTCCTTTGAGCCTCAAATTTTCTTCCTATTGTTCCAAATTGCATTATGGCATTTTGCATTTATGTATTTTTTTAAAAAAAAATTCATGAGTAAAGGACATTCCCATGAAGAGGAGACTGTTGTTAATGTTAAAGCTTTCTATTCCTAACAGTAAAGCCTCAGTTATTCCCCTTTCTTAATAAGAGGAAGTGAACAGTTACACATTTCATACTACATATTGAAAAGAAAATATGTATGTTAGCCAGGTTTTCAGAGACACGGGATGTTGTTCCCCCTTCTGTAAAAGCAAATATTTTTGTTAGAACAGAGCCACTACTGAATGTTGCAAACAATCTGAATTAATCTAGTGCCAAAACTGTCAATCAACTTTCCTTTCTGTAAATTTACCAACATCTTTATTAAAGTTCTAAAGCAAGCGTTAAAATGCAAACTAGCATAAAGGGAGAAAGTTGAGGGAAATAACAGAGCAGGTTAAAAAGTGACAAAAAGATCTGACGAATATAAAGCAAAAAGTGATTTATTTCAGTTCAGAGATAATACAACCACAACCTCTAAGTTAAATTTATACTCAAGATTTAAATGATCTTAAAATCCTAATAATAAACATTGTAAAGCATCTATATTTATATCATATTCTTTTCTTAATTTTACTCTAATAGTAAATTGACAAACAGAAATAACCATAGATTTTTTTTAAAAAAAACCCAAAGATATTCTTTCTAAGTGAGTTTTATTTTTCTATATAGTGCATCAGAATTTTATTTGTTTGTTTGTTTGTTTGTTTGTTTGTTCGTTCACTCACTCACTCACTCACTCACTTATCAAACCTGTATGCCACCCAGCTCACCAAAGGCGGTTCTAGCCAGCTCACAGGCATTCAGTTAAAATGCACTACAGAACATTAAAACAATAAATAAGGACCGTAAATTTAAAAATTCAATTAAAATAAAACTAAGCAGAATGGAGACAGAGGGAGCAAAATGCACACAGAGAGGAAATAGGGTATTGTCTCTTCCATTAGGCACTTCCAACATGCCACACTCTATTGGAGCCCCAGGCTAGTTGGCACAGTCATATCTTCAAGACTTTTTGGAAGGCCAAAAGGTTGGGACCTTTGGGGAGGGGTGATGTTCCAGGGGGTTGGAGCCACTGTAGGAAAGGCTCTTCTTCTGGGACCCCAACAACCAAAATTCTTGGCTGATGGGATCTGTGGCATACCCCTTCATGTCAGCATGGGGTGCAACAAGGTAATGTTTCTCAGATACCAATAGCCATAGCACTTAGACTTATATACCACTTTACAGTGCTTTACAGCCCTCTCTAAGGGTTTACAGAGTCAGCCTATTGCCCCCAACAATCTGGGTCCTCATTTTACCTACCTTAGAAGGATGGAAGGCTGAGTCGACCTTAAGCCTGGTGAGTTTTCAACTGCCAACTTGCAGTCAGCCAGCAGTCAGCAGAAGTAGCTTGCAGTAACCACTGCGCCACTGAGGTTCATTGGCTTTTTTGCCTGTAATGTAATTGCTTGTAATGTAACTTTTAAGTTTGCTTTTTTTGATGATAGACAGTAGATAACATAGATAACAGTAGATAATGCTTATGATTTCATGGCTCCTCTGGTTTCTGCTGACTGTCTGCATATGTTTTGAAAAGCTCCACGGGGGAAAAAAATTGTTCCTGATTTCTTCCACTTCATTTACAACAAGACCCTGGAGACCAAGAATTCAGCAGATCCCAGGTAAGGTGGCAATGCAGCAAAACACAGTTACCCAAGAAAATGCATGCAGATAAATCATAGAGTCACAAATGTGGGAAATGCCAAGGAAACAGAAACATGTTGGACATGTAAAAAAAACCCCAACTCTTAAAAGTACTCTTCCAGCTCAGTGAACAGCCTGCGATGCTATTAGATATGCTAGGAAGGACACCAAGAAACACAAAGCAGAATAAATGCAAAAGCTTTGTTTGTTTGTTTAGAAATTGGGGAGACAATGGTTTTATGAAGTCGCTTCAAACATTGTTTTGCTCTAAGCACCCTAAAAGTTATATGCAAGCACCCTGGTAGGTACATGAATATATATGCAAAATTACAGTCCATCTAGAGTTAATTTCTGCTTGGTGCCATCTGAAAGGCCCCCTTACACCAATGATGAAAGGACCCTGAAGACCTGGAGATGACAGCTTCCTTTGTGATGAAGCAGAGTCGCTGCTTGTTAAATAAGACTGTGACAGTGATAAAGACAAAGGCATCATTTTTACAGCTGAGTTCAGCCTATCAGCATATGACAAGACACACTATCTCTGCTCACACATGCTGACATCTCATCATGTATTGCCTCCTGTGCAGGATGAAAATAGCCCTGAAGACAGTACCCAATGGAGAACGATAGCACCTTGCTTATCAGTGAACAAATGAATGGGAATGGAAAAACACTTTGAAGTGAACACTTTGCCACCGTTAATATTGCAGCTAAAAGTCAAGGTAGGTTTTTTTTTTTGCCTCGTTGGGAATACGGCGACAATGAAACAATGCTACCATTAAGAGCAACCAAAATCTCAACCAAGCGAGCAACTTAGCTTTATGGTATTCTTATTCCATGGTTCTCCCGTTATAAGCCTCAAGGAAATGTATCGAGAATTCTGTCATCAAGGAATTGTTGAGAAGTACAAACCTATTTTAGACCAATATGCCAATTTCCAACTTCTGGCATCTAAGAGAACTCAAAACATATGCGTGCTGAAAGCCAAGTTTTTCAGAATTTTGCAAACCAGATTTTAACTGTGTCTCTCTGTGTGTGTTAAATAAAAACACAAACCAACAATGTATAGGAAAGATACATACATAAATGCAGATTCTACAGTGGAGTTCTATGGTTCCTTCAGGGTATTGCAGGAATCATAGAATTAGTTGGATGTCCTCCTGAGGAAGGGAGATTCGATTTTATTTTTTATTTATTTATTTTGTCACACAGTACATATAAGCATAAGCGTGAAATATCTATACAATATATAAGTATATATAAGCATAAGTGTGTAATAACTATATTAATTGGATATAATGAAAGGAAACAATAGGACAGAAACAGTAGGCACGCTTGTGCTCTTATGCATGCATAATTTAAGACTTTTCCTTTTTAACTCACAATCTTACCATCTGCCATAGTCCTATCACTCCCTGGTTCTTACTGCTCACTGCTGCCAACAGCTTCTTTAGGGTGGGATGATCAGTTAAGATGGTCTGTCCAAGAACCCTATTAAGGTCTGAATGAGAAGATGGGAAGAAACAAGCTCAGGTAGAATCCTTACAAGATGAAGATGCTGTTTGTGCACCAAACACTTGAGAATTTTGCCTTCCTATAAATACACTGAATATGGAGATACTTTACCTGATGGAGCATCTCATGATTGGAGGATCATTCTAGACCAGGGGTCTCTAACCTTGGTCCTTTTAAGACTTGTGGACTTCAACTCCCAGAGTCCCTCAGCCAGCAAAGCTGGCTGAGGAACTCCGGGAGTTGAAGTCCACAAGTCTTAAAGGGACCAAGGCTGGAGACCCCGGTCTAGACTCACACTACTTATAGGGGATCCTTTGCCTAGCTTTGGCAGGGGCTCCATTAATGGCTTTTTCTGCAGTCTGATGTCTTGCCAATGCCCATCCATATCCCCATCACCTCATGGATGGATTAGTGAAATGCACTTTATGGCTAACTTTGAGGGCTACTCCAAGCTGTAATTGGTGGAGAACCACAGAGTCTGTCCACCTACTGACATGTGAGATGCTGTTTTGGGAAGCACCAGCCCTATACACGATTGCAATTCAATGGTGTTCTCATTTATTGCAAGGAAGTGAGAAGCAAATCTGCTTTGTTTTTATGAGAAATGTTGATGATACAACTCCCGTTTGGAAAAAAACTGATTATGGTCAGTTTACGAAATCAAAGAACTTTTCTCAATTCCTTCTTCCTTTACATTACAACATTGCTCCATTTTTACAATATTATTTATTCCTATCCCTTTAATGTTTTCTCAGTGCCAAACAGGACACTTCATGCCATCCAAAAGACAATTCATGCCATCTAATAGCTAAAGGCAGAGATGGTGATGGGTGTTGTGGTCTGCCAGCAGCCTGTGGAGCTGGCAGTGGAGTCAGACAGCAATGAGACTGAGGAAGAACATGGGCCAGTCCTGGAGGCTAGAAAAGGCCCGGATGAGGGCTCTGCATTGGAGGCTGAGGTGGGGCCAGGGCCATCTGGGAGTGATGTGCGGACTCAGGAGCCTCCAGAGGCTGACAGTAGTGAGGCAGAGAAACAGGAGGAGCCTGTTCCTAATACACGCATGAGAAGAGCTGCCAGAAGGCAAGAGCAGCTAAAGCAAAGAAGATGACTTGGGAGTAGGTCCAAGAGATGATTGGTCCCTCCCATAAGGCTTAAAAGACCAACAACAGCGTTTGGGCTTTGTCGGAAAACAACGTTGATAGACTTGCTCCTTGTCTTGCTGCATTTATTTCTTTTTGGCATCTTCTGCTTTTGAACTTTTGCCAAGAAAAGACTTTGGCAGTTTGCCTAATTAGACCAAGGTTGGTGATAAGACTGAAGAATTGTGTTATGAAGAATTTGTTTTGATTTAGTTTGGACTACTCTGAGAATGAGTTAATTTTCAGCTGTTCTAATAAAGTCTGTTTGTTTTTGAACTGATTGCATCTAATACTACCTACTTGGGCCTAGGTCACAACTATGGGATAGAAACATGCCTTCTAGGCGGTGGTGGGATTCAAGTAATTTAACAACCGGTTCTCTGCCCTAATGATTTCTTCCAACAACCAGTTTGCCAAACTGCTCAGAAAGTTAACAACCGGTTCTCCCGAAGTGGTGCGAACTGGCTGAATCTCACCACTGCTTCTAGGCCCCATTCTGCTTCCTCCATATAATTGGTTTGTGTCTTCATAAGGAGGCTTCGTTTGGGGATGGCAAAGGCAATTCTGTCCATCCTGCCATTTGTTCATTTTCAATCAGACAAGTTAATGATTCTAATGAATCTTCACAAATTCCCAAGAGATGCCACTCACTGCCACCACCATCACCAAAACATCAAGGTACCAAAAGGTTCCAACATGAAAATTCACTGGGGACAAGATTTTAGCAGAGAAAGAACATTCTCAAGATATATTCCCAGAACTGAGGAAGCTTCTTGGATGAGAAGCGAGACATTTTCAAGGGGGTGCGGGGAGGCAAGCAAGTCCACTTGCCTTTTAGAAAAACATCTTTGGGACACTCTCAAGTTAATTCTGTAAAATCCTTAACAACACATTAAGAAAGTAGTTAGGTGGTATATGGTACATGTCTATAAGTAAATTAGCTTGGCTATTTTTTCCTTCCATAATATGACATTTCTAGTTACCTGATTACTTCCAGAAGATTTAGCCCAGAGCTCAGCTCTAGAAGCCCAGAGAAAATTCTGTCTAACACTGCAGAGGGATATTCTGATTGCTTAAATGAGATGGAACAAGAACTGAAATCTTCTTTCTGGCAGACGCCCTTCAGTCAGTGAAATGCCATCCCTGGCCACAACATATGGAACAAGTCTGACATGACACTTCCCCCAAAATAGTAGGTGTGGGTGGGTATTTATATGTAGACAAATTTGGCACAAGTGACTGAACATCCTTTCTGGAAGTAGGGTTTATGCCACTTCAGATAATGCTCCACCCTATGATTAATTCACTGTTAAGGTTAACCAGTCGAAAATATTTTAAAGGCAATCCATTGCCAGCTTTTATGGTGCTTCCCCAGATTGCTAACTGACTTTTACATTTATGCTGGATGAATCTCACCGGAGGTGTTGGCAAAATCTGAGCATTCTGTTTAAAATACCAAATAGGGACCTTACCACTGTGACACAAGCTGCACCCTGTTTGTATGTGCATGCAATGTCATGACGCATAGACAGAGAAAGAACAGGATATAGTAAAGGGGCAAACACATTTTGCCATTTATTGTGCGTTCACCTCACCCACCCCCGCACTCAGGCCCCTCTGCAATCCATAAGTTTAACAGCATCTCCTCTGCCTTATTTTAGCAGAAATATAAGCTATTTCAGCCTTAATAGAAGGAGATGCATTACAAAAAAAGAACATTAGAATAAAGTTTAGAATAAGGCAGAATAATTCTTTAGGCTACACTTTGGGCCTGTTACTCTGTCTCAGCCCAACCCTGTTAGTGAGAGAGAGAGAGAGAGAGAGAGAGAGAGAGAGAGAGAGAGAGAAAGAAAGAAAGAAAGAAAGAAAGAAAGAATACAGCACACATACAAACACACACACACACAAAGAAAAAGGATTCATTCCAAATAAACACCTATAGGCTAATAGCTTCATCCTATAGCAAGGATCTCCAAGCTTTGGGCCATGGCCTGTTCATAACTGGGCCGTGGAAGGGTCTGGTAAGTATGCACATGTAAGCAACCTTGTTTTATTGCCCCCTCCCAGAAAAAATAAGGTGTGCTGAAGAAGCAATGTTGAGACCTTTGTTAAATTTGAATAGACTAGACTAGACTAGACTAGACTAGACTAGACTAGAATAGAATAGAATAGAATAGAATAGAATAGAATAGAATAGAATAGAATTTTTTATTGGCCAAGTGTGATTGGACACACAAGGAATTTGTCTTGGTGCATACGCTCTCAGTGTACATAAAAGAAAAGATACCTTCATCGAGGTACAACATTTACAACACAAATGATGGTCATAGGGTACAAATAAGCAATCAATTTGGGACAGTTAACAGAACCCCTTATTAAAAGAGAATTGTTTTTTTATTTTTAAACAAATACAATTATGTGGCCATAGATTACAGCACTGTTAAATGTAGAAAGAAGCCTTGAAGAAGGATCTGCTCGGAATGGTCATGCCCATCTCTCCCAACCAACTTGGTATCTGAGGAATATCAGGAAAGGTAAATACAATGGAAAAAGGATGTCTTGGGGTTTTTGAACTACCAAGTAATATCCTTCCTCCCCCCCTCCCCCCCATCCTATCTATAGCTGGTGAGCTCCCATTAACAAAACTGGCATCCCATCCATCAACCTCGTACAGTTTTTCACAGTGAGAGGTACATTTAAAAAAATCACTTTTATCTAAAACCAATGCAAACAAAGGCGGGGAGGAAGTCTTATTGCAGTGATGTATGGAAGAAGGGAATCCAGATGAAAACTGCAGGCAATTCTATTTTAGGAGAAAGTGTGAAGACACCAAGATCTTGATATGTCTCAAATAACATTATTGTAACCCAAAATGCTCACCCCCATATGGTGCATGATTTTAGAACTATATATACATTTTTGTCTTATTTATGCCATTATATTTTTTCAGTATTTTTGTAATACTGTATAAATCTTTTGGGAGCCTTTTTTATATATATATACTTGTAATTATATCAGTAATTAACCAGTTTCTGTAATATACCGTGTGTGTTTTTTAATTGAGAAGGTAAATTTTGAGAATGCATGGAATGCAGTCCAACAGGCATATACATTCCAGAAATATAAATGGGGTAAGTTTATATTGAATGCAAATCTAATTTCTTCTCCATCCCCTCAAGATACAGTAGGAGGAAAAAGGATTATGTGCATTATTAGTGGATCAAGAAGTCCGCAGCATTCCTTTAACTATGCCACTGAATTCTAGCTGTATAAAGTTGAAGACACAGAAAAGCAAAAACCAGAACTAAAGAAACGTCGCAACTGCCCTCCCCAAAAGCAATCCAAGAAGAAAAAAGTGGGTCAGTTCTATGCACTTGTACAATGCAGCCCTGATCATTTTGGATAAACATGATCCAGGGAGAGGAAGGAAGGAGGGAAGGAGGGAAGGGAGGGAGGCAAGGGAGGGAAGGAGGGAGAAGAGGGAAGGAGGGAAGGGAGGGAGGCAAGGGAGGGAAGGAGGCAAGGGAGGGAAGGAGGGTAGGAGGGGAGGGAGGGAGAGGAGGGAGGGAAGGAGGGAAGGAGGGAAGGGAGGGAGGGAAGGAGGCAAGGGAGGGAAGGAGGCAAGGGAGGGAGGGAGGGTAGGAGGGGAGGGAGGGAGAGGAGGGAGGGAAGGAGGGAAGGAGGGGAGGGAGGGAGGGAGGGTGGGAAGGAAGGAGGGAAGGAGGGAGGGAAGGAGGCAAGGGAGGGAAGGAGGGAGAAGAGAGAAGGAGGGAAGGGAGGGAGGGAGGGAGTGAAGGAAAGAAGATTTATTCCAGTTCAAAGTTCCGTCCAAGCTAGTTTTAATCATTTTCAGTCACCCGCCCCCTCCTCTGGTATCACTGCCTCCTTCTAAAATGAATAACATACATACTCAACCCATAATGTCTGAATTTTTTTTTCTCTCTGACATACAATCCATCATTCACCACTTAGAGACAAATAATTTGCTATCCAACAAACAGTTTAGCTTTAGGAAAAACTCATCCTGTAATTTGCAACTTTTGCACTGTAAAACATCTGGACTACATGTCTTGATCAAGGTAAAGCTGTTGATGCAATTTACATAAATTTTTGTAAGGCTTTTGAAACAGCAGTACAACAGTATTTCAACTGCTGTTGAAATTAAACTCTTACGGCATTTCTGGACCTTTGCACAAGTGGATTGCTGCTTTCCTGTCTAATAGACTGCAGAAAGTCAAAATAGGGAACTCGCTGTCTAATCCTGCATCAGTTAACAGTGGTGTTTCACAAGGCAGCATTTTAGGCTTTGTTTGCTCTGTATCAACAATTTATGTGATCAACTTAAAAGCCATTGTGTTCTTTTTGCTGGTGAAGTAAAATTATTCAATTCTACAGATAATTCTGTTGTTTTGCAAAGTGAGCTCGATTATGTGCCTGAATAATCATTTATTTGGCAACTTCAAATTTCAATTAATAAATGCTCTATCTTACATATTGGTAGACGTAATCAGGATTGTCAGATATAAACTAGGTGGCATTGATCTAGCAGATAACCCTCACTTTGTTAAGGACCTAGGTATACGTATCTCTGATGATTTATGCTCCAAAGCTCATTGTAACAAGCGTTGGTAAAAAAAAAAAGCATTAAGAGTTATAAACTTAATTTTGTGAAGCTTTTTTTCTGGAAACATTGTATTGCCAATTAGAGCTTATAAAACTTATGCTAGACCAATTTTAGAGTATTGTTCAACTGTTTGGAATCCCCACTGTATATCTGACATCAGTACAATCGAGTGGGTTCAGATATACTTCGTGAGAAAAGTCTTGCACTCTTCTGTACACAATAGAATTCCTTCTGCTACTAGGCTCGAAATTCTCGGTTTGGATAACTTAGAACTACGTCACTTGCGGTCAGACCTAGGTATTGCATACAAAATTATACGTTTTACCTGTAAATCAGAGGTTCCCAATCGACCTGCAACTGCGCATGCGCACCAGACGCCCAGAAATGGCGCATCAGCGCCAGACCCAGCGGCGCAGATATTCCTGTAAATGACTTTATCTGTTTTAATCGCAATAATACATGCACAAAGAACTGCTTTAAACTCAATGTAAATCATTCTAAACTTGACTGTAAAAAATATGATTTCTGTAATAGAGTTGTCAAAGTCTGGAATGCCCTACCTGATTCAATTGTCTCAGCTACCCATTTTCACAGTTTCAGTCACAAATTGAGCTCCGTGGACCTTACTTCATACTTAAGTGGTCAGTAGAGGGGGCGTGCGTAAGCGCACTAATGTGCCTATCGTCCCTGTCATTGTATTTTTATTCTCTTATTCTTGTTTTTGTTTGACAACTTCCAATAAATAAATAAAATAAATGCACATTAGATGAAAGAATCTGGTCTGCTCCTTTCCAAAAGCTAAAACATTAGGGAGAAGAGAAAAAGTTATCTCCCTCCTCTTACTACAACAGGAGACCAAGTGAATTAGCTCTCCACACATTGTACACAAAGTTGAATCTGTTGGAATGGAAGTGAGGAGTGTGAATTAGCTGCCGGTTTCGGATGTATTTTGAACAATGAACCTTTTTGCAAAACCGGATTTAGTGACCAGCATATTGATAAGAATAGAAGCAAAACCGCCTCAGGGCTGAGTAGGTGCAGTGATGCTCTTTTATTTTTTAATAAAAGAATTCTACTAGTAAATCAAAAAGAAAAACAGTGTTAGTTTTCTTTCAGCTGTACTCCATACAATTTTTGCAGCATAATTTAAGGTTGTGTAACACTAGACCTTTGCCGAAACATGGCAGAAAGATAGTTGCTTCTAACAAGATTTCAGGGTAGCACCAGTAGCATTAGCTGTTAAAATGAATACCACCTTTCGCTTATTTTATTCTTCTTGTTCTCTTCCTTCTCTCCTCTTTATCACTGCTTTTTATTATGTTGTTGAAATTTAGGTAACAATGTACCTTTGAACATTTCAGTCAGAATCCACCTTCCTGTAACATCCATTATTCTGCACCTTGCTGCCTAGAATATCTTCCTTCAATTTTATCATATTCTATCCCACATCTGCTGCAGTCTTCTGTACACAATAGAATTCCTTCTGCTACTAGGCTCGAAATGCTCGGTTTGGATAACTTAGAACTGCGTCGCTTGCGGTCAGACCTAGGTATTGCATACAAAATTATATGTTTTACCTGTAAATCAGAGGTTCCCAATCTTTTTCGCCCGCGGCTCCCCCGGAAATCCGACCTGCAACTGCGCATGCGCACCAGACGCCCCAGAAATGGCGCATCAGCGCCAGACCCAGCGGGCGCAGATATTCCGCGGCGCCCCCATGACGATAGCGCGGCTCCCCAGGGAGCCGCGGCTCACACTTTGGGAATCACTGCTGTAAATGACTTTATCTGTTTTAATCGCAATAATACATGCACAAAGAACTGCTTTAAACTCAATGTAAATCGTTCTAAACTTGACTGTAAAAAATATGATTTCTGTAATAGAGTTGTCAAAGTCTGGAATGCCCTACCTGATTCAATTGTCTCAGCTACCCATTTTCACAGTTTCAGTCACAAATTGAGCTCCGTGGACCTTACTTCATACTTAAGTGGTCAGTAGAGGGGGCGTGCGTAAGCGCACTAATGTGCCTATCGTCCCTGTCATTGTATTTTTATTCTTTTATTCTTGTTTTTGTTTGACAACTTCCAATAAATAAATAAAATAAATGCACATTAGATGAAAGAATCTGATCTGCTTCTTTCCAAAAGCTAAAACATTAGGGAGAAGAGAAAAAGTTATCTCCCTCCTCTTACTACAACAGGAGACCAAGTGGATTAGCTCTCCACACATTGTACACAAAGTTGATTGAATCTGTTGGAATGGAAGTGAGGAGTGTGAATTAGCTGCCGGTTTCAGATGTATTTTGAACAATGAACCTTTTTGCAAAACCGGATTTAGTGACCAGCATATTGATAAGAATAGAAGCTAAACCACCTCAGGGCTGAGTAGGTGCAGTGATGCTCTTTTATTTTTTAATAAAAGAATTCTACTAGTAAATCAAAAAGAAAAACAGTGTTAGTTTTCTTTCATGCTGTACTCCATACAATTTTTGCAGCATAATTTAAGGTTGTGTAACACTAGACCTTTGCCGAAACATGGCAGAAAGATAGTTGCTTCTAACAAGATTTCAGGCTAGCACCAGTAGCATTAGCTGTTAAAATGAATGCCACCTTTCGCTTATTTTATTCTTCTTGTTCTCTTCCTTCTCTCCTCTTTATCACTGCTTTTTATTATGTTGTTGAAATTTAGGTAACAATGTACCTTTGAACATTTCAGTCAGAATCCACCTTCCTGTAACTGACATCCATTATTCTGCACCTTGCTGCCTAGAATATCTTCCTTCAATTTTATCATATTCTATCCCACATCTGTTGCAGTCTTCTCTTTTCAAACATTTCTAAAACCTCTCTCCCTCCCTCCCTCTCTCCCTCCCTCCCTCTCTCCCTGCCTCTCGTTCTCCCTCTCTCTCTCCCTCCCTCCCTCCCTCCCTCTCTCTCCCTGCCTCCCTCTCTCCGTCCTCTCTCCCTCCTTCCCTCTTTCCTTCTTCTTCCCTCTCTCCTCTCCTCCCTCCTCCCACCCTCCTCTGTCCCTCTGTCCCTCCCTCCTTCCCTCTCTCCCTCCCTCCATCTCTCTCCCTCCTCTCTCCCTCCCTCCCTCTCTCCCCCCTCTCCCTCCCTCCTCCCTCCCACCCTCCTCTCTCCCTCCCTCCCTCCCTCTCCCTCTCTCTCCCTCCCTCTCTCCCTCCCTCCCCAGGCCTTATTTATTGCCCTTCTATGAACCTGTTCCATGATGCCCAGAAATGGACACAATATCAAAAATAAGAGTGTATGCTGAATTATGGAGCTCCCACTTTTTGTGATCTTGAAATTACATTTTTCTTTTTTGTTCTGCCTAACCACACTACTAATTCATATTCACTTTTTAATATTACCGTACCAAGATTTATTTTCGCAGGTTTACACTCAAATAGAGTAAGTATACTCCATCCTATATATGTGTGCATTTGATTTTTTTTGTTTCCTCCGGGTGGAACTCTTCATTTGTCTTTGTTAAATTCCATTCGATTTTATTTTTTTCAATTCATTTCTGCAACTTGTCAAATTTGTTTTTAATTTTACTTCTGTCTACTCAATCTTAAGTCATTTATAAATTTGACTTAGCACACTTTCAACCTCCTCATGCAAGTCATTAATAGAAACATTTAAAAGTACAGGTCTAGGATGAGATCTGATTCCATCCCACACAACGTGTCTGATGAGAAACCAATGATGAGCATTTTTTGAATAAGTTTTCTCATCCAACTACGGTAGGTATCCACTTAAATATAATAGGAGGTGACATTTCCCTAGCTTGCTAATCAGAAAGTATTTTGCCAAATGCTTGGCTAAAGTCACCATAATTTATTTATTTATTTATTTATTTATTTATTCAAATTTATATACCGCCCTATCTCCCGAAGGACTCAGGGCGGTGTACAGGCATTTAAAAGACATATAAATACAATATAAAACAATTAAAAAACTGATTCTAATAATTATGTTCTTAGCATTCCCACAGTCTACTAATGAAGTTACCTGAGCAAAACATAAGATAAATTTAATCTGACAAAATTTGTTCTTGATATACCTGTGCTGACTTCTGAAAAATCACAAGGTTATTTCCACTCTCCTAAAATATAATTACTTTATTGTCTGTTAGAATAGCCTTCCAGACATTGATGTCATAATGAGTGATCAGCCGTTTCCTACATCTTCATCCCCTTATCCCAATATTTTCAATACAGAGAGTCCTTGTCTTACAACAGTTCATTTAGTGACCGTCCAAAGTTACAACAGCACTGAAAAATGTGACGTATGACCATTTTTCATGGTTACAACCTTTGCAGCATCCCAAACATCATGTGATCAAAATTCAGATATTTGGCAACTGGTTCATACTTATGACTGTTTCTGTGTCCTAAGGCAGCGGTCTGCAAACTTGGCTCTTTTAAGACTTGTGGACTTCAACTCCCAGAGCCAGCTTTTCTGGCTGAGGAACTCTGGGAGTTGAAGTCCACAAGTCTTAAAAGAGCCAAGTTTGCAGACCCCTGTCCTAAGGTCATGTGATCATCTTTTGCAACCTTCTGACAAGCAAAGTCAATGGGGAAGCCGGGTTCATTTAACAACCGGGTTGCTAACTTATCAACTGCAGTGATTCACTTAACGGTGGCAAGAAAAGTCATAAAATGGGGGGTGGGGAAATCACTTAACAAATGTCTCGCCTAAGAGGGGAAATTTTGGGCTCAGTTGTGGTTGTAAGTGGAGGACATGCAGTTTATTCAGCCAAAGCATCAGAAACGCAGAGTTATGCTTGGATAGGACTGAGCTGTGCCAAGAATGTCTTTCAAGGAGCTGCAACACTGATAACTGGAGAGAGAGAGAGTAGTCAAAGTAATGGGAGGGAGCCAGGATACTATGGAAAAGATCTGAAATATTGGTGTAAAACCACTTCATCCGAATGTGAGCTCCCAGGATTGAGATATCCAATAGAATGCATTGTAAATCTCCTCCCAGAACATACATACATACATTTAGAAAGAAGCTAGCTAAGGGCTTTCTTTAAAGTGAACCGCACCAAACTCGACTGCAGAAAATATGACTTCAGTAACAGAGTTCTTAGTGCCTGGAATGCACTACCTGACTCTGTGGTCTCATCCCAAAACCCTCAAAACTTTAACCTAAGACTGTCTACTGTTGACCTCACCCCATTCCTAAGAGGTCTGTAAGGGGGCGTGCATAAGAGCACTAGCATGCCTACCGTCCCTGTCCTAATGTTCCCTTTAATTGTATTCCTTTTATGTATTCAATTCATGCTTATACTTATATATATTATCTAATATGTACTCGACAAAATAAAATAAATAAAATAAAAAATAAATTAAGCCAATATTCCAAATACGATGGTGCTTATTTCATCCCTTCACCTATCAGCAACCCAAGCTGCGTTCTGCATAGTTCAAGAGGAACCCCCGACTATCTGGAAGGTTTGTTTGAGGATATAGATTACCTGGGGGTGGAGGAGGGAATAGAAAATGTTAATCGCATAAACTGCTTTGATAACTTGTCATAGATCCAAACTGTAATTTTGTCAGTGATGGATGTTGAAGAGAAGATGACAGTATCAAACCCTTCGCTTAATCAGAGCTATCAATCTTTATATGTGTTTCTCTGAAAGTTTTATAATTTAATTATGTGCAATTCGAAGGAGGACATTTGATATTTGTCCTGATCCAGTGACTATTAGGCTTCATGGCAGGACTCTGAATTCCCATTGTGAGAGTAAAAAGCTTTCAGCTTTTCTGTATCCCAAGAACTGCATCTACTTCTGTCATGTCTTCCCACCATTACTTCCCATTTTTCTCTCTAAGCTAAAAAGCCCAAGTGCAGTCAATTTTCTCCAAATGAGTTGCTCCACCAATTTGATAATTCTCCTTTCCGAAATCTTTCTCAGATCATCTGCAATATCCATTTTGAAAATGCAGGGAGCAGAACTATTTAGGAATTCAGAGGAAGGTTGTATCAGAAATTTATTATAAACGCATTACAATACTATATGGCCACTTTTATTTTCAATCCATTTTCTAATAATCTGTATTGGAGAATTGCCTCCCTTCCCTGTCCAGTCTCGTATCTGCTACTTAATGAGATAATGTCTCCACTGAATGGCCCCAATGTCTCAGTCTTTTTCAGTCTCTGCCAATTCAGATTAAATATGTTTTAATTTTTTTTAATTCAATTATTTTTAACATATTAATGTCATTTTCCAATCTGGAGTGGTTTTTGAAGAATAACAGCTAATTTGGGGATTTGGGATTCCCACATGGCTCATTTGGGAATTCCTATATTTTGACCAAGACCAAGGATCTTTTCCAACCCCAAAGTCCAAAGTCCTCTTTGCTATTTTGCTTCAAAGTCCAATTTTTCCATCCTATAGGCTATGGTTTTCTTTGTGACACTCTATGGAAACAAAAGTTGAACTTCGAAGCAAAATCGTAAAGAGGATTGATGGCTTTGAACTTTGGTGTTGGAAAAGACTCCAAAGAATATTATAAATACCCAAGAAAAAATGGATCAGAGAACAAATCAATCCAGAGTCTCATTCCAGGCATATCAATGATCCAGGCTCAAAGTTATACTCTTGGCACCTTATGTGAAGACCTATAAATCTATAAAGATGGAAAAGATAGGAAGAAACAACCAGCAGCAAGACTGATGGATTCAATTAGAGTAATGGGCACTGGTGGAAGATCTGGACTACCAAGTTGGGGATCAGAGATGGTATTCAGCCGGTTCGGACTGGTTTGGTCGAACTGGTAGCAGAAATCGTGGGTGGATCTGCCTACCTGCCCACCTCCCCCAGCTCTATGCCATCCTATTTAGGCATGTTTTTGAAGCTGGTCACGTGCACAGAAGGCGCATGCGTGAGCAAAGTGCATGCGTGGAAGGGTGGGCACATGTGCGGAAGGTAGGTGCACACACAAACCAGGCATATCCCACATGAAATGAGCATGTGCGCATGCGGCAAGATACACAATAACTTACACAAGATATTCCTTCTTCCTATCCAGCTGCAGCACCATTAGAGGACTTGTACTTCTACTGAAGAGCAAAGAAGTTGTATATTTCTACACTACTGTGCCCAGGATACCTGCAGCTCATCTACCAAATAGAAGAAGATTCATACTGAGAGTTCAATTTCGGAGATTGAAAAATTGATTTTCTTTACAATGGCAAAATCCTATACAAGTAGTCCTCATTTGAAGAGCATAATTGATACCTACAACTTAGTGAAATGGTCACTAAGTGAAATTGCAATTGTGTGTACAATCTTATTTCAGCATATATTTATACATTTGCTTTAAGATCATGAAGATCATAAACATGGGCATTGTTCACAAAGTTACTTTTTCATCACCATCATAACCGGTAGTTCTCATAGTCCCAAGGGAATCACTAAAGAAAGACTATCTTTACAACAAAAAAGTGCCAACAAAGAAAAAGACTTCCTTGGTTCTGTCTAACATTAGTCAAAACTGGTAAGCAGAATGTTCTCAAGAACTTTTTCTCATGGTTGCTTGTTCAGAATATAAACAACTCTTCAGCAGCAATCATTCTCATGATGCCACATTTTTACGAATCAAATACTGAATAAACAAAATGAGGTCAAGACTCATATATAGATATTTTGATCTACAATTGGTTCCTTTGATCTGTATTCCAATAACTGGTGTTAGTATGCACCAACAACAGCCATTACTGCTTTCTTTACTATAGACATTTCAGCTAAGTTTCTCCTATCCCATTTCTCCTTTGGAGAAAAATATTAGAAAATACCATTGGCAAGAATTTTCCTCCTAGTCATTAATGAATTGTTTATGGACTTCTGAGTGATAGATGTAATAATCAGTAATTTATCCTGTTTTGGGTTTCTGGTATATAAATTCTTTTGATTGGTTGTATTGAAATGAATTTATTTCTCTCAAAATTATTAGATTGCATTAGAATTCTTTATTGGCCAAGTGTGATTGGACACACAAGGAATTTGTCTTTGGTGCATATGCTCTCAAGTGTACATAAAAAGAAAAGATACATTCACTAAGAATCATAAGGTACAACACTTAATGATAGTCATAGGGTACAAATAAGCAATCAAATCTGTATTTAGACTATTCCATAAAGCAAACTGGGCACTGGAATTTCCAAATGATCATCTTTTGTTTTTTTTATGCACTTATATTCTGTTTCTCCCCATAAAGGTTAGGTGATCTTCAAGTTCTGCTGAGATTTTGGGCTGTAATTTTGGGCTGTAATTCTTCAAAATCTTGACATCAGCCATTAAACCTTACGAGAGTCCAAAACCTTCCTGATAAAGTAGCAGCTTGTCTGTGTTAGGGCAGGGGTCTCCAACCTTGGTCCCTTTAAGACTTGTAGACTTCAACTCCCAGAGTACCTCAGCCAGCAAAGCTGGCTGAGGAAATCTGGGAGTTGAAGTCCACAAGTCTTAAAGGGACCAAGGTTGGAGACCCCTGTGTTAGGGTGTTCCTGATTATATGGCAGATCCATAACACCAATGTCTGCAGTTTTTCTCACAGAGACACAAATAATTCTTTCATTCATTCTGTCAGGAACTAATTTAGATGCCTCCCCCTTTTATCCCAACAAATCAAAGTGTGCCCAAGAAATGCTTTAAAAATAGAGGTCATAATTACCCGCTCCTAACCACTTCCCTGTAAAATTATCCATAAGATTAAGATATTAACAGAGCAAATCTACATTTCCCAGAAAAGAATAACAGCTGATACCCCAGCAGATGTGGCAAATAAATAATTCTGCTGCAGGAGAAGACAGCCTGACTGCATATCTACTGCAAGAGAGCCTAAACTAGGGCATTGTAGAGTTTGCTGGGAACATTTTTGTGGAAGGCCATAGATCTGCAAGATATGTATTCCCTTTCATCACAGAGCATTAGCCCAGGCAAGTCTCAAAACCATAGGAATCCGGGATGTATTGTTGTTCACCCAATGTGACTTTGTAGCAGTTTTCTATCATGAAATCTCACGACTCGTGTTCTTCCTAACCCAATTCTTTATACGCTGTTACCTGGGTGTGTATTCCATTTATTTCTATAGGGATTGCTTCAGAGTAATATTTACTCCATTGCCCCCATAACCTTCAAGCTCCTAAAAAATATATCATTATCTGTATAAACTATTTTCAGTTCCCAGAATTTCAAGATTTTCCACAATACGAGCTAAAGTTATAGTCAGCATTTATATATATATAAAGTGGTGTTAAAAGGAAGAAACAACTGCAATCACACATTGCTCCCAGAAGCACGAAGCTGAAGCCTGAGGATGACGAATGAGACTTGGCATTTTCGGGTCTTTTCTCATATAAGGTTGAGAGTATCTTGGCAATGTTTCGACAAGGTCTCACTCATCATCTTCAGGCTGATGACTTCGGCTTCGTGCTTCTTGAGCAAAGAGTGGTCGGAGCTGCCGTCTCTCTATAAATACTGGTGGGGAGGTGGCGAGTGTTGCTATGAGCGGGTTGGTTGGCTGTGTGGTTGCATCTTGATTGGTAGATGGAGTGTGTGTTTGCAGATTGGTCGAGGTGGGGAGTGTTGCTGTGAGCGGGTTGGTTGGCTCTGTGGTTGTATCCTGATTGGTAGATGGAGTGGGTGTTTGCAGATTGGTTGGCTGTTTCGTAGCATCCTGTGTGGGTGTGGTCCTGGTCTTTTGTTCCTGAGCTTTGGTGTTGTGGCCTCTGAAGTTCTGTGATGTGATGTCTTGAGCAGGTGGCTATGATGCAGCATCCCGGCCCTGGTTTGGCTCCGAGTCCAAGGTCCTGTCATGTGTTCCTGGTGTGTGTCAGCCTACTTTGTGTGGGGATCGGAGGGGGGCGCAGCAGCCAGTGGTGTCAGCATGGTCTGGCTTCTGGATAGTGGTTGTGTTTCGTCTGTGGGATGGGTGACTATGTATTTACAGGAGGTTAGGAATTGCAAAGATAATGATGCTGTCCCCAAAAAAAAGAAAAAAAAAAGAATTCCACCATTAGAGTTAAAAAGATAGAGGGCTTAAATTTCTGCCCACTGACTTCCTTGCTGAGAGGCCTCTTTGCCATAACAAGCAAGAAAACATTTTTCGGTTCCAAGCGATATGAAAATCTAATGGAAAAACTAGGTTATCGTATTTTTATTACCTTTATTTCTCCTGAGGCTCCAAAAGTTGCAGCCTGTCTTCATGGAGAACTTTCTCCTTTATGGATCAACTCAACTTTTAACATGAATTGGGCAAAACAGCCTTCCGTTGCACCATCCTTTCCAGAAGGCAAGCCTTATTGTGCCCATGAAAAATGTCCCATATTCAGGCTAAGAATATGCAATTGTGCAATTGGATATGTCCCCAAAAAAGTTTCTTTTCCTGAAAAATGCCTTCCTAGTTTGGAACAAAAAGTACAAATAGTCTGCCCCATGGGTCTAAGGACCTTGCTCAAATGACTTCAGATGTCAACGGGGTTCTTTTGTTCACAAGACAGCAAAGTATACAGAAAATCAGTATATGTGTCAGAGGTTTTTTGCAGCACATACAATCAGACACACAATTAAATAAATCTGCAGGATTCATCTACTTAAGAAAATTTCTTTATATACAATACCATACATCAGAAGGTAGCGTACAAAATCAGGAATACAGAAGCAATATTCATAGAAGCAAGTCATTACAGAGTAGAGAGATACAGAGACTAATATTGTACAGAGGGACCCATTACAGAGGTCAAACCAACTCCTATATACAGTTCAGCAAATCTAAGCCACGCCCAGACTCCAAACTGTCTCTTATGGCCCCATACAAACAAATACTATGTTTCAGTTTCCAAACCATCCCCATTGGCTGACTGTTACCATGTCTATTCCAGCTCATAATTACTTATATTGACAATACATATATAAAACGAGTGAATATCTATACAGAAAGAGATACAGTAGAAACTGTAGGAAACCATGAGTTCTAGTCCTGCCTTAGGCACAAAGGCAGTCCCTTTCAGGCCCCCAAACCAAGAAAGACATAGTGATTTTTCCCAGCAGATTTCGTCATTGTTTCATACCTAAAAACAGAATCTTGCCAAAAACGGAAGCACTTTGCTATTTACACCAAACATAAACTCAGAGAACTATTAGGAAAGGGTTGTCTTCACCCTCTTTCTCTCACAAAAACTACCTGCACTGAGCTGCCTTTTATTCTTCATCTCCTCCTTTCAAGGAATCTGGACCAATTCATCTACCACAGTCGCTCTGTGTCAGCCCTAAGAAGGCAGGCACTTGGTAAACCATTTCTGAAATCTTGCCAAGAAAATGGCAGGGTTGTTGACGTGTAACTTTTCTCTTGCTGGTTATCTGGAAGAAGATCGTCAGATGTCTCTTTCCAGCTATTGCTCCATCCTGCTTTTAGGTCATTCTTGATCTCCATCTGCTCCTTCTTCTTCCATGTATTTTTTTAACCTCTTCATTCTTTCCCTGCTACTGAAATTTCTTTGCAGTGACTGGATTTTAGCTGAAATTGTGCCACTATTACCAAATGGTGGCACCATATTTACTTAAAATCAGGCATTTTCAGTAGTTGGTATTTCTCAAGAAAGTTTGAATAGAGTTGATATGGTGCGTATCCCAGTACCCTTTTGTGAATGGTTTGCTGAAAAAAGATTTTATTTCTGACTATGTACCCCTCTTTTGTACAGCAAAAGAATTAGTGTACATCAGTAGTTAAGGGATTAAATTTGAAGGTCCCTGTTAAACCTAGTCACCCATGTTCATTGGATGATTTTGGGACAGTCATTCTCTTTCAATTCATTTTCTTTTCAAGTACCCTGATGTGGGTTAAAGGGTTCATATGGAAATAAAATAAAGGAGACTTCTATATATAGAAAAGGAAGCATATAAACACAATTAACAAACAGATTGTACAAAATGGAGTTAACCTAGTCTTCCTAGAATATTTACTTCGAATGACTTATCTCCAGAGACTTTTTCTTCCAAATAAATGCATCAAATAAATATGCACCAAGACAAATTCCTTGTGTCCAACCACACTTGACCAATAAAAAATTCTATTCTATTCTATTCTATTCTATTCTATTCTATTCTATTCTATTCTAAATGAAATATTTTTGTAGCCTAAATATCAACTGACAGATCAATATTTGTGGGTTGTATCAGTGTGTTTTTGTCTGAGTGGAAACACTTTGGCTTGCTCAGTTTCACTAATTGCTACTATTCCTATAGTACTATAGTGCTACTATAGTTGATCCAATCAATCAATAAGGTCCAGAGAAATTTGGGAAGTGGGAGGTTAATCTGGTAAAAAATATGGAGTGGCAAATATTGGGAAAATTCCAATTTGTATAAATTGCTAAGTTGCCATCAACCTCACTTTTGGGATAGCATCCAGATTGTGTCAATATAGAAATACAGCCATAGAACCATGCCTTCCAATTTGAGTTTTCTCATCCCAAGGCAAACATCTTTCTTATTTTCCTGTAACTATAATTAGAAAAGAAGAAATATTTTCTTTATGGCGTCATCCATATTTTTTAATTATTATTATTATTGGATTTGGAAAAGGATTCTTAACAAGTTATCATTTTTACTGTAGATAATATAGTTGCATAAATATATACAGTAGTTTATGTTTATAGTTTATAGTGTATGTTCCCATGATTCAAATGGAAAAAAACTATTCCAAACCAGCAGTCAAAGTAAGTAACATCAAAAAAAAAAAAAGAAAGAAAGAAAGAAAGAAAGAAAGAAAGAAAGAAAAAAAAGAAAGGAAAGACAATGCAACAATATAATCTTTGTGAATGCAACTTCATCAACATATGTAAGTTTCATAATACATTGTCCATTAAACGCAAATGTAATCTGCAACTGATTTGAGTATCACAGGATTGGAAAAATTTCATATCGTTTCCTCAGTTAAATGCATTAATGTAAGATGTGGAAACAGGTTAATTATTTTCCAGCTAAATTCTATAAGCAGATGTCACTGTGGTTAATTAAGATTTCAGTAGCTAATTTGTTCTCATTTCATAAAAATTAACAATTTTTCCAAAGCATATGCAAGCAAATAAACACTTACGTGTGTATTTTATTATTTACATGAAGAAAGTGAAGTCCTAAGCCTAGCAATATTTTTCCATACTCTCAGTTCTATGTATTTCCAGTTCCTTAAAATGAAATATTCCTTAGGAGATTGGGCTGTATTAATACACAAAAATCAATTCCTAAGTCTGTCATCTAATGCTAAAATGCATGGAAGAATATATACAGAAACTTTTCAGAATGTTGTAGTGTCATTTATAATTAATAAAATAGGCATAAATATGTATATTTAGGAAAGGTACACACAAAATCTCAGGTTATTAGAGAAAACTAAATAGCAAAATGAATGTGAACTGGGGAAAAGAGAAATAAAAATCTGTACAGTTGAAGAAATATGCACAAATAATCAGAAGTAATATTTGTACATTTTTTTCCTATCAGCTAATTACTTAATGGCTCTTCAGTAGACAGAGAGAAACAGTGAGGAAATGAGGGAAGGGAGATAGAGAAAGAGAACTAGAGAGACAAAAAGAACACAATAGCAATAGCACTATAGCACTTAGATTTATATACCATCCAAAGTATTTTACAGCACACTCTGGGGGTTTACAGAGTCAGTATATTACCCCAACAATCTGGGTCCTCATTTTACCAATCAGAAAGATGGAAGGCTGAATCAACCTTGATCCTGTCAGGATTGAACTCCAGGTTATGGGCAGAGTCAAACTGCAGTACTGCAGTACCACCAAGGCTCCTAACAAATCAAAACAATATCCTATTTCAATGAAAATCAAATCTCTATGCATATATGTACTAAAATACATGAAAAATGTTTTTGTTATATATCCTGCATATACTGTATATCAGAAGTTATACCTTTTTTAAAAAAAAAAATCAACCTTCTATTTATTTGTCTTTTTTTTTTCTTTGTATATATAATGACGGGTGCTATCGCTGTTGTTTCCATGCATTATTTATAAAATGATAATTTTGAGAGCATGCTGTTCTTTCCTAGATTTTGCCTTTAGGAACAGCACCATTTCCAACACAGGACAGCATATTATTCCTCCCAAAATTTTATTTTTTTTTACTCTCAGCACCATGGAACATTAAATTATGAACATACAACTCAGCTTCCCACCACCACCACGTCAAAAAAATTTTTTTAAAAAAAATTCAAATTTTAATGTCAGTGCTCAACATACATACAATGAGATTGGTTGAGCATCAATTAGATGGATGGCATCAGTAGCCATCCTGAGCTATGCTATAATGTTTTTTTTTCCTTTCTTGAAGACAAGGCAGACCAATTATGATTGTAGAAGGCAGAGGTGATTCAATTGAGGCAGGTAATAAGATCTGCCTAACACTTGCCATCTGCAGTATGATGCCATGTCTCACTCTCGAATTACGTTCTCACAAAATGAAATTAAAAGAAAATTGAATTAAGGATATGCTGGTGGGTGCGTGGGAGAGAGAAAGAATAACTGTCCAGGTCATTACTGAAACAGACTGCACTACATGAGAAAGGATCAGGGCAGGATTATGGATTTTTTAAAAGCAGGATAATTTCAAAAGTAAAAGAAGATAAAAGACGCCCTCGGCGGGATTTGACAGGTAAAATAAATCTACATTTTTGCTCCTTCGCTCCTGAGTTTTCAAGTATATCTTTTTCCATATGGAAAGTGCTGTTCTCTGTAGCCACCGGGCCTCATAAGCTTGTCATGAATAAATGAAAAACAAGATTTTTTTTAAAAATGCAGTTTCCAACTCTGCAATGTTTGAGGACATAAGAGCATTAACTGACTAGCTGAAGTCTGATAAGCTTTCCTGCTCGCTTATATTTCAGTTTAGATTCCAGCCTTCCTTGAAACTATTTTCCCTAATCTGGATATCCTCCAAACCTAAAAATTACATTTTTGATATCATACATTTGGTCCTGAATGGGAGAAATAAGTCAGAGAAGCTTCGGAGATTGTCTATCCCTAATGTAACCACCAATTTAACCACTCATCAAAAATGAGAGTACAAGTGATGATTTTGGAGGAAGTGGATAAGCAGGAAAAACATGAGTTATGCATAGGCCTGAGAAAGGCAGCATATATGCAACTTTTATATACATCATGATCATAATTTTTTAAGGACCCCATAATCCCTTGCGGGGTGGAGTCTGGGCAAACTGAATGGAGCTAGCGGAGGGTTTAATGGCCAGATGCCCTTTCCTATCACCATACACTTTCATATACCGTACATATTTTCTGTGAATGGGTTTGGAAAGTGTACAACTTTAATCATGCCTTCTAGCTATGGGCAGTTCTCTTTTTTTTTGGATGGAAAGCAAAATGCCAGCTTAGTTGCATATTGGCAGGAAAGTATATTATTCCAGAGTCTCGGTAGGGAAAAGTGGCTTTATAATCAGACCAATTAACTAATAAGGCTCGTATGCCACATCCTTGTTTTTAGATGAGGAAATGCCACATTTTATTGATGCAAAACATACCACATGGGAAAGGAAATGTTTATAATGTTTGCCTTTGGATGACAAGCCTTTGAGGTGTTCGTCATTAAAGTATCACTCCAGCTGAATTGGGAACGGCTTTTGCTCACATATGACCATGCATAGGATTGCAGCCAAATCCTACAACACAGGTTTCTCTGTGCCATGTGGGCTGATTTCATCCTGTTACCCAGGCCTTGTTTGTTTTGCTTTCAAATAAAACAGAAAAACTACCGCGTTTCCCTGAAAATAAGGCCCTGTCTTATATTTTTTTGAACCCTGAAATAAACGCTTTGCCTTATTGCCATACGCTCAAAAGCCCGATTGGGCTTATTATCAGGGGATGTCTTATTTTGGTGGAAACAGGGTCATTTGACAAATAATTGAAATAGGGAGTATTTCCAGTCTGTGAATTTGTTTTTATGGGGAAAATATATATCCCATTCAAAACAAACAGAACGTCATTTACAGCGTCCTATTTTCCCACAATATCTCCATCTTGTATGAATTAAATTTCAGTTTGTTTTCTCTCACCCAGTCCATTGTCGTATTTAAGTAGCATGCAAGGGTACAGTTGCTTCTCTGGGATTGGAGATTAAGGAGCAATTTTGCTGAGCATCATCACAACATTAATAACACACCACTCCAAAGCTCTGAACAACTTGTCCCAATAGAGTCATATATTATGGATGCAATAGCAATAATCAGCAGCCCAGAATTTCAGCGAGAGTCTCTGAACTCCACCTTTTGGACATGTCCCAACCAGAAGGACCAGAATCACTGGAAAACAGTGTGGCCAAAATCCTAACCTGGCTAGGTTAAGATCCTAAATCCTAACTCCAGATGCCGTGACTGTTACCACAGAAAGCAGCCTAGAAGTGTAAAATTGGAAGAAGCAGGTTTCGACCACCCATTTTCCAGCCTTTTTCTACAAAGAGTGATCAAAGCAATTTCAGTACCATGTTCCTCCCAAAAGCCCCAGTTGAAGTAATTCTGGATAATTGATAACCTTCAGCTATCTGGAGCTGTTAGGCCACAAGCCATACAACAAATGGCTTAATGGTTTCCTGAACATTGTAGACTGCAGGGGTGTCAAACTGAGGGCCCGCGGCCCAGATGCATCACACACAGGCCACACCCACCCCAGCTCCGCAAAGGGGGGAAAACATTGTGATGCATCACGTGACGGCAACATGACGCAGCGAGTTTATTTTTTATTTATTTTATTTATTCGAATTTTTATACCGCCCTATCTCCTGAAGGACTCAGGGCGGTGTACAGCCAAATAAAAACATAAGAATAATACTTTAACAACAATTAAAAAACTTATTAATTAGGCCGAAATTAAAATATCACTAAAATAGTATAAAACCCCATTAAAACTAAATTTAAAACTAAAAACCCTAGGCTAGCCCTGCGCAAATAAATAGATGTGTCTTAAGCTCACGGTGGAAGGTTCGGAGGTCGGGAAGTTGGCGCAGCCCTGGGAGAAGCTCGTTCCAGAGGGTGGGAGCCCCCACAGAGAAAGCCCTTCCTCTGGGTGTCGCCAGTCGGCACTGCCTGGCGGACGGCACCCTAAGGAGTCCCTCTCTGTGAGAGCGTACGGGTCAGTGGGAGGCAATTGGTGGCAGTAGGTGGTCCCGTAAGTACCGTAAGAGTTTGACATCCATGTTATAGAGGATTGGTCTAGATAATTATTGTGGTCATTTTCAGTTCTATGAGTCTATAGTGCCTTAATTACCTTTCCCAGAAATGGATGTTTCAGGCTGGCTTAGAACTATACCTGTTTCCCTAATCAAGGAAAGGGTGTTTTCCCCCCCACACCAGCAGGGTTCATATTACCTCCTACTTTAAACAAGAGGGAACCTGTAAAAAAGAAATATCCATCTTTTTTAATAATGGAGCCAGTCTCATTCAGGTTGGTTTAACGGTTCTTGAACAAAAATAAGAAAAAGATAATGCATTAAATGTGTTCCCATGGTTGATACTTTCTAGGTTAGCCCTGTGCTTAAGTAAAAGAAAAACTTACAGACAGGTCCAGTTGAAGGCAGACTCTGTCAGATATATATTAACGAAGCCTTGAGGTGAATTAAATTTGTAGCAGTTCTGAAATAAAAGTTTCTCCCTATAGCTATGTCTAAATAAATCATGTATCTGGCTTGATATGCGATATAGTCCTAAACAATGCTACTCAGAAACTCATGTGTTCACTCTGTTTAAAATGCAGTTTTGGTAGTTCCAGACATTGAACACTGTTACTGAAGTCATATTTTCTGCAATCAAGTTTGGAGCGGTTTACCTTGAGTTTGTTTCTATTATTTGCTCATGTATTGTTGTGATTGAAGCTGAAGTAGTCATTGACAGGTTGGACATTGTGGTAGATAATTTTATGTACTATGCTTAGGTCAGACTGAATTCGGTGTAGTTCTAAGTTGTCTAAGCCCAAAATTTGGAGTCTGGTGGCATACAGTATTTTATTGTGGGTAGAGGAGTGGAGGACTCTTCTTGTAAAATATCTCTGGACTCTCTCGATTGTATTTATGTCCAATATACAGTACAGGTTCCAGACAGATGAGCTGTATTCAAGAATTGGTCTAGCAAATGTTTTGTATGCTCTAATTAGTAGTACAATATTACCAGAGAAGAAGCTATACAAGATTAAGTTAACAACTCTTAGTGCCTTTTTGGCAATGTTGTTACAGTGGGCTCTGTATCCCAAAATGTTTAGCAGGGTTATGGATTCAGTTGTACTTCAATGGGAGATTATCTGGAAATTACAGGATAGGGACCAGATTGTAAATATTTTTTTAAAAAAGTATCCTGGAAAAAGGCAGTGGTTGTTAAAGGTAAGGATTTCGTTCGGTATCTGGTGATTACAGTATGTATGGAAACCACTTCCGTATTTTCACTAAGACAATCACACAAACTGAACTACATCTTTACCTTTACCAAATCACAGCATATTTAACCTAGTTTAGGAGAGAAATATAAAAATACTGGTGAGGAAAACTGTGGCCTTCCCAATGTTATTGATTTCAACTCCCATCAGCTTAAATGAGTGTGTGAAGCACTCAGGGCTAATGAGTGTTGCAATCCAGCTAATGCAAGAAGGTTACAAGTTCTCCACGCCTGCTTGAAGACGAATAGCATACCTCTAAGTGTCTGCCATAATGAATAAAAATGCACCTAAGTTTGTTTTTAAACTGAGTTATTTAGAACGTCATGAAAAAAGGGGTAAAATATTAATAGAGAAGAATCTGACCTAAATGTAGTAGATTACTGTCAGTATAAGCAATGACAGTGATAAATGCTGCCTCTGATAGAATTACTGATGGAATTTGGGACGGTAAAGAATTATTTTCAGGCAGTGTTATTCATTTAAACGCCTGTACAGAGGGATTGAAATAAGGGTTCAAATATAATATTGTAGCAGAGAACAAATCTTTAATGGAGAAACTTGTAGCATTATAAAAAGCTTTTCATGTCATTTTTAACAATATCCAGCTGGCTATAAAGTAAAAATGTTTGTATGCATTTGGGTCATATGACCACATCAACTATGTTAATTATATACAAGAGAAGAAATGAACAACATAATTGTCCACAGGGCCAGAGTATGTGCAAACAAGACTAGTGCAAGAGGGTGCACTGAACTCTACATTAAAAGAGGATCGAGATCTGTTTCTAGTATCTGTTTCTGGTATCTCAATCTGCTGCAGAAGGCATTTTATTATTTTCCTGGGCTACATCACTGGGTTGTGGAACAGCATTTAGTTGTCAACTTACCTTTCTTTATAGCCTCTTTGTAATGGCTTCAGAGGCTACAGAAATGGCTTTTTTTTTTTTTGCAGCTGTTTACCTTTAAAGGGAAAAATCCGAGCAAAAGTCATTTGCTTTCAATAATAATGGAATGTTAACCACTGATTCCTAAATAAGCATATTCTATATGAGAAACCAAACCTGTGAAGTGTTTGGAGAGGCACTGTTAAGACACAAGTTTCTGGGACATTAGTAATGCATTCCATAGAGCAGTGTGATGGTGTAGTGGTGAAGATGCTCACCTCTCCCTCGAAAGGTTGAGAATTCAATCCTAGGTAGTGGCAGATATTTCGCTCCTAGGATGCAAAGAAAAAAAAAATCTGCTGTGAACTTCATGTGGTGTTAGGAAGGGCATCCTGCCAGTAAATGCTCAGCTCCATCCAGTTGCCTTGACTCTACCCCAAATTAAAGGATTAGAGAGTCATAAAAAGGGAGAGTTATGTGTTCCATGATCAGAGTGTTGTCTTTGGACAACATTGGCTCGCTCAGCCAAGAAATGGAGATGAACATCATGTTCTAGAGTTGGACACGACTGGACAAGGAAACTTTTACCTTTTAGTTATGCATTCCAAACTACATTCCTAACCATTGGTAGATTCCATTCTATGAAATGTATAAGAACCACATAGCTAGGTATAAATTGATTAAATTGCCTTTCAGAATATTGGATGATTTTATGGTTTAATTAGGAGCAGATATGAAGACCACCCTATCTGTTTACCTTCAGTCTGTACATGAGAAATGTGTTAAATGATACCTTGCATTTAGAAAATGAACACCTAAGTGGGGGAAAAAAAGAGTATTCATTCCATTTCTTGAGTGAGATTGAGTGCTATATACAAGGTACTCAGACACAGAATACTGAAAAATAGAGTTCTCCCTCCTTTTCATTCCTTATTCTGTATGATTTATAGTTAGTCTTTTAGTAATGACCATTTATTGTATTTTAAATATTTACACCTTTCCTTTCTTTGGTTCTCCAAGTGACTTCTGTGAAATGGAAAAAAAAATAGTAATCTATCGGGTTGGGCAATCTTCCCACTAGTAATTTATAGCATTTTTGTAGTCGTTTTAACAATCTCTGTGCCAAAATAACACTAATGAGAACACATTTTATATCATTTCACATCGTTTCATATGATATTTGATGGCTGGTGATGCTATGAAGTTACTGTAAATCACTAGCAGAGAAATGGTTGCGGAAAGATAAGACAATCAATACTTTAGAAGTGAAACTGAGAGACAACATGTTTCTGGGTTGTTTTAAGAAATAATAAAAACTTAAAGTAACAAATGGTGTGATTAAGTGAGAGACTAATATGCCCCTTCAGAATCTTGCCAGTTTATGACAGCCATTGCAGAAGGTTAAGACATATTTCCTGATGGTTATTCAGCAGTGGCATTGTGTGGGTCCCACTCCCTTACTGGTTTCTATGATAGCTGATTTGGTCTAAGGGCAAAATTCTCATTCTGAAAAGCTAAATTCTTTTTCCTGGGCAAGAAAAGCAAGAGAAAAAAAAGCTCTGGAGAAGAAAATTGGCTATAGGAATCCTTGAGTATTGCTTTTTTTTTATTATTTGAATTTATATCCCGCCCTTCTCCGAAGACTCAGGGCGGCTTACATTGTGTAAGGCAATAGTCTCATCCATTTGTATATTATATACAAAGTCAACTTGTATTGCCCTCCCCAACAATCTGGGTCCTCATTTTACCTACCTTATAAAGGATGGAAGGCTGACTCAACCTTGGGCCTGGTGGGACTCGAGCCTGCAGTAATTGTAATTGCAGGCAGCTGTGTGTTAATAACAGACTGCATTAGCCTGTTGAGCCACTTCCCAGCCCGTTTTTTTTTAAAAATTCATTCTGATTGACAGATAGATTTGAATTTTTTGTTCGTTTTTACCTTTGTTAAATACATCCAATCTGTTACCAATAGAGAAGAATATTTGTAAATCAGAGTTGAACTGAGGGGTGCTTGGTGCTCTCTGAAGTTCGGTCGTTTTCTTGCAGATGTTTCATTACTAAACTAGGAAATATCATCAGTGCTAGTGGGGAATGGAAAAATTAAGAGTGCCAGGTAAGTGAGAGAAATGGAATGCATTATCTGCAACTGTATGATCAAAGTTTCACCATTTTCTTTTTCACATGCATCCCACATGTTGATTCATGCAAAAAGGAGCTTTGCTTGCATGGCTATAGTTGTTTTATGCACATACCAGTGGTGGGTTTCAAATTCTTTTACTACCGGTTCTGTGGGTATGGCATGCCCTGATGGACATGGCTTGGTGGGCGTGGCTTGGTGGGCATGGCAGGAGAAGGATACTGTAAAATCCCCATTCCCTCCTGATCAGCTGGGACTTGGGAGGCAGAGAATAGATGGGGACGGGGCCAGTCAGAATTTTTACTACCGGTTCTCCAAACTACTCAAAATTTCCGCTACCAGTTCTCCAGAACTGGTTAGAACCTGCTGAAACCCGCCTCTGACACATACCCATAAATTACCTGGATAGCACTAACAGGTTATGGGTAGAGGTCAGAGAAGATAGTTACAGTGTGAAGTTAGTTCATAGTTCAGGCTGCCTCTGGTTTGCCAGTAAGCCTCAATGGTAATGAGCGTAAGGCTTGCTATATCAGGGCTCAGCGGGGTTGATATGTTAATGCCAATGGAGCTGTCAAAAGAGGTGCCTTCATTTTTTGTCGAGCCCTCTCCAGCTATGACATGGGGAATTCAATGCAAATTGAATTATTGTGTTTTTAAAAGAGCGAGGATGATGCTGACTACCAAGGGAGGGCATTTCAAAAACTGGCTGAGAAAGCTTCTATCATCATTCACCCAACAAATGTCTGTAGATTTGATTGGATAAAGCAGTATTAAACAAAAAAAAAAAAAACACCTCTTGCCTTTTTAATAAATAAGCCAAGGCAACAAAATATCTAATGCTCCTGCTTCCTATTTTTCCCACAACAACAAATCTGTGAGGTGAGTGGGGCTGAGAGAGAGGGACTGGCCCAAAGCCATCCAATTGGCTTTCATACCTCTGGCAGGCATAGAGGTATCACTGCCTCCTGTTTTCTAGGCCGACATCTTAACCACTAAACCAAACTGTTAAGTTTGGGCAATCACGAGGCAGGAGACCAGGGTAGTGACAACAGCTCTTTAATATATGGTGAACCCAGCAACCAGTACTGGGGCAAACCTCTCTTTATATACAGTTCGGCCGGTGGCCTCAACCAATCAGCAACGTGCTAATTCCCGCCAAACTTTTAAAGATACATTACACTCCTTCCCTCCCAGAAAACACTTTACTCATATTTGCATACATTTAGCATATTATTTCTCTACGTAGTCGCGCAGGTACGCTGGGCGTTTCCTAACTCTCCCGGACCTGCGCAGTTCATTATCTGGGAGTGAGTCGAGCTGACGGGAGGGACTGCTCGTTCCTCTCAGCTCCTCCTCCGGGCCATCCGGCCTTGGATTACTTGCCGAGTCGTGCCCGCTGTCCTCAGGAAGGACCGGATGGTGTCGCTGGACCTCGTCTGAGCCAGATAAGTCCCCCGTTTTTTCTCGGCTTGAGTCAGCTGCGGGTTCAATCAATGAGTAGTCAGGGCCCGTCCCATCTATCTCTGGTCTAGTGTTAATTCTATTTCTTAGCTGATCTATGTGGCGTCTCCACACCCGGCCGTCCTCTATCTCCACGAGGTACGACTTGGGGCCCGTGGTGTCTATGATTGTTCCCTTTAGCCAGTTTGGGCCATCACCGTAATTGTGTGCCCATACATAGCTTCCTATGGCCAGTTCTCTTGTTTTGCCTGGTGTTGTTTTGTACCCGTCTGGCGTGTAATTCGGGTTTAAACGGTCTAATGGGCATCTTAGTTTTCGTCCCATCAGTAGTTCTGCTGGGCTGCGGCCAGTGGCCACACAAGGGGTTCTGTGTTGTACCGTTAGGAATGCATCAATTTGTGATTGCCAATCGCCTGGGCCACTTCTGGACAATGCCTCTTTCGCGCTCCGGACGAAACGTTCAGCAAGGCCGTTCGTCGCAGGGTGGAAAGGCGCCGAGAGGGCATGTCGGATGCCCTCTTCGGCCAAGTACCCCTCAAAAAGTGTCGCCGTGAACTGTGGCCCATTGTCTGACACTAGAGTGTCCGGCAACCCGTGTGTTGCGAAAAGGTGCCTTAGTGCTGAAATGACAGCTTCAGCGGTTGTGGATTTCATTAGGATGATCTCCAACCATTTGGAGAATGCATCCACCACTATTAGAAACGTTTGGCCGTGGAAGGGGCGTGAAGTCTATATGTATACGGGACCATGGGCCTTGGGGTTTCTCCACTCCCGGATTGGGGCCGAGGTGGTAGTGGTCTGGACTCCTGGCACACTTGGCATCTGCCAACTTTGTCGCTAATCTCTTTGTCCATTAGGGGCCACCACACATAACTCCTAGCTAAACCCTTCATTCTCACGATCCCAGGGTGACCTTTGTGCAGAAGTCCCAGAACTTTTCCCCTCAGTTTCTCTGGAACAACCACCCTATCTCCCCAGAGCAGGCAACCCCCTTGCACTGATAATTCCCCGCTTTTCTTAACAAATTCTTTGAAACGCTCGCCCGGCGGTGTGAGTGGCTTTTGTAGGGTTTCCGCCGCTTGGGTGGACATCTCATGAGCTCTGGCTTCGTCCAGAGCGTTTGCCAGCGTTAGGTTGCTTTTGGATAGCAGCCGCCTCCGCAAACGAATGTCTCTGACCCCACGGATGAGTTGCTCCAACAGTTCCTCATCCAAATCTCGGTACCCACAATATTTGGAGGCTTTCCTCAGGGCGGCCATGTAATCGCTGATGGACTCGCCCTCTTGCTGTCTGCGCTCTCCAAATTCAAAACGCTGCACATATTTGGACGGTGTTGGCGCGAAATGGTTCTTCAATAGGTTCTGCAGAGTTTGCCACGATACCGATTGTACCGGCGTTGGCTCTGCCAGGGCTTCTGCGATGTCGATGACCTCGGGACCGCAGTGGCTCAGGAAATATGCCCTTTTTCTGTTGTCTGGAACTCCTTGCAGTTCGTTCGCCTCGAGGAAACTCTCGAAACGGGTCATGTATGTCCCCCATTTCTCCTTGGATGGGTCAAACGGCGCGGGCGGTGTGTAGCTGGCCATCGCTGCGTTTCCGCCCTGAATTTGCTGGGTTCGGTCCTCGTAGTGCGTTCAGCTCTTTCCTGGTGCTTTTAGCCTCGGGATCCCATCCTCGTCGCCAGTGTTAAGTTTGGGCAATCACGAGGCAGGAGACCAGGGTAGTGACAACCGCTCTTTAATATATGGTGAACCCAGCAACCAGTACTGGGGCAAACCTCTCTTTATATACAGTTCGGCCGGTGGCCTCAACCAATCAGCAACGTGCTAATTCCCGCCAAACTTTTAAAGATACATTACACAAACTAGCTTTCTTTTTTTAACTTTCTAACCTTAGCCACTAATCTTATGAACTTGAAAAGAGAGGAGGAGGAGGAGGAAGAAGAAGAGGAGGAGGAGGACTTTAATCCCTGCTAAAATTTCCAAAAGAATTATTCTTGCTTGTACTTAGCTTGCCCGGTCTATAAGAGTACATTTATTTTGAATCCTCAGAGCTTAAATGAACAAAAGCAAGTAAAATAATTATAGCCTATTCACTCATAACTAATCTTTCATGACATTAAACTAGTTGCTGCAGCCATAGTGACATGTAAAATGTATTCTACAATTTAGCAAAAGTGGGGTCAAAGAAAATATCTCAAGCTAATAAAAAATCTCAGGAATAGAAAATATTTCCATCTCAAATAATAATACTATTTTTCAACAATCTTCAAGCAATCTGCTTTTAATGAACTACCTTTTCATTTAAAAACATGTCAAGATAGTTTATGAATTAGAAAGAATGAGCTGCATTTTTTAAAGAAAACAAAAACAAGCAACCATTTATTAAAGTAGTTTCGATTTTCCGGGTCTAAGAGCTCTCAAGTGGGAAAATGCCTATTAACAATAAGTAATATGGACAAAGCAGATAGAGTAGCAAAGTAGTATGGCGTCTAATGTTTTTTTTCCTCTTTTTGATTATTCTTAAAACTCTGGAATAAAAATGCTGAAAAAGATCACCATAGTTTAGGCTTATCTATCTACGGTATGAGGCGCTGATGGTGGTGAGGTTCCTGGAACATTTTTTTTGAAACTCTTTATTATTATTATTATTATTATTATTATTATTATTATTATTATTATATACATCAATATCAATACATGAACAGTGAGTCATCTGGGTATTATTCATTTGAATATAGCTAATAATGATAGCATTAATATTATTTGTTATTTAAATCATATTTATTTAATTGTAATAATATTCTTATACATATTTGTATTAAAATATAAGCCTTCATTATTTAATTGTTCTACATTTTAATCCCCATTCTAATAACAATAACAGAATCATTAGAACATACAGAGTATCAACATCTTTCAACCTCTAATCTTTGTATCTAATTATTTTTAATATATTATATTAAAATGTGCATAATAATATTCCCCCTATTTCTTGTGTCTGTCTCTATACTAGCTCCTAGTAAATCTAGTCTTGTGTTACAAAATATTTCCTCTATCCATCATCTCTTGCCAGTTTTATTATTTCAATTCTTATTCATTTTTTGAATTGCCTCCCAAATTCCTCCCTTGGGTCTTCATCTCTGTCTACCTCTTTCCTGGTTAGCTTAGATATTTCTTCCATCTCTACTATCTTTTGCTGCCAAGCCTCTAGAGGATCTGCCCAACTCTCCATTTTCTTTTCAAATATATCTTTCTGTTTATCCAGTATCATTTTTTGGTCTTTTAGCATACATATATTTTCCCTGAATTGCTTCATAAGCAATTCAGCATATATTATCTTCTCCCTCTTATCTTCTTGTTTTGTTTGTTTATTTAGTTCTGTCTTTCCCCCTGGCCTCTCCATTGCATCCTCTATTTCCTGGGCTTATTCATTATCCTTTGTGGAGCACTTTCTAACTTCCCATTTATGTTATTCATTAGGTCCATTATTTCCCTGTGATTCCTAGTCATAGTATCATGAATGCTTTAAAACATTGCCACCAATTCTTTTTGCAACCCACTTATTTCCTCCTGCTGAAACATCTTGCCTTCTTTTTTGATAAGTCCAAATATCGCTCAGTAATCTGTCACTGTTCTATCACTGCCCCAGAGTCTCAATGATTTTTGCCCTCAGAAAATCACTCTGGAAACCATTTACTCAGTACTGATGTTGCTCCTTTGTAAATACAGTAATATGGTTCTTTATGTCCCACAGTCAGTCAATTTAGCTCTTTTTAGGTAATCCAGAAAAATTTCCAAATGTCTCAAGTCCCCACTATAAGTTCAATCATAACTCCTGATATTTAAAAGTCACTTTATTTAGATGTCTTCCGTATTTTCAACATTAGAGCTCCAGTAGTCATGGAATAGATAAGTATAAAGTGATAGCACAACAGTCCTCCAGGTGTTATTTCCACTTTCTCCTCTGTCTTATCAGTATTTTTCTCAGGGTTGTAGGGATTTAATGTATTTGATTCACCAATAGATGGCACCTTCCATTTAACTTCAACATTGCATAGATTTTAACGTTCCATTTGTATTTATTCAAACAAATAATCAAAATTCTGACAAGTAATTCCAGCATTTTAAAATGCCTTATTCCCAATAAAAATTAAAAATTATCCAATCTTTCTGTGTTTTTCTTTTGGGTCTATGATTTTTCTCTCTGTAATTGTTCGCTGCTTAAACAAACTCTTCAAAGAGTCCCTTTTCCGGAGTTAATTTCCTTTGGGGTAGGTTTTAAATAGAAAAAAAGTCACCTCACCCAGTTCCAGTCACTGTTCATCCACACCGCTCCAGCATTCTTTGTTTCTTCAGCTGCCCCAGCTTCATAGCAGCATAATGGCTGCCACTCCTCTTCAATGGGGAATTGAGAGGGAATTAGCCCTGGACCAAGCAGGACAGCTGTTGCTCTCCATGACCTGCAGGGCACCTCTCCACTCTTACAGGATGACTTTAGCACCTTATGGGGCCCGCCAATGAAGGGATTTGGCGTGAATTCGTGGAGCCCACTTTTCATGTCCGATAGTTCCGCGACGTCAGTCAGAAATCCTTTGAACATTTTTAATGTCTTTCTGCCCCCAGGTACAAGAGGCTCTTTAACAAAATTTGCCCCCTTCACAATGCTGCTTATGTGATTTCTATAAAAAGTTAACTGCATGCAGTCAATACCTTCTTAATCAAGTAGAGTACATCACTGCATATATTTTAAGGGAAAGTTTGAACAATAAGTGGGCTACATTGATGGTTAATATTCAAGTTGCCATATATTACTGGAAACAAAATATCCAAGTCACTCCCACCAGGATTCAGGTCAAATTCTTTACTTCCCTAATCTATGCAAGTTATCATTTTTTTTCTCCACCATCAAAGATCAACTTAAATATATGTATATAAAGAAAAACTGTAATGCTTTTAAAGAAAAATAATAAATTGCACATGATTTTTTCAGAATTTTTCAACAAATATATAATATGGATGGCAATTGATCAAAGGTTTATGATCTTATTGATGATAGTAATCAACCAGTAATAAATTTAAATATTCGTTCAGACCTACCTGGGTATGAGCAATTAGTGGTTGTACTAGAATATTGCAAGGCCTGTGCAGAATACACAATGAAGTAGTACATGGCCTTCCATTTCTATTTCTTCAATTTCTATTTCTTCTACAATCAGCTGCAGCAATTCCCTATCAGAAAAATCTTTGAGATTTTCTAGAGAAAACCTATGTATGTGTTCACTAAAAGTCATTACCAATTTGATGGCACACAACCAACCATTGGGATTGCATCAGAAGCTGCAGCTACTGTAAAATTTTTCAGCTGGGTTATTGAGAGGACAGCCTTTCATAAATATACTGTCCCTGTTCTACAGACAGCAACAGAAAAACACTTCCACACTTAGTCTCCTCAGTTCAGTCAAACATCTTAATTAGAAGTGAGAAGAGTTTTCATCCTCAAATGCAAGTCCTATTTTCAAAAGCTGGCAAGTTCATGCTAAACCTGGACTAACTTTATTTGTGCTGTATTAATAAAGGTTATTATAAAAGTCAGAGGGGTTGTAATGTAAACCATTCAAAGTCTTAGCCTGGAATTGGGCAGCCTGTAAATTGTATTAAATATTAAGCGATTATGGAAGGTGTTAAATACCTGAATGGATCTCTCTCAAGACCCAAACTGTCAGGAAAGATTAAGACGTCTTACTTATGAAGTCATGATAATCAATGCATGTATTATAAATGTGCAATGAATAAATTTCAACTCCAGAAAGATGCTTTGTGGCCACATTCTTTCTCAGATTAGCTGCAAAGAGATGCCATACATTCCCAAGAAAAAGACACAGCTACTTTAATGAGTTGCAGACTACACCTTTTGCTAATAATTCCCAAATGTGATGGGGGGAGAGAATAGGGGGAAAAAAGCCACTTTCTGTTAAAAATGTAGACATTAAAGAGTTCTCTAGTAGCCTGTGAATCAGAAACTATTCTATGATGTATATTTTTAAGCTTCCTTTATTCCTATTTAAAACTGTCTCTCCATGCCTCCCTTACTATTATTTGTAAAAAGTCCAATCTATTTTCCAACACACCAGGGCTATTCCTAATTTCAGAACAACACCCTGAGGAAATTGGTCCCAAATTGGTCTATTGCAGAAATACAGATCTCAGCTGCCCAATTTGCTGGATAAAATGCAACATAAATTAGGAATTCCAGCAGTTTTTAAGAAAGGCTGCTGGAGTAAAGAAACGACCTGCTGGTTGTGTTAAAGGGCAGGTGGGAAGCAGAAGCATCTGACTCAGAACTGTAACTGCATGTTTCACTCTTCCAGCTGGAAAGCAGGATAGAGACTCTCGACTCAGTACAGAGATGCCTGCTGGATTCCTGCCTTAGATCAGCACGAGGGTCACCACAAGACCCTATGAGACTGATTGCTGAAGCAATCCATTGCTGTACTTTAGGAAGCCTTAAAGATAACTAGAAAGTGACGGTCATCTTCCTAATCCTCTTTCTGTCACGGTACTCGCTCTCTCGGGTTAAATAGGAGGAGAAAGGTATCCACCAGGCTGCACGAATTCCTCCCGTTCTGCTACGAAGTCGGACGCTGGTTGCTTAGGGTCCTGCATCAGCACCATGGACAACTCCAAGCCTGCCACGCGATTCTCCAAAGCTTTCCTACCCGGCTATGGAACCTGAACGCGAGCCACAGCCCGCCCAGGAGCGCATCTCTCCGTGCATTTCGCAGCGTCACATCGGGACTCCAATCCGAAGGAACGACAACGATGGCAAAAGCAACGAGCAGAAAATTATGTCAGATTGACACGAATTGCAAAGGATGTCCTGGGGGGCGTGGGGCGTGTGATTGCGCATACCTGAGAATTAAAGGAAGGAGCTGGGCTCTTGCACCAACTACCCATATTATCTATTTCCTTCCATGATACTGCTATCTGGAGGTGGATTATTTGTTGTTTTCAAAGAGCCCTTTTGATTATGCTTGTGAAAGCTCGTAGTAGTAGTAGTAGTAGTAGTAGTAGTAGTAGTAATAATAATAATAATAATAATAATAATAATAATAATAATAATAATAATAATAATAATAATAATAATAATAATAATAACAACTGCTGAAAGTCCCCAAATTCAGGGCAGTGAAACAAAGAGAATGGGCTTGGCAGTTCTCCCATACACCCATTTGTTTTGGGGCTCTCTCCTACCTTTGCTTTATTGTCTCTTTCCCAAGGTCTCAACCAGTCAACGTTTCCACAGCACCCAGTTACTAAATATTCATGCAACTACAGAATCTGGCTTCATGATCTCATTCCTCAATCTCTCTCTTTCTCACTGACTCTCACACATGCACACACAGAGGTGGGCAGCTGAATATGTATGCCTTTCAACTAGCAAGAGAATCTGCTGAAATATACAACACGCTGATTTGAATTTAAAGAAGCTTAGGAATCTGTGCTTTTATCTTAGAGAGTCATAGATCTTTCCTTTCCTCTCCCTCTCCTTCCTCTTCTCCTCTAACACCCTTTCACTATTCTGGAATGTAACTATAGTTTCTCCAATCATTCCTATTCCCAGAGCTCTTCTATAGGGTTTTTGCTCATTACCACTAAAAATGAATCTAGCTAGTTGCACAATACATTTTGCTGTTTTGAAACAAAAGAGATTGCCTCTTCAGGCTCCCCTTTCCTCCCAAAAAACTAGATTGTACATAAAGCTCACATCTGGGAATAATAATAATAATAATAATAATAATAATAATAATAATAATAATAATAATAATAATAATAATAATAATAAATAAGTGAGGGGGACAGTAAGTCCACTTCAAAGCATCAGCTCTTTCTCTGTCATAAATTAACTAGGTGCTATATTTTAACATGGCACATTGAGGACTTTACAGCCTGTTATGATAAAAAATAATCAATGAAAAAGTATGTATGCACAAACACAAATAATTCATCCTTCATCCCAACTGGGCCAGAAATATTTAGAATTCTTTTTTAAAATAATGATTGTGATTAAATGTAGTAGGACCCACTTCATGTCTCAGCTTAAATTGCATGGTTGCAATTCTTACAATCAATTTTTTACTGTACTTACAAAAAACAACTCTATTTACTTCTAAATATAGAGCTACTTTGCTGCAATGATTAAGGCATCAGGCTTAAAGGAGTTCTAGAACCACCACCACCCCTTAAGCACAAAGCCAACTGGATGACCTTTGGCCAGTCACTCCCTCTCAGCCCTAGGAAGCAAACAATGACAAACCACTTCTGAAAAACCTTGCCAGGAAAACTGCAGGAACCAGTCCATGCAGTTCCCAGCTGTCAAAAGTGAGCACGCATGTTCATCTCTCAAATCAACATATGTCTAATATCACAACAGGTGTTATATGTCTCTTACTCCTGGTACGATGTTGAATATATTCACTAAGGAATCCATTTATGTTTTACATGTACTTTATGTCTATTGTATATTATTATTTTTACATTCAGCAATCATCCTTCAATTTGAAAAATTCAATAATTCAGTCTATTCATGTTATCCTAAGGTTTCCCCCCCCCAAAATCAACATATGTACAATACAATAAACTTTTTAACATACTTACATTTCTCAGTGTATTGAATGCTTAGGCTTATAGGCTTCCTTAATCTATGAGCTACTGAAGAATAACAATTTGGCCTGCACTTAGGCATGAAAGTCACCTGGATAACCTTGGGTTAGTCATATTCTTTTAGTCCAACTCACCTCACAGGGTTGTTGTTGTGGGGAAAATAGGAGGAGGAAGAAATATTAGTATAAATAACTCAAGGTAAGTTCCTCACCTTGAGTTATTTATAAAAATAAAGGTGGGGAAAAATTAAATTAAATTAAATCAACATCTGCCTATAAAAGCACACTGCACTTGCTAAAAAAATTTTCATTGTCATCTCTTGTACCCTTCCAATCTGAACTTGGTCAAACAACTTCCCATGCTTATATTAACCCCTGTATAGTTTTTGCAATCATTGCTGCTATGTTTGTCTTTCTGTATCGAAACAATAAAGGACTACATCCAATCATCAACTACACATGAAATATTCACATAATTTGCATCTTGCCAAGCCACTACTCCATAAGTAAATTACAACCAATATTTCAAGATTTCTCTAATTATATAATTATATAATTATACTGCAGCCTTTTGGGTTTTTTTTAACATTCTCACAGAATCATGTTCTATGAGATGGGCAACTATAAAAAATATGAAGGAACATGAGGAATACATTTCATTTTCTGTTTTTCTTCTGTTTAACAATAACATTACAGCATTCATTTCAATTCCACTTGAGGTAACTTGAGTCTGAAATTACGGAACTACAGCTCCCAATATCCTTCAGTACAGTAGCGACATAGTAGTGGCATCCATGTGTCTTCTACACCAGGTGGGCCCCAACCCCAGGTCCATGGCCTGTTAAGAACCAGTTGTGCAAGTGAGAAAAAGCTTCATCTGCGCGTATGTGGGATTTAGGTAGGGTGTGAAACCATCCTCCCCAACCATTTAATCCTGGTGCATTGAAAAATTGTCTTCCACAGAACCAGTCCTGGGTACCCAAAAGGTTGGGGACCGCTGTTCTACACTTCTAGATATATTCACTAAGTGCTGCCTTAGTGGGGAGAGATCAGAACACAAGAGGCCCAACTTCAAACTTCTTGGTCAAGCCTTCTGCCCTGTTGGGCAGGCAAAATCAAGCTTTTATTCTCCATCATTATTTCACTTCCCTCCCTCCCCCCAATGACTGCTTTCCCCCCCCCCACCCCCAGGCTCAGCAAGCCAAGGGTTCCCTCATTCTCCTTTCTGGAGAAGAGCTGTGCTTCTTCTGCATTGGAAAAAATCATTGAACAGAATTGACTCTAAACCGAACTGGTGCTTGTTGGCTTCCTCTCTGAAGGTTGAGGCTAACTAAGCCTCAGGATAAAACTCCAGATGAGAGGGAGGTGGGAGGGAGGGATGGAGAGAGTGAGAGAGCTTTATGAATATCGCAAAAACAAAGCGGGACAAATGATCTGTGTATCTCTCTCTCTCTCTCTCTCTCTCTCTCTCTCTCTTTCTTCCTCCCTCCCTCCCTCTCTTTCCCTCTCTCCCTCCCTCCCTCTCATCTGGAGTTTTATCCTGAGGCTTAGTTATATATTCTCGACGGCCTTTTCTTAATTCACTTCACCGGCGGCACGCCCGTTTTGCCAAGGCTGAGCGGCTTCCTTGTGTTTTTTTTTTCCTGGGCTCATCTTCTCAGCGCTGGGAAATAACAAAATCATCATCATCATCATCATTAAAAAAGGCGCAAAGAGCCTTTGCCGACGCCCGCAGCCGCCACCCCGGCCTTTGACCGCGTGGCTCCCCCGACGAAGCGACCTGTGTTACTTTGGCACTTTTTGCTCCTCCCCTCCTCGCTCGGCTTTCGCCTCGTCGCAGCAGCGGCGACGACGGCGTCCTCGGGATGCGGCCGCGCGCGGCAGGATCGTAGCTCCTCGCTGCCGCCGCCGGAGCTGCTCCGTCGCCGGCTCCGGGAGGGTGGTGGTGGTGGTGAAAGGAGGAGGAGGAGGGGAAGATTTACGGGCGAGCGGGCGGGCTGACTTGCCGGCGAGCCACGCTTGAGTAACCCGAGCTGCCGTAACCGCGCGGGAGGGACGTCACTCCCTCTGGCTAGCGGAGCAGCCCGGTAGCGCCTCTGCCTTCCCGCCTCAGCGCCCGGCCATCGCTCGCGCCGGGAGTGGCGGAGGGGGGGGAGGGAAGGGGGGAGGAACTGGGCGAGGTCTTGCCTTCCGCGGGAGGAGAAGCGGAGGCGCGGCAAACCCCTCACCTCGGGCGGATTCCTCAGCCACGTTTCCGTCCTCCCCCCCTCCACGCCGCCGCCGCCTCAGGCTACCGGGTTTTTTTTTCTTGTTCCCTCCTCCCGTCTCTTCTCTCTCTCGGGGGTGGGTGGGAGGGGGGGGAAGGTGAAAACGAGCGGGTCAGGTTGGCCCCGATGCAGAACCTGAGCATGGAGCAGGCACCGGGAGGAGGGCGGGAGGCTGCCTATGTTCGGCGGCGCTGCTACTAGGATCGGAAGCGAGCCTTGCCCGGCGCCCTCCCCCCTCTCACCCCCCTCCCCCCCGATGAGATGAAATCTCGCAAAGGGTAGCCGGAGGGAGATCGAGAGCCAGCAAAAGCGACCGAAGAGCCGGAGCCGGCAAAGCTTCGAGGAGGAGGCGTCGCGCCCCGGGGGGGGAAGGTGGAGATCGTGCAACATGCCAGTTCGCAGAGGTCACGTGGCGCCACAAAACACCTTTTTGGGGACCATCATCCGGAAATTCGAAGGGCAAAGTAAGTTGGCGCCCCGGGAGTGTTGGGGAGGAAGGAGCTGGTGGGCGCCGGGGAAGGAAGGGAACCGAGACAAGTTTAAACTCAAAGCGATCGGGCTTGGCAAGGGCTCTTCCTGGCATCCCTGGGTGGCTGAGTCCTATCCGAGACGGCGATCGGGGTAGCTTTTCTTCCCGTCTTCGCTTTGGCAACTGGGTTGGCAAATTAATCTGTTTCCTTCCTTGGCACAAAGGGGCCAAGACGAAAGGCAAATGTCTGTTTATGCATGTTCCCCCCCCATCTTTTTGGTGGGGCGGCGGCTTTGGATGGCCTAAAGTCCTGGAAGGGCAGCCAGAAAGTTGTGTGTCCTTTTCTGCCTGGAAGTTGAAACCTTGACCCTTGGTTGCCCGAAAGATATTTTGTTTGACTTGACTTTGTGAAAAAGTTTCTTGCAGGCCCTTTCTAAACTGGGCTGCTGAGTAGGATGAATTAGGATTTTTCGGGGGGGGGGGAGGGCTGTAAGATCCTCTAGTCTGACAAGATCTGATGGTTAAAGTCTTAAGGCATCAAAAGCCCCTGAGGGATCATAAAGACTCATAACAGTGTAACCTTTTGTGAGTTGTCATATTGAAACATTAAAATGATTGTAAAACTGCAATAAATGATGAGTTCCTTTGGAAAGTTGTCTAACAACTTGAGTATGAAGTATGGTGGCTTGCATGAGCTTTCGTTTTAAGCATTTCAAGAACGTTTGTTCTGAAAATAGGGTTAGAGCTGCAAAATGCAATGCTGTAAGTGTTTCTGTAATCATAAGGATTTACTTTTAGATAAGTGTGTATAGGATTACAAATTCAATCTTTCAATTATGTGGTCACCTAGTCTTTCTCAATTCCCTGAAAACAGGAAAATGGAAAAGTATCTCATTGGAATGCAACAAGATAATAAATTCTAGGAAGAATATAAGTAGATTGCTAACAATTCTATAATGATGCTATGGATATCAGGCTAACAGATTCCTACCCTGTAAATGTCAGATAGTGCAAGTTTTCTAGATGGAAGGAAGCTACTAAAGTTAGTGGACTTATCTCTCCGTAAGGAAATACATCAACGAGGCCATTGAGCGACATACATTACGGCTGCTGCAAAGAGAACTTGTCAGTAATCAGGGACTTTTCTTTGGAAGATGACATGATGAGTAATATTTCACAAAATATGTGAATGAGGTTGAGAGAAATCAAAACAGATGTGCACTGCCTTGCAGACTTCTCGCTGTGTCTTCAAGTGTAAATATGTTTAGCCTTTGGATAGCTCATGTGCGCTTCTGCCATAGAATAGCTCTGATGAAGCTTGGAAAAGAAGTGAGGCAAATATCTTGTGCCTTGATCCTTAATGTTGTGACAGATGTGGCTTCAAGGTTGTGCCTGTCATTGAAAACGACAGGCTCAGCAAAACTGAGCGGGCAGTGCAGATTCTGTAGAGAGAGAATACAGGGGTGAGTAAAATTTCAAGTAAAATGCTCTGCTAGAGTACATTAATATCTTTAAGCTGTAAATTAATAATTGAGGCTATAAATTACTCCCTCCTACTCTCTTATAATCACCTAAAACCATATGTTTCTGCAATTCTGTTGGATTACTTCTGCATATGAGAATGAAAATCGGCCCAGTATCTTGCTTTATACAGTCAGGATTAGATGTGTTGTATAATTAAATTCTTTCACTTGGATTTTGTGAAAACAAGAATCCCACAGTCATGTTTAGAGGATCATTTTACAGGGCGGTCGAGAGCGTTCCAATCAACCTGCTCTTGCAAAAGAGTGCTGGAGTGCCTCTAGGTAGCCCTCTTCCCCCCAAATTGTTTTCCTTCTCATCGTACAGTGCCCTAGATTAACTTCCGCTGTCAAGTTTCTGTCTGTTTAGCACCTCAGGTAGGGCAAATACAAAAAGGCGTTCCTGTGCCAAATAAGTTTCATATTCAGAACACCTAGGTTGCATGCAAAGGTTCTCTATCTATGGCATCTCCTGTTAAAAATGACCAAGTAATGAATGGATAGGAAATAGCCATGTTAAAGACCTTAGAAAATAGATGGGCTACATATTTAGACAAGGGCTAGAAAGGTGCCGGGAGCTGGATTTCCCAAATTAGGTAGGAGTACAAAAAAAGAAACAAGGGGGCGCAGAGGACAACACTGCATCTTCATTTCATTTCACCACAGTCTAATAAAGGCAGCTTGGTTTTGCTGTACAATCTCATCATTCCCCCCTTCTGCTACATTAAGGACTATAATGCTGCAGTGTCCTTCTGACAGGCTCAAGTCATATGTACGCCCTGGAGAGATCCGGGGCTAGATGGCCAACAGTCCTACAAATATAAGTCATCTTTTGATGAGTAGATTCCTGTTTGGGAGAACCTTTTAATAAGCAGGATACGTGCTAGCCTTTTCCATTCAAGTAGGGCTCTTCAAATATTTAGCAAAACTAACATCTACTGTGGTGTTGGGAAAGCTAGTTTTACTAATCTATTAAATACATTTGTAGAATTGTTTGCAAGCCAGTGATATTATCTTAACTTTCCTCTGGTTTTTCCCCCAACCAGTCCAAAAGCCTATTACAAAGCTTTCATTAGAGTTCAGGCCCCAAGAAATGAAGCCTCTTTCAGTAGCTTAGCCAAGCAGTTCTCGGCACAAAGAAAAAAGCTTTTTTCAATAGAACAGTAAGCCACTATTAAACTTTTTGCCCAGACTTAAGTTTTGCAAGTGATTGCCTAGAGTGGATTTCCCTCTCCCACGAAGTCAGCTGATTTTGAGTTTTAATTCTTCTGTATTCCACTGTGTCATTTTTAAAGAGCTTTGGTACACCAAAGTGGTATTAGGCCTCTACCAAAACGCAACAACGTATGTAGAAATTTGATGCAGGGACAGCCCTTCTCTAGACGGACACCTGAGGCTTTTGAGACATCGTAAGAGTCTTGAAAAAATGTCTTGTTGTTTTATTGCAGATAAAAAATTCATCATTGCTAATGCCAGAGTGCAGAATTGTGCGATCATCTACTGCAATGATGGCTTCTGCGAGATGACGGGGTTCTCCCGGCCAGATGTCATGCAAAAACCCTGCACCTGTGACTTTCTTCATGGACCAGAAACCAAAAGGCACCAGATTGCCCAGATTGCCCAGGCGCTGCTTGGATCGGAGGAGAGAAAAGTGGACGTTACCTATTATCATAAAGATGGTAAAGTAGTTTCCTTTTTTGCGTTTCTTTCCAAAGGAGTTTGGAAAGCCAGCTTCCCACGATGGTTGAGATACTCATTGGCTCTTGTGAATGCTTATGAAATGTGTGGTGCTTTTTTCCCCTGGACATCTTGAACGTCTTTTATTGATGTATCAAAAGAATGCCAGTCCACCCATTCTAGGAAATTAAGATAGGATACAAGGGACTGTGATCCTGAGCTACAGATTAGAACAGTGTTTCTCAACCTTCGCAACTTCAAGATACATGCTGGTTGTGGTGTTCCTGGAATGAAAGATGACGCATCTTCAAGTTGTCAAGGTTGAGAAACACTTCATTAAAAGAATAGCCTCTTGCACACAACAATCCACTTTACTTTCATTTAAACACAGCTCTGGATTGGTGTGTTTTTCATATGGCTAAATTACCGAATGGCTGAAATGATGTGAATGGTTCTCTACATGTGGGGATTTCCAAAGAGATCTTGTTTATGGCTTAAGTTTTCAATTTAGTATACAACAGGAAGGAAGGAGGAAAGGATTCTATTTCTGGGCAAATTGTATGTCTGTGATTGTGATTGTTTTCAGCTTTAAAACTCAACTTCTATATGCAAGAATGCATGCTGAATATTTTACTATTTCCAGAGAATGATGGTTCATATCTCTTCCTTCCTTATATATTTATTACTTTTCACTGAGTTCATTCATAGAATTTGTCAGTATTCTCTCTATTTTCTCATTCTCTGTCACAGTTAAGATTGTGAATGAATTGTTCCAAAGCAGTGTCGAAATACAGCATTATATGTATTTCAAAATAATATGGTTTTGGATATATGCATGTGTAATTGTATAAGGTGTAAGGGATAGTTTTCTCCACATTTCCTCATTATAGATTTAATGGTGAATGTTCTTCAAAATTTGGGCTGTTTAGTGTACTGGATTTTATTCCAACAATGTGTTCTAGTACTGTTCCCAGAAAAAGAATTTGAGATAGGTGCTATGTTCATGCCCCTGTATGATCCAAAGCATCTTTTTTTGGGAATTAAATCCAAAGCATTGCATAGGGCAATTGGCAATCTGAGAACAGTGAAGAATGTTCCCAATTGTTGAATCAGATTTTAAATACTGGATTGTTATTAAAAAATCCAATCACATTATGTACAAAATGTGACTGTCATTCTAAAGGCAACTTTTATCTCTTGCATACATATGTAAACCTCAAACAAATTAAGGACTAATAAGCATTTTCCATGTGGACTGTGTTGATCTATATTGCAGTAATTGCTGTTTCACATTGTGGAATAAAAAACCCTATGTGGCAAAATATTTAAAATAAATGGTGAATTTGATTTGATAGACTAAGATGCTTGCTGCTATATAGTATACTTACGTTTAAATGTTCATCTATTGTTTCAAATACGGAGCAATAACTTTGGGGAATTTTTTTTAAAATTAACCTGTTTCAAAGAGGCCAAATCACATATTTTTAAAGGTTTAACTGATTTCAAATTGAAATAACTTTATTGCCAGCAGAATTTTTAACTGATTTAGATTTGCACAATGAATCATTACTTTCAGTAGTATACATATAATATATATTTGCTTATGAATTTAGAATGGACATTTATTTGTCAAAATGTATCCAGGTAAGGGGAGTAACAATACTAATTATTTCTCAGGACTTCATTTATTTTAGTTTCTGATTATTCAGTTACATAACCATGTTGTTGCTCTTCTATTGCTGCTTGCACTGTATATCTGTTTGAAGGACAAATGCAAATTTGTAATATATTCAAATTGTGAGCTTTAATTAAGCTTCGGAGACCCACCTGGGTGCTGTTTACATTCATTTGAAAATTGTGAAAAGGATCATAAAGTGACAATTGAACTTTAAAGAAGCTGTGACTCTTGTATCTCTTCAATGATGACATTGGTGGACTGGTGTTGCTGATGGATTCCATTCACTGATAAATGAATGGAAACAAAACAAGCACAATTTTTTTAAAAGCTCGAATACGCACATTTCCTTAAAACAATGTCTCCAGGTCAAGGAAAAAGTATGTCTATTCTCACAAATCATCCTGTTTTACCAACCCCATAATCCCTTGTGGGGTGGAGTCTGGGGAACTGAATGGAGCTGAGTATTTACTGGCTGGATGCCCTTCCTGTCGCCAATGTGAAGTTTGTTTCAGCAGATATATTCTCAACGTGCCCAGAGAGAGAAACATTTGCCTCTATCTAGGATCAAACTCACAGCTTCCTGATTGTGAGGCGAGAGCTCCACTTCTAGGCCAACGCACCAGTCATGTCTAGTCTTGCAAATGTGGTTATTGAATATTATTTGTGGTCTTTGTTTATTTTGTCAAACTTCTGTGGTGTCCTTCTTTTAGGACCCTAGATCATTTTCTCAGTTACTCTCCTACTGCAGCTTTCACAGATGAGAGAGATCAAAGGGAACTAGAGAGAGGAAGCATCATCATAATGCAAGCCCCTCTTTCTTTGTACCGGTACGTACATCAGTCTCACATATATACACAAAAGAGTTGGCCTAGGATCAAGAAGCTGCAACTACCAATCTTGCTGGATTTGATAGAACAAAGATTAAGATGTTGGCCTTGTCTAAGCAACAGAGAATCACCACAATTTTATCTCTTCCATTGTATCCAGAAATAGGTCATCTGTTCAGAACTTCAGCTTCAGATTAGTATATTATTAGTTGTTTCGGTAACAGACAATGTAGGTCTCACAGAGATTGCTAGCACTGTTACCGTATTGCAGTTCTCAGGATCTCCTGAAGAAACGCTGGCTTTTAAACATACACGAAAGTCTTGGCAGCCACTAGCTTATGGTGAAGAGATGCAGAAAACGGTAACATTTTGCTGCCTTCTAGCGACCGTCTGGCTTTTTACAGCCTAGTAACTCTGGTAAAACCAAATAGGTAGGTAGCACAAATACTACTTTTATGATTGGCACAAGATTATTTAGAAAGCTTCGTGACCGAATAGGGAAGGCACACCAGTGAATTCTTGACTCTTCTTATTGTGCACCATGAAGTATTTGTCATTGTAATGCTTCTAAAGAATTCTAGCTTTTTGTATACAGTGCCAGGCCCAAGGAACAGAGGCGGACATGAGGGGTGACTTCAGAGTGGTTGTATTATTGTTCAGCCGTAGACAGAAATCTTGGCAGATGTATCTGCATAATTATTAGAGATGCATATTGGATTGCTGGGAAGAGATGTCTGCCTTTGTCTTTGTCCTGCATAAAGGATTCCAAGCTATGTTGTCTCTTTACTCTCTGGAAAAGAGCCCCTCCCTCCTGTGACACTGCATTATATTCCATCACATCAGGTAGTCCTCAATTTATGATGAAGTTATGACAGAGCTCCCCATGGCTATTTACGATCTTAATTTAAATTTTTGATGCCTCCCCAGTCACATGATTGTAGCCATGGTGGTGTAGTGGTTAGAAGGCATTACTGCAGGCTAATTCTGCCGATTGCCAGCAGTTTGATCCTGACTGGATCAAGGTTGACTCAACCTTCTATCCTTCTGAGGTGGATAAAATGAGGACCCATATTCTTGGGGGCAATATGCTGACTCTTTCAGTCATTTAGAGAGGGCTGTAAAGCTCTGCGAAGCAGCATATAAGTCTAAGTGCTATTGCTATTAGATACTCTGGCCTGCATTTAAAGCTATTTGAAGCAGCCTGTGGTGATGTGACCACAATTTACAATGGGTGGTGTTTGTTTGTTTTTAAATCAGAAACCAATGTTTGCTTCTGGTTTCTGGCAAAAAATATTCATTGCAGACAATGAATTCACTTAATGACTCTGGTATTCACTTAGCAATGAGTGACTTATTCATTCTTACTGTAAGTACTGTATCAGTACTTACTCACTGATTCACTTAGCACTTGGCGTTGGCTTAATGACCATGGTGATTCATTTCATGAGTGCCATGGAAAAGACTGTAAAATTGAATGCAAATATGTAATGACCTGTTTAATGACCATCATAACTTACAACTTTAATTCAAGCTCAATTATGGTCATAAGTGGAGGACTACCTATCAGTCTTTCTACATCTAAATGGAATACAAAACTTAGATAGCTTCAGTCTAAATTACAGTAGTGGCCAAAATTGTGGAAACCTTTTGGGAAAAGTGTATTTTCTAAAACTAGCTAAGAACACCACTTTTTGGGGGGAGTAGTACCATAAAATTATATATCAATAGAAAGATAATTTAATCAAGAATGTAATGCAATAACTTTTATGAAGGATTTGTTATTAGAATAGCAGTTACAGTATAAAGAAGAAAAGTGAAATATGTAGAAAAAGTGAGATACACAAAAATTATCACCATAGAAAAAATGAGATATACAAAAAATATCATGTCAGTTAATGCTTAGTTGGGTAACTTTTAGCATGAATTACGGCCTTACAACATCTTCCCATGGAGTGAACCAAGTCTTTTAGTTCTGCAGCTGTTATAATGTGAAACCAAGATTGAATGATTGCTTCTATTAACTGGGTTTTATTGCTGGGTCGCTTCTGACTAACAAGTTTATTTAGTCAGCGCCATAGATTTTCAATTGGGTTAAGGTCTGGGCTATTCCCAGGCCATTCCAGCAGTGGAATATGATTATCTTGAAACTAAAAAAAAAAAAGTGGTGTTATTTGCCATTAAACCTCAAAAATACACTTTTCCCAAAAGGTTTCCACAATTTTGGCCACTACTGTAGACTTTTGTGGGCCCATGTGTTGTATGAATACCAGTCTGTTGTTTAACTTCAGCCACTAACCACGGAAATGACAAAACAGACAGCTTTCCAGTTGTAAAAAAACGGATAGTGGGAAACTTGTTGCATTAATAGTGAATTGAGTGGATATGCTGGATAAGGAAGTTCTATTCTTCAGATACGAACTGCATATAGGGGATAAAGGTAGGAGGAACTCAGATTAACTATGAGCATTTGGAATGCAAGTAGTTAAAAGAAATACTGATGTGAAAATTAAAAGGGAAGGCTTGAGCTTTGCAGGAACTGCTCATTAACCTTTAAAATGTATTAGAAGTTGTGTGCAGAACCTTCAAAGGTTGTTATCACACCTTTGTGATTACATATGTACTTGCCCATACCATCCCTTGCAGTTGATTATGAATTCATTGGATTAAAGCAAACGCGTTTCAGTGTATTTGTCCCTGAAAATGAGATATTACCTAATTTCTCTGTTCTTAGGATAGTGACTGAGTCATAACAACAATAAGCATATCTGCTTATACACAGTGAGAAGAAGTTCCTTTGCACTAAATAGAGCAGGTGTAGCAGAAATAGAGTACCATAATGTCCTCAGTCCCCTTTTTATTGGCCATATTGGTTAGTTGGAAGTTGGGAGTTTCACAATATCTGGAGATGTATCTGTTGCTCAGCACTGAGAGATACAATTGGAGGTTAAAAAAACATTGTCAGAGCAATTAATCATGGTTTTCTAGGATAGCAACCTTGAAATGTTCCTGGATTCATTACCTTCGTGATCTTTAAAAAATTATTGTATGGAATTATGCATGTCATTGTTACCGCTACTTCAGTGGTGGGATTCAAGTCCTTTAACAACTGGTTCTCTGCCCTAATGATTTCTTCCAACAACCAGTTTGCCAAACTGCTCACAAAATTAACAACCGGTTCTACCGAAGTGGTGCGAACTGGCTGAATCCCACCACTGCGCTACTTCCCTTATAGCATTGTCCTTAAGTTGCATTCCTTTCCTAGTTCTGTTTATCTAATAGAGTCATTTGGCTAAGATTTTGAATCTTATGCCACATACAAGCTATTACTCAATGGCTTACCGATATTATAAAATAGTCAGACAGAAACAAAAAAATTATTGGAGATACATTGCAGTGGGATTAATCTGGACTAAAAGCAGAGTCTACATTCTTTTTGATTCTGAGACTATCCTATTCATAGTAGAGGAAAGGTTAAAGTATAGAAATATATGTGAATCTTATGTCCAATTGCATCAAAATAAAATGGTCTCCAAAATTGCTAAACCAGGAAGTTTTAATTCTGAATAACAACTGGTACTCTTCGTGGATTTTTTTCACATAAACTTCATAACATCCGTTATAGTATACAACCTTTTTTTAAAGGACTGATTTGATTAGGTATCTTTGGAGGTAAAATAGTATTTACATAGCATATCAATATTTTTGTTTTAATAAAGTTATTTGCCATGGAAATATGTGACAGCCCTTCCTTTGAGGACTTCATTTTGCCATTGAAGTCGTTATTGCATAAATCACTCTTGACAGCTGTAAAATATTGCTTGAGGTGATAAAGCTATAAAGCTTTGACATAAAAGCTATAATTGTAGAAGGATTGAGGATGGGATGGCATATTCAATTGAGGGATATTGTAGTCTGTTGATCCTTTTTGTGTAATAGGTATACAACAAGGCTCTCAAACTAGGAAACATCTAAGAACAAGTAGGTCCTGTGAAGACAGATTATTGACAGGAGGGTGAACTTGTGTCCTGCTACCATGTTGGTGGAGAAATGTTGGAGAAGTGCAAGGGCAGGAGATGGACACTGTTAAAATGAGAACTGGAAATCCTGACTCCAAAGAATTCATTTTGTTATTCCAGAGAGCAATAGCATTACTTCTGACTGATTGGTGAACATTGGTGTCGAACTGATGAACTAGTGTTGAACTGATCAATCAATAGATTTCCCAACCCATAGTTTTAAAGGTGGATAACTTAATGTACGCACTCAGCTAAAAATACATATTGTTGTTAGTATTTTCCCTAACCCTCAGTGAAATGTTCATCTGATACAGCCTTTCTATCGCCCAATGAGGTAAATTATTAATATATTTTTTTCAATGGATATTAGACATGACAACTTTATGAGTAAATAAAGACTGAAGAAGTTGATGAATCTTACTGACCCAAACCTTTGGTCTGTCTTGCTTGATATTATCTCTTCTGGCTATAACCAACTGTCCAGGGTTTCGCTTAGAAGTTTCCTCCAGCTCTATCTGAAGATTCCAAGGAAATTGACCTTTGGAAAGTAAGTGGCACTGAGCGATGCTAAGCTGGGTAAACAAACAGGCAGTTGTCTATAGGATATTATTCTACAGTGTCATTTGACTCCATGTGATGGATTTCAGTAGGGGTTGTTCAAGGCATTCTGTTGCCTGAAGCAGAAAAGTGTCCTGGAAGTGAAGTGTTTGTAAATCTGGCCAAGTCATGTTGGCATTTGAGGCAGAAAGTCATAACTGATATTTTTCTTCCTTTCTCCAACTATAATGATTAAATAACCAACAACTTTTTTCTCTATGGCCTTTCAAAATCAATGCTGAAAAAAAAAAAATCTGGATGGCCGCTGGATGGCAACGAAATGTTTTACTGCCTTCTAGTGGTCATCTGGATTTTTGCAGCATGGGCCTTGTAGTCTGTTAAGCTAACTTGCTTCTTTTCCTAGATTTGGTATACTGCTAGCTACCGTAGGCTCTTAAACAATTTTTAATTTAATAAGTCAATTAAATTAAAGACCGTTTGCAATAAAAAAGGCCAATACTTTCAGGGCAGACAAAATGATCTGGTAGTTGGTGGTTGGTTTTTAAGTTATTAAATTATCTGCTGTTATTAAGTTGAAAAAACAACAACAACCCTAGTGTTTGGATGCCTAGCCCTATCATTACCAATGTAGTAGGACAGAAGTCTGCATTTTCCATAGAGCATAGCCTGACTGTGATTTGAGTATTTCTCATCTAAAATGGAGAGTGACAAGTTCATCGATTTTCTGTTGGTTCATGATATACCGGTTAGTATAGCTGGCACTGCATACACTTGCATTCCTACAGAGAACATGGATTTGTCCCAAGGACAAATTTGGCTCTCTTTTCTTGTACTATTCTTGTACGGGTAGTCCTCAACTTACAACCACAAAATGTATGCTGCTAATTGAGACATTAGTTAAGTGAGTTTTGCCCCATTTATGACCTTTCTTGCCACAGTTGTTGAGTAAATTCCTGCAGCTGTTAAGTTAGTAACATGGTTGTAGAAACAGGCTTCCCCATTGACTTTGCTTGTCAGAAGGTCACAAAAGGTCACAAAAGGGGATCACAAGACCCCCGGGACACCACAACTGTCATAAATATAAGTCAGTTGACAAGCATCTGAATTCTGATCCCACGATCGTCTGGATGCTGCAGTGGTTGTAAGTGTGAAAAATGGTCATAAGTCACTTTTTTCAGCGCCGTTGTAACTTTTGAGTGGTCACTAAATGAATGTTTGTAAGGACTACCTGTAGTCCTGGTAGGACTACCCATTCTCCTGACATAGACTTTAGATTCTGCTTTGTTGTTGTTTTTTTGCTGGAATGTTGAAATCGACTAGCCCAGGGGTCTGCAAACTTGGCTCTTTTAAGCTTTGCTGGCTGAGGAACTTTGGGAGTTGAAGTCCACAAGTCTTAAAAGAGCCAAGTTTGCAGACCCCTGGAGTAGCCTAAGCTAGTGTAACATGGTCATTGGTGAGAAAAAGCAAAAGCAAAGATGTGTGCCACCATTTTTATAAAACGGTGACACAAATGTTCTAAAGCAGATCTTCAGGACATATGCTTTTGGACTGCATATGATTCCTGGGTTCCTTTTTGGGAAGCTCTCTGGCAATTACTGAAAATGGTAATATTTTTCCATTTGGGAATGGGAAACACATGAAAATTATAGGCCCTTCATGATAAAAGAACATTCCCCTACTACAAAGGCTGTGGGATCACACACTGCATGTTTTTTAGTCCCCCAAATGTAGTTTTCGTTACTAAAGGGTTGTTCGCCCCATTCCTAAGATATTTTATAAGGTCTCCTGGAATGGGAACCAGAATTCCTCACAATGCCGTCAAAGTGTTGTTAAACCATCATAATTACAAGAATCCCTCTCTCGTGATAGAGCAACCTCAGCCGGCTACAAGTGGAACAGTATTTTCATTTCTGCCTGTCATATTTATTTTGTTTTAATAATTGGTGCAAAGTGCATCAGTCAAGCTCTCTACACAAGTTAACAGTCTGTAGCAAATCTCATTCTAAAAACCTACTGAAGTATTGACCAAAGTGTGAGTCATCGGAGTAAAAGTTACCAAATGCTATTGTCAGCTGTAGTATCTCATTCAAAAATACTAAGTAGATCCCTTCTGCCCTTGTACTAAAATAGACTAAAATTCCCTCTCCCTCCCTCCCTCCCTCCCTCCCTCTCTCTCTCTCTCTCTCTCTCTCACACACACACACACACACAATGTAGTACATATATATAGTATCAGTGTATCAGTGGTGAAATCCAATTTTTTTTACTATTGGTTCTGTGGGCGTGGCTTGGTGGGCATGGTGTGGCTTGGTGGGTGTGGCTTGGTGGGCATGGCAGAGGAAGGATACTGCAAAATCTCCATTCCCACCCCACTCTGGGGCCAGCCAGAGGTGGCATTTGCCGGTTCTTTGAACTACTCAAAATTTCTGCTACCGGTTCTCCAGAACCTGTCAGAACCTGCTGGATTTCACCCCTGGTGTGTATGTAGAAATACACCCACACATAGACACACACATACACTATCTCATTAACCACACCTTTTGATGGTAGCTCACTTACCCTACTGCATGGTTTCAGTATGATGGTCTTTGGAATGTTAAAACCACTCTGGTTCCTTCAAACAGTGAATCTGTTTTCAATTTGAATATAGTTATACGATTGTACCTGGACATAAGCAAATGGGTAAGACGACATATAAACACATATAATGTAAAAATCATATTAACAGTAAATATTATAAAAACAGAGAAGCAAAACTCTAGGCAAAGATAAAAATAGCCATCTTAGCTATTTTTCTTACATCTTGTAAGAAACTTGCAATCACAGAATATTTGATAGAACCCAGCACTTTAATTTTCACATATTGATTTTTAATATCAAGAATAGTTCTTCTCTCCCCCCCACCCTGTTTATTACTCAGTTCACTAAAAATCTTAAAGATCACCAAAGTAGAACCCTTCTGCCCTCATAAATCTGCTTTGTTTTACAACAGCGATTACTAATAGCATCACAAACTGCACAGATAAGACACCACCAGCTTTCTTACTGAGAACACGTAAACTGTATGTGTAATATATAAAGAAAGAAATTGGAAACAGAATATGTTGCATCTGTTTCTAAGGCTGCCATAAGGATTTGAACTGCAGAATGATTAACGCTAACAGGATTTCAATTAACTCAATATTCTGTATTATGAGTTCACTGTATTTGCAACGAAGCTGACTTTCTTCAGAGGTTAATTGCCGCTGGAGTGAATTCTAGTATTTTCATCAGAGGATGAGAGAAGTTACTATAATCTCTTCCTCCCAGCTGAAAAAGATAGTTGCTATTAAGATTCCACTTTGGTGGTGATGTTATGTCACCTATCAAACTTCACACTCTCTCTCTTACGTCTGTAACAAATGCTGAAATTTGACACTGAGGATCCTTACATCTTTCTTGTACTTAATATATGAAAGTTTGAAGGCCAGACCTTGTGCTCTGGAGGTGATAAAATTGATTACTGTAGGGCCACCTGCCAACTCAGGTTCTTTTTATTAGTTATATATGTTCCGCCATTCTTCATCTGAGCAGCTCAGATGGAATAGGTTATATTTAGTTCCCAAACAAACGTCTCATAATACTTGTTCCTTCTTTCCCTTCTCTCCATCTATAATGCACAAAGGTAATGGTTAAAAAGTCAAACCATAGAACAGCTCTGTGCAAACCAAAGAAAAAGTTTTGTACTACAGACAGCACCCACCATGGGCAATCTACTTGGCCATGATACGTATGAATAAAGATGTCACAGCAATTCAATGAACACACTCCTAGGGCTTCCAGGACGCTCAGTTTGAAGGACAGAACCAATCCCAATTTGATGGTTTATTGTTTGGGGTGGGGGCAACCAGCCCAATTTCCTACCCATCGCTGATATATTCTGTTGAGTTTCTATTTTACTGTATACATAGCTGCCTTTTAACCTCATATGAGCTCAAGAGGGATAAGTGGCTAGTGGCCCCGATGGCTTTCTGGATGCGTTTGTGTGATACCAAATGAAGTGGCATCTGAGATCCGTTGTTGCCATCAGATGCTCCTTTTTAAAGATGTCTAGCAACAAACCAGTTTATGTATTTTCCTCCACCCCCAAATACACTGTTCTGTTTATGAATTTAGTGCTCAAACCTCAGGGCATCACTTGGGAGTTATCAGAGGCATTCATAAAGAAGCTGAATTTTGGCGCTGTTCCTATTCTGTAATATCATCCTCCAAGGTTCCAGAGCGAGCTAGATTTCAAGCCAAGCTTTCCTCGCTGCTGCTACTCTCATTTCCTGTTCACCTGCAGTTTGACACTCACTAGGTATTTTGATCACCTTGGAGAAGCACCGCATACTGCACTGTGCCCTATCTGGATCTCCAAGCTATAAGAGTATGCATAACTGTCTACTATTCTTTCCCAGCTGAAAGACAATTTCCTAAAACAGAGGCCTATGAAATGACGATGTGAATGTACAGAGGTTTTTGGTGGTATCTGTTTTACGGGGGTAGTGTCTGCTTTTAATGTGTGTGTGTGTGTGTGGATATTGTCCAAATTGTACATTGTGTCCATGCTAGTTTCTCAAATAATATCATTTCAAGTAGCTTAATCCTACTGTTCTCCAGCAGGGTGGGACCAGCAGCCAGGCATGGGAGTGACTCGGTCTGTATCCAATGGGATCGAGTCTGCTAGTTGAAAAGCACCTCCTCCTCCTGGTGCCTTCCAGCTTTCAGACTCGATCTGATTGGGAACAGACGCACTTCGGAGCTGCTTCCCTTTGAGTTCATCGGAAAGTAAGCATTTCTTTAGTAATTAGGAGGGCGATTTAGCCCTATTTATTCCTTCCCAGCTGCTGGTATCGGGGTTGAGGCTCCCATTGCAGGTGAGCTCTCCCCCTCCCCAGCGAGAAGGGCGATTCAGCCCGATACCACTGGGGACAGCATAAGAAGCTGCTGGAAGAACGGGGAGGCTGATAGGTCTCAATTACGCCTCCCCGTGGCTGGCAATTCGGCGGCTGCCGAATTTAAAACACAGCCGCATGGCGGCTTTAATTAAAGTTAAGTTTGGGCGCTCCCGGGTGCTTCCCGATCGCCCTGGCCTACCCATAAAAGGGTCTAGGCCGGCCAGCCTGCCCCTGCCTGAGCTCTGGGGCGTCTTTAATCAGGCCATTGATGGGCCTATTTTCCAGTCACCGGATCTTCGTGGGCGCTCCCGGGCTTCATTCCCGATCGCTCGGTGACTCAGCAGAGCCTCTGCATCGATCTTCGACTGGCTCTCCGGCTACCCACTGAGGCCTTCAGTCTGTGAGTATGATTACCTTCTTAGCCACCTCCGGTTTTTACTAGCCACGTGGCAAAATACCTAGTATTAGGTATACTAGTAGGCCCTAGAGAATGGAAAAATTTCCCCACTGAATTTTTATTTAAATGGTAATTTAATTATAATTTGTCCTAGGTCAAATTTGTAATAGGCCTTGGCTTGGGCCTCTAAAGGCTCATAGGCCTCGCATCCAGGCCTTGTCCACGTGGGGTTTGAGGCCTAACTATCGGTTAGGCCTTTCAAGATGGCCGCCGTTCCTCCAGTCCGGCCTAGTAAAAGGAAGCAACATCAGACCAGTCCAATCCCAGGGCCTAGTGCTTCGAGCTCTCATGCACCCACAAGGTCAGAGACACTTCAATCCTCCATTTCCAAGCCCCAAAAGGCTATTTCTAAGACTTCTGAAAAGAAGGCCCTACAACGCCAGAAGGCTATGGATCGGGCCATTGCTAGGGCAGTGAGGGAATCTGCTGATACTATACAGGAACAGCAATCCACCTCCTTACCAGTTCAGCCTCCTGTGCAGCCTCCTGGGGCTCCATTAACTTTATCTCCTGATATATCTGTAGACTCATCCCAACCTCTGCCCACTTCTGATTTATTCTGTCCTATTTCTGTATCTGAAATGGAGGTTTTACCTGCAGCCCCGCCAGTACTTGAGTCAGCAGAGGTTTCTTCTAGAGCCACTATTCCTATGGGGCCTGTAAGTCACCAGGCAGCTGCCCCAGCGGCTAATGACCCTGCAGTTATGGCAGAAATGATTGCAGCTGCTGTTCAGAGGGGTATTACTGCTTCCAGGCAGGCAAGAACCCATTCATGGGTTTCAGAATATGTAGCATCCCAAACTAGTCACGATTTGGTGCAGGACTACTCCACAGCTCAAGCCGAAGATTTCCAGGCTCATTCTCCATCTCGGGCCTCACTGGTGGATGAAGGGGACCTTAGGGATGAGAACCTCTCTGAGGATGAGGATTTGGTCCCAGACCAACCCTCCTTTGTGGGTCTCTTCAACCCACAACTATTTCGGTCTTTGTTACACAAGGCCAAGGTCACTACCCGGCTGGGAGTGGCCCGACCAGCCCCAATCCCCACCTCGGAGACCTCTGATCCACCCATGGACTTGTTTTCAGTTCCGGTGGTCGAGTCAGAAGAGGTGCCTGCCCCCAAACTCTTTGTGGAAGTAGTCGATAGGCAATGGAACACTCCTATAACTGGTCCTAATCCTAATGCCTTGGACCGTCGCTTGTATAATTTGGAACCTAACTTCCTTAAATTACTGCAAATCCCCACAGTTGATGCCCCAGTAGTTGCATTAGCAGGACCATCTGTGGTCACAGGACCTCCAGAGGAAACCCTTCGCCCGGAAGACAAACGGGCCGAACAAACCCTGATTAAAAGTCATCAGGCGGCCGCCTGGGCCGTTAGGGCCTCTTCCTCGGCCTCTTTCTTTAATCGGGCTGCCCTTTATGGTTAAAACAGTTGCGTGACCGTTTACCAGTCACTGACTCCCGGTCACATCAGGACTTAAACAAGATTATAGCTGCCATCGAATACTCAGCCGATGCCACCCTAAATGCTTCTCGATTTGCTGCCAAATCGATTGGTTCCACAGTATCCTCACGCCGCCTTCTCTGGCTTAGGCGTTGGCAAGCCGACGCCAAAAACAAATGGAGGTTGGCCTCAGCCCCTTATTCGGGGACCTCACTCTTTGGAGCAGCCTTGGATCCTTTACTTATAGAGACCAAGGACAAGCGCAAGATCCTTCCAAGCATGTCCCGCCGTTCAGACTCCAGGCCAACCCCATATTTTCGTCCCTTCAGGGCGGCTGATTCTAACTTTGGAAACTCCAGACCCCAAAGACCCTTCTCCCCCAGACAGGGTAGACAGGATAGGCAGGATAGACAGGGAGGTCAAGGTCAGAGGGGTTCCTTCAAGCGGCCCTTTCGGGGGGGCAGAGGCCGTCCATTCAGACGCTCACGTTGACTGCTTGCCCGTCCCTCCCATTGGGGGCAGACTGGCGCTCTTCGCCAGCCAATGGGAGGAGTCCACCACGGACTCCTGGGTCAGGGAGACAATCAGGTTCGGTCTCTCCCTGGAATTCCTCTCCACCCCTCCGGGTCATTTCGTCAGGTGCCCGTTATCTTGCGACCCGACGAAACGGCTGCTCGTGGCATCGGCCATAAAACATCTTCTCTCAATTCAGGCCATCCAAACGGTGCCACGAGACCAGCACGGTCAGGGGTTTTACTCCCGACTGTTCATAGTCCCAAAGCCCTCGGGGGGATGGAGAGCAATCCTCGACCTGAAGGCTCTGAACCGCCACATAGTCTACAGGCGGTTCAAGATGCAGTCACTCCAGTCCATCTTGGAGAGCATCAGGGAGGGGGACTTCCTCACGTCAGTAGACCTGACGGAAGCATACTTACACGTCCCTATCCTTCCGGCTCACAGACGATTCCTCCGCTTCTGCCACGGGGGTCTCCATTACCAATATTGTGCCCTTCCATTCGGGCTCTCCTCGGCCCCCAGGGTCTTCTCAAAACTAATGGCCGCCCTCACAGCTCATCTCCGGGCTATTCCAATCAGAATCCAAGCTTATCTGGACGATCTCCTTATCCAATCTCGGACAGAGACCCTGGCGGCAGCGGATTTGTCCACAACCATTCAGGTTCTAGAAGCCCACGGCTTCTCGATCAACAAGGCCAAAAGTCACTTACATCCTACGAATCGAATCCAACACTTAGGGGCCATCATAGACACGATCGAGGGCCGGGTCTATCTGTCACAGGAGCGTCTCACCAATTTACAGAATCTAGTCAGGGGGGTAACCAAGAGACGCCTTATTCCTTTAAAGACCCTTTCCCAACTCTTGGGGAAACTGGTCTCCTGCATCGGCATTGTACCTTGGGCTCGTCTCCACTGCAGGACACTGCAGTGGTTTCTACTCCCCTATCAAAAGGCACACACAGCTACGTCACCAATACTTGTCCAACTTCCACAACAAGTCAGGCACTCCCTTCTATGGTGGATCTCCCCAGCCCTGTCAAAGGGCAGAGAGTTCAGGGAACCCCAACGCCTAATCTTGACAACAGATGCCAGTCTTCATGGCTGGGGCGCCCATCTGGGATCAAACATGGCTCAGGGTCAGTGGTCCCCAAGGGACCTGACCCACAACATAAACTGGTTAGAACTCAGGGCCATTCATCTGGCCTTACTATCGTTCCAGGACATTGTTCTCAATCAAGACATTCTAATTTTAATGGACAATGTGGCCGCAAAGGCTCATGTGAACCACCTAGGGGGAACCCACTCTCAGCCTCTCTTGCAAGAGGCAGTGCAACTGGGTCTCTGGGCGGAGGCTCACCTGAGGTCCATACGGGCCTCTCATATATCAGGGGTGGCAAACACACAGGCCGACTGGCTCAGCCGAGTCTCAGTCGACCAGGGGGAGTGGCGGCTGAATCCGGATATGTTCCTCGAGATCATGCTCTGCTTCGGGAAACCGCTGGTAGACCTCTTTGCCACTCGAGACAATCGTCAACTGGATCGGTTCTTCTCCAGGTACCCAGTCCAGGGGGCGGAGGGCCTAGACGCCCTTCGCAGCCCTTGGCCCCCCGGCCTCCTTTATGCCTTCCCTCCCATTCCAACAATACCCAAGGTTATCAGGAAGATGCTGAGGGAACAGGCGGAACTCATCTTGCTGGCTCCACACTGGCCTCGGCGCCCGTGGTTTGCGGACCTGGTGGCTCTCTCAGTGGCTCCCCCGTGGAAACTTCCTCAGACCAAGATCTCGCTCAGCCAAGGGCAGCTGACTCATCCGGACCCTCAGTGGTTCAAGCTGACCGCCTGGCGCTTGAGCGGAGCCTCCTGAGGAAGAGACATGTACCTGCCAACGTCGCCAACACCATCCAGGCGTCTCGTCGTAGTTCCACCATTCGCATCTACGGCTCGACGTGGCGCACCTTCTACACCTGGTGTTCAAGCAAGAACATAGACCCTACCAACGCTTCTACGATCACTATCCTGATCTTCCTTCAACACGGATTGGAACAAGGTTTGGCAGCGAACACGCTTCGACGACAGGTAGCTGCTCTCTCTTCTATTTTAACTTGCGGTGCTAAACGCTCCCTAGCCCACCGGCCCCTCATCCGTCAATTTCTGAGGGGAGCAACCAACCTTTGTCCTCCAGTAGTCCACAGGTACCCATCTTGGGACCTCACGAAGATTCTAACATCCCTCACCAAGGGCCCCTTCGAACCTTTGAGGGAGTGTGGCCTGCAATATTTGACATACAAGGTGGCCTTTCTAGTAGCCATCACTTCAGCTCGCAGAATTTCTGAACTTGCTGCCCTTTCCACCAGGGCGGATCTCTGCATGTTTCACTCAGATAGGGTGGTCCTCCGGCTAGATCCTACCTTCCTGCCTAAAGTTAACTCACTGTTCCATAGATCACAAGAGCTCATTCTTCCCGACTTTCTCCAGATCCGGTACACCGGCTGGAAAGGTCCTGGCATACCCTAGATGTCCAGAGAGCCCTCCGTATTTATATCAAGCGTACCGCCTCTCTCAGGAGGACGGAGGCTCTCTTTGTGTCCTTTCAACCAACCACTATCGGCCTTAAGGTATCTTCCTCTACCATCGGTAGATGGCTTAAGGCATGCATTGCCAGAGCATATCAGATTCAGGGTATTCCTATTCCAAGTCGCATCACTGCGCATTCAACTAGAAGCGCGGCTACTTCAGCTGCGTGGGCCACTCAGGCTCCATTAGAAGAAATCTGCAAAGCAGCCACATGGTCTTCTCCGAATCCATTCATACGCCATTACAAGATCGATTCCTATGCATCTGCTGATGCGGCGTTCGGCCGCAGGGTTCTCCAAAGGGTCCTAGAAGGGGGTTCTAACCCGGACCGGGCGGATCCCTCCCGATAGGACTTGCTTTGGTATGTCCCATGCCTGGCTGCTGGTCCCGCCCTGCTGGAGAATGGACATTGGTCCTACCTGAATGTCCTTTCTCTGTTGGCGGGACCAGCAGCCAGCCCCTCCCTGAACGCCCGGTTCCTGTATTCTATGGAGGTCATTCGGGCTCTCATGGTCATATGCCGGGGGGGAGGGCATAATAACATATTCTTGCAGTTCCTGTTTTACAGCTCAGTGCGTCGGTCTGCCGCATCATCCTCGTCCGAAAGCTGGAAGGCACCAGGAGGAGGAGGTGCTTTTCAACTAGCAGACTCGATCCCATTGGATACAGACCGAGTCACTCCCATGCCTGGCTGCTGGTCCCGCCAACAGAGAAAGGACATTCAGGTAGGACCAATGTCCATTCCCCAAGGCAGTTCTTGGAGTTGCCTAAGTTTCCTTTCTGCCTGCTGGCTACAGGATTGAAACGGAATCCACACATCAATAGATCTACATTACTTTAAAGTTTTGCCACAAGGATAACGGCTGACCTGAGCACATATATGTTGTTTTTTTTCTGAACAATAGTGAAGTTGATAATGGAGTTTGTGGGGAAGTAGCATGGTAAAAGGATTGAGTTAAGATGTAAGCAACGTTCTTCAGATGGTTCATGGTACAGCATCCATATTTACCCCTTGTTTATGGTTGTTGATAGAAGTTCAATATATCTTGACAGAAGTTCAGATATCTGAGAGACATTATGTTGCTTGCTCTGAATGAAGCACATGCAGACCCAGGCTACGAATGTAGATTGATCCACTCTTCTTTTTTCCAGGTCCCTGAAAGTATTTTGTGTAGTTTTTATCATCAACTTAGTCTTTAGAATTATTCTTCTGTTGGTTGCTTTCTAATTGCCAGGTGGTTTTATCAAGATTTAATCCAAGGAGGATGGGTGTTTCTATTAGTTAATAGCTACTAATTGTTAAGTATATCAATGATTATGTTTGTGCAAGCTGAAGAAGCTATTTTAAATGTTTAGACAGAGTGATTTGGTGATGTTGTTTTTATTGTTGCTAGCAATAATACCAGAGGTTTAAATGTTGTTTATTGTATTTAGATTATATTATGATCCAAACATAATATACTACCTATATTATTTCAGACAAATGACTGTCCAGTCTCTTCTTCTTTTTTTAATTTCTTTTGAGACAGAAATTTTCTTTCCTTTCCTTTTTTTTAGTCTATGATATAAAATACAAAAACATAAAAACAAATAACAGGAAAACTATGGGAGGGAAAGGGAAAAATGTAGAAAAGAAGGGAAAAAGAAAGAAAAGAGTTTGACTCTCTTTGGTGCAGTAGAATAAGATGGTAACATGAAGACATTTTCCAGTCTCTTCTTAAAAACCTTCAGTGTTGGAGCACCCACAACTTCTGGAGTCATTCCACTGATTAATTGTTCTAACAGTCAGAAAATTGCTCCTTAGTTCTAGGTTAGTTCTCTTCTTCATTAGTTTCCATCTATTGCTTCTTTTTCTGCCTTCAGGTGCTTTGGAGAATAGGTTGATCTCCACTTCTTTGTGGCAGCCCCTCAAATATTGGAACACTACCATCATATCACTCCTAGTCCTTCTTTTCACCAGACTAGATATATCCAGTTCCTATAACCATTCTTCATATGTTTTAGCTTCATTTGTAGCCCCCTAATCATCTTTGTTGCTCTTCTCTGCGTTCTTTTTTTTTTTTGCACTCATTAAATGATGGCAGATTGCCATATAAATGGCCTTCCAGAAAAAGGGGTGTTTTGTTGTTGCTTGTTTATAGGCATTTGCTTCAAAAATGGTGGATTAGATAGGAAAGGTTAGGGAGCCTTGAAGGATGAGGACCATTTAGCACAGGGAGAAATAGTCTGATTTCTGTTCTGAAAAGATTCTACAGTTGTTGGGATAAAGTGGGAAATGGGGACTGAGCAAATGTTGCAGGGATATCCAGCCTCCATAAAAGTAATGGAGGATGAGTCAGGAGTAGCCTAGATGGATACATGATGAAGCTCTTTCATTATGTATCTTACTGTCATTTTTTTACTGTGATCACACTGGCCCACATTAAAAATAAAATTCTGTTGCCTGCTCTCAAAAGAAAGTATACATCAATCCATACACATACATAACACACATCTACACACACACACACACACACACACACACACGCACATCTACACCTCTACACATATCTACATATACATATTAATCATTGTGTATTTTGAATACATAGCAGGAAGAGGAAACTTGGGAGTACACAAGGTTGATGTATATGGAACAAAACTATGACTGAATCTGGATGTTCTGCTTCGGATCCCACAAAGCTTCCTCCCAGAAGGTAACAGGGGGAACAGATTGTGAAGAGGGTGTGTAGCATCCCAGACAATCCTGTGTACCCTGCTCAAGTAGCGCTTATATTCCATGTCCTGAATAGAAGGAAGTGAACTACCAATAATCTTTTCTGCCGTCCTCGCCACTCTCTGCACTGCCTTCCTGTCCGAAGCAGTAATGCTTCCAAACCAGACAGTAATGCCATATGACAGTATGTTCTTGAACATCCCTCTATAGAAAGTGGTAAGGACAGGGGAAGGAAGATGTACTTTTCTCATGCATTACCAAAAATGCAGGCACTGCTGTGCCCGTTTCACCAATGTCTCACATTAGTCATTCCCATTAAGGGTATTTAATACAAGATGATCAGGCATATTCTTGCCAAAGCAAAGCATTTATTTTCAGAACATTAGTGAGTCACGAACTTGCCTCTTTCATTGAAATAAATTATTTATAAATGTTTAGTTTACCCCTAGTGAAAATCATCATGATCATCACCATCATCGTCATTATCATCATCACCATCAACCTACATTGCATACAACAATTTTTATATTCTTATATCAGGCCATTTAAATTTTCTACACAACTTTATGGTCATTCATTTTGTTTTATTTATAAAGCAGATGAAATTCTGTCACTTCTGTTAGAATGCAGTAGTAATGCTCCACCTCTTTTTTTTTAAAGCGTGAGAATTTTTATCCGAGATTATGCAGAGCAATGGAGCAAATCTCACTGAATCATTTTTCAAGTGATTTTCCAATACTTAAATTGGCAGGAATGATAGATTTTGTCATTAAATGCAGGTAAACAATTGCTTTTGTTTGGTTTGTAAATTTTTATTCCTTCTATATAGGCAATAAGCTGAATTCTCAAAAGAATGTGATTCTTTATTGGTTATAGCTATTGTTTTGTTAAAAATATCTCTCTAAAATTTTGAAAATGTATTGCAATGTGTAAAACAATGTATACATTTAGACAAAAAGGAAAGGAAAGGAAAACTGAGTGAAGTTAACAGTAACATAATTGCTTTGATTGGAATAGAGAAAAATGGAAACGGTTGGAAATTATTTCATGCTTGTCTACAGTGAAAAATGATAGAAGCTGACTGGGAATGCTATTAGTTTACGAGATTTAGAAATATGATGAACAGAAATAGCATCTTATCCCATGCAGAACTCTATTTAAAAAGTAAGGATGAAGTGGGTCTCTTTATTCCAGTTTTTTAGCTGGGAAATTGGTTCTAAGAAGAACCATGTAAAAATAGTTTATAAAGAAGCAAAAATATAGACATGTTGTTCCTAATGAACCTGGCATCAATTAAATATAAACATGAAATTAAATTTTAATTATACTGTAGCAATAAAATAATATATAAGTAGAAAGAAAAGGAAAACATTTGCTTAATAGAATCTATTTTTATGTTTACCTTTGACTCAGTTAGGTAACAACAATTATCCCTGTGCACCATCTATTTGTAATATGATTTTGGAAGAGCAAAAGTATTACATATATCATGGGGATGCTACTCCATATGTAAAGGACACCAAATTGAGGAAGGCTGAAAGTTTAATTACCTCAAACTTTGGGTCTTGTAGAAAATTTGAATGACATTTGTGTGAATCGTGGAAGATGAGTTAAAATGTCAAAGCGACCCTTCCTTCCTTCCCTCCCTCCCTCCCTCCTTCCTTCTTCCTCCCTCCCATCCATTCATCCATTCATCCATCCATCCATCCTTCTCTCCCTCCCTCCTTCCTTCCTTTCTTCCTTCCTTCCTTCCTTCCTTCCTTCCTTCCTTCCTTCCTTCTTTCTCCCTCCCTCCCTCCCTCCCTCCCTCCCATCCATCCATCCTTCCTTCCTTCCTTCCCTCCTTCCCTCCCTCTCTCTTCACTCTCTTCCTTCCTCCTCCTCCTCCTCCCTCCGACTCTCCCATCCATCCTTCCTTCCTCCTCCCTCCCCCCTTCCTTCCTCCTCCCTCCCATCCATTCATCCATCCATCCATCCATCCTTCCCTCCCTCCCTCCCTCCTTCCTTCCTTCCTTCCTTCCTTCCTTCCTTCCTTCCTTCCTTCCTTCTTTCTCCCTCCCTCCCTCCCATCCATCCATCCTTCCTTCCCTCCCTCTCTCTTCACTCTCTTCCTTCCTTCTCCTCCTCCTCCGTCTCTCCCATCCATCCTTCCTCCCTCCCCTTCCTTCCTCCTCCTCCCTCCCTCCCTCCCTCCCATCCTTCCTTCCTTCCTTCCTCCTCCCTCCCATCCTTCCTTCCTTCCTTCCCTCCCTCCTTCCCTCCCTCTCTCTTCCCTCCCTTCCTTCCTTCTCCTTCCCTCCCTCCCTCCTTCTTCCTCCCTCCCTCCCTCCCTCCCTCCCTCTTTTTTAAAAAAACTTTCTTTGACAAACTTAATCAATAGCTTCCTCAAAGCGAGAGATAACCAGCCCTGGAGCTGCTGTCATACAATCACAGTATGTCTTCTGTCCATGTACTCAGCACTCCATCCGTATTGCTGAAGATCTACAGAGCAGGCCTTTAATGAGCAGGAATGTATCTCTTGCAGGGCGGCATTCTTTTTTGGAGTGTCAGGGAGAGTGGCTTGAGATAACCCACCCGATCACTTTTCTTTTTGTACATTAGGAGAAAAAGTTCATTGCCTTGGTTCCCTTATCTGACTCAAAAGCAGTAGGGCGAATTTTTGGAAGAAAAAAAAAACCTTTCACGTCTTCTGTCATTACTTTCATCTTACACAGCAAAATGTTATTGAGCCATGCCCCTGCTTTGCATGTCCTCACGCCTACAGACCACCCAACCTTTCCCTGTTCTTTGTCACAGGCCACTTTCACGCATCTTCCCACCGTCTAAAGGACTTAGGCCCTTTTCTATCTGTCCGTCTTCCTGCTGCTCAGATGAGAATAGAGCTATAAAGAGAACCAATATAAAATGCTCTATTGCTGGCACTTGGCACCTTCTAGACTAGCGAAGATATACCCAATTTTAAGCCCGTATTGTTGGAAATGTGGTCAAAAACAAGGTACCTTTTATCATACATGGTGGTTGTGCCCTAAAATGAAAAAAATATTGGAAAGAAATACATAGGTGGTTACAGGAATTAACAGGACATCAGATAGAATATACCCCGGAACTATTTCTCCTGGGGAATAGATAAAGGGAAATACGACAAAATATATATATATCATTTTACATATAATAACTGCAGCAAAGATAGCTTTCGTGCAATGTTGGAGAAATACAAACACATTTTCTGAAGACTTAATATTTTAAAGGGTATTTGATTGTGCTGAAATGGACAAATTAACAATTGGACTGAAAGGGCAAATAGATTCGGAATACTACGCAACATGGGAGAAGTGGTACAATTGGATTGAGAACAGAAAAAAGGAAAAGAAATAGACAAAATAGAAGTAGAATTAAAATGTACAGTAAAAATGTATAGACTATATCTGAATTGGAATGTTATGGTATGTAAATGGTTGCAGTTATGCATGAGATGTGAGTAAAATTTGTTTATACGTAAAAACACAATAAAAATATTAATTAAAAAAAGAGAGGGAATAGAGCTAGGAAGCGCTTATCCCTTATTTAGCGTCTGCTTATTTCTTTCGTTCACAAAATCACTCAACACCCCCTCACGCTTATAGATTCTCAGCTTCTTTGAAGCATTGGTTTATCTGGTGAGATGCCAGGAACTTATTTGAAAGAAAGTTCTTGTGTCTCTTAATTCCAGGGTTCACAATGTTCACAAATGAGGAAGATAAGACCGATGCTGAAAACGAATGCTAAAAAAGAAAATATGCAACAGGCAATGTGGAAGCATATTCTGCTTCTAGATTGGACAAGAACGATCTTAGCTCAAGCAATAGAAAGACAAAAATACAGTGGCTGCTTTGCTTTGAACAGTAAAATGTATTGTGTGTACGTATGTATATATACACACACACACATACACATACACGAGATACATAGAACTGTATACATTATATTTGACCTAGAGTATGTAGTTAAGGTGTCATACTGAAACCAGGAAGACTCAAATCACCACTTTATTAGAAGTTTCTGGCCAATCACACTCCTTTGAGTCAACCAACCTCATAAGACTGATTATTCTCCTTATAAGCCATTGAGTTGGAGAGAGGGTAGGATAACAGTGACAACAACGATGCATTTTAGTAGCAATAACAATTCTAGTAGTAATAACAATCATATTGTTCTTGTTGCACAGCAGCAGCAACAACTATAAGAATATCATGCATGCTGAAGAAAATCTTCCTTGTGCAGAACAGCATCCTACAGTAGATTTCAAGAAGGACCTGGATAATTTAGATCAGGGGTATCATACTCGATTTCATTGGGGGCCGCATCAGGGTTGTGTTTGACCTTGGTGGGCCAGGGTGGGCATGGCCAGCTTGACATCACTTATGTCGGGGGCGCCTGTGGTGCCCTGAGAATGCTTCCAGTGAAAATGAGCTCCCGAGCTCCATGGCTTCCTGCAACCCTCTACTAGTGAAAATGGAGCTTGGGACCATTTTCCTGTGGCCTGTGGCCCCCACGAGTTCTGTTTTTGGTTGCGACGGCATCCTGCAACCCTCTGCCAGTCAAAATGGAGCTCCGGTTTTTCTGGCAGAGACACTGCGGGCCAGTCTTTTTGCTGTTTCTAGGGCAGCCCCGCTGGCCAGATATAAGCACTCCACGGGCCTTGAATTTGACACCTCTGATCTAGATGATTTAGTGAGCAGGAAAATAAAATAAGTGATCCCTAAGGTCCTCCCCAATTCATACTTAATATGATTCTGTGAATACTACGACCATGTATGAGGAATTAAAAGAACTCTTCAATTTCAGCTAGATGAGATTTCAAATGTTTGTAACAGTTAAATTGATAATACAATGAATTAGACTTGGAATTTTTTGGATTTTTTTCCCATCTTTACTGGCAACAGGAGAAACACTATCCTATCTTAGAAACCTGACATTGCTTTCAAATATTTTGTGGCAGTAAGAACAAAGTCCATGGCCTCCCTTTAGAGAGAGATGGCCATATTTGTAACCATACACCAATCAGGAAGGAATCAATTTTCATACCAGCTTCATTTACCTGCAATCAAATTTCGGGAATGGTTTTGTATTTATAGTTACACTGATGGCTTTCCTTTCTCATACATGATTTATATAAGACAGCTTTTGTCTAATGTTACTGAGAGACAATCAGTTCTTATGGTTATTGAAATGTCAGGGATCACAACCCTACATGTCCTTGAATGTACATATATGCAAATGAAAGCCCACTTTTGTCTCTTTGCTGTGCTGAAACACATATTCATATTCATACATGAACGCTGTGATTTTGGTTGCATTTGAATTGCTGAATAGGGGAGGTTTAACCCTGCTCCTCCAGTGTGGGAGTAAAGTGTATGTCCCTGGAGGACCAGACTGAACCCTTCTTTCATCCTATACAAAACTCCATAAGGAAAAAAAAATAGTTGCTTTTTTTTTTTTTTTGCCACAGGAACACAAGAAAAGGCTTTCAAATAAAACTGAAAACCAATGAATTGAACCTTGGACAAAACTGAAATCACATCTCAACTCTGAATGGAGAGAGCTGCCTGTTCATGTTGAAGTGTACGATTTTGATTTAGAAACCCTAAATAGATTAAGATTCGAGGAGCTGTTGCAATGCCTCACATAATCAGTCTATCCCAAGCTTTGCAAGGCTTAGAGAAGATCTTGGTTATGGTCCCATCCACATGAAAAGCCTAAGGCTTAGGGTTAACCCTAAGGGAGGACCTCTTCAGCTGCAGTGCTTTTTGAAATACCTTCTTTTTACAGGCCCATCTATGATTTGATCAATCCATTGCTTAAGGTGGTTTAATGCAATATTAAAATAATTCAGCGTTTATTTTTGTGAAGTGGCTTACCCCAATAATTGTTTTCTGCTAGTTGGATTTGATTGTAACCTAGATAGAAAAGTATTTACTGCTTATTTTTTCTGTTCAAATCACTTTACTGTGAGTAGCAAGATACACATTTAATAAATAGCAACTCCTTGAGGAGGAAGGGTTACTATATCAAGTCTTTTAAGTGTAGAGAAGGATTTATCTTCCACTTATTTGCTGATGTTTAATCCTAGTTAAAACTGTCTCACTTCTTCATTCTGGCCAGGTGGTATTTCAGTCATCTACTGTGCTAAACTGTGACTTGTTCAGCCATGGTTTATTGAATTGATTAAATTCACACAATATATGATGACATAAAATCAACAATAGTTATGTTTATGGAGCATCCTAATCCAAATTCAGATAAAGCTGGCTAAGCGCAATAGGTGAATCCAGTTACCTAAGTCACTTCTTTTTTTTTTAATTTGAATTTATATCCCGCCCTTCTCAGAAGACTCAGGGCGGCTTACATTGTGTTAAGCAATAGTCTTCATCCTTTGTATATTATATACAAAGTCAACTTTTATTGCCCCCAACAATCTGGGTCCTTACTTATAAAGGATGGAAGGCTGAGTCAACCTTGGGCCTGGTGGGACTTGAACTTGCAGTAATTGCAAGCAGCTGTGTTAATAACAGACTGCTTAGTCTGTTGAGCAACCAGAGGCCCTTAAACAATGACATTCTTTCTGTTGTTCCCTTTGGTATGTGTCTGTGTGTATGTCTTGATTACTCTTTCAAATGGCAGTGCTTCGGTTAATATACTTAAGAATTTGTCTCCAAAGAATTAAATGAAATCACAGCTACAATAACAACTAGATGCAAATACAATTTACATTAAGTTGTTTTACTATCAGACTTAAGTGCAATCTAGATTTATGTATCTACATCCGACAACATAAATTTCTATTTACATCTGATTTTATAAATGCTTTCTTACCCATATTAAGTATATTAAGGCATTCGCAAAAACAGCTAGAGATGCTGATGGAGTAAATTTGATTCTGAAGTCTAGCTCAAGTGCGTGCTAAGAATTTAGGTATCAATAGACTTCTCTTATGCATAGTATATGCTCTTTTATTTGGCAAAATGCACTCAAGGATGAGCCAAAATATTTCTAGATATGGATATTTAGATTTGTTCACTGCTTCTACCCTAAAATCTTTGATAGCCCCAATGTGTGCATTTGATCTAGTAAAAGAAGATAAAGAACTTTGAACTAAAAAGACCAATAAGTCCCAATACTCACAGTAACTGTCCCAATTTTAAGCAGATATAGATCAAATCTAATCCACACTGCAATTATTTCCCTTCTAATTTGCTTCTCTTTTAAGAAATACATAATGCTTTAATTCTCCTCATGTATGTGAATAAGTTTTTAGATATTGTTAGGAAGTCGGTAGAGTTTAATTGACTGAATAGATGAGGTGTACCTTAGACTACTGTCTTTCGCACAGCAATTTCTCCTTGGAAATGAAGTGGTAAGAAAAACTAGAGTCAAATAAGTTATTACAGAGAATATAAAATGGGTTCATCCTCCTGTAGCCACACTAGTCTTCAGGTGGGTGGGCAGGCCAGACATCAGAAACATGACATCATTGGAAAAATCAGAATTACTGAAACAAAAGTTGGTATTGACTTTATCATCATTGTTGCGCCAGCTAACTGGTGCTTGTGACAGTCTGAGATAAATGCAACTATTTCATTATCAGATCTAGACAATTTTGATCCATTTTTTTTCCAAAGTAGCTTATAGTCTATCACTGCTCAGTAGCGTCATACAAATCCTTTTTTTGCATGCATGTGTAGCATGCAGTTGAATGGAAGCGGGAACATTGAAATGTGACCTTTTTCCCTTTTTCAAGTTCCCCATTTTCTCCAGATTTCCTCTTACTTTTTTCAACACGGCTACCTAGCCTGCTCAATACTCATTGGGCTATTTTGGGAGGCTTCTGTAATCTTTAGGTTTTCTTCCGGCTAAAGATTTTTTTGGGAATGTTTGCCAGCTATATAGTTTTGTAGAGCCTACTGAGATCTATGTTCTGTTTTTGTGATATAAGGTACTTTAAGGACATATATTGGAAACCGAGAAGAAAGTATACAGTAAAACATGGATACAGAAATAAATACACAGAAGAGGGGGAGTTTCAGTTCTGTTTTACTTGCTTTTATAAATATGTACCTTAGCATGCTCAGAAATTCTCCTGTGATTAGCAAATCTCAACTTGGTTGTTATTTCAGCATAAATTCAGTTGTCTCAGGCAATTCGTAGAATTAAATGTTCTACTAAATGTTCGTTTCTTTTTGCAAAACTAGGAAGATTATTTCTGTGAATGTACGCTCTTGGATGTTTTCATCCTTTTCTATCTTAGAATTATCTTTTCAACCATTTACATATTTGTTTTAAATAATTTATTCTAAAATCAGGAACAGGAAGGACAAATCTCTAGCTTTTTCATGAATATCAGGGTGGAAAAAAAAGAGGGTGGAAATGTCTGTGAGTCTTATACACCGAATACAGCCTTTTTTGACCTCCCGAAGCCCTGCCCCACGTGTCCTGTTTTTGCAAAAAATGGGCCTATTTTCCAGAAAAACAGGGCACGTAGAGGCTTTGGCAAGTCTGCAAAGTGCTCCTGGGGGCCAGGGAGGGCAAAAACGCCTATGTTTTTGTGAAAAACAGGCCCATTTTTCACAAAAACAGGGCACACAGAGGCTTTGGGAGGCCTGCAGAGTGCTCCTGTGGGCTGGGGAGGGCAAAAATGAGGCACACAGAGGCTTTGGGAGGCCTACAGATTGCTCCTGGGGGCCGGGGTGGGTAAAAACTTTTTTTCTTGCTTACCTCTTTGAAATCTTGGTGTGTCTTATACACACACCAAAAAAGTAGTCCAAAAAATATGGTATTCCTTTTATATGTATTCCAAAAGTAGTCCAAAAAATACGGTATTCCTTTTATATGTATTCCTTTTATATTTTTATAGTCCAAAAAATACGGTATTCCTTTTCATATGCAAGCAACTAGATAATAAAATCACAAAATTACTGGGAAAGACAAATTTGAGAGAGAAATACTTTTCTGAGGAAGTATTGGGTAAATTGTCTATTATTTGTATTTATGTATGTTGAAAACTCTTTGTAGTCGAGAATAGAAACACTTTTAATTTGATATATTAAATTCACAATTAAAGTACCGTTGAATATAAAGCTCACCAAACATTGAAATGCAAGACTAGAAGTAGGTGATAAAACTACAAGAGAAGTCAAAAGATTTAAAATATTCAAAAGACATCGATGGCATATTAAATGTGTTCCTAAAAAAGGAAGTCTTGGCACATTTTAGAAGGTCATTAACAAGAAGCTGAGATGGGCCTTTCTTGCAAGAGGAAAGCATATAGCTTGTAACCATGGATTTTTAATGACATCCTGACATTTCATGTAGAAAAGAAAGCTCTGGAGTTTTAAAGCATCGGCCCAACTGAAAAGTATGAATTGACACTGTAATATTTTAATAGCAGATCTAGTAGAACTATCTATTTACTTTATATCTGGATCTCACCTTTTCTCTAGGAGTTCAAGATGTCATATACAGCATTCCTTCTTCTAATTTTTCCTATAACAACAACCGCAATGTACTAGGTAGATTGCGCTTACACTAGGAGTCTGGTCCAAACTCACCCAGTGAATCTCCACGATAGACGATAGACTAGAACCTAGGTCTCCCTACTCTTAGTCCAGCACTTGATCTGCTACATCATACTTGGAACATCTGTAAAGCAAATGCATATGTGATAGATGATATAACATTTGTCTCACTATGGTAAAAAAGTGTGGCGTCACATTGGCAATATACTGGATAAAGTAACAGAAGGTAACAGAATAACAAAGTTGGAAGGGACCTTGTAAGTCTTCTAGTCCAGCCACCTTTTCAAGCAGAGATCCTATACCATTTCAGACAAGTGGCTGGCTAGTCTCTTTTATTTTTATTTTTAATCACATTTGTATACTGCCCTATCTCCCTAGGGACTCAGGGCGGTTCACAGGCATATAAAAAGGTACATATAAATACAAAATAAAATAACAATTAAAAAACTTATTCTACATAGCCAAATTCATTAAAAAAAAACAATATAAGTAATAAAACCCATTAAAACCAATATAAATTTAAAATCTAGTCCAGTCCTGCGCAGATGAATAGATGTGATTTAAGCTCGCGGCGGAAGGTTCGGAGGTCCGGAAGTTGACGAAGTCCTGGGGGGAGTTCGTTCCAGAGGGTGGGAGCCCCCACAGAGAAGGCCCTTCCCCTGGGTGTCGCCAAACGGCACTGCCTGGCCAACGACACCCTAAGGAGTCCCTCTCTGTGAGAGCGCACGGGTTGGTGAGAAGTATTCGGTAGCAGCAGGCGGTCCCATAAGTAGCCTGGCCCTATGCCATGGAGCGCTTTAAAGATAGTTACCAAAACCTTGAAGCGCACCCGGAAGGCCACAGGTAGCCAGTGCAGTCTGCGCAGGAGAGGTGTCACATGGGAGCCACGAGGGGCTCCCTCTATCACCCGCGCAGCCGCATTCTGAACTAACTGAAGCCTCCGGGTGCCCCTCAAGGGGAGCCCCATGTAGAGAGCATTGCAGTAATCCAGACGAGACGTCACGAGGGCGTGAGTGACCGTGCATAGGGCATCCCGGTCTAGAAAGGGCCGCAACTGGCGAACCAGGCGAACCTGGTAAAAAGCTCTCCTGGAGACGGCCGTCAAATGATCTTCAAATGACAGCTGTTCATCCAGGAGGATGCCCAAGTTGCGCACCCTCTCCATCGGGGCCAATGACTCGCCCCCAACAGTCAGCCGCGGACTCAGCTGACTGTACCGGGATGCCTGCATCCACAGCCACTCTGTCTTGGAGGGATTGAGCTTGAGCCTGTTTCTCCCCATCCAGACCCGTACGGCTTCCAAACACCGGGACAGCACTTCGATAGCTTCTTCTTAAAAACCTCCAGTGATGGAGCATCCACAACTTCTGAAGGCAAGCCATTCCACTGGTTAATTGTTCTCACTATTAGGAAATTTCTCCTTAGTTTTAGGTTGCTTCTCTCCTTGATTGGTTTCCATCTCACATTTTGTTTACATACGGACAACCCAAAAATCATATATAACAATTTGAATGTTGACACACAAACTCCTCTGTCATTCTGTGTCTTTCATTCTTGCAATGCTGTTCAGCTGATTTATGTTGGTAACACCAGCGAGGACATTGATCAATATGCTGGTTGGGCAGTTCCAGTACTAATCAGAAGGATAGCAGAGAAAATAGGGGAAATGCAGTTCTACTTTTATCAGCCGGGGGTGGGGGGGGAAATGTGAACCATCCTTCCTGTTCATACAAGATAATATGAGGGTGATGTGTGAAGTATTCAGATGTGTATGACAAAAAGAAAGAAAAAAGAATAAGGCCACTCAGCCATGCCAACTATTTGTAGGCGGCCTTTGGTAATAAAAAGATTGTCCTCACCCATTTTACTTGGTTTGAATGAACACAATTCCATGATGAGAATTTGTCCCATTTAGTCAACATGCTGCCATCTGTGCTGTTTTATTTCCCTTATTTCATTTAAAGAGTTTACTCAGCTGGATAGATGGAAGACTACAGAAAGCATATGGGCCACTTTTTTTCCCACAACTGGTATCACAATTATTGCCCTGTTTGAGATAAAAGATAATTAATTTTTTTTACACAGTCCATTTTGACAGGAATCACTGCTTAAATATAAAGCTATAATTAAGTGTGGCATCAAAAAAATAACAAAAATCCGAAGAACACAGTTTCCTTCCACATAGCATGTAGATGAGAAATGCTGTTCTCAAAATTTTTCTCAGACGATAATATACTTTCACTTCTGCCAGAGAAGTGGCAGAAGTTGAACGCTTTATGTTCGAAGTTCTCATCAGATTGTCTTTTAAGTACCACCAACATCAAGAAAATCAAATACAGTAAGAACTAGGTTTTCACACGGGTAGAGATTGAAAAAAAGGCAATTCACTGAAGCTTGAAAAAAGAAGTCCATCCGTTCCCTGACATAAACTCATGCTGGGGGTTCTAGAAACTATTATCAGAAGAAAAACTATTTCAGTCTTCCCTGCAACAGGCCTGATGAAGACTCTGAACTAAGAGTCCTGCATGCTGTTAGATCAGTGGTGGCTTGTGCATTTTACAGGTGGTTGGGGAAGTGCAAAGCATTCAAACAGCGGATTCTCCAAGGACAAGTCCTGCATGTGTTCAGCAGGTGGCAGCACTTGTTTGACCAGTTAAGCAAGGTTGGACCTGTTTAGGCCTTGATGGGAGACTGCCAGAAATTCTCCGGCCTGGGAAGCTAAAAAAAAGAAAAGAAAAATTCTAGAAGAAGGCAGAGGACACTGTATTGCTGCTACAAAAGCTGTCTGAGATACAGTACTTAGGAAGTTGAGTGGGGTTCAAAGGAGGTTTTACTTTGTTAAAACATTTGAACATTCCACACAGCATTGTTAAGGCAATGGGCCTTCTTCTGATCATGGAGGCTTTGTAAAATATTTGTTCTTGCCATCATCTAGAGTTGCTCCAGTATTGGTCAGGATCTGCATGAAGAGAAATTTCTCTTACTATCAGAACTGACTATTGCAATATTCCATCTTTTGGGCTGGTTTAGCTATACAGCAGAAACCTGGTAGAATCCCAGGGTGAAAATGTGTAACGTATTGGCCAGTTCTTCCAACATTTTTTAAAAGCAGTCCTTAAAATAGAAGACTAGCATTGCAAAAAGAAGGTTCTCCCTGATCGTTATTGTCATTGTTATGAGCCACGGTGGCGCAGTGGGTTAGAATGCAGTACTGCAGGCTACTTCTGCTGACTGCCGGCTGCCAGCAATTTGGCAGATTGAATCCCACCAGGCTCAAGGCTGACTCAGCCTTCCATACTTCCAAGGTAGATAAAATGAGGAGCCAGATTGTTGGGAGCAATAGGCTGACTCTGTATCAGCCCTTAGAGAGGGCTGTAAAAGCACTATGAAGCAGTATATGAGTCTAAGTGCTATTGCTATCATCATCATCATCATCATCATCATCATGCAAGAAGCTTTTTGCAAAACAGCACTGCCACTTTTAATCAAATGCAGAATAGTTTTCATAGGATATTTTTCTATTTGAAGGAATGCCCAGTTCAAGTCCTTGTTAAAGATAAAAACAAGCAGAAGAGAGAAGAGTTGCTTGAAGATGCTCATCAACAAGTGGAATTTAGAATGCAGACACCCAAAAATCCTCACTATGTTAGATGTATTCATTCTAATCTTCATGTTAACTGCAGCTTCTCACTTCTTGTTTGTAAATTGTGAATTACTGTCTTGCTTACCTTGATATTCTGTGCACCAAGGAGTGACTTCCTTCTGCAAGAACCTTTTCTTGCTATTATGGATTTCCTTTGTAATGATGCAAGCAATTTAGACAGTATGTTGTTGCAAAGGCACTATAGCTCAATGATACAAAAGCACACACTTTGCGAGCAGAATATATCAGTTTCAATCCTTACCATCCTCAGTTTAAGAAAGGGTCAGATGATGTGAAAGCCTCTGCCTGAGAGTAGCTGCCAATCAGAGCTGATAATTACAGGCCAGTAGTCTGATCTACCATAAGGCAGCTTTCTACCCAGGCTGGTTTAAAACTAGAGTATTATTAGTGGAAAGGTTTTGATTAACTTGACCAAGTAAGGTCTTTACATTGCAATTAACAACTGATGCTAACTCTCACAGAGGCAAGCTAGCCAAACTTGCTCTTTGGGGATTTTGGATCACCATTCCCATAATTCCTGATTACTGCCTAAGGCTTATAGGATTTTGAGTCTAAGCTATTTGGCAACAGTAGGTTGAACTCCTTTGAAGAATTTAGCTAAATTAAAATAGTTATTGTTTGCTATGATTTTTTTTCCAGTTTAAATTTATGTTCCAAGCTTCTGAAATATTTGCTGTTTCATGACAAGCAACGTAATATTATTTTTAAAATACAGCTACATTAGTTCACAATGCTGTGGATAAGCATGTGCTCTGAGGTTATACATGTGACAATAACATTCAAAGAACTACTTAGTTTCTAAAATGATAAGCAATTTTGTTTAGAATTTGTTGCTTTAGTTAGCAATAAGATGATAATGTAATTTTCTTTTTTGCCTTTTCTGTATGTAATGTATTACCTTCTTAAACTGGGTTTAACTTCTTTTTAAAATAAGGATTTAAGGAAGGACATAGAATGGAGAGAATTAAACATCTAAGCTCCTTAGTAAAGCAAAAGTGGGAAAAATATTGGTTAAGATCACAAGAAAGTAGAGGATCGTTCCAAATCTTTGGTTTTTTTTAAATACCAGTAGTTCTTCTTGTAACAGTCTCATTTAAAAATTATTTTGGTTACAATAGCAACATATATTTTTTTTATTTCTTTTTGCCTTTTCTGTATGTAATGTATTACCTTCTTAAACTGGGTTTAACTTCTTTTTAAAATAAGGATTTAAGGAAGGACATAGAATGGAGAGAATTAAACATCTAAGCTCCTTAGTAAAGCAAAAGTGGGAAAAATATTGGTTAAGATCACAAGAAAGTAGAGGATCGTTCCAAATCTTTGTTTTTTTTTAAATACCAGTAGTTCTTCTTGTAACAGTCTCATTTAAGAATTATTTTGGTTACAATAGCAACATATATTTTTTTTATTTCTTTTTGTCACAACAGTATACACAAACAATTGTCATAGATAAAACAACATATCTTGAAATATATATATATATATAAGTAAAAAATATGCATCAACTATATTAATTTGATATAATGAAGGGAACAATAGGACAGGAATGGTAGGCACTATTGTGCTCTTATGCACACCCCTTATAGTCCTCTTAGGAATGGGGTGAGGTCAATAGTAGACAGTTTTTGGTTGAAGATTTTGGGATTTTGAGTAGAGACTATGGAGTCAGGTAATGAGTTCCAAGCATTAACAACTCTGTTACAGAAGTCATATTTTCTGCAATCAAGTTTGAAGCGGTTGACATTTAGCTTGAATCTATTTTTTGCTCTTGTAATATTGCGATTGAAGGTGAAATAGTCATTTATAGGAAGGATATTGCAATAGATGATTTTGTGTGTTAAACACAGGTCATGTTGAAGTCGACGGAGTTGTAAGTTTTCTAATCCCAGGATTTCAAGTCTGTTGGTATAAGGTATTTTGTTGTTTTCGGAGGAGTGAAGAACTCTTCTAGTAAAATATTTCTGGACTCGTTCTATTGTATTTATGTCAGAGATGTGGTATGGGTTCCAGACGGATGAGCTGTATTCAAGAATAGGTCTGGCAAATGTTTTGTATGCTCTAGTTAGTAGTGTAGAGTTTTTAGAAAAGAAGCTGCATAAAATTAGGTTTACAACTCTTAGGGCCTTTTTTGCTATGTAGTTGCAGTGGGCTTTGGCATTAAGGTCATTTGATATGAGAACTCCAAGATCTTTGACAGGGTGGGGGTCGTCAGTTAGGTAATGTCCATTAAGTTTGTACTTGATGTTAGGGTTCTTTTTTCCAATATGTAAGACTGAGCATTTGCTGGTTGAGATTTGGAGTTGCCAAGTTTTAGACCAATCGGAAATTAAGTCGAGATCTTCTTGAAGGGTAGAAGTATTATTAGTGGTATTAAATAGTTTGACATCATCAGCAAAGAGAACACAATAACTTGAGATGAGATCACAGAGATCATTTATGTATAGTATGAAGAGTGTTGGTCCAAGAACACTACCTTGGGGAACGCCACTTTTGACAGGAACAGGATTTGATAGGGCACTGCCTATTTTGACCACTTGTTGTCTGTTTGACAGACAACACAGAATGATATTCATCTAGTTCTTCTCAAAGTTGAGTTAAGGAAAAATGCTTTCTAATTGCAGCACGGTGATTAAGTTACATTATGGTTAATCCTATGTAATACTGCAACAAAACACAATTAATCCTTTCCCTAATTAATGCAGCCAGAGACACATAAAATAGCCTGGTTCAATATATAGATTTTTCTTGGAGCTAATTATTCAGTTTTATGAGCAAGGAACCAACAGCTATGTCAATATGTGAAATGCTACCCCAAGGAATAAAAACAGACAAATGGCTCTTGCTATGGCTTTCAAAGGATACGGTTATTATACCAAGGAACAAATCTTGCAGGCAGGAAATTTAGAGTTTCTTACGTGGTGGAAGCCAGTTTAGCTTGCCAGTAAATATATATTTGATGTTAATTGACTCTAACCTAACAAACTGCCCATAAGATTGTCACCGGTTTACCTACTCCAGAGTAAAAAGTATGCTGATTTAGACCTCTGGGAGTTGTAGTCTAACATTTATGGAGGGAAACAAAATGAAGAAGTTTGAGTTAATAGTAATAGTTCAAGCTGTTTTGTTTTCTAAAGTATGAATGCAATTAAAAATCCAAAGGAAATTTGAGGATCATTTGTGTGTGTATGATCAAACAAGTAAAACAAACTAAATAAAACCCAGATATCAAATTGGATGAGTAGATGTCCATCTCTAAAGAACTGGAAAATATTTGAGATTTAAAATGCTGTTAAGGAGATAATGTATGTTAGTAAAGATTTGTTAAAGGCTAATGTATAGTTTTGGTCACTGACTGGAGGTCATTTTAAATCTCCCTGTGTGCTTAGATGGATATAACCAATGGTATCAAACTCTTGGTCTGCGGGCCGAATGCATTACGCACTGGCCCCACGAACCCCTGTTTTTGCAAAGGGGAAAAAAGTCACGATATGTCATGTGATGACAACGTGACGCCATGAGTTTGACACCCCTGGCATAGGCCAAAGCACATTAAAGCAAGTACTGTATCCTTTCAATAACAAAACTGCCCAGTCCTTTTAATGAACCACCATTCACAAATGGCTCACCATTGAGTCCTTTCAAGTGGGCTCATCCATACGTTTAATTCATGAATGATTAGAATATAAGTTAGTTCTTCAGGACTCTTTTCAAGGACAACATTCAATTCGATAAAAATTCACTTTGCCTTTGCATTACACCTTATATTTTGATTGCAATTGTTTGAAATGCAAACTTTGATTATTTAATAGGGCCTCTAATGACAGAATGAAGTCAAGGATAATCTTCAGAATATGGTTATTAATCAGTTGATCCAAAAGATCCAGCTGGATGGTTTGCCTTTTGCAGTAATATTTGTACTAGATAACTATGTGGATCCTTTCAACTTTTTGCTGTCATTTCCTGAAGCAAGGTAGAATGTGTCATTGCCACATGAATATTCAAAACGTACCAGCTGGTTTGCTTTTATAAATGAAGGTGAAACAAAACAAAACAATCTTTTTAGAGTTGTTGAATCTAATTGCAGCTTTTGGGATTGCAGGTTTTACAGAAGCAACAAATTGTATAGGATTATTCACCTACTATATTTTAGATAAATTTTTAGAGCAATCCTCTACTAAGAAATACATAAGATTATATAGAAGGTCTCATTTTTATCTTCGTAATAACTTTGTAAGATAAAGAAGGCTGGGTAGTCCAATTCAAACATAATACTATCCATTGGAATATAGATAATATTTCACTCTCAGTTAGGAGGCAGGTGAAAAAAATAGCATACTATACACTATACATTCCTACCAATGTAATACAATTGATGGACACTCCTGATTTGTCCAGAAGGAAAAAAAAATCAACATTTTCTCAAAAACAGTCCTCCCACTTTAATAGAAATATTAAAAAGGTAAAGGTTCCCCTCGCACATACGTGCTAGTCATTCCCTAGACTCTAGGTGGCGGTGCTCATCTCCGTTTCAAAGCCGAAGAGCCAGTGCTACCCGAAGACGTCTCTGTGGTCATGTGGCCGGCATGACTAAATGCCAAGGGTGCACGGAACGCTGTTACTTTCCCACCAAAGGTGGTCCCTATTTTTCTACTTGCATTTTTTAGGGCTTTCAAACTGCTAGGTTGGCAGAAGCTGGGACAAGTAACGGGAGCTCACCCCGTTACGCGGCACTAGGGATTCAAACCGCTGAACTGCCAACCTTTCGATCGACAAGCTCAGCGTTTTAGGGAAAACAATCTTTGTGAAGTCTTTTGTCCTGATATCCTACCTTGTAATTTAAAGCATGGAAAGTCGAGGCTAGAGGATGCCAGAGATTACATGTAGTCCTCGATTTACAACAATACAACAGTTCATTTAGTGACCATTCAAAGTTACAATGGCACTGGGGAAAAATGACTTATGACAATTTTTCACAGTTACAGCATCCCAATGATCATGTGATCAAAATTCAGATGCTTGGCAATTGGTTCACATTTATGACTATTGCTGTGTCTCAGGGTCACGTGATCACCTTTTGCGACCTGACAAGCAAAGGCAATGATTCACTTAAGAACTGGGTTACTATCTTATCAACTGCAGTGATTCACTTAACAATTGAGGCAAGAAAGCTCATAAAGGGGGCAAAACTCACTTAATAACAGAAATTTTGGGCTCGGTTGTGGTCGCAAGTCGAGGACTATTCCTGTATTGTGCTTTTCACATTGTCATGGTGGGACTGAATTGGTATTATATCAGAGAGAATAACCAGCAAATATAAAAAGCAGCCACTCAACAAATGAAAATTAATTTAAAGTCATATTTATCTTTTAATTATTTTAATATTTTTTATTCCACTGTTATTACTTTATAACTACTGTATTTTTTGGAGTATAAGACACACTTTTCCCCCTTTTATACTCCGAATGTAGCCCCACCCAGCTTCTCAAACAGAGGTTTCAGAGGCTGAAAGAAGCTTCAGAAAAGAAGCCCCCAAACAGAGCTTCAGTGGCTGTTTTTTCTGAAGTTCTGTTTTAGAGGCTTTCAGAGGCAGATTTTTTTTCTGAAACTAAGTTTCAAAAGCAGAAAAAAAAAGCAAAAAAAAGCATTGTACAGAGCTCACAACCAAGGAACCAGTTGCTAAAATTCACCTCTGGGAACAGCTGATTGGGGGTATTCCGGGAGGCCGATCCACCTGCCAATCAGCTTTTTTCTTATTTTCCTTCCCCAAAACTAAGGTGTGTCTTATACTCCAGAGCGTCTTGTATTCTGAAAAATACGGTAATTTAAGGTGGAGAACATACATAGTACTTCCTCCTATTCCTATTTCCTCAATAACAATAACTCACCTACCGGATGAGGTGGGTTGGGCTGAGAGAGAAAGACTGGGCCAAAGTCACTCTGCTGGCTTTTATGCCTAACCCAGTTTCCTGGGTTCTAGTCTGGTCCCTTCACCATTACACCTATATAAAAATGAGTGTGTGTATACATACATACATACATACATACATACATAGTGGGTGTCATGCAGCAGACTGACACCCACTATGAAGATGTAGCACGACCACGAACACGAAGCCAAACAGCAGCAGTGCAGCTCACCAGCTCAAATCCCCCTGCAACTCAGACTAATCTGAGCACAACCAAGCCCCCACCCAAACAGGACACACCCCCACTAGCAGTTAAAAAGGAAGAAACAGCTGCAATCACACATTGCTCCCAGAAGCACGAAGCTGAAGCCTGAAGATGACGAATGAGACTTCATCGAAACGTCGCCAAGACACTTCCAATTTTACGCGGGAGAAAACCCGAATAACCAAAGATCTACCTACCTACATACATACATACAGTACATGCATGCATGCATACATACATACATTCACATATACCTAGTATCAGCCATAGGATACCTTCAGTTTTCTACAATTGGGAAATTGGCTCTATGAGTTTTGATTTCTTATTTCCTACCTCTATACAAATCCAGATTATGCTTCTGTATCACAGTCAAACAACCATATTGCAGTGGGTGAAATGCTTGCAAATAGCACTTCAGAGTAGGCGTGACAAGGCTGGGATTCAAGCTGTCATGGCATAACTGTTTCCTTGCAAACATAACTTGCACAAGAGCTCTCTGAATTTTCATCCCAGCATTCAGACAACTGTTGAATAAAGGTGGCGAGCAGAACCACATCTGTTCTCATCATGGCTGCTTCATACGTCTGCTTAAATTGGGTTAGGAATCAGAAAAGTTTACCCGGAAAGAAGTACTTACAGTAAATACCGGAGAAGATTGTCGGGCTGAGAAAAACAGACACAATCCACTCCAGGAATTCATTGTGGCTAGAGAAGAAAATATCACTCTCCATACTAGGCGACACCTGTACTTCTGGCAGGGTTCTAGTTGTCATGGAAATACACAACAGTGCTCATCCGATGTGGGTACTTTATACCTAATTTTCCTTATGGTTTGAGCTAGGAAACTGAACAATAATCTTTTTTTAAAAAAGATTTTACTCCATCCTGTTCTATTTCCCTTTCACCTTTTCTCTGAGTAGGAATCACACAAGAAGAATGTTTAGGCATCACAGGTGTCTTTAGCTTTGCAAATACTTAAAATCTCGTTTGAACTTCTGAATACCAGCCCTCAGGTTTAAAACTATGTCCACATGCGGAATAAAGCTAGATCTGACTCAGCAATTGATGATTTTTGTATTTTTTGTATTTTTGTATATGCAAGCACTAAAAGGAACAAGTAAGATATTTGATATTGTATGCAGATTCCTTCCTTCCTTCCTTCCTTCCTTCTATACCAGAACTTTCATCTAGTTTCTTCATTTGCTTAACTGATGGTGTCTCTTTCTTCTCCGAATAACAGTACTAGGAAGGTGTTTGAAGCAGATGTCATTTTCCTGAGCCACTGGCTTCTATTTTAGCATGGAAGATTCTGACATATTTATACATAATGTAATTTAGAATTGAGGGTTCCTGCATTCTTAAGGAAATTGTAGACATACTGGAAAATATTTTCCATCTTGGACTTTGCTTCTGGCGCAATAAAATAAAACCCAGGCCTTTTTTAAAATTTGAAAGGTGGGGAGAGTCAGGAAGATACTTCAATTTCCTTCTCCCCCTTCCCCCCCCCACTACCGTTTTCCCCCCTCATCACATAGTATTTCATGCATGACTTTGTCCACCAAGGAGTCTAGATAAGTATGTGAGGAAAAATAAATGCTGAAATTATTCTTGAATTTACATTTCAAAACTAATGAATTAATTAGTTTAACTGTCATGAATGAAAATAATCCCGGTCTCTTTTGGGATGCCAAGATTTTGCCTCAGAAATAATACAGAAAGTTTAGAATTTCTGGTGACTTTTTGGGTAGGGTAAGTGTAGAGAGAGGAATGGATTCAAGGTCATTTAATAAATTTAATGGCTGACTGGAGTTCTGAATCTCAGATCTTCCCAGCTAGTGTTTTTTTCAGTACATGCTCTTCACTTCCATCTATATATTTGTACAAAATATATTTGGCTGTGAATGAGAAGCAATCACTTGTCTGGTTCTATAACATCTATTATAATGTATTTGTAAATTGATATCACGGTATTCATTTTCTCCCCACTCTGCCATAATCATTGGGAAGAGAGGAATATAAACATTTCCATATGGTAGAGAGGAAAATGGAATTATTGCAAAGTATAGCATGCAATAATTGTTGTAAGAAATTTATTTTTCTGACTCCTGAAAATCGCTTCTGGTGACACAAAATTCACTTGTTTTGATGGTTAAGTCAGTGAAAAGCAGGCTGTGACAGATCACCAGAAGGCCCAGCATTAATTTGGCATCCCAGGTAAAGTTTTTGCCCTGCTGAATGACAGTGTGAGCAGGTGGCTTTTCCTGACTCTGCTTTGCTCATCTGCCATCTGACAATATCTTACATCTGAACTCCCTTTCTAATGGCAGTGAGTTTGTGAAAATAGGTTAGGGTGGCCAGATATTCTCCTTTACAGAAGATAATCTTTCTCAATAAAGGACTTCTTTAAAGCGAAATGTGATATCATGGTGTTCTCACGTAAAGATCAAAAACTCAAGATATAATAGGGCTTTAGAAGTTGCCCATCAGCTGTAAATGGACATGGACAGGAAAGCGAAAGTTTGCACACGTGTTCTTATTACAGCATTTCTTTTTTTATATACAATTTAATCTGTAAAAGAATACAATCCAGTGATAATAATAGTACTAATTATATCGCTTATAATGTTATACTTACGTATGTGTGTGTGTGTGTGTGTGTATGTATGTATGTATGTATGTATGTGTGTGTATACACACACACACATATACACACACACATTCTTAATTCTATTCTATTAATCTTCTTAATTATAAATTTACTAACTTCTGCTTCTGTTTTCTATCCATTTATAAAATAAGTCCCATGTTAAATAATACTCTGATTCCTCTTTGTCCTTAATTCTCATTGTTAACCTGTCCATTTCGGCGCAGTCTAGTATTTTCTTCATTACATTTTCATCTATAGGTACACTTTCATTTTTCCAGTTTTGTGCATACATAATTCTTGTTGCTGTTATTACATGTAATATTAAATATATGCTTCTTTTGTTGTATACTAATATATCTAGTAGGAACAATTCTGGTTTTAAATCTATTTGTTGTGCTGTCATTTCTTCTAACCACCTTTTTATCTTTAACCAGTATTTTTGTGCCATTGGACAAGTCCACCACATGTGGTAATAGGACCCTGGTATCTGTTTACATTTCCAGCCCTCTGGCGATATGTTATTACAGCATTTCTATTTAAGTGTTGATATATTAAACTTTGCACTCACCAATTACCATCAGCAAATTTGGGTAAATTTGTGCCATCTTTTCTCAATTTTGATGACAAATTATTCTACATAATGGGGGGGGGAAGGTGCCATCAGAATCGAACCAGCCCCTTCTCTGAAGTTCAGATAGTTCTTTACCTGGGACCAAAATTGACCCCAAATTTCTGTCACTAAGTGAGACAGTTGTTAAGTGAGTTTTGCCCCATTTTATGACTTTTCTTGCCACGGTTGTTAAGTGAATCACCGCAGTTGTTAAATTAGTAACACAGTTGTTAAGTGAATTATTGACTTTGTCAGAAGATCGCAAAAGATGATTACATGACACTAGGATGCTGCAACATCATAAATGAGTCAGTTGCCAAGCATCTGAATTTTGATCATATGATCATGGGGATGGTGCAATGGTCATAAGTGTGGAAAGTGGTCATAAGTCACTTTTTTTCACTGCGGTTGTAACTTTCAACAGTCACTAAACGAACTGTGGTAGGTCAAGGACCACCTGTACTTTGGTTCTGAAGAAATCACACCTATGGGTGACCAGTTACTGGAATATGAGATCTCCCTGATGCTATTCCTTTCAATATAGGAGACGATGGAAGGAAAATCCAGATCTGGCTAATGTACGGAAAGGAAAACAAGCAAAAACTTTGTGGAATCAGTAGCTCAGCCCAACTGAGGCAGGTGATAGAAAGCAATCTGGTCAATTGAAACAAAAACTAACTTTGGGAAAGGCACCAAAAGAAAACAAGTTTCCACTCACACAATGCGCTAGTAATTTTTAAAGGCCGCTGAGAAGGGTTTTAAATAAACATTGAATTTAAACTTCAGTAGAATGTATTTTTATTGAAGAAGGAGGAATTGACGAGACAGCATGGTATAAGCAATGAGCTGATTGAAAAACCTGTTTCAACTCATACTTGGCCACGGAAATTGATTCTGAAGCCTAGCTTAATTTAGAGATAAAACTGGAAGAGGTGTGTGTGTGTGTGTGTGTGTGTGTGTAAGTTGTAAATCAAAACTATGAATGAACCATGTTCTTTTCTGCAACCTGTAAACTATGGTAATAGAATCACCCTGTTAAATCTTTACTACCTTTGATATTCTGATTAGAACATTCCTCTCAGTAGACTTATTAGGACAAGCATGATTAGATTCTTTCTGCTTCGGGCAATTGTAAATAAGTAACATGAATACTGAAAATATTATTTTTATTTCAAGGAGAAACTTCTATGGAGATTTCCACTCATCTAGGTCATGGTTATCCCAAAAGTGTTTTTCCCCCCGCAAAAGGCAGCTGGGCTTGCTTTGTTTTTTGCTTGAAGCTGTCTCACTTCTCATCCAAGCAGCTTCTTTAAAGAGAAACATATTTATTTATTTTATTTATTTATTTTGTCACACAGTATATATAAGTATGAGTATGTACTAACTATATTAATTGGATATAACGAAAGGAAACAATAGGACAGGAACGGTAGGCACGCTTGTGCTCTTATGCACACTCCTTACAGACCTCTTAGGTATGGGGTGAGGTCAATAGTAGACAGTTTTTGGTTGAAGCTTTGGGGATTTGGGGAAGAGACCACAGAGTCAGATAGTGTATTCCAAGCATTAACAACTCTGTTACTGAAGTCATATTTTCTGCAATCAAGATTGGAGCGGTTCCCTCCTACACCAGGGGAGCGGGATGACCCGCTGCAGGGACGTGCTGAGGAGTTTAACGGTTATCTATACGATAAAATCGCTCAGCTTCGGGATGGTCTGGACCAAGATTGCGTGACGCGGGTGAGATGTCTGAGGGTGGTCTTGGCGATATTGTCTGGGATGAGTTTGACCCTGTGGCTCCGAGGACATGGACAGGTTGTTGGGTAGGCTGAATGCCACCACGTGTTTACTGGACCCGTGCCCCTCCTGGCTGGTGCTGGCCACCGGGAGGTGACACGAGGCTGGCTCCAGGCGATTACGATCGCTTCTTTGGTGGAGGGCGTCTTCCGGCCGCCTTGAAAGAGGCGGTGGTGAGGCCCTCCTCAAGAAGCCTTCCTGACCCGCTGTTTTAGGTAATTATCGTCCGGTCTCCAACCCGCCGCGCGAAGGTTGTAGAGAGTATGGTGGCATATCAGTTTCCTTACACCTGGATGAAACTGTCTATCTAGACCTGCTCCAGTCCGGTTTCCGCCCGGTTACAGCACGGAGACGGCTTTGGTCGCAGGATGATCTCTGGAGGGCCAGGATAGGGGTTGTTCCTCTGCCCTGGTCCTATTAGACCTCTCAGCGGCTTTCGATACCATCGACCATGGTATCCTGCTGCGCCGGTTGGAGGGATTGGGAGTGGAGGCACCGCATCGGTGGTTCTCCTCCTATCTCTCCGACCGTCGCAGTCGGTGTTGACGGGGCAGAGGTCGGCCCCGAGGCGCCTCACTTGTGGGTGCCGCAGGGTCGATCCTCTCGCCCCTACTGTTTAACATCTACATGAAGCCGCTGGGTGAGATCATCAGTGGTTTCGTGTGAAGTACCAGCTGTATGCGGATGACACCCAGCTGTATTTTCTACACCGACCACCCCAACGGTTATCAAGTGCTGTCCCGGTGTCTGGAGGCCGACGGGTCTGGATGGGGAGAAACAGGCTCAAGCTCAATCCCGCCAAGACAGAGTGGCTGTGGATGCCGGCATCCCGCACAGTCAGCTAAATCCGCAGCTGACCATCGGTGGCGAGTCAGTGGCCCCGGCGGAGAGGGTTCGCAACTTAGGCGCCCTCCTGGATGAACGGCTGTCTCTAGAAGATCATTTGACGGCCGCCTCCAGGAGAGCGTTTACCAGGTTCGCCTGGTACGCCAGTTGCGCCTTTCTGGACCGGGATGCCCTATGCACGGTCACCACGCACTCGTGACGCCTCGCCTGGATTACTGCAATGCTCTCTACATGGGGCTCCCTTGAAGGGCATCCGAGGCTTCAGTTAGTCCAGAATGCGGCTGCGCGCGTGATAGATGGAGCCCCACGTGGCACCCGCATGACACCCATCCTGCGCAGACTGCACTGGCTACCTGTGGCCTTCCGGGTGCGCTTCAAGGTTCTGGTGACCACCTTTAAAGCGCCCATGGCATTGGGCCGGGTTATTTACGGGACCGCCTACTGCTACCGAATACCTCTCACCGACCTGCGCCTCACAGAGAGGGTCTCCTCAGGGTGCCGCCAGCGAGGCAATGTCGCCTGGCGACGCCCAGGAAGGGCCTTCTGTGGGGCTCCCACCTCTGGAACGAACTACCCCGGACTTCGCCAGCTGGACCTCCGGACCTTCCGCCGCGGGCTTAAAACATACCTATTTAATTGTGCAGGACTGAGCTAGATTTTAAATTTATGGGTTTTAATTGGGTTCTGTTTTTATATTTTAATAACGGGCTTTAGAATAAGTTTTTTAACTGTTTTTATATTGTATTTGTGTTATGTATTTTTAAGTGCCTGTAAACCGCCCTGAGTCCTTCGGGAGATAGGGCGGTATATAAATATGATTAATAAAAATAAATAAAATAAATAAATATATAATAGGACGGGCAGTATCTTAACAAAAACACCTCCGCCAGGACCTTTGACTCCCAAGGATCACACCATCCCAGAGTCTATGTGGGAATGAGTGGCTGTAATAAGTTTAAAATAATAATAAATGTGATTTCATGATGCAGTGAGAGGAGCGAAGCTTTTAGCTGACATACAGAGTTGCTTTGATGTAATTAGTGGAAACCTTTCAAGACTGATTACCTCCAACAGGATAAGAAGAGACACTGCAGAAATGGAGCCTACTGCCTGTCCCCTCCTAAATGCTTACAGTTCCCTTCTGTTCCTTTCTATCAATTTGCTCTCCCCAAAGAGTTTCATTGCAAGGAAGGAATCCCTTCTCCCTTCTGTTCAGCACTGGGAGTGATTCTTCCCCCCCCCCTCATCAATGAATACCCAGGAATTCCCTCCCCTGCTGTTCTGTTGTTTTCCCAATGAGAGGCAGGGGATTCCCTTGCCTTCTGTTCTTTCCATTAATTTATTTTGCTAGAGTTTTTCTTCACTCTTTCTCTCACAGGCTTTGCGTGCTCTCTCTCTTTCTCGTTTTCTACAGTCTAGTAAAAAAATACTGAAACAAAAGTTAATCGGATTTTAATATTAGCATCTGTGATCTAAAGATAGTTCAGAAATATTTAATTCGTCTATTTTTTTCCACCCCTGACCTTCCTTCTCCCCCCCCCCTTTATCTGTTTCTATGCTAGTGAAGGTAAATGCAGGATTTGGGGGTTGTTTTTTAAAAGTTATTATAATAAATCTACATGTTCCTTTCAGAGTGGTGAGGACAGTTCAATCTAGGTCATATGCCATCACATTTTAATAGTGTACAGCAGCACTTTTGAGCCAATGATGGTAAAAACCACCACAAATTGAGAAGTCCTGCAAAGCAGCAGATGTGGTTAAAACATAGACCTATGCAGAGGTGTACACAGCAGCTAGATTTTTATTATAAAGTATTTCAACAGGAGATTAAATTTTTTGTTCAAAGTGCTATACCATGTGGAAGAGAGGAGGAGTATGGAGTATGTGTGTGGGGGAGAATAACTTTCTTCAGGACTGGTTGACTTTCTTGCAGATAAACAAATTAAAGTTAGTTGTTTCTGCTTTGCTGGACATGAGCTCAGTGAAGCAGAAAGAACAACTTATTATTTCTTTCAGGCTTTGTTAGTGGTTCGTATAAGAGACAGAGCTCTAGTTGCTAGAATTGGTAAACAGGAAAACTACATTCACATTGGACTACAAGAGAACTTCTGGATAGCTCCCATTGTCTTTAATTGTTAGCTACGGTGACTGGAGCTGATGGGAAGAAACCTCTACTAACAACAACTTGAGGGCCACCAGTTTCCCTCCTCTTTCCTTTATCAACTTTTCAGAAAAGTAGTCCTGGATCAGCACTCATGATGGGAATTATTATAATTATTGTTATTGTTATTGTTATTATTTTATAATTAAGCAGCAATTTAATCCTGCTCAAGTGACATGCAAAATGTCTCAGTTGCAGCTATCATGCAGTACCCATGATCAATGGATTCTTTATTGACATCACAACATGTATTACCTGAACAGGATTGGGATCCCCTGGGAATATAATAATTTTTTTTTCTTCCTAACATTTCACATGTTTCACAATTCAGTTTTTTTATACACATTCAATTAGTTGTCTATAATTCAGCAGTTTCATTTGCCAGAGAGGAAAACTATGATAACGATGATAGTGGTTGGTCACACAGTCAGCCAGAAGTTTAGACTAGATTCGGCATCTTTGTCTACCTATCAAATCCTCCCCAAGGACCTGGGGGTAGGCAGATGTTGTTATTTAAATCATCATTATTGTTACTTTGAATATGAGAATGAAAACCTTGCTGATCTATGACAAATAGCCACTGAAATGTTGACAATTTGGAATTGCCCTACGTCCTATTACATTATTTTATTTTTTTATTAAGTTTTTACAGCTACATGATGGGAATTATTAACAAAGTTCACAAGCTTCAATCCCTGCATTTCCTTAACTAAAAAATGGTTTCCCTTCATCTTCATCTTCAGCTTATCTAAGGGGAAGGAATGGGAAGCAGGTGAAAGTCTATGTATTCTGTCTAAAGCAGATGGACTTTTAAATCAAAAGCCAGTCTGATGCCCAGAAGGAGTTACCTGAATCTGATAGCCGATAGAGGAAAAGAAGGTGATTCTGTCACGTTTTCCAGAGGAAAAGAGAAGGAGTTTGGGTCAAGAAACATTTTGGGTGTCTTTGTGGGATTTGTCTGGATTTTGCGATTTGTCTGGAGTCCTGGATGAGAGGTGACATTCAAGCAAGGTAGAAAGTTATTTAACTATACTTAGAGTTGTGTTGGGCCTTTTTGTATTTGAACTGTGTGTTGTGTGTATTATTTTCCTTTGGTGTCTTTCCTAAAGTTGAATTTTTGTTTCAATTGCCTTCTACTACACACCTCAGCTGAACTGACTTTCGACTCCCAAAGCTTTTGTTTCCTTTCCATATTTAACCAGACTTGGGGGAGTAAACTCTCCCCTTTCATTCTCTCCTGATCTCCCAGAAAGCTGGTGTGGTGGGAGAAACCAGTTTATAATGAAGGGGTGTGGTAGCGAGAATGTCTCATATTCCACTCATTGGTTATCGCCAGGCATGGGTTACCTCAGAAATGAAGGACCTCAGAGGAAGGGCTGGTTCAAACATGAGGGCACCTTTCCCTTATCAAGACAGGTATCAGAGCAATCAATGGGGAAGATTTCTTCTATCCTGCCTGTATCATTTATATCATTAGTTGCTTTGAGGACTAAGATGGGTGGCATATAAACTTAATTAATATATAAATAAAAATAGTCCTCACGCATATGAAGAGTTGTTTAAAGATCCATTTGACTCCTTTTTAGGATAGGGAAGATAAATCATTGCTTTTAAAAACCATTCATATTCCCTATTTACTAAAAACAAACTTTGCAGTTTTGCATAAAGAAGATTATCACATGTTGAATTGTCATAAAAAGGAATTAACCCAGCGGTGAAATCCTCTGCAGATTGCCACTGGTTCGCTGCCCACGCATGTGCGGGGTGTGCCAAATGCACGCTGCATGCACCAAATGCACATTTCACACCAAATGCACGCTGTACACACCAAACGCACACTTTGCGTGGAAAATCTAGCTTAACAAGGTAAGTAGAACAGTGAGGGGGGAAACAGCTGTGCCGCGCAATTTAGATTCACTAGAAAACAGGATTTCCTCCTTTCTAGCGAACATAAATCCTATGGCATGGCTGATCATCACAAATACTGGTTCAGACGAATCGGTAACTTTTTTTTTACTACCGGTTCGCCTGAACAGGTGGCCTTTATCATTACTAGTTTGCCCGAACCGATGCAAACTGGTAGCATTTCACCCCTGAATTAACCCTGCCAAAAATAACACAGTTTGTTTTGCTTGTGAAGGAAAGCCCTTTATATGTGTTTCTGCCCTTCGGTGATCTTTGAACATCTGCAGATGGGTGAATCTGTTATGCATATAATCAGCATTACTTTAATAATAATAATAATCCCATGACAATTTCTCTAACACCATCAAACAACATCTGCTTAACCCAGATCCTTGGGGAGGGCTTAATAGGTGGATAAAAATGCCAAATTAGTCTAAACATCTGGCTGTGGGACAAATCATAATAATAGTAATGGGTTTCCTTGGATACAATTTCAAAACATCTAGAGCACCATTTGAACATTGTCAAAATCACCACCAGTCAATTAGAAAAGCAGTTTTTTTGGAACAGCAGTTTTTTTGGAACAATCCAGACCAATATTTTTACTATTATTAAACCATAATATTTTCCTGTCGCTGTCCATAGGAAAGACTCAATAGGTGGACAAAAATACCAAATCCAATCTCTCAAACATCTGGCTCTCTCTGTGACCCATCACAGTAATAATAATAATAATGTTAATATCCCCATCTGATCTTCAGGAAATCTGGGATTATTTTCTCCTTTCCTAACAGCTTATCCTCCAGGGGAAAAAAAACAGCATTGTATGCACAATTGCTTATTACTCCATCTGCTGTCAGTCAATATTGAAGAAGAGCACCAACCGGTTTTGGAAGGTTTAAGCAATGCATATGAACTGGATGTTTTGATTCATTTCCCCTTTGAAACAGCTGAAACAGATTGGGAAGATATACTTGGAGTATACCTATCACTTTCAATGCCCTGGCTTGGTGACCTGCCTAGATCTGTCACTAAAACATTGTGGCCAAAAATTGCAAGCTCTGAGATCCTTCCTGTTTCATACCCCTTATGTTTTCCCCCCCCCTCTTTTTTTAAGGTCACATGACATCTGGGATTGTTGCCCAGGAGTGGTGACATAATGATATTAGTATAATCCTCACTCTTATTTTCATGAATTCAATGAAGGAATAAGAGAAGTATCAAAAGAGAGTTAGCTTACATAGAGAGAGGGCATATTCAGAGAATAGCATTGAAAGACTTGAATCAGGATAGTATTTCTTTTCTGCTCACATATAAAAACTCCATGCTATTTAGCCTAAAGAGCAGGCTACTTTGAATAAATGCAAACAAAAGGAACAGTTTCTATAGCAACCACGGAACCAGATGAAAGAAAGAGCACAAGGGAGCTTTCATATGACAATTTATCTACTATCTATTCAGTAAAGTCCTGGCGACTTCTTGGCCATGTCCATGCAGCTTTTCCTGGCAACAGTAGGGAAGCAGTTGGCCATTGCTTTCTTCCAAGATTTTTTTTCTTTTTTAACTTCCTAGACTTTCAGGCAATGACATGTTTTTATTCAGTCTGGACCGAATACATTCAAAATTGGACCTGCAATGTATATATTTATTTACCTAAAAGAAAGAAAGTGATTTAGGAAGTGCATATGTATTATGTATGTATGTATGTATGTATGTATGTATGCATGTCTGCCAAAGAGAGAGTCTGTGGTATGGTAATATGAACCAGGAATGGAGAAGGACAAATTCTAAGTTCCTGATGAACTTGTGCCAGTGTCTGTCACTCTCTTTGCAGCTTGATCAAGACCACCAACTTAAGAGCCCAACTTAATGAGCAAAAGCTCATCTTGAAACTGTAAGAAATTCCCAGATGACACACCTCAGCCTCTGCCTCAGAATCTCAGTTGGCGCCATTTCCCAAACCCAAATGGGCATATCTCTGAAAGGGCTACTCCTCTACTTCCAGACCCAGCAAAGTCTCAGAGATACATGCCAGGGTGGCCCTCTAACCAATGTGTAAATCACTAATGAAGGAGGTCTTACTATGGACCAATCTGGCATTTAAAAGCAGCAGCTGAAGGCCAGGTTTCCTTTCTGTACCATTTGCTTTTCTTGTGAGAAGGCCTGCTGACCAGGGCTGAGACTAAGTGGCTGGAATGAAAAATCAGTGTAAGACAATGGTCCTGCATTACCTGAGGGCAGCCCTCTCCCTGTCTCCCACCATATCTCCCCTTGTCTATATACTCCAACCTCTTTAGCAGCAGCCCCAAATCTATCCCCACCAATTTAGTCCCCCCCCCATTCCCAAAACTGCACTCCCATTGTCCTCTGAAACCATCCCTGGGAGCAGAATAGAATAGAATAACAAAGTTGGAAGGGACCTTGGAGGTCTTCTAGCCCAACCCCCCTCCCCACTCAGGCAGGAAACCCTATACCATTTCAGACAAATGGTTGTCCAATTTCTTCTTAAAAACTTCCAGTGTTGGAGCACCCACAACTTCTGGAGGCAAGTTGTTCCACTTATTAATTGTTCTAACTATCAGGAAATTTCTTCTTAGTTCTAGGTTGAGAAGCAGAGCACCCCAAATCACTTTAGAATCACTGACTCTCAGTGTCATCAGGATACCCAGCCACCACCTCCCACTCCTCCATCGCACTCTACTACAACTCTGTTGTGACCTACGCTTACTGAGTTATTACGATACACAATTAGTCCCCAAAAAACCTATTTTATTGTAACATTTTTATTTATTTATTTATAATTACATTTCTATACCGCACCATCTCCCGAAGGACTCAGGGCGGTTTACAGCCATATTAAAATACACACACCAATACAAATATAAATATAATAAATAACAATATTTAAAAACAATTAAAAGCAAATATTTAATGGCCGAATCACTAAAATGGTCGATTAAAACCCGTTAAAATTTCGCTAAAATATTTCTTAGGCTAGTCCTGCTCGATGAAATAATAAAGTCTTCAGTTCACGTTTGAAGGCCCGGAGGTCAGGGAGTTGGCGTAATCCCGGAGGTAGCTCGTTCCATAGGGCTGGTGCCGCCACAGAGAAGGCCCTCTCCCTGGGGCCCACCAACCTACATTGTTTGGTCGACAGCACCCTGAGGAGGCCCGCTCTGTGGGAGCGCACAGGTCGTTGGGAGGCAATCGGTGGCAGAAGGCGGTCTCGCAAATACCCCAGTCTTGAGCCATGGAGCGCTTTAAAGGTGGTCACTAACACCTTGAATTGCACCCGGAAGGCTACCGGCAGCCAGTGCAGGCCGTGCAGGATGGGTGTTATATGGGAGCAACGCGGTGCCCCCTCTATCACCTGCGCGGCCGCATTCTGGACTAGCTGAAGCCTCCTGGTGCTCTTCAAGGGGAGCCCCATGTAGAGAGCATTGCAATAGTCCAGGCGGGAAGTGACGAGGGCATGAGTGACCGTGCGTAAGGAGTCCCGATCAAGGAAGGGGTGCAAATGGCGAATCAGGTGAACCTGATAAAATGCTCCCCTGGCGACGGCCGTCAAGTGTTCTTCTAAAGACAGCCGATCGTCCAGGAGAATGCCTAAGATGCGCACTCTTCCCCTGGGGGTCAGTACTTCCCCCCCAACAGTCAGCGATGGCGTAAGCTGACTGTACCAGGACGTCGGAACCCACAGCCACTCAGTCTTGGAGGGGTTGAGCTGGAGCCTGTTCCTCCCCATCCAGACCCGCATGGCCTCAAGACACCGGCCCATCACCTCGACGGCTTCGTTGGGGTGGTTCGGGGTGGAAATGTACAGCTGCATATCATCAGCGTACAGATGATAATCCACCCCGAAACCACGGATAACCTCGCCTAGCGGCTTCATGTAGATGTTGAACAGGAGAGGCGAAAGAACAGACCCCTGAGGCACCCCACAAGTGAGGCGCCTTGGGGTCGATCTCTGCCCCCCTGCCAACACCGTCTGCGAATGGTAGAGAGATAGGAGGAGAACCACCGATAAACGGTGCCTCCCACCTCCAGTCTCTCCAACCGTCACAGCAGGATACCATGGTCTATGGTATCAAAAGCTGCTGAGAGATCTAGCAGGACCAGGACAGAGGAACATCCCTTGTCCCGAGCCCTCCAGAGGTCATCCACCAATGCGACCAAAGCCGTCTCGGTGCTGTACCTGGGCCTGAAACCGGACTGGAACGGGTCTAGATAGACAGTTTCCTCCAGGTATTGAGGAAGCTGATATGCCACCACACTCTCAACAACCTTCACCAGAAAGCGAAGGTTGGAGACTGGACGGTAGTTCGCTAATACAGCTGGGTCCAGGGAGGGCTTCTTGAGGAGGGGCCTCACCACCGCCTCTTTCAAGGCGGTGGGAATAATGCCCCCCAACAAAGAAGCATTGGAAACTCCCAGGAGCCAGCCTCGTGTAACCTCCATGTGGCCAGTACCATCCAGGAGGGACACGGGTCCAATAAACATGTGGTGGGATTCAGCCTACCCAACAACCTGTCCATGTCATCGGGAGTCACAGGATCGAACTCAGCCCAGATAATACTCTCAAGACTCGTCCCCGCCAACCCACCCGGATCTATCCAATCAGTGTCCAGTCCGTCCTGAATCCGAGCGATTTTATCAGACAGATACTGTACAAAATCCTCAGCACGCCCCTGTAAGGGGTCCTCCCGAGCCCCCTGCGTAAGAATTATGTTCATTCCCAGCTGAGTCCCAATTAGTTGCAAAAAAAGTCCTTTGGAAGAAGTCCTTCAGGGTAATCACCAACCTTTATCTTCTTTGACACCCTGCCAAAGGTCTTACTTGGCAAAGCCCCACAGAGTTCAGAAACAAACAAGAGATGCCGACTGGAAACAGAGTTAGCAATGTTGTTTTCCTGAAAAAGGCTCAAGTGTCTTTGTTTCTCTTTTAAGCCTTATGGGAGGGGCCAATCATCTCCTGGCCTTACTCCCGAGTCGTCCCTTTTGCTTTAACTGCTCTTGCCTTCTGGCAATTCTGCGCATGTGTGCACTAGGAACAGGCTCCTCCTGTTTCTCTGCCTGTCTGCTGTCCGACTCTGGGGGCTCCAGAATCAGTGCATCACTCCCAGATGGCCCTGGCCACATCTCTGCCTCCGACGCAGAGCCCTCATCCAGGCCTTCCCCTGACTCCAGGACTTGTCTGTTCTGTCCCCCCCTTCGCCTCCATCCGAGTGATGGCTTAATTAGCTGGCACTATCAGGCTCTGGCAGCAGAATAGCGAGTGTCTGCCAAGTGTCTCTGTTATCTCCCTCGATGCTGGTGAGTTACTCAGGAACAAACTTCAGCACTTAGTTAATCAGTTGATTTCCCTGCTACAAAGAGACACAGCAGTTCTTGCTGCCTTTATATCCTGTGGGGTGTGGCTCCATGACTTAGCACTTCCTAGGTCTGCCCCACCCCTGCTTCTGTTGTTCCCTCCTCTCCTGCCTACGAAACCTAGGGTCCAACCAAGCCTGATTGCCATCAGCTGGGTCTGAAGGTGTGGCCTGGGGGGGAAAGAGTCAGGGGATGGAGGCCTCATTATCTCTTCCACTTGGCCTGCTTCTGGCTCCTGGAGCTGGGCCAGGGAAGCCGGTGCTCCTGAGGTAAGTCCTGATGGCCCTTCCCCCTCACTTTCCAAGTCACTTTCTGGCAGCAGGCCCGGCTCCAAGTCACTTTCTGGCAGGAGGCCCAGCTCGGGGGGCACAGATACAACATTGCCCATGTTCCTCCCCAGCCTCCTCACTGTCCGACTCCACTGCCAGCTCCGCAGGCTGCTGGCGGACCACAACAAACTCTCACTACAACACACACATATACACTAATGCACTCGCCCTCCCCTGCCATCTCCACCAACTGGTAAAGGGCCCCTTTTCAGTCGCCTCCCTCTTCCTCTGGCTGTTGCTCAGAGAGAGGAATCGGTCTTCAACCTACAGTGGGAAACTCAACCACTGGAGTCACATCCCCTTTTTCCTTCACAGGGCTAGTCAGAGAGAAGGAAAAGTGGTCTCTGGAGGGAAAGCAGCATCAACAATAGCCTGGCATTCTGTGGCAATCTCCTCTGCCAAACCTAGCCACTGCTCACCCCCCACCAAGCCCGAGCATCCCACAAGAAAAGGAGATGGCACAGGAAGGCAACCAGCAAAGCCTCAGTGTCCAGCAGCAAACATGATTGTGTCAGAGTTTGTTGCAGAAATTAAATCCAGAAAGCACACACAGGTAAACTGATTCAGCAGGATTCATTAACTTCTTTATATACATATATACTACATGAAGATAAATGTACAATACCAATACAGGTTCTTCTTTAACGTAGTAGCAGTTACAAGCAAAACACACAGGCAGCAGTTCAGCAGAGATGCAAGTCCAGACTGGTTTCACTTTCGTTTCTCAGCACAGCACAGAGCTGAGCCACGCCCAGCCTCCAAACTGTTTCAGCTCCCATTGGCTGACTTAGTTGCTATGCCTGTTCATTGGCTGATCTTGTTACCATGTCTGCCAGTTCATGAATAATCTGACAGATTGGTATGGATTTTCATGCATTTTCTCTCTTCTGCAATATTATTAGATAAGCCAAAGGCTATGATATAAGATCTTTTTAAAAAGATCTTTTTTAAAAAATATCTCTGCCTGCGAAACTTTTCTCTTAGATTTTCATGTGCTTAGATTTAAACTCTCCAATGAAGAGTTGTGTTGATTGCCTTCAGAATTTGCGGGAGCTTCATCACTGGTGGCTTTCAAGAAGAAACTGGACTGCCATCTGTCAGAAATGGTGTAGGGTCTCCTGTTTGGGTGGGTGGGGATTGGATTAGATGACCTACAAGATACCTTCTAACTCTGTTAATCTGATACCATAGTTCATTGGAAGACCATAGGCATTCCAGTACAGAAGTATCCCTGATCTGAAATTTTGGAGAACCTCTGCAACCAATACGAACAGAACTGGTTAGGTTAAGCCAATGATCTGGTTTCGTCTAGGTTAATTTCTTGCAGGCCTAAGTTTCCATGATTAATTGCAAATCCAATGTATGCAGATCATCCTTACATTAGGACAAAATAGTTTGGTAGGCCTGGGGAATTTGACCTTTCTGCTACTGACACTTTCGATATGTGAGCTCTCACCAACTCCCCAATACACCCAGAATGTAAAATTAGCTCTTTCCTTAATTTTTAGGAAATATTCAGTTAAGTTAATATTCAGGAAAACTTCAAAGGCTGTAGTTTGTCTTTTGTCTAATTTTAGTCTGTCATGCTGAAATGTATCTTTAGATTTTACATTTGTTCTCGTTGTAATGAGCAACCAAATTTGTTTTGTATTCTAAATGTGAGTTTAAGATTGCTGTTGCTGCATCATGAATTTGCGCTGACTACAAGGCGACGCTTAACAAAGCCTTACAGAAAAGCGCACCGGTTCCCCGTAGTGCAACATTTATTGCACTCTTTGGGGCAAGGGCAAGTCTTTGCAAAGTTAGACTTGGCCCAAGCCTACCAACAACTGCCAGTAGCGCCGCACAGTCAAGCCCAAACGATTGTACGCACAGGGGCATTCAAGTGCACCGATTGCAATTTGGGGTTAGTGTGGCACCAGGGCTGTTCCAAAACCTGATGGAACGACTACTGCAAGGGCTCCCAGGGTAGTTCCCTACTGATGATGTCCTAATTTCAGGGAAAACATGGAGGAATTGGGGAGGCGGTTAAGAAAGGTCTTGAGCATTTTCCGGACAGCCGGATTAAAAGTCAAGACAAATAAATGTCAGATAGGGTCGAATCGGTCGATTTCTTGGGCTACCGGATAGACAAGAAAGGAATTCACCCTACTGAGAGCAAAGTTAAGGCAATTAGGAAGGCTCCAGCGCCCAAAAACCTAGCCACTGCTCACCCCCACCAAGCCCGAGCATCCCACAAGAAAAGGAGATGGCACAGGAAGGCAACCAGCAAAGCCTCAGTGTCCAGCAGCAAACATGATTGTGTCAGAGTTTGTTGCAGAAATTAAATCCAGAAAGCACACACAGGTAAACTGATTCAGCAGGATTCATTAACTTCTTTATATACATATATACTACATGAAGATAAATGTACAATACCAATACAGGTTCTTCTTTAACGTAGTAGCAGTTACAAGCAAAACACACAGGCAGCAGTTCAGCAGAGATGCAAGTCCAGACTGGTTTCACTTTCGTTTCTCAGCACAGCACAGAGCTGAGCCACGCCCAGCCTCCAAACTGTTTCAGCTCCCATTGGCTGACTTAGTTGCTATGCCTGTTCATTGGCTGATCTTGTTACCATGTCTGCCAGTTCATGAATAATCTGACAGATTGGTATGGATTTTCATGCATTTTCTCTCTTCTGCAATATTATTAGATAAGCCAAAGGCTATGATATAAGATCTTTTTAAAAAGATCTTTTTTAAAAAATATCTCTGCCTGCGAAACTTTTCTCTTAGATTTTCATGTGCTTAGATTTAAACTCTCCAATGAAGAGTTGTGTTGATTGCCTTCAGAATTTGTGGGAGCTTCATCACTGGTGGCTTTCAAGAAGAAACTGGACTGCCATCTGTCAGAAATGGTGTAGGGTCTCCTGTTTGGGTGGGTGGGGATTGGATTAGATGACCTACAAGATACCTTCTAACTCTGTTAATCTGATACCATAGTTCATTGGAAGACCATAGGCATTCCAGTACAGAAGTATCCCTGATCTGAAATTTTGGAGAACCTCTGCAACCAATACGAACAGAACTGGTTAGGTTAAGCCAATGATCTGGTTTCGTCTAGGTTAATTTCTTGCAGGCCTAAGTTTCCATGATTAATTGCAAATCCAATGTGTGCAGATCATCCTTACATTAGGACAAAATAGTTTGGTAGGCCTGGGGAATTTGACCTTTCTGCTACTGACACTTTCGATATGTGAGCTCTCTCACCAACTCCACAATACACCCAGAATGTAAAATTAGCTCTTTCCTTAATTTTTAGGAAATATTCAGTTAAGTTAATATTCAGGAAAACTTCAAAGGCTGTAGTTTGTCTTTTGTCTAATTTTAGTCTGTCATGCTGAAATGTATCTTTAGATTTTACATTTGTTCTCGTTGTAATGAGCAACCAAATTTGTTTTGTATTCTAAATGTGAGTTTAAGATTGCTGTTGCTGCATCATGAATTTGCGCTTTGTCTTGTTTTCAACCACACTAGGCAAAACAGTATTTATACTGCACTCTCGGTTCCATCTCCAGTGTCACCTTTTCAGTATCCTCCATCTGTCCATTGACCTCAACTGTTTGCCAAGGAACTCTAGTGTGTGAGCAGCTGCAGATGAATAGACTCTCAGCATGACAAGGTTATCTGATGGTTCTAATCACGTGGAGCCCCTGTATATGAGCAGCTGATCATGTATCAGGGATCCTTTGCAGATCTTTGTACGTATGTTAGGGGGCCCAAAAATATGTGCTTTTATCTTCTGCATCCTTAATGTAAAGCACCTATCATTTGTTCTCGTTGTAATGAGCAACCAAATTTGTTTTGTATTCTAAATGTGAGTTTAACGTCGCTGTTGCTTGCATCATGAATTTGCGCTTTGTCTTGTTTTCAACCACACTAGGCAAAACTGCACTCTCGGTTCCATCTCCAGTGTCACCTTTTCAGTATCCTCCATCTGTCCATTGACCTCAACTGTTTGCCAAGGAACTCTAGTGTGTGAGCAGCTGCAGATGAATAGACTCTCAGCATGACAAGGTTATCTGATGGTTCTAATCACGTGGAGCCCCTGTATATGAGCAGCTGATCATGTATCAGGGATCCTTTGCAGATCTTTGTACGTACGTTAGGGGGCCCAAAAAATATGTGCTTTTATCTTCTGCATCCTTAATGTAAAGCACCTATCATTTGTTCTCGTTGTAATGAGCAACCAAATTTGTTTTGTATTCTAAATGTGAGTTTAACGTCGCTGTTGCTTGCATCATGAATTTGCGCTTTGTCTTGTTTTCAACCACACTAGGCAAAACTGCACTCTCGGTTCCATCTCCAGTGTCACCTTTTCAGTATCCTCCATCTGTCCATTGACCTCAACTGTTTGCCAAGGAACTCTAGTGTGTGAGCAGCTGCAGATGAATAGACTCTCAGCATGACAAGGTTATCTGATGGTTCTAATCACGTGGAGCCCCTGTATATGAGCAGCTGATCATGTATCAGGGATCCTTTGCAGATCTTTGTACGTATGTTAGGGGGCCCAAAAATATGTGCTTTTATCTTCTGCATCCTTAATGTAAAGCACCTATCATTTGTTCTGAAATAATAGGTTTCTCAGTTCTCATAATTACGCATTGCAAATAAACCCTGTAATACTGAAGCGTTACCAGAATCTGGAAAAAATAATAATCTATAAGCAAGCCATTGTGAGGCTGATTTTTAAAATCTCTCAATTGGGTATATAAGGCTTTATAGTGCCTCTGTTTGCAGGTATTTTAGAGAACTCTTACAATGATATATATCAGGGGGGTCAAAAATTCCATGAGTATGTCTTTGGGCGGAATTTTGAAATCGTGACTGACCACAGACCGTTACTGGGATTACTGGCTGGCGACCGCCAACGCCTGTGGCACTGGCACCCACGCTTGACTCGATGGACTATATTTTTAGCCGCTATCATAAGCTGCAGCATCGACCGGGAAAGAAGTGGGGCATGCAGACGCATTGAGCCGATGCCCACTGCCAGGGCGATCAAGACCCCACTCCGGGGACACCCATCCTCCTTATTGACTCGTTGGACTCTGGCCCAGTCACATCAAAGGAAGTGGCTCGGGCATCATACCGGGACATTGTGTTAAGGACTGTACTCGGTTGGGTACAGAGAGGGTGGCCCGCTGCGCCGGGCGAACGGTTCAAAGAATTTGTTAAGAAACGTGATGAGCTCTCGGCTCAAGGGGGGTGCCTGTTGTGGGGTGATCGTGTAATAATTCCTGAAGTTAAGGGGCAAGGTATTGGACCTCCTCCACGAGGGTCACCCAGGCATCGTAAGGATGAAGGGGTTAGCTAGAAGCTATGTATGGTGGCCACTCATGGACGCAGAGATTGCTGAGAGGGTAGGGAAATGCCAAGCTTGCCAAGAGTCCAGACCGCTACCCCCAACAGCCCCAGTCAGAGAATGGGAAAAGCCCCAAGGGCCTTGGTCAAGAATCCACATTGACTTTGCTGGCCCCTTTCACGGCCAGACTCCTAGTGGTGGTGGACGATTTTCCAAATGGTTAGAGATCATACTTATGAAGTCCACCACAGCAAGCAGTAATCGCAACCCTGCGCCACCTATTCGCACCTCACGGGTTGCCGGACACTCTGGTGTCCGACAATGGGCCCCAATCCACGGCAGCCCAGTTTGAAGAGTACCTGGCAGAGGAAGGCATCCGACATGCCCTCTCTGCACCTTTCCACCCTGCGTCGAATGGCCTTGCAGAGCGTTCCGTCCGGAGCGCTAAGGAGGCATTGTCCAGGCTCAAGCCAGGTGACTGGCAAACAAAAATAGACTTTTCCTAGCCGTCCAGCACAGAACCCCAAGCACAGCCACTGGGAAAAGCCCAGCTGAATTGCTAATGGGACGAAAACTCCGTGCCCACTTGACGCTGAACCCCATTACACACCCGAGGGTTACAAGGGGAGCTAGAAAAAACAAGGAAATGAGCATAGGCGACGGGTGTGGGCCGAAACTATGGGGACGGCCCTAGTTGGCTCGAGGACAAGTAACAAAAGTAACAGGGCCAAAATCGTATGTGGTAGAGCTACCAGACAACCGAATGTGGCGGCGCCACATAGATCAGTTAAGGAAACGAATAACTGACCAAACCAAACCAACAGAGACAGGTAATGACCAATACCACTTTGAATCCACAGCCGACAATGACCCGGGGGAGGCGCAAGACTTAGCTGAGGTCCCAGAGTTCCAGCGGCGCCATCAGGTCCCGAGGAAACAGCAAGGAAAATTCCAAAATTAATCCAAGGCGGATGGCCAAGAAAAAGAGTCGGCCAATAATCCAGAGCCCGATGGCCTAGAGAAAGAGCTGGGAGGAGAAAACAGCCCTCCGACCAGCTCAAAACACCACCCAGAACTGAACCGCGAGGTCAGAAAGAACTAGGAGACGCCCAGGTTATTTGCGTGACTACGAAAAATAACATGTAAATAAATATGTAAATAAGACCAAGTGTTTTCTGGGAGGAGGAGTGTTATGTATTAAATTCATGTTTTTCTTGTTGTTTCTAAAATGCCCTAAATCCAGCAATGTTACAATGTAGAGTTTGACAGATTTTACAAATTTCAGACAGGTTGGTGTGGTTGAACAGATCCCACTCACAACAACAGAAACTTCTAAATCCTTTTTCTACATCTGAGAATAAGAATTGATTAAACTGCTGCCCTTAATGCTTTCTCGTTCAAAAGAGACGGAGTTGGTTTTGCAGTGAAATGCAAATCCTAGCACATGCATATTCCCCAGTTGCCGGTTAGTATATATAGCCATGTTGTTAATAAACAAATGTATGCAGTGTGGATTTTTCCCCTCAGATCATAGGGAGATGCGACAGCAGTTAGGTAACATGCTATAAACCTCTAATATTTTAAACTGCTTAAATGATTTGGAAGAGAAGTAGTCTCATGTAGTTTTCCCAAGAGAAATAAGCTATTTAGAGCAGTGTCTCCTTCTCATTGCCAAAGGGGTTCAGTTTTCACATGTTTGGTTAGTGGGGGATGAGCTTAACCAGATACTAATGAATTGGTGTACAATTCCACTTTAACTGAGGACACACACTATATGTATGCATCAGTATACGTAGTCCTTGACTTACTGCCATTCTTTTATTGACCACTTGAAGTTACAACGGCACTGAAAAAAGTGACTTATGACCATTTTTGCCCTTATGACCGCTACAGGATCTCCATGGTCACATAATCAAAATTTGGATGCTTGGCGACTGACACGCACAATTGCACTGTCCTAAATGTGATCATTTTTTTTTTGCAATCTTCTGATAAGTCATTGGGGAAGCCAGATTCACTTAACAACCGGCTTACTAACCTAACAACTTCAGTGATCCGCTTAACAACTGTGGCAAGAAAGGTCGTAAAATAGGGCAAAACTCACTTAACCAATGTCTCACTTAATGGAAATGTTGGGCTGAATTGTGGTCATAAGTTGAGGACTACCTCTATGCAGAAGCAGAACAGCATACAGCTGTTCTAGGGACAGGATTAGGGTGGAGCTTGGCAGCAGTAAAATTGAAGGATGAAAGGGAAGCACAGTGAAGCAGGTGGGTGGATGTACTTAAATTCAGGTTTTGTGGAGAAGGGAGTAGGGAGTTAAAATTTTAAAACCTGCTTCTCCGCGTCCTCAATTGGCACAAAAGACATAGAAAGTCCGATCTGCAGCTCCCATGACTCTTGTTCTATGTCAGTCTCTGGTAAAGTTTTTAGTGAGTAGATCTGCCAATACATTTTCTGGCAAAAGGGTAGGAATAATTGATGGATACAGTGATCAAAGTCAAGATGGAAGTAAGTGATATTGGGATTTCTGGACTTTTTTTAAAAAAACTGTTCTGTTCGTTCAGTCTAAACAAAAGTTTTCATTCGTTTAAACTGTTTTCCATTGGATTAAAAAAAAGAGAGAGAAAATGTTTATTTGTTTCTTAGTAATTTGCAATCCAGATTCATTTAGATGACTTGGAATTCAAAATGTGTGGTTGTGTAGGCTTTAAGATTGAGTATTCTTATGTAGGAAATTTTGCCTGGTACCTTACAACTTGTAATAAAACATTATAGGTCGTTTCAGTATATACCAGGAGGGAACAGGTTGGTCTCCTCCAAATCTAGCTTTAATCTAGATTGCAGAAAATATGACTTCTGTAACAGAATCATCAGTGCTTGGAATACTTTACCTGACTCTGTGGTCTCTTCCCATAATCCTAAAAGCTTTAACCAAAAACTTTCTACTATTGACCTCACCCCATTCCTAAGAGGACCATAAGGGGCGTGCATAAGCGCACAAACGTGCCTACCGTTCCTGTCCTATTGTTTTTCTTTTCTTCTTCATATATATATATATATATATATATAATATATATGCTTATACCTCCTTATATTTACTCACATATGAGTTTATATATTATATAATCTTTTTGTACAATACCTGTTAAGTTCGGGAAGTAACGAGGCTGGAGACCAGGGTAGTGACAACAGCTCTTTAATATAGGGTGAACCCAGCAACAGGCTGGGGCAAAAACCTCTCCTTTTATACAGTTCTGCTGGAGGCTTCGTCCAATCAGCAACGTGCTGATTTCCCGCTCAAATATTTAAAGGCACAACTGTTAATACATAACACTCCTCCCCTCCCAGAAAACACTTGGTCTTATTTACATATTTATTCACATGTTATTTTTCGTAGTCACGCAAATAACCTGGGCGTCTCCTAGTTCTTTCTGACCTGCGGTTCAGTTCTGGGTGGTGTTTTGAGCTGGTCGGAGGGGCTGTTTTCTCCTCCCAGCTCTTTCTCTGGCCATCGGGCTCTGGATTATTGGCCGACTTTTTCTTGGCCATCCGCCTTGGATTAATTTTGAATTTTCCTTGCTGTTTCCCTCGGGACCTGATGGCGCCGCTGGAACTCTGGGACCTCAGCTAAGTCTTGCGCCTCCCGGTCATTGTCAGCTGTGGATTCAAAGTGGTATTGGTCATTACCTGTCTCTGTTGGTTTGGTTTGGTCAGTTATTCGTTTCCTTAACTGATCTATGTGGCGCCGCCACATCGGTTGTCTGGTAGCTCTACCACGTACGATTTTGGCCCTGTTACTTTTGTTACTTGTCCGGCGACCCAACTCGGGCCGCCCCATAGTTTCGGGCCCACACCGTCGCCTATGCTCATTTCCCTTGTTTTTCTAGCTCCCCTTGTAACCCTCGGTGTGTAATGGGGTTCAAACGGTCAAGTGGGCACCGGAGTTTTCGTCCCATTAGCAATTCGCTGGGCTTTTCCAGTGGCTGTGCTTGGGGTTCTGTGCTGGACGGCTAGGAAAGTCTATTTTTGTTTGCCAGTCACCTGGCTTGAGCCTGGACAATGCCTCCTTAGCGCCCGGACGGAACGCCTGCAAGGCCATTCGACGCAGGGTGGAAAGGTGCAGAGAGGGCATGTCGGATGCCTTCCTCTGCCAGGTACTCTTCAAACTGGGCTGCCGTGAATTGGGGCCCATTGTCGGACACCAGAGTGTCCGCAACCCGTGAGTTGCGAATAGGTGGCGAGGGTTGCGATTACTGCTTCGCTGTGGTGGACTTCATAAGTATGATCTCTAACCATTTGGAAAATGCGTCACCACCACTAGGAACGTTTGGCCGTGAAAGGGCCAGCAAAGTCAATGTGGATTCTTGACCAAGGCCCTTGGGGCTTTTCCCATTCTCTGACTGGGGCTGTTGGGGTAGCGGTCTGGACTCTTGGCAAGCTTGGCATTTCCCTACCCTCTCAGCAATCTCTGCGTCCATGAGTGGCCACCATACATAGCTTCTAGCTAACCCTTCATCCTTACGATGCCTGGGTGACCTCGTGGAGGAGGTCCAATACCTTGCCCTTAACTTAACAGGAATTATTACACGATCACCCCATAACAGGCACCCCTTGAGCCGAGAGCTCATCACGTTTCTTAACAAATTCTTTGAACTGCTCGCCCGGAGCGGGCCACCTCTCTGTACCCAACCGAGTACAGTCCTTAACACAATGTCGGTATGATGCCCGAGCCACTTCCTTTGATGTGACTGGGCCAGAGTCCAACGAGTCAATAAGGAGGATGGGTGTCCCCGGAGTGGGGTCTTCGATCGCCCCTGGCAGTGGGCATCGGCTCAATGCGCCTGCATGCCCCACTTCTTTCCCGGTCGATGCTGCAGCTTGTATGAGTAAGCGGCTAAAATATAGTCCATCGAGTCAAGCGTGGCGAAAGTGCCACAGGCGTTGGGCGTCGCCAGCCAGTAATCCCAGTAACGGTCTGTGGTCAGTCACGATTTCAAAATTCCGCCCAAAGACATACTCATGGAATTTTTGACCCTGATACAATGGCTAATGCTTCTTTGTCTAATTGGCTGTAGTTCCTCTCTGGGAGGACATCGTTCTAGAGTAGAACGCTATAGGGGCTTCTGTGCCGTTTGGAAGTCTATGGCTGAGTACAGCCCCACCCCATAAGGGACGCCATAAACCAGCACTAGGGGTAGTGAGTCGTGATATTGGATGAGCAGGCTATCACTTGAGAGCAGGTTCTTTACTGCTTCAAAAGCCCTATTTTCTGACTTTCCCAAGACCAAACAGTATTTTTCCTAAGAGCCTATGCAGCGGTTCCATAGAACGGTTGCTTTGTTCTTTAAAAGACCGTAAAATTAACCAATCCCAGGAATGCCTGCAGCTCTGCTTTGTTTTTGGGCGCTGGAGCCTTCCTAATTGCCTTAACTTTGCTCTCAGTAGGGTGAATTCCTTTCTTGTCTATCCGTAGCCCAAGAAATCGACCGATTCGACCCCTATCTGACATTTATTTGTCTTGACTTTTAATCCGCTGTCCGGAAAATGCTCAAGACCTTTCTTAACCGCTCCCCAATTCCTCCATGTTTTCCCTGAAATTAGGACATCATCAAGTAGGGAACTACCCTGGGAGCCCTTGCAGTAGTCGTTCCATCAGGTTTTGGAACAGCCCTGGTGCCACACTAACCCCAAATTGCAATCGGTGCACTTGAATGCCCCCTGTGCGTCTGTCGTTTGGGGGCTGTGCGGGCGCTACTGGCAGTTGTTGGTAGGCTTGGGCCAAGTCTAACTTTGCAAAGACTTGCCCTTGCCCCAAAGAGTGCAATAAATGTTGCACTACGAACCGGGTGCTTTTCTGTAAGGCTTTGTTAAGCGTCGCCTTGTAGTCAGCGCAAATTCTAATTGACCCGTCCGATTTGATGGGGTGACGATTGGCCTCCCACTTTGCGTGATCGACTGGCACCAAAACCCCTGATTTATGAGCTTGTCCAGCTCCTTATCAATTTTGGTTTTAGGGCAAAGGACTCTCCTCGCCTTAAGCCTAATGGGGCTACCTGGGGTCTAAGTTGAAGGAAATAGGGGTTCCCTTGTACTTGCCCAGGCAGTCCTTGAAGACATCTTCGAACTCGTTAAAGAGAATGTCTTTCAAATTGCAGTCACTTCTGTAGATGCCAGTCACTCCCATGCCCAGGGCACGAAACCAGTCTAGTCCCAACAGACTGGGCAGAGTTCCTTCGACGATCGTGATGGGCAGGGTCTTTTGTGAGGGCCGTACTCGACTCGGACGGAGGTGGTCCTCGAACAGGGATGCGATTCCCTGGTAGTCGTGCACTCGTAGCCGCTGTGCTTGCAGATGGCGCCGCGACGGACGGCAGCGACTTCGCCAGGGTGTCCCAGGACATGATGGTGATCGCTGATCCCGTGTCCACTTCAAGCCTGCACCGTACTCCCTCGATCTTGGGCTTTGTGAAAATCTTCTTTTCCACTTTGGTTGAGGCGCGGCCTATAATGACAGTCGTTTGGTTAGACTTCGCGCCTTTCTTGTTTGAACCAATCGCGGCCGCCTTTCCGGTTCCGCTTTGATTGGCCGATTTGAATTTTCGGCGGAAGGTTGGGCCGCCTGCAAACCTGAGCTAAGTGTCCTTTCTTCCCACACCGCCGCATGTTGCGTCTTTAAACCTGCAGCGTTGGCGCTGATGTTGCCCTCCGCAGCTTCCGCACTCGCCACGGTCCTCAGTGTCGCGTTTCTCGGTCCGGCAGACCCTTCCTCATCCTCGCCTCACCTTCGGATTCGGACTGAATCTCCTCCTGGTGTACTGGCGTTGGCTTTGCGCTCCTTGGATTGAAGAGGCTTTTGCAGAGTCTCTGCTGCTTTAGTAGACATTTCGTGTGCTCTGGCCTCGCCCAGAGCGGTGGCTAGTGTCAGGTTGCTCTGGCTAGCAGTCGCCGCCGACGGATGTCCTTGACCCCTCGGATGAGTTGCTCGAGTAGCACTTCGCCCAAGTCTCGGTATCCGCAGTCCTTGGACGCCTTCTTAAAGCGCCATGTAGTCACCGATGGACTCGCCTCCATCTGTCTCGTTCTCGAATTCAAACCGCTGCACGATTTGGACGGCGCCGGTGCGAAATGGTTCTTCAGCAAAGTCTGCAGAGTCGGCCACGATACCGATTGTATCGGCGTTGGCTCTGCCAGGGCTTCCGCAATCTCGATGACCTCCGGCCCGCAATGGCTTAGGAAGTAAGCCCGCTTATGCGGTTATCAGGATCCCTGTAGTTCGTTGGCTTCTAGAAAGCTCAAACGGGTCATATATGTTCCCATTTCTCCTTGCCCGGGTTGTACGGTGCGGGTGGCGTGTTTGCCATTTCCGCGTTTCTGCCCTGAGTTTGCTGGGTTCGGGACTAGCGTGCTTCAGCTCGGTTCTGGTTCTCCTTAGCCTCGAGATCCCACCTTCGTCGCCAATGTTAAGTTCGGGAAGTAACGAGGCTGGAGACCAGGGTAGTGACAACAGCTCTTTAATATAGGGTGAACCCAGCAACAGGCTGGGGCAAAAACCTCTCCTTTTATACAGTTCTGCTGGAGGCTTCGTCCAATCAGCAACGTGCTGATTTCCCGCTCAAATATTTAAAGGCACAACTGTTAATACATAACAATACCTACATATATTGTTATGACAAATTAAATAAATAAATAAACAAACAAACAAACAAACAAATGTTGCTTAAGTAACGTTCAGCAGCCTTGGGCAGAAAGGCTGAGTTGCAGAAACACATGGAGGGCCACAAATTTGCTATCCCTGATGCACAGAATGACAGCCTTTAAGGGCTTTAAAAAACGGCCTATAGCATGGATTGTGAAATATTTTGGGGGAAATATATATATATATATACAGGAATACATATATACAGGAATAGGCAAAGACTGATATACAACAAGCTTTTCTACCAAAAGGAGAGTCTAAGTGCAAGTGCTCTGTAGGAAGAAAGGCAGAACAAAGTAGCCTAAGATTAGCAATATCTTTAACAAAGGTGGGATGTAATCCTATGAAAACGTACTTCCCCCTTTGACGCTAGAGGCTGAGAAGTTAGTATCATTGGGTTGACTCCTCCAGCAGCTCTTCTTCTTGGCTCATATCCGATCTGCAGCTCCCATGACTCTTGTTCTATGCCAGTCTCTGGGTAAAAGTTTTAGTGAGTAGATCTGCCAGTACATTTTCAATTTAGTGAATCCCTTTTCTTGAGCATCTAGCACATGATGGTACTCATTTCAATGTCGTCTTCTTTAGCTTTACTTTGTCTGCTAGAGTGACAAAGAATGAAGACCTCCTTTATAACATGCACTGTTTGCTTGCAGTTTGCTTGGACATGAGCAATAAAATCTGACACCTCCTGCTTTCTTTTTCTCTTTCATTCAAACAAGTAATGTTGCATATTTTAATAGTATGCCGGCAGGATTTAGGATCCTATTTTCCTTGCATTGTCAAGAATATTGAACCTATGTCCTTGCAATATTCTCTCCTTCACATTTGCAGTTCAGCATACTCCCTCCCCCTTTTTTTTTTGGTGGCATGTATGTGTGTATTTTAGAACCAAGCACTTTCATGTGCTATATAGTTTGAGCTTCTTTCTCCTCTGGTGTTATATCTGTGCTTTGAACTGCCAGCCTGTTCTGCAAGTAAGTGGCTGTGTTACCTGCTTGTCTCCTGTATTTATCCACTAATCCTACAACTTGCAGCCGGCAGCTCATGCAATTCATCATGCAACATGCATCTCAAAGGATGAAGTATGTGCTGTGAAGAATAAATTACTTAGAGCAAAAGCAGAAATGAGCATCTCCACTGCTGACCAAGACATGCAAAGATATCTACCCAGAGATTTACCAGGATTTTGTCTTGACCATTATGGGCAAGAAAACACCATGCTTATGTCCTCTCCAATCCAGATCAGAAGAGCAAAATTCACAAGATTGACTGCCTGAGAAAGGCTGACAAGCTTTAGAGGCTGGACCTAGTTATGGCCATCTTTTTCAAATAAACCTTTTGGAAAGCATTTCACAATTTGTAGGGAACAAAAGTTAAGTAATTCTAAAGGATAAGTAATAATTATATGTTTAAAGATTGAATTGCATGTATTAATTTGTATGTTCCTTCTAAGAACCATCCAGAGGCTTATACATTTTTATTTAAGATGGGCATCACATAGGACAGGACAGGACAGAATAGAATAACTTTATTGTCACTTTAAATGTACACTAACTGGCATGCATTAAAATGAAATTTTGTTACAAACACCCCTCAAAGGTCGCCACCACCAATATATGCTACATAAACATGACAAAAATATAAATAAATAAATATGCATATACCCACATATATTATATGACACAGAGAAACAACACAGTCTAGTTCAGATGTATGCATGTGTATAATTAAGGCTGGAGATTTTAGATCCTTTGCTAGACTGCAATACTGTTTCAGCTAAATTTAATACATGGAAGTGTTAAGAATTTATATAATAGAGTGTAAATTGGAAACTTTTTGCATCCTAACTCTAAGAATGTTTTTTTTTTCCACCTCTACATCAGACGTGCCCCCAATTTTATTATATTTTAGTATCTTGATCCTTACTCTTGACTGCTAGGCAATGTCATGTAAATATCTAATCATGCTTTAGTACAGGTGTCAATTACAATAAGAAAAATAATTACATTATTTATCCAAGGTGGTATTTAAATACATCATTGTTATAAGGAATCCACTTTTTATTAAACAGATGAAAGGAGATTTTGAAGGGCTTTTGCTGCACATGCTCTGCAAACTTAAATATTGGAGGGGGGGGGGTTGATTACTCTACTTAGTGAAGTATCATTTTATCTTCTAATCTGGACTGACAATCCATACAGTCTCTAAGTAAAATTCAAGAGCGGTTTATCATTGTTTTCTCCCACATAGTATGAAATGGTGCCTTTGCTATTATCACAGAAATGAACACTTGCCTCGAGCGTATTTTGATATTGCTGCTGGCAATATAGGTGCTTGTTTTAGTTGGGCAGATGGGATGCTCTTCTCACCTTGGGTGACCCTGATGGTTATCATACAATACTCTTGGGGTACACACCCATTATTCTTCACTCATCCATCCCACACACACACACACACACACACACACACACCTCGCCATGATGAGATATTCATATTTGTGTGAGTGAGTGTGGAGTTTTCTGCCTGTTTATACATTGTGTACTAACTTGCCCTGGCAGTTTTGGTAGGGTTGTGTTTTTTCTCCTTTTACCTCCCTACTGTTTCCTTGATTAGAATATTTGCAGACAAATCAACACAACCCATATTTACTTGCACTGATAATGCTACCTAGCTGGGCAATGACATGTCTCCAAGCAGACAACCAAGTCAGAGAGCATCAAGGACTCCACAGTTCAACTCTGAGCTACAAATATTCTCTTGTTTTCGTGTAGTTATGGGTGTTTGGACTTAGAAATCTATGTTCTGTTCCTACCTTTGTTGCAGAAGCCCACTGGGTGATCTTGGACCAATGTAGAAGAAGGCAGTGGCAAACCACTTCTGAAAATGTTGCCAAGGAAAATGCCGAGGGTTGTCTATGTAGTGAAGTTTGACTTAGTGATGAGTGCACCACTGTTGACCCTGATGCTGACATATGTGTTGCCATGTTTTATTGTAGTCATTTCCTATTCTTTTTCTAAGCTTTTTCTAGGTATTCTGTAAGGGAATCTAACGAAGCTTCAGGCTTGCCACACTGTAGCAGTAGGAAGAGGGGTTGCAGAGATTTATTTATTTATTTATTTATTTATTTATTTATTTATTTATTTATTTAATCATATTTATATACCGCCCTATCTCCCGAAGGACTCAGGGCGGGATAGTGGGGGGGATGTTATGGCTAGGTAGTATTCTTTCCTATGGGAACTAAGAATGTGTCTGCAGATGGCTGAAGGTGGAGTTTGGAGTCACTGGACAGTTGGGCTGTGAGCTGATTGGAGAATGTGACTCTGGGGGGACCGGGGGGAATTTCAAACTTTTGCTTTTTACTGGGTGTAATTCCGGGGTTTGGTCAGAGACAGAATTATACCAAGGCCCTGCCAAGTTGATATGTTCCTAATAAATAGACTTTGACTGAATATGACTGCCTTGGATTATTCATTCGGGGAACTTATTACTGGGAAGCTTGACAATGACTCTCTCTCCCTCTCTCTCTCTCTCTCTCTCTCTCTCACACACACACACACACACACACACACTCACTCTATGCACTCTTGTACAAGTGCTTTTCCTTTAGTTGTGCAGTGTGAAATTGCGGACTATGGCTAAAGACTAAGCTGCACTTTTTATCTCATCCTGTGCTTCTTGGACAGTTCAGTTTGGCTGATGAACTAGAATGCAACATAGATCTTTGCTGACAGATTGGAAATAAGCGAAGAATGCCTTGTGACAGAGAAATGTTGAGCTTTTGATTTAAAATAGAAAGAATGTCCAGCTTTCTTAAAACATTCACAGACCCATATCTTTTTTTACTTTTAAAATGAAGGATAGCCGCTAACCACTCAGCAAAAAATGAGTTGTCTTGACAGTAGAGACAACTTTGGTCATATGGTTATAAATACCCCAATGTCAAATTATATGTAAGAATTCTAATTATATATCATGGCCATGGATGTATTGTTTAAGATTCCTTTCTGCTCCATATTATTTACCATGAAATGGACGTATGCTTTGTATTAAAACATGACTAAAGTATGAGCTAGCACACCAGGGAAAAGTTTTCTAAGGTAGGCTTTCTATTGCTGTGTTAGCATTTTGTATGCGTGGGGAATTTAATATAGAGCTGCAGGTGGATTCTCATTGTCTTGTGCATACAATATCCATTTGGGAACAATAATGCCAAAAAAGCGAGGAAAGCATGCCTGGGCTCCTATAGCCGTTCTCTTGGGGAAAAACCATACTGAACTCGATAAGATATATTTTTGAGAAAACAAGATTGGATTGTGTAAGTGTAGAGGAACAACATCTACTTGTTGATTACACAATTGCCATTTTGGTTGGCATAATCCTCGTATCCAATGGAAACAGCAGTGTCCACAGGGAGGATAAAAATCTGGAAGATGGCAAACACGAAATGATGATCCAGACCCCGCCTGTTTAATATATGTGTGTTGATGTCACAGGACTCTACAAAAGGAGCAGGACTAAAATTGCCAGACTACGCCTACCATTTTGCAGATTGTGACACCCTCATCCTTATGGATGCCCCTGAACCAGAATAATGTATAGTCCCATAAAAGTATCAGCTCTGGCTTAAAAAGAAATTAGACATATGTTTGCAAAACCCAATCCTGATTAATTATTTAATTTACTTCTAATGAATGAGCAGACAATGTGTTTTTATTTATATAACTATATATAACTATATGTGGGTGTGTATAAAAACCATAATGTGTGTTCGTGTGCATGTACATAATATATTAATTTGATTAAACTAAAGCCAAACTGAATATATGCGAAGTTTTAAAAAGCACATTTTAAATGTAAGTATAGTTCAAAATATAAATTATTTTTGTAAAGCTAATAACAGTAAAATTAAATTTCACACACAGTGGTTTACCCTGAAAACTCTGAAAAATAAATAGAGGTAGTCCTCAAGAGGTGGGATAAAAAATAAAAAAATGATGACTAAAACATAAATATGACTCTGACTCTGTAAATTCATTTTTGTTTGCTGAGTGGCTGCTTTTTGTATTTGCTGGTTATTCTCTCGGATGTAATTCCAAAGTCACCACAATTCAGTCCCACCATGACAATGTCAAAACCACAATACTGGTATTGTCCTTGACTTGCGACCACAATTGAACCCAAAATTTCTGTTGCTAAGAGAAACATTTGTTAAATGAATTTTGTCCCATTTTACGACCTTTCTTGTCACAGTTGTTAAATGAATCATGTCATTGTTAAGTAACACAGTTGTTAAGTGAATCTGGCTTCCTCGTTGATTTTGCTTGTCGGAAAGTCGCAAAAGTTGATCACATGATCCCAGGACACCGCAATCGTTATAAATATGAGTCAGCTGCCAAGTGTCTGAATTTTGATCACGTGATCCTGGGGATGCTGCAGTGGTTGTAAGTATGAAAAACAGTCATCAGTCACTTTTTACAGTGCTGTTGTAACTTTGAATGGTCGCTAAATGAACGGTTGTAAATTGAGAACTGCCTGTATATGGACATATTCAAAAAATTCAGCTAGTATTCAGATTGATGCATGGCTATGCAAAGCGAGCATATTAGCTAAGAAGAAAATTGAGATGAATTTTGTAATAAATTAATTTTGGTACTAATATTCTAAATAAACCCACATGTTCAATTTTAGTGTATTGCATTTCTCAATACATGAAGTAATTTCTGGCCAATTATCTGAACACAGTCTGTAAGGTCCTGCAGAGGTTACAGCAATTTCCATCGAATGGAATCTCAGTTTCACTCAGTCATAAACGATATCTGACTCATGGAAATATTACGCTCCCTGTTTCTACTTATTTCAAACACGGTGTTCTGAAATCCTCATGGACAATATCCATAGTGAACTATCTTTATTTTCCATTTTTGAATCATTATCCCAAATGGCTGCTGATGATCTCTTCGTTATCAAAATTGAATGCATTACAGCCGGACATGCAGTGTGGACCTTATAATTTCAGTTTCTGCTTGCTTTTAGCAGGAAAATAATTGTGTTGATTCCTCTGGGACGTAGCTAAGATAGTTTACTGGATTTATTTTGAAATATACAGCACTGAGCAGGAAACAATATTTACTGAGGCTATCCTAATATATCTGCTACTTTTTCTTTTGTTTCGATATTTCTGCTTCATCAACTTAAAATCAAGGGTTTTGTTTGGTCGGCTTTTAGGAAAGAATTTGTGGAATCTGTATTGTAAAGGACATGTTACTACTCTGTATCCATATATACTAGGGATACATAGTATATATGGATACATAATCCATAGTAACAAGGACATGTTACTACTCTGTATCCATATATACTATCTGTGATTTCTTTGGCAAATATGATTGATTGATTGATTGATTGATTGAGAATTCTTGTCTGGAATAGGAAGCTAAGAAGGTTTGGGCCAAGTTGGTACTTGGATGGAATATCATGGAGTTACTGGGCTGTTGGATAGATTGGTGAGTTGAAAACTTCCTGGAAGAGGAAGTGAGTAACCATTTCCATAGTCACGTTTTTCTTAGAAGATTAAATTCAAGAGAATCTCCAGTCATTTTTCATATCCATGATAGGAAAAAAAAAGAATAGACACTTCCACTCAAAGCAAACTATTTCTGCCATAGCCTTAAGTTACCATGATGTCATAATCATATCAGAGATCTTTCAGGAGAATCACAAGTGAAACATAATAATCTATGTTTGATTCTTTCATCATAAATATGTCATAATAAGGTATATACATAAAAAAGAGACCTTATTTCTGAGGAAAAATAATAAAGGCTCTCAAGACACAACAGAAAATCAAAATCAGCAGAGTAATTGAAACAAAAACAATAAGGTATTTTTTTAAAAAAAAAATCCAAATAGGTAAAAGAGTTAAGTTTAATTGAACATTATTGTGTGAATTACCTTGGCTATTCAAAGAAGCTTCCTTTCTCATTGAAGGATTGCAGTTATAATACAGTTTCAATGTTTTACTTTTTTTTCCTAAAATTCACAAACCTTTGAAGAACATTTTTTTGCTCAAACCAGCATCCAAATAATATTTCTTTTGCCAGTTATAGAAAGAACCATTCTGAACCATTCTTTTGCTATCACTGCAATAATCACTATCTTGTATCCCCAAGTTGATACATTAAGATATATTGGATAAAAATTTTCAGGATTGGATCAGGATTGGATCAGAGTGAAGGATCCGGTATTTTGTATCTCAAAATCATTTTTTTGTTGCTTAGTTGCACAATGCTTTAATTTAAACCTTTCATTTTAGTTGTTAGGATGAAGGATAAAATGTTGACTGGAAAATTAATACTACTTTATGGAGCATTTCATTTCAGGATATCTGAACAACTTTGAGAAGACATAATACATAAGTAACACCATTGTCCATCCAAATATAAAGTAGAAAATACACTTTCGCTTGGATTTTTTAAAAAAAAGTTAAATTCCAGTATTAAAATTAAATTCCAGGTTACTTTTATCAAATGCAGAACGAATATATAAAAGTACATAACTATATTTCTGATAGTTTAACCTAATAAATCAATCTTTGTAAGCAACTTTATACAACTGGGAAATCAACTCCTTTATGCTAAATGGGGCTTGTAGATACAGAATTGCATTCATGCAGTAATACCATATTGTAAAAATCCTGCATTCAGGTGATTTATAATATGTTAAAAAAAGACACAAAATGAGGAATTGTCAAGAATGATCATATCAATTCTAAATAGGAATCCTTCCTAATACAATTCAGAGATCTAAAGGAATTTAAGCATATAGTGTCTCATTTATCTAAGGTTCATGGTTAAATAAGAATGTATTCCGAAGAAAATCTGAATTCTTGTAGCACATGCCTCCATATAGTTCCAAAATGATTCAGACTGAGTTTAGGAAGCTTCCTTAGCCCAAAGTTCATTTACCTGAAAGTAAGTTTTGCTACTTACACTGGAATATCATTTCAAGGAAACGTACTTGAAACTATACGTCAAGTGTTCTGATTATAGCCTTGAAGCTTAACTTTACTTCTACATGCATCTACACAAACAACAAACAACAATTGCTACCAACCTGCCTTCCATTGAGGACCTATATACTGCATGAATCAAAAAGAGGGCTATGAAAATATTTACAGATCCCTCACATCCTAGACATAAACTGTTTCAACTCCTACTCTCAAATCGACCCTATAGAGCATTGCACACCAGAACAACTAGACACAAGAACAGTTTTTCCCCGAATGCCATTCTGCTAAACAAATAATTCCCTCAACACTGTCAAACTATTTACTAAATCTGCACTATTAATTTTCTCATCGTTTCCATCACCCATCTCCTTCCACTTATGACTGTAACTTTGTTGCTTGTATCCTTACGATTTATACTGATATTGTTTCCTGATTGCTTATTTGTAGCCTATGACTATCATTAAGTGTTGTATCTTTAAGTGTTAAATTTGTACCCTATGACTACCATTAAGTGTTGTAAGTGTTGTACCTTAATGAAGGTATCTTTTTTTTTATGTACACTGAGAGCATATGCACCAAGACAATTTCCTTGTGTGTCCAATCACACTTGGCCAATAAAATTCTATTCTATTCTATTCTACACGCTGCCTCTAAGCAAGTAGTTAAACCCAGAGTAACAATTACAATATAGTGGATTAGAAATCACAATGCATATACTCTGGTGACAGATTACTACTACCTTGTCAGAATACAGCTGACAGAGGTACATTCAAATCTACCATTTGGCTGACAGTAATTTGAATCCAATCCAAGATAAACACTTAAGCAATGTACAAGGCATATCATTTCCTGTACTGATATCAGTTGTGCATAATTTAAAGCATTTGTCATTTGCAACTTGTGATGATATTGGCTTAAACTTCTCAGATTAAACTACAGATTCACAGTAAGAATCCTACATCAATTTCAAATTCCACAACGAAGTGTGTGTGTGTATAGAAAGTAAGTACTAAGTTCCCACAAGACACACTGTCTGCAAGTACAACAACTACCTGAGCAATGTTGTTGTTGTTTGATGCCAGTTGGCTTAGTGCCATTTGTGAACCTTGGCAACAAGAATGGCTGGATAAACCGAAAAATAGTTTGGTATTAAAAATATGAGAGTTCACTGACATAATTTGGTCATGTGATCATTTGCTATCTTTGGGGGATAGTATATTAATAATAGTAAATAATTGGGAAAGACTTTATAGGTGGATAAAAATGCCAAATCCAATCTAAACATATGGCTGACTGCACAACCAACCATAACAGCAATACATAGGATTATGGGAAACATCTTTAAATGTTAAATGTATTTATGTAATGTTGAATAATACAATACCTGTATATTAAAGCTTTGGAATTTGACTGTTTATCAGGAATTGTGGTTATATCAAGCATGGAAAGCATGGTTTATAGAATCACACTGAGAAATTGGAAATGTGGTATTATAAATGTATAAAACATTGATATATTTTTCTTCCTTCCTTCCTTGTGGTTATCTCAATTTGACACTTCCTGGCCCATCTGGCTTTAAACTTTTTAGATAGATAGAGCAGTGGTGGGATTCAAAATTTTTTACTACTGGTTCTGTGGGTGTGGCTTGGTGGGTGTGGCTTGGTGGGCATGGCAGGGGAAGGATACTGTAAAATCCCCATTCCCTCCCCACTCCAGGGGAAGGTTACTGCAAAATCCCCATTTCCTCCCGATCAGCTGGGACTCGGGAGGCAGAGAATAGTCGGAAATGGGGCCAGCCAGAGGTGGTATTTATCAGTTCTCCGAACTACTCAAAATTTCCACTACTGGTTCTCCAGAACTGGTCAGAACTTGCTGAAACCCACCTCTGGGATAGGGGTAGAGGTAAAGAAGAACACTGGCATGCTACGAAGCAAAGGACTGGATTCTGGGTTCAGATATGCTCTGAGGCTCTGTTGTTAGCACTTTGAGCCTTTGAGGCCATTTGTGGGGTTAATCTGCATCCTCAGAGTCACCTGAATCAGAGGGCAAAAGGCTGTGGAAGTTAGAATCTTCTTGGGACTGCTGAAAGGGCTGCATTGTAAACAGGAGATAGGTGCTGACGTATCCCAACAGAGAGGGATGTTCAGTTTTAACATAGATGGCCTGTTTGACCCCCTCTTTCAAATCAGTGGTCCTCTCTGTCCAGAATGTGAAGCTTGCTGTCTTTGAAAGAGTGACCCTTGTCTTTCAGATGCAGATGGGCTGCTGCATCCTGTCCTGATGAGTTTGTTCTCCTGTTTTGCGGCATGTGTTTGTGAAGTCGTTTGTTTCCCCAATATAGAGATCTGCACATGTCTGCTGCATTGCACTCATATTCTGCATCGCTCTGTTTGTGTCTGGGTGTTTTGTCCTTGAGGATGGAATAAGCTTCGGTCTTAATGTATTACTAGGTTTAAAATGTGCATGTATGTTCAATCAGAACAGAGCTGGAAGGGACCTTGGTGATCTTCTAGTCCAGTGATGGTGAACCTTTTCACCACGGACTGCCCAAACTGGAATGTGTGCATGTGTGCCATAGCACTGGAAACCCAAAGACCAGGTAGTCGGCACATGCATACATACCTGGCCAGCTGGTCTTTGGGTTTCTGGCTCTCTGGTGCACACGAAGACCAGCTGGCTGGCATGCATTCAATGCCGGAAGCCAGAAGAGCAGCTGGCGATGGCTCACGTGCCCACAGAAGAGGGCTCTGTGTGCCACCTGTGGCACATGTGCCATAGGTTCGCTATCACAGGTCTAGTCCAAACCTCAGCTCAGGCAGGAGATCCTATACAATTTGAGACAAGTGACTGTCTAGTCCAGCGGTTCTCAACCTGTGGGTCGTGACCCCGTTGGGGGTCGAATGACGATTTGCCAGGGGTCGCCTAAGACCATCGGAAATATGGAAAGTATACTTGCGAGTTGAAGAATCGCGAATTTGGCTTCAGGCGCGATGAATTAAAAAAGAGAGAAATCTTTGCTCTGATGTCTCCCTCTCGAGCCAGCTGCAATCACTCCCAATCGCTAGCCTAATCTGGCTTCAGGCGCGATAAACTTAATAGGGGAGGAGTCTCCGCTTTAATGCCTCCGTCCTCAAGGCAATCGCAAGCAGTTCAGATCACTAGCCAATACGGCTTCAGGCGCGATAAATTCAAAAAACCCGCTTTGCCGCTTTCCCCCCCCTTCTGCGACTGCTGAGGCACGCTGAGATCGCTGCCTAAAAAAAAATAACTTTACGGTTGGGGTCGCCACATCGTGGGGAATTGTATTAAAGGAGTCGCAGCACTATAAAGGTTGAGAACCACTGGTCTAGTCTGTATTTTAAAAACCTCCAGTGATGAAGCAGCTACAACTTAAAAAGGCAAGCTGTTCCACTGGTTAATTGTCTTCACTGTTAGGAAATTTCTCCTTAATTCCAGGTTGCTTCTCTCCTTGATTAGTGTCCATCCACTGTTTCTTGTCTTGCCTTCTGGTGCTTTGGAAAATAAGTTGACTCTCTCTTCTTTGTGTAGCTCCTCAAATACTGGAATGCTGCTATCATGTCACCCCTAGTTCATCTTTTGTCTAGACTGGCCATACCCAATTCCTGCAACTGTTTTTCATGTTTTAATCTCCAGGCCTTTAATCGCCTTAGTTGCTCTTCTTTGCACTTGTTCCAAAGTCTCAACATCTTTTTTGTAATGTGGTGACCAAAACTGGATGTAGTACTCCAGGTGTGGCCTTACGAAGGCTTTATAATAAGGATTGTATTAGCTTTTTTTTGGGCTGCTGCCACACACTGCTGGCTTTTTGAGCCAGGTTTCACCTAATCTGTATTTGTACCGTTGGTTTTTCCTGCCTAGGTGTAATACTTTGCTTTTCTCCACATTAAATTTCATGTTATTGGATAGAGCCCATTGTTCAAGTCTGTCAAGATCTTTTTGGATCCTGAGCTTATCTTCTGAGATGTTGGCTATTCCTCTCAGTTTAGTGTCATCTGCAAATTTGATGAGTTCCCCTTCTGTTCCCTCATCTAAGTCATTTATGAAGATATTGAAGATACTGGGCCTAAGACAGAACCTTGTGGTACCCCACTGCTTACTTCTTTCCATGTTGTGTTTGTTGAAAATCCTCCTGAGCTTTTCAGCTATTCCTGCAAAGTAGGACATGACAGTGTTGCTCCATTTGTTGTTCTCTTCTGCTCTGTCTGTGGTGAGGGTATTCCTGCTGGATCTTTTTGTGGATTTTACAGAGGCCCAGTTAGGATAGCCAGCAGTTCTGAGGGCTTCCTTTATATGATTTAGTTCTTTCACTTTTCCTTCTTTGCTTGTGGGCAAACCTTCAGCCCTGAGATATAGGGTTCTGACTAAACCCAGTTCGTGCTCTGGTGGGTCGTGGGTGTTGTGTCTATGGAGCTGCTGAAGGAGCATTGAGCGTGCTGACACAATGCAATCTGATTGGTTTATTTCTGCATCCCTTCAGGCGGGAAAATTAGGGCTTTGCTATTGGTTGTTGTTTTTGACAGCTCAGTATTTTAAGAGTTGTCAACTCTTTTCTAATGTTGATTCTGTTCTGGAGTTGCCTTGTTGTCAATAAATGGTTCATGTTACAAGCTGTCTTCTCATTCATGCTGACCCTCGCTGAGATTATAATAGTGGGGATCAACCTGATGACTGCAAAGAATATAAATTCTTCCATTCCCCACCAGTCAGTTACAGTAGAACTGAAGAAGCTTCTTGGATGAGAAGCAAAATATTGTCAAAGGGAAAAAACCAAGAAAGTCCAGTTGCCTTTTGAAAAAAGCATATTTGGGATATTCTATCCATAGTTTTCATTCTAATATTAGATGCTGTCATTTAGTTGGCTAATCCTGAATTGTGACGGAAACTTGGACTCTTAAAAAGTAATACATAGTATTTACTTATTTGTGGTTGTAAGCCTTATAACATGTTGAAATTTACTTTCCCCATTTTTGTATTATTACATTCCTGCATCTTTATGGGTCAAACAATATGGGGCTTAGAAAAGAACAGCTGACTAAAAACTAATTTCCTGAGCAGATTCCATGGCAATCTGCAAATATTAAGACTGCTTATGCAATATGAATTATTCAATCTGCAAGCTGCTCAGGAGAAACATTAAGGATAGCTACACTTATTCTATTTATGGTTTTTCCAAGGCTGACTACTTCTCAATAGATAAAGAAAGGGGTTAGGTAGTACTTTGTTCTAATACTATAAGGTAATTTTCATTGTTTAGTGGTTTTTAAAGTTCACGGGTTTAATGCTTAATGTTGTGAATTTTTTAAAAAAATTGTTGAATTCATGTACACCATCTGGATGCTTTTCAGAAAAGCTGTGAAGAAATATTCTAAATAGATAAGTTAATTAATTAATGGACATATGTCTGCTTTTAAAAAAATCAGGGCAACCATCCCAGCTTTTCAGATGTCTTGGACATTAATTCCCGTTTTCCTTTGCCAGAGTGTCTTGTCAAGTTGAAATCCTATACATTTAGAGCAGGGGTGTCAAACTCGATTTCATTGAGAGCTGCATCAGGGTTGTGTTTGACCTCAGGAGGCCAGGTGGGCCTGGCCAGGGTGCACATGGCCAGTTCAATGTCACTTGTGTTGGGGACGCCTATGGTGGCCCAAGTGCTCTGCCACTGAAAACAGAGCTCGGGAGGGCCACGTGTGTCCCTCCTGAGCTCCATTTTCACTGGCAGAGGCACCGCGAGCCTGTCCTTTGCTGTTTCCAGGGTGGCTCCACCGGCTAGATCTAATCACCCTATGGTCTGGATCTGGCCTGCGAACCTTGAGTTTGAGAGGATGTTAGGTTGGAGAAAGGAGGGTTAATGTATGGGTCAGTGCAGAAGTTCCCTTCAATTAGTTATTTAGTACTTATAGGTAGTGCTCGACTTGTCAACCTTTCGTTTAGTGACTTTTGAAAGTTGCAACAGCATGAAAAAGGGACTTGTCTCAGAATCATGTGATCACCTTTTCCGAATTTCTGACAAACAAAGTCAGTGGGAAACCAGATTCACTTAACAACCATGTTACTTCGTTAACAATTGCAGTGATTCACTTAACAGCTGTGGCAAGAAAGGTCCTAAAATAGGGCAAATCTCTGTTAACTGTCTTACTTAGCAACAGAAATTTTGGACTCATTTGTGGCCATAAATTGAGGACTAGCCATACATCCTTTTCTTCTTCCAATAAAACAATATATTATGTTGCTTCAGGATTTTTTAAAAAAATTGGTTCAGGTTATAATGCCAAAGGGAATTCATTCTTTCTTCTTACCTTGAAGAGACTGGAAGAATGAGTCAGGTAACTGGGAGAGTTGATGACTGAGAGAAGAAGGAGAAAATTCAGTAGGATCAGCAATGCTTCTATGGAAGATCCTATGGACTTTCTTCTTTTATTGAGCATCTTAGATTTGTCATAAACAGTCACTTTTGCAAAATGTTATTCATGGCTGAAAGATAGCCTTTCTGAAAATAAAAATAACTTTTGCAATACTTGATTAATATTTATATATGTATTTATATATTAGGATGGAGGTATTATACATATGCATGTACATAGCATATCTACATGCATGTCATGTATGTGTACAATTTTGAGAGCAGGCAACAGAATTTCATTTTTAACGTGTGCCAGTGTGCCCACAGGAAAAAAAATATGACAATAAAGGTTATCTGATTTACGTGCTCTTTGAGGGCTAGTTTCTTGCTAAACTGTCTCTTGAAGACTAAATTCACCAAATGTTCTTTTGTAGACCCTACCCAGAGGGTCAAATGGTAAAGGAATTTCCATTTGCTGAAAGAGGAGAAAAACCCCTTGTTTAAATTGGGAATAAACAACTGAAGCTCCGAATATAGTTGATTGGGTTAGTACAGGTGTCGGCAACCTTAAACACTCAGAGAGCCACAAAAGTCCTAACCAGAAGCTCCCCATTCAATTCTGGAGCCGACCAGGAGTCCAGTTCCCTCACCATAGAGTCTCCTCCTAGCACAGCACCCTTTTTCCTCTACCTATCCTAACTGAAAGCCCTATCAATTGTGGAGCTGACCAGTGACAGGGAGCCACAGCAGAGGGATGAAAGAGCCACATGCGGCTCCAGAGCTGCAGGTTGCTGACCCCTGGGCTAGTACCAGATAACCAAGAGAAAGGGAAGAATCTAGAGAAGAGGACTCAACCTGCTATATGCATGGTCAGATATGGTGGGCTTCAGTATTTGGACTCGTCGTAGGCTTTCAGATTGTTGAGGTCTGACTATAAACCCCACATGTATTTCATAAAAGGTGTTTTGGCTGCAACTGGTTTGGTTGACTCAGCCTTCCATCCTTTATAAGGTAGGTAAAATGAGGACCCAGATTGTTGGGGGGGCAATAAGTTGACTTTGTAAAATATATACAAATAGAATGAGACTATTGCCCTATACATTGTAAGCCGCCCTGAGTCTTCGGAGAAGGGCGGGGTATAAATGTAAACAAAAAAAAAAAAAAAAAAACTCAGCGTCTTCTTTATCACACAGGCAATTTTATTTGGGTGACATTTACCCCTCCTTCAGGGCTGCGGTGGCTAAGTGGCTAAGACGCTGAGCTTGTCAATCGAAAAGTCGGCAGTTCAGCAGGTTGAATCCCTAGTGCCATGTAATGGGGTGAGCTCCTGTTACTTGTCCCAGCTTCTGCCAACCCAGCAGTTCGAAAGCACATAAAAAATGCAAGTAGAAAAATAGGGACCACCTTTGGTGGGAAGGTAACAGCGTTCCATGCGCCTTTGGGATTTAGTCATGCTGTCCATAAGACCAGGGAGACATCTTCGGACAGCGTTGGTTCTTCAGCTTTGAAACGGAGATGAGCACCGCCACCTAGAGTTGGGAATGACTAGCACATATGTGCGAGGGGAACCTTTACCTTTACCACTCCTTCAACACCAGACCCTAGAGTTGTGCATTCCCTCTCGGGAAGTTGTGCACTGCGCAACAGCCAGTTCCTTGCATGCTTCATAAGTAGCAAGACAAATCTCCCCCATTTCCATCTGGCCTAGAAATTTTAATTGTTTTACAGACCCCCGCCCACTCTTGAGACCAGCTGTGCTGCCACCGAAGTTGTTTATGAGCATTTTCATTTGGAAATCCAGCGTTGGTCTTCTGAGTGTGCCATTCACTCCAGCTCCCTCTTCTTGTCACACATCTGCCTACACAAACGAAATGTTGTAAAGCATGCATATGCAAGCAGAACAAAGCAATGAATTTTGCTGGAGTTGTTCAATCTTGTTTGCTAGTGGAATCTATTTATAGTTCAGACCGTCTCTCCTCCCTCCCTTCCTTTTCCCACTCTTCACCAACTGTGTCCCCCCCTTTTTTTTTTAAACTCTGCAAGTTAAAAAAAGACACTCTGATGCAGCAATCTTTACGGATAGTTATCTTGTGGCTGAGTTGGTAGGGCACAAATTGTTTTGCTTAAATGTATGTTTAAGCCAGATTTAGAGCCCTGCAATTTAAAATGTGGCACTGTATGATTAGCCTGAAGAAATTAATAACAACTGAAACCTGACGATAAAACTCCTTTTTTATGACCCTGTTTATCCCTTAATTTGGGATAGAGTTGTGGCGACTGGATGGAGCTGAGCGTTTACCAGCTGAACGCCCTTCCTGATGCCATGTGGAGTTTGCAGCAGATATGACAATAAATAACGGTAAAGAAGCAAATAATATTTCACTTTGGATCCTCTTCTTTCTGCCCACCTGCCTGTGCTATGATTTCAAGGAAAAAGGGAAGGAACAGGTAGAAATGCCACCTGAGCACAAATAAATGTGGTATGTACAGCCTGCCAGTGTCTGGTAGCAAAATCACGACATTTCCATAGCCAACCTGTCCAATTCTGCGTGTTTCAAATGCACTTAGATTGCAATGGGGTGACAAACGTGTCTGGGCTTCAGAGAGAAGATTGAAATAGCAATAGCACTTATATACCGCTTTACAGTGCTTTACAGCCCCTCTCTAAGTGGTTTACAGTGTCACCATATCGCCTCCAACAATCTGGGTCCTCCTTTTACCGACCTCAGAAGGATGGAAGTCTGAGTCAACTTTGAGCTGGTGAGACTCGAACTGCCGAACTGCTAACAGCCGACACTCCGTAGAAGTAGTCTGCACTACTTCATTCTAACCACTGCATCATCACGGTTCATTTACTAAAAGTAAATAAATAAAATACCTTCTGATGCCCTCCAAAATACAGAAGAGTCCTTGATACCTTAGTTTGTTTTATAAAAGGACTTTTCTTTTATATAGGTGCATTTGTGCACTTGAGTAAAAATGGATCCCAAAATAACATCCACCTCTTGTCCCTTCAAACCTCTTCTTAATAGACATCACCATAGCCAGCTTTACAATTCTATGTTGTTCTCGGGCTGTCCAAGTGATGTTGTTGAGGTATTTTCCCAGTCTCCCAAAGCTCTAGAAGAGCCCTGGTGGCACAGTGGTTAGATCGCAATACTGCAAGCTACTTCTGTTGACTGCTGGCTGCCGGCAGTTTGGCAGTTTGGGTCTCACTGGCTCAAGGTTGACTCAGACTTCCACCCTTCTGAGGTCGGTAAAATGAGGACCCAGATTGTCGGAGGCAATATGGTGACATTGTAAACCACTTAGAAATGGCTGTAAAGCACTGAAAAGTGATATTTAAGTCAAAGTGCTATTGCTATTGCTATAGTCTAGATGGAGAGGAGTAGCTTCAACTCAACCCTGAAAAGACCGTGTGGCTGTTTTGTCAATTGCATTGGCTCCCATTAGTTTCCAGCTGCAATTCGAGATGTGGCCAAACTTTAAAGTCCTCCATGACGTGGGTCCACATTACTGAAGGTATGGGAATGTCTCTCATTGATGATTTCTGCCTATCCCAGTAGATCAAGGAGATCTGGTTCTGAGTTCCGTTGTTGAAACAATGTCCCTTGATTGATTCCCCCAAAGTGTGCCTTCCTTGTCACAGCTTTTATATGTGGAATAACCTTCCCCCAGCATACTAATCTGACTATTCTTCGAGGCATTGAGGCTAGAATATTAAATTAGGGAGAAGGCAGGTCTAACTTCTGTTATTGTGACATTTTTGTTTTCAAAGCCCTGGACTACTTTAGCTATTCCTTGTTATGCAATTTTAAATGTCATGGATTACCATGGTTGCCTTTGTTGCATTGCCCCGACTACTTTGGTAAATGAGCAGCCATATAAATATATAAAGGAAAAAGAGAGAGATAGAGACCTAAAGGAATACTTTTTGTATTCGATAAACACCAAGTAGGGAAAAAAATTGCATCATTGATGGTAGACTGACACTTCAGTAAAAATACTGATGAGTCAGGGCAATTAGAAAGTTTGCCAGGCTGGCCCACGATTTTTGGGAGGAGAGAAACAGTTATCTCACATGCTTTCAGGAGCATCAGTAGCGCAGAGCTCAGAACAGCTGGGGAGATGAGATGATATCCCTTCCTGGATTTGTCTGCCCTGAATACAAATTCTGGAGCCAGAAGACTCTGCCAGGAGCCCTTGGGAGGCTCTTCAACCAAGCTAGAGAGTTGATAATTACAGTAATGGTGCCAGCCTTGTCAATATGACCTGCACAGCACCAGAGTGAAGTAATAGAAGCGGAAGTGATAGAAATGGATTGAACATATTCCAATGGCTGCTAAATCGTTTTGATCAGACAAAGAAAATGCAGCGTCCTCCAGATAATTTAGATGAAAATTCAGGCAATTCTTTGCCATTAGTGATTGTGGCTGGGACAAATAAATCTGAATTACCTGAAGAGAAACAGGCTGTCTGCCTCCTAGCTTGCCCATCACATTCTCTCTCCTATAAAAGAATAGTCCCTACAAGTAGAAAACCAGTCTGGCAGACAAAATGCCGGTCTTAAATCTCAAATGATAAAGAATTTGTTGGCCAGGCTTGTGCATCTTAAAAATAGCGGCATAATCTTAAAAGTACTAACATGCCCAAATCTTTCTGCAGGCAGAAGGTAGCAATTGCAAGCTATTGACCTCTCTGAGAAGCTAATGAATGATTTTCTGGTTAAGAAATTTCCAATAAACTGCCAAAAAATGGAGAATATTTTAGAATCCATAGTGTGAAAATTATCAGCTTCCTCTGGAGAAGTTTGATATATATCCAGTCTTGTCTTTCCACATCATTTAACACAGGTTTGCTTTTACATGAGGTATCTACACAGTCGAAGAGATACATGTGTCCTAGGCTATTTCATCTATATTGAGCATCCAGGCTCAGAAAGCCGTCATCTTAATTGCCTGCAGTGCCATGATGTATCTTCATTCAATTTTATTTTGTGCTAAATGGTGAACCAACTGTTCAATAAAACAACTGTTGCTGCTGTTTCCCATTAAACCTGGTGGGATCAACATTATTATAAGGGAAGATTCACTAGAGAGTGCTTTGCTGAATCCCCCAAACCTCTGAGTTAAATCCTGCTTAACTTAAACACTAAGTGCTAATAGCAAATAAAGTAACTGGAATTTTGTTTTTGGTGTGAGCCCAAAAGTTATAGGTGCTTTGGAAATTGCGTCAGCATTTCATGAAAAAAAAATTAGAATTCAGCCCATTGCTGGGAATTTGAAATTATATTTTACTGTTAGCAAATCTTCAGGTGACTACTTTTTATGATCCAAGTTATTTTGTTAGTGATACATGCTGTTTTAATGTGTATACCCTTTATAGGGTTGGAGGAGAGATAAATGAACCCATTACCCATAAATGGCTGGTGTCTCATTGTTTCACCAATCTCATTTGCCTATAAAGTGCAGGCATTTGTTGTATTATTATATCCCTTTAAAGCTTGAAAGCTGAGTTAATTCCATTATAGTCTCCCATGTGATGCTGCTAGTGTGATTCCTCAGGCAATAAGTCATGCCAGCCCATTTAAGATCAGGGAAACATCCCCTCCAATCATATTCATGTTCTTATTGGAGGTAATACATCCATTTACGCAAGCAGGAATGTGGAAAAAAACAACAACAAATTGCAGAATCCCTTTGGCAGAAAACCAACCATGACACCTATATTATACCTTACGCTTTTTTTTTTTTGCTATACAAAGAAAGACCCCTGCCCTCTCCCCTCTTTCCGGAGTATTTTTCAAGCACGGTGAAAGAAATTTTATCATTTTCCCAGTTTATAATCGACTTCAAAATTCTTAGTGTCAGAGTTAGCTTATTAAAATCCATTAAGCTAGTCCAGAAAGTAGTTTAATTATTGTGCTCTGTTTACATGTATCACAATATTGCAAACAGGGTAGTTTGAGATGCCATAAAAGGGAGCCAAATTATGTACTTAACCTCATGAGATGAAGAGTTTAAGAGACTAATTTGGCAGCGAGAAGCCCATTTACTTATTCAGGGGTAAAGTAACTGAGAAGAAAAGAGCCAGAAAATGATCAATTTAAGTTTCAATCCTAGAAGTGTATTTTCCATATATTAACCTAGATTGATTAACTGATAATGCAGGCAACATATTCAAGGAAAAGGAAACATTTACCTCATTAGGATGTAAGACTATACATTCAGAAGAGACAGAAAAACAATGATAATGATCATTATGAGTGGAAGGGTTTTGAATTTGTCCTTCTTTTGGTAGTCATATCATCACAATCATCAAATTGCTGCTATTGGTGGGGGGAAAATCTTGGTCAAATTCATTGAGAGATTTTGTACTTCCCATTCCCCCTCTAGATTTCCTAGATCCTAACAGCACCAGGGAAAGGAAGAATATATCTCCATTTTTCCTGCTAATTTATAGGCAGGTAGACTTTGGGAAATAGGGCAGAGGGATTGGTCAAGGGTCACATGTTTTTCATAGTTCCCCACAGGAGATATGAGTGCATGTCCAAAGCTCTGCTAGTCAGATGTTTGTTATTTCTCATATGTACATGGAGATGAGGCAGGAATAGCCCTTTTAGTTAACAAAGGGGGCATAGCTAAATGGTTTTGTTCTGTACTATTTATGCAGATAGAGGAAGTTCTGTTCGAAATACAAGCTTTGTTATCATCATTTTCATTGCACAGGTCCTCCTGGGAAGCAAGCCACTGGATTGCTTTTGCTATTAACTTGGAGTGGTTTGAAATAATTAGTCTATTATCTTTCTCATCCTTTCCTTAATTCTGATATTCTTCTAATAGAGTTGCTTAAAAATAGCACAGAAGGTTATACCATCCAGAGGCTGGCTTATTGCAACTGAGTTTCTATGGGGGAAATGCTAGCCGTTGGTTGCTTGGCTTGGCATTAAGAGATCAGTGAATGCAAGAGAATGGTAAGGGTGGCTCACAGTGAATTGTATATCTCAACACAAGACAATTATTAGGCTTTATGATGGTATAATTCGTTGGGAACATATAAAGGTAAAACGTAATTTTGGTGCTTTTAATTTTTTTTTATTTTTTTAAAAAATGGTGGCGGGGTGAGTTTTGTTAGTTCCAATTTGTATGTAGCATACATACATTTGTGAACCTATAGGGAAGGTAAGTGAATTTCACCCCTGATCTAGACTGTTGGCATTACACTACTGAATAAGAAAGAGCAAACATTTTTGAAGGCTGGAAAGGTGGTTAACATTAAGTGGGAAACTGAATTTTCCTGTGTGATAATAGTCCTCAGTTTGTGCCAATCTCTTTACTGCATTTTCAGTGATGTTTTGTGATTAAAATTATTTAGGTTCTCCCAGAATCTAATTTAAAGAGGAAAGTGAAAAGTGATTATGGTATACAGTACATCATCTCATATCAATCTGTTGGCACCAAAATTAGTGTCATTCGTAGTTCCATTTCATTATTTTAGGTGCTGTTAATTTTTTTTTATGAATTCAGCCTTTCGTAATGCTGTCTCTTCCATATGAAGAAATATATTCTGACAAAGAGTTGTCTGTTGACTATTTCTTTTTTGCAATGCATTCTAAAAAAAAATACAGTAGAAATTCAAATAATCCACCATTCTGACTCCTAATGGAAAAATAACATGAAGTTTCCATGCAGATTAGGAGACCCAACTTAATTTGAATCCAGATAAATCAACATACACCAGGGGACAGGCTGTCTTTAAGAATAAAGTATTTGTGTCCCAAGGTATGTCTGAACACAGGAGCCCTTTTCTTTTCTTTTTTTTAAAGTTGTATTAACATTCATATCCAATAACATATTTAGTGTACCATCATATACAATTAATCGGACCTGCCCGGTCACCACCCCCTTCCTTTAACTCTCTTCCCTTCTCTACCTTCTTCTACTTTCCATGACTATCCTCCCCTTCTCTTATCTACATCCTCTCCTCCTTCCTCCCTACTCCTTTCTTCTCCCTCTTCTATCCCTCTTCCTTCCTTTCCTCTTCCTCCTCTTCTCTTTCCTATCTCCTTCTCTCTTCTACTTCCTTCTTTCCCATCATTCTGAAATGGTAGCCAGGCAGCTCCAATCTTACATTAATTATACATCTTCAATTATCTTTGTACATTAACTATCAATCCATTTTCTACCCTCATCCCCTCTCCCCCTCCCTTCCCCTTCCTCCCCCCACCCCCCGGGACTTCCCAGAACCGAATACAGGGTATAAAACTAACAGCAAAAATTAAAATATAACACAAATCATAATCCATAGTCACTCCTTAAAACCTCAACTCCCCTTCCAGAAACAAAGATACAGGAGCCCTTTTCTAGTTAGGGAGAATCTAACTTTCTGGTTTTTGTCTTTGACAATGATGTATTTTTTGTATTGTGATTAAACTAAGATCCAAGCAAATTTCAGATACCTAGTTTGCTTTTGGTACCAATTTTTTGACTCAGTGGTTCCATATGGTTATGGCAAGGAAGATCCGCAGCACATTTAGCTTTATACAAAGATTTTTGCTTGCTTTGCTTGTTGAATACCAATTCTGAACCTTTAAAAAGCATGCAGAGCCCTCGCTTCTAAACAGACCGCCAAAAGAGGTACAGAGTTTCAAACAGGAACTTCTTGGAGCCCTGTCTGAAAATAATGCAGATTGAATCTGGGTTTTTCTCCATACAAACTTTGTGTAAGTTATCTAGTATGCTTCATGTGATTGAGACTGTTGCAGGTTGAAGCATCTGTCTGAAACAAATTGTTTGGGTCTGAGCCACGGTCATAATATTCATTCATTCATCCATCCATTCATTCACTTATTTATCCATTTACTTATTTATTTATGAGAGATGACTCAGCAGAAGATCAAGAGTCAACTTGTGGCAAGATTGATGGCAAACAAATTTAATAAATAAATCAGAGCCGGTGAAAATGCTAGAAGATACCTGTGTAATATATATGATGGTGTGGGTTATAAAAAGAGCTAGGAAAACAGAAAAAGGGGGTGGTTAGGTTGTGTTGCAGAAGCTGCAAGACATGCTGTTAGAGAGGACACCACCTGATAAATGTGAAATCCTATCAAATCCCCCGAGAAAAGGAAGAAGTCTGTAAAGAAAAAGTGGAAAGACGAGGCGAGTCTGTTGAGTTAATGGAGATTCAGATTCTGAACAGTAGGACTTTATGACTTAAAGGCTTTGTTTGGCAGTAAGACAGCCAGGAGGTAACAAAAATACATTCTCATGTCTTAAGAGTCAGACATGATTTAGTGACTGAACAAGAACAAGGGGGAAGAAGAACCCGAAATAAAGCATACGCAGAAAGTGAGGGAAAGAGAATTGAGAGGGAGGGATTTAAGCAGATTATTTCTTCAGTTTTACATCCATAGGTACTATCTTGTACATGCTGTCTTTTGTAAATTATACTGTCACTTGTATATAATGATAGCTCACACTTCATTGGCATATCTATCTTGGTATACAGAATAAAGAATCTCATTTAAGTACTGACCGTGTAGCAGGGGTGAAATCTTAAAATTTTCCCTACCGGTTCTGTGGGTGTGGCTTAATTGGTGGGGCTGGCTTGGTGGTCAGGTGACTGAATGGGCATGGCCAATAATAATAATAAATAATAAAAATAATAAAATATACAAAACTTGGGAGTGCACCAGTCTACCTTCTTTAAAAATAGAGGCACCGGTATACTATTCGCTTACAGCACTGATCAGCTGTAGTGCAGCCCTTTGAAGTGCCACGGCAGTCATTTAAGGCCATTTGCAGCTATATCACCACCGAGAGCTTCAGGGACAGAGAAGAGGAATAGCGAAGTATGGGCGGGAGGGGGGGGGGCAGGGATTTTTGCTACCAGCTCTCCGAACTACCCGCCCCCATTGCTACCGGATCACGCGATCTGGTCCGAACTGGGAGCATTTCACCCCTGCCGTGTAGGTGTGCCTGTATCCTCTCCTGACCCACACTCTGACAAGAAATCCTGTTAGCCCAGTGTTTCTCAAGTTTAAAATGGGTGCACTATAACTTCTAGACTCCTGGGAATTGAAGTCCGCCCATCTTAAAGTTTCTGAGGTTGTTAGCCTCAGCCAGTGTAGCCAATGACAATAGATACGTTAACAATGTATTGATTTAAAACTGGAGCTGTTCCTATTGGGTAGCTCCTAGAGAAAATTAGTAAAGAAAATATTTACTTGATTATACAGGTAATAACAGCAGCAAGGATTGTTTTTGCACAAAACTGGAAAGCAGAGAAAATATCTCTGGAAGGGGAAGTTATCAAAAAATATTAGATTGTGCAGAAATGAATAGATTAACTTTGATGATTAAAGAAAGAGAGGATTCAGAATATTTTAAGATATGGGATCAATTTTACCATTGGTTAGAAAAAAGATATAGAAAAGCAAACTGATAGTTATGTAAGAAAATGGTATATTTAGAATATTGTACTTGTGAAAAATGTAACAGATTATATGAAAATGAAGATAGACAAAACAACAAAGAAGATGAAGTCAAGAAGAAAACACCTAGATGTCACATGGAAGAAATTACTGATGTATTAAATGTTTGTTTGTGTATAAAATAAAAAACTTTAATCCATCTTAAAGTTTCTGAGGCTGAGAAATACTGCGTTAGCCTCAGCCAGTGCAGCCAATGGCAATAGAGGTTCGGGATTTCTGTGGAATCAGAACTCCAGAACATCTGCCCTTGCCTCCAATCTATATTGTAAATCTTTCCTGTTTAATAATGTATGATTAAGACCATGATCTGACGTTTGTTTAAAAGTAGATGTCATTTGTCTTCGTTGCCAGTTTTAAATGCTTATTTATCACTCTGGTGAAGGGGTGTCAAACTCGTGGTGTCACGTTGTCACCACATGAGGTATCGTGACTCCCCCCCGTTGCTAAAGCAGGGGTGGGCGTGGCCAGTGTGTGACCCATCCGGGCCACGAGTTTGACACCCCTACTCCAGTGAGAAGTAAAAAAATATTGGTTCATAAAGTGTGTGCTCCTGTATATATGGGAACATTGTCTCTAATAATGTTGCTGGATTGCTTGCATGTGATACATAATATGTACTTTTCTAAAGCACATGTACAGTGTAGAAATAATGGCATTGCCATTTGGTACTGCAAGATCATTTAGAGCAGGGAAATAAAGAACACTGGAAAACCACACAAAACTTGTTTCTCCCTTTCCTCTATTTTTCCTGCTTCTTATTTTCCTTATGCTTCCTTCCCTTCTCTTGAGCTCATGCTGATTTGTTTAGAGTTAGTGATGGTGCTTGTCTAATAGCTCCCAGGGTGCTGCATTAGAGGGAAAAGCACTAGAAAGTACATATCATTGGTACTTGCTTTAATTGTATATCTCATTATATATCCCCTAATTGTGATGACTCAGTGGGATATGCTATCGCCAGGATCACAGCCTTCAGGCCTCTGAATTCCAGCTGGGGAGCAGCAGAAGAAGAGTGCTATGACTTCCATATCTGCAGTCTGCTTGTGACTTTGGGGCCACCAAAGGTGTCCACTAAGAGGGAAAAAAAAGATGTTAGACTCTTTTAGCCTGGTTCAGCAAGACAATTTTTTGTATCCTGAATTATTTTAATTTAGAATGGGCAACTTCTAAAGGGCAGTGCCCTTGAACAGTTGCCTTTTGGCCATCCAGAGCCATCCAGTGATCAAGGGAAGTCAACACCTTTAAGGTGTTGGTTACGACCTTTAAAGCGCTCCATGGCTTAGGACCTGGGTACTTACGGGACCGCCTGCTGTTACCACACGCCTTCCATCGACCCGTACGCTCCCATAGAGAAGGACTTCTCAGGGTGCCGTCCGCCAAACAATGCCGGCTGGCGGCCCCCAGGAGAAGGGCCTTCTTTGTGGGGGCTCCCACACTCTGGAACGAGCTTCCCCCGGGTTTACGCCAAATACCTGACCTTTGGACATTCCGTCGCGAACTGAAGACACATCTGTTTATCCGCGCGGGGCTGGCTTAAATTGGATTTTTTAATGTGAAATTTTCTTAATTTTTAAACGGGGTTTTTAGTTTACGGCAAATTTTAATTTTCAGGCTAATCTAAATAAGTTTTTTAAATGGTATTTTAACTTGTATATTGTATTGTTGGTTTTATCTTGCCTGTACACTGCCCTGAGTCCTTCGGGAGAAGGGCGGTATAAAAATCAAATAAATAATAATAATAATAATAACAGAAGGCGCGGGGACAACTTTTTTCATGCTTTATCTTGCGGTTTGTGAAGGAGGTAAGGTTCCAAAAGGAGATGATTTGCCTCTCAGAACGATCTCATTCTTGATTGATGATTAGATGCCAACAAGTCATCGTTGATTCTTAGCAATCACATACATAGATTTTCTCCGTGATGATCTGTTCCTAATCTGGTCTTTTAGGTCTCTCAGCAGTATATTAATTGCCACTGTAACCGAGTCCATCTACTTTGTTGCTGGTTGTCCTCTTTTTCTCTTTCCCTCCACTTTTTGCAGCATTAGAGTTTTCCCCAGAGAACTATATCTTTGCCTAATGTGTCCAGAATATGATAATCTAAGCTTTGGTCATTTGTGCCTTGTGTGAGAGCTCTGAATTGATAGAGTCATTGACTCATTTTTTTCCCCTCTTGGATGTCCGTGGTACTTTCAGGTCTCCAATTCCACGTGGAATGCTGAAAAAAGAGGAGGAAATTATGTGACCAAATAGCAAATAGCATTTAGCAATAGCAATAACCCTTAGACTTATATACTGCTTCACAGTGCTTTTACAGCCCTCTCTAAAAGGTTTACAGAGTCAGCATGTTGCCCCCAACAATCTGGGTCCTCATTTTATTGACCTTGGAAGGATGGAAGGCTGAGTCAACCTTGAGCCTGGTGAGATTTGAACTGCCAAATTGCAGTCAGCTGGCAGTCGGCAGAAGTTGCCTGCAGTACTGCACTCTAACCACTGTGAGCACAAAGAGAATGCTGATGGAATTGCATAGGGCTGTTGAAGTGTTCTCCCCAATCGCCAGTGATGTAGGAGATGAGTAGGCTGAGCTGGAGGGCAGGCTTAAACATGTAATCAGTTTAGAGTCATTGTGCAGCCACAAGACACCCGAGTCTAGCCTCTTGTGAATTTCGTTGACCCTTATTTAGCACCAATTTATCTTGGACCGTTAGTTGCTCAGATTCTTGTGTGATAGGGAGGCAAGAATAAACTCCTGATGCTTTGAACTCAACCCCTGTTCCTGGTTATTTGCTCCTGACAAGTAATGAATTTTAAACACGCACCTGCTGATATATCTTGCTACTCTGGGGAAACAATTCTAATGGTTATCCTTCATGCAGAGGTTTGCTGATAAAGTATAATGGAATCATTATTATAATTTTTTTTTTGCATTCGTAAAGAACTAGGTATAAACCTAGGTGTCAACTATGAAAAAGGAAATCTGCAACCCTGGAAGTGGCATCAATACTGTTCTAATTCATTTATTCTGATTTGCTGATAGCAAGCCGGATCACATAAGTAAGCCTCTTGCCCCACTTTAAGGATGTCCTACTCAGTTAGGCAGCAATGCCTCACCAAACTTATGTAATCTAAAAAGCAATATACATTTGGTCTTAGTTAGAGCTTGGATAATGTTCATCTGGATTAGCATTACAAATCAGGAAGTTGAAAAATCAACCTAGAAAAAAGCATTACCAAACCATTTCCAAATCTTGCCAAGAAAACCATTTGCATAGTTGCCAGAAGTCAAGCTGGACTTGAAGATAATTTTACTTACTTCTAAACTGACCTCCAAAGGTCGTTCAATCTTGGACTATAATTCTGTTCCATTCACTGGGGGATAAAGACACTCGATTATAAATTAATGTATATATTACCTATAACAGGGGTCTCCAACCTTGGTCCCTTTAAGACTTGTGGACTTCAACTCCCAGAGTCCCTCAGCCAGCAAGGACCAAGGTTGGAGACCCCTGACCTATAACCACAATTGCTTAGAGCCAAGCAAATAGGCCATGTGTTTGCCTAGAGGGTCTGTGTTCTATTAGTAGGCACTATTGTCATTTTCAATATTAGCACTTTTCAGAAGTGCTTTTTTTTTACAGAGATGCTATGTGAGAGTTTATTGTTTATTTAAATTTATTATAGCCACCTATTCCAGAGACTCCTAGTTTAGAAAAAACAAGTACTCTTTTATTAAATATTCACAATAAATCGTGCAAGATGGAGAGACAACAAAGCTCCATACTAGGAAACTTTGCATTCTGTAAGCTGTAGTGATATAGCAAGGCAGGCACATTTGAGATAGCCTAAAAATAATATCAAAATACAAGGCCTCTTATACTTATTTCTCCTAGTATTTTCCCCAAGAGATACCTTTCCAAGATGGTTATGCCAAGAATTCACACAAGAATAATTTCTATATTAAAAGCATCCATCTTGCACCTAGCAACAAACTAGATCTATAGTCTAAATCAGGCAGTCTTAAAAATTGTTGTGGTCCACCAGCAGCCTGCGGAGCTGGCAATGGAATCAGACAGCGGTGAGGCTGAGGTGAGGCCAGGGCCATTGGGGAGAGAGATGCGGACCCCAGAGCCTCTAGAGACTGGTAGTAGTGAGGCAGAAGAACAGGAGGAGCCTGTTACTAATGCACGCATGAGAAGAGCTGTCAGAAGGCAAGAGCAGCTCAAGCAGAGAGGACAACTCAGGAGTAGGGCCAAGAGATGATTGGCCCCTCCCATAAGGCTTAAAGCAGACCAGCACCGGCATTTGAGCTTTGCCGGAAAACAAGGTTGTAGCTGCGTCTTCTGCTGCGTCTTCTGCTTCATATACATCTTTTTTTTTTTGTGGCTTCTGGACATTTGCCAGGAAGGGCCTTTGGCAATCTGCCTAATCGGACTAAGGTTTGTGAGATAACTGAGGAATTTGTGTTGGGAGGAATTTGTTTTAATTTAGTTGAACTATGCTGGGAATGAAGTAATTCTCAGCTGTTCGAATAAAGTTTGTTTGTTTATTTCACGGACTGAGTTTCCTACTACCTACTTGGGCCTGGGTCACAAGAAAAATGACTAAATATTTTCTGTGTATGATCAGGGTTTTTTGTTATATTGTCTAACATGCATAACCATTTACAAATGGCAATACAGTAGAGACCTTACGTAAAGCTTAAGGTACAATCCTTTATTACATTATAAAATAATTAAGACAAAGGGAATTCTATACAGATGGTGTAAAGAAAGTAGTAATAGTTCCATTGGCCTGTTCCAATTGCAGCCTCAGGCAAATGATGCAGTGTGTTGTCATATTACAGCACATATGTCAGCTTTTTGTATGCTGGGACTCAAATACATATGTCATAACATCACTTGTTTTCTCACGTCCCACTCCCACTCCATCCCATGGCTGCTTATGGTGTGATTATAATTTTTCTATGTTATCATCATTTATTTATTTATTTATTTTAATTATTTAATTTAATTTATATACCGCCCTTCTCCCGAAGGACTCAGGGCGGTTTACAGCCAGGGTAAAAGCACAACTCAAAAAAGTTAAAAAACATTTAAAAACTACTTAAATTAAAGGCTGAAGGAATATAAGACTATAATAAAACCCCAATAAAAACTTCATTAAGCCAGCCCTGCACGATTTATTTATTTATTTATTTATTATTTATTTATTAATTAAACTTTTATACCGCCCTTCTCCCGAAGGACTCAGGACGGTGTACAGCCAAGGTAAAAAGCAATAAATATACAAAGTTAAAAATCAATTTAAAATACTTATTCAATGGTGGCCGAATTAAAACCGTCAAATTGACGAACCTAAAATACCCCATATAAAATTACAGAAGATTTAAAAATTTAAAATTAAAATTTAGAAATTTAAAAAGTCTAAAAAATCAGTCCAGTCCCGCTTGAATGAATAAGTGAGTTTTAATTCCGGCGAAAGGTCCAAGGTCAGATATTTGGCGCAAACCGGGGAAGGTCGTTCCAGAGTAGGTGCTCCAACAGAGAAGGCCCTTCCTGGGGCCGCCAGCCGGCATTGCTTGGCGGACGGCACCCTGAGGAGACCCTTTCTATGGGAGCGCACGGGTCGATGGGAGGCATAGGGTAACAGCAGGCGGTCCCGTAAGTACCCGGGCCCTAAGCCATGGAGCGCTTTAAAGGTGGTAACCAAAACCTTGAAGCGCACCCGAAAGACCACAGGTAGCCAGTGCAGACTGCGCAGGAGTGGTGTTACCCGGGAGCAACGTGGTGCTCCCTCAATCACCCGCGCAGCTGCATTCTGGACTAGCTGAAGTCTCCGAGTGCACTTCAGGGGTAGCCCCATGTAGAGAGCATTGCAATAATCCAGGCGAGAAGTGACGAGAGCATGAGTGACCGTGCATAAGGCATCTCGGTCAAGAAAGGGGCGCAACTGGCGAACCAGGCGGACCTGGTAAAAAGCTCTCCTGGAGACGGCCGCCACATGGTCTTCAAACGACAGCCGTCCATCCAGGAGAACGCCCAAGTTGCGCACCCCTTCCGTCGGGGCCAATGACTCGCCCCCAACAGTCAGCTGTGGTTGCAGCTGACTGTACCGAGATGCCGGCATCCACAGCCACTCCGTCTTGGATGGATTGAGTCTGAGTCTGTTTCTCCCCATCCAGACCCGTACGGCCTCCAGACAACGGGACAGCACTTTGACAGCTTCACTGGGGTGGCCTGGGGTGGAAAAGTACAGCTGAGTATGATCAGCGTACAGATGATAGCTCACCCCAAAGCCACTGATGACCTGTAGCGGCTTCATATGGATGTTGAACGGGAGAGGCGAGAGAATCGACCCCTGCGGCACCCCACAAGTGAGGTGCCTCGCGGTCGATCTCTGCCCCCCTGTCAACACCGTCTGCGACCGGTCAGAGAGGTAGGAGGAGAACCACCGATAAACGATGCCTCCCACTCCCAACCCCTCCAACCGGCGCAGCAAGATACCATGGTCAATGGTATCAAAAGCCGATGAGAGATCTAACAGGACCAAGGCAGAGGAGCAACCCCTGTCCCTGGCCCTCCAGAGGTCATCCACCAACGCGACCAAAGCTGTCTCCGTGCTATGCCCGGGCTGGAAGCCGGACTGGAACGGGTCTAGATAGACAGCTTCCTCCAGGTACTGAGGAAACTGCCACGCCACCACACTCTCTACAACCTTCGCGATAAAGCGAAGGTTGGAGACTGGACGGTAATTACCCAAAATAGCTGGATCCAGGGAAGGCTTCTTGAGGAGGGGTCTCACCACCGCCTCTTTCAAGGCGGCGGGGAAGATCCCCTCCATCAAAGAAGCATTTATAATCCCCTGGAGCCAGCCTCATGTCACCTCCTGAGTGGCCAGCACCAGCCAGGAGGGGCACGGGTCCAGTAAACATGTAGTGGCATGCAGCCTCCCCAGCAGCCTGTCCACGTCCTCGGGAGTCATAGTATTGAACTCATCCCAAACGGTATCAACAAGACGCGCCTCAGTCATCTCATCCGGATCATCGCAATCTTGGTCCAAGCTATCCCGGAGCTGAGCGATTTTATCGTATAGATGAAATAGAAAAGTCTTTAGCTCGCGGCGGAAGGTCCGGAGGTCAGGAAGTTGACGTATCCTCGGAGGCAGCTCATTCCAGAGGGCAGGAGCCCCCACAGAGAAGGCTCTCCCCCTGGGGGTCGCCAGTCTACATTGCTTGACCGATGGCATCCTGAGGAGACCCTTTCTATGGGAGCGCACGGGTCGATGGGAGGCTATTGGTAGCAGCAGGCGGTCTCGTAAATAACCCGGTCCTAATTGATCAATAGATGATCAATCATCATCATCTTTGTGATCATCCTTACAGGTTCTTTTATTCACACTGGGTCTCTGTGATTGTTGCTTTGAGCAATGATTAATATATGTGGACGAGTAGCTTTATGCAGGAAAATATGTGTGCAGAGAAAAAATTATACAGCAACTCACAAAAGGGTTTCTGGAAATGGATACTTCCTTCTCTCTTTAAAAAAGGAAAATGATTATTAAGAAACTATCTTGAGAGGGAAAACCTGCATATCTGACATAGCTGTAATCCAGTTTAAAGAATTAAAAGCCACGCAGCACAATATCAATTCCATTACCAAAGATAGTTTATGCAAAGAGACATTGATGTGATGACAGACTGTGAATATCAGTCCAGCCAATTAAAAATATGCTAGTTAGTGTCATAAAAGAAAAGTAAAACAGCTTAGAAAGGGGAATTCCTATATGAGCTTTGACCATAACAATTGCTGCATCCAGTAGAATGAAAAGATGGAACAAGGCAGTGCACACAGCAGTGGATCTCCAGCACTATAAATATTTGGCTATAAATGAGAGAGCAGCTCTTGTCAATAAAACTATACAACCATGCCTGCCTTTCACCTTATTTGCCCCTCAGTTAGCCTTGCCTTAGTCTCTGCTGATGTATAACTGGTATATTCTGTGTCTGTGCCCAAGGACTCTACCAGCCATTCTTCAAGAGGAAAAGCAATGAGGTTAATTTAAATTCTAGCAGGATTTTCTTGGAAGCAAACAATTGTTCTGTATCACCAAAATGTTTTTTAGAAACAACCCATAGAACAGGGCTGCATGGGGCTGTATGTGCTTAATCACAATTTAAATTAAGCAAACCATGGAGTTAGAGAATTAAGCTCTTTGCACTGAAATCTGAAAACTTAAAACTTAAAAAGAGGTTCTGATATATTAAAGCAGTGACAAAACTGAATTACTTTCTCCCTTTCCCAGGGACAAATTCTGATAATTTCCAAAAATAAAACAAGTTGGGGAAAAGTTTTATCATATCTAGTAGATTGCATTACAAACAATGGAGGATCATGAATTCAGTTGTCTTTTGGTGATTCTTACTTCTTGGTCTTTAATATACTGGAAATGAGGCCTCCATGGATATTAAAATAAATAAATGAACATGATAAAGTGAATAAATAGCCACCTTTCCTGTTCTTTCAGTATTAATACCAGTAAACAGAAAGACACAATGACATTAAAACAGATAGGTAAAAATAATTAATTCTTTCTGCATAGGATCCATTTCCAGCATCATGGCTGGAGAAATATTTGAATAAAAGGGGAACAGATTTCATGCCAAGGTTTAAAAGTTTGCTTTTGGAAATACGGTTAGATTGTTTGGTAAAACATACTTTTCATGTAAGTTTGTGGTAATAGCTTTATAAGTGCCAAATAGTCAAAAATATCAATAGAGGAGAATATTTGTACTCAAGGATGAAATGGGGGTGCTCTTTGACTGCACTGGTTATATTACCTAGTTTGGATAATGAAACGTCTAGGATCCCTCAGTCAAAAATATTGGTATAATAGGACAGGACAGAATAGAATAGAATAGAATAGAATAGAATAGAATAGAATAGAATAGAATAGAATAGAATAGAATAGAATAGAATAGAATTCTTTATTGGCCGACTGATTAGACACACAAGGAATTTGTCTTGGTGCATATGCTCTCAGTGTACATAAAAGAAAAGATACATTTATCAAGAATCACAAGGTACAACACTTAATGATAGTCAAATCATATTAGGAAACAGTCACTATAAATTATAAGGATACCAGCAACAAGGTTACAGTCATACAGTCATAAGTGGGAGGAGATGGGTGATAGGAACAATAAGAAGATTAATAGTAATGCAGACTTAAATAGTTTGACAATGTTGAGGGAATTATTTGTTTAACAGAGTGCTGGCATTCGTGAAAAAACTGTTCTTGTGTCTAGTTCTGGTGTGCAATGCTCTAGTGTCATTTTGAGGATAAGAGTTGAAACAGTTTATGTCCAGGATGCGAGGAGTCTGTAAATATTTTCACAGCCCTCTTTTTGACTCGTGCAGTATACAGGTCCTCAATGGAAGGCAGATTGGTAGCAATTGTTTTTTCTGCAGTTCTAATTATCCTCTGAAGTCTGTGTCTGTCTTGTTGGGTTGCAGAACTCTGCAGCTGGTACTCTGAAAGACTAGTTGCATCTGACGTGTGTGAGTGATACAACTTCTCTACTCTTTCTCCTTTCCCCAGTAGGTATTCATAACTTTTTATACATTATCGATTTTCTCATTGAGTAGCTGTTCATTCAAAATATGCAGTGCTTGGGAATGTAATTCCTTAGCATCTTGCAGTAGCTTATATCTAATTCTTGTTTTTTTGCCCTTGCCATATGAACTTAGAAATATCCTGCCATTGTTTAAATGGATTGTCAATTGTAAGTATTGGTCACATCTGAAATTTTTAAAAAAAGCATCTTTGGTAAAATATTCATCTTGATTACCGAGATTCTACCCAATAACGACAAGTGCAGTTTATCCCATCTTTGTAAATCCTGTTTACTATCCCTCCCAAGAGGGACATAGTTGTTTTGAAACAGTTTTATATTTGTATTTGTTCACATAACCTCTAACTATTTCACCTTTTTCTCAACCCTAAAACCCAACTTTTTGTTCAATATATTACTATCCTGAGAAGGCATACCGTATATACTCGAGTATAAGCCGAGTTTTTCAGCACGTTTTTTGTGCTGAAAAACGTCCCCTCGGCTTATACTCGAGTCTACGTCTTCGGGAACCCCGCACAGGAGGGGGTACCGAACGGACTCCCATGGGAGGGACGGGGAGCGGGCCCGCCGAGGTCTCGCGGGATTTGTCGCCCCCAGGCCGGCCCCTATTCCCGTGTCTGGTGGGCGGACGGCACAAACTTGGCGGGCTGTGCATTGGCGCGGGGAAGCCCTGGTGGTGCAGTGTTCCCGTTCGCCCTGGCCTCCGTCCTCCGATCTCCTGCGCTGGGAGCGAGCGAGCGAGCCAGCGAGCAACCGGGCACGCGGACTTTGGCAAGGAGGAAGGTGGGAGGAAGCGGAGCTGCCGGCTGTGGGGGTTGAGGCGTGCAAGAGGAGTGGCGTGGAAGGCCTTTTTGTGTGTGTGTGTGTGTGTGCGCGCCTGTGTGCCCTAGGGAGGAAGCGGAGCTGCCGGCTGTGTGGGGGTTGAGGCGTGCAAGAGGAGCGCGCCTCCTCTTCCTCCACGCCGCTCCTCTTGCACGCCTCAACCCCACCATCCCCACCCTCTCCGCGTGAAGGTCACCTCCTCCCTCTTCCAGGCGGCGGCGGCGGCAGCGGCGGCGGCGGCTCAGCGGAGCGCCACAGCCGGCAGCTCCGCTTCCTCCCACCGGTCCCAGTCCAGCCGAGCGGTGAAAGCGACATGCCGGCGCCGCTCCGCTTTCACCGTTCGGCTGGATTGGGACCGGCTTAACAGGTCGCGGCGGCGGCGGGGAGCCGCCAGCCTTCTCGGCTGAGGGGGGGAGGGTTTCCCCTTGAAAGGGCTGCGGGTTGGAGGAGCTGCCGGGGCCCCAGCTCGCCCGTCCTGGCTCTCTTGCGGCGAGTTCCTAAGAGCCGCAAGGATACCCAGTTCAAAGCAACCCGCTGGGCTCCTCCGTCCGTGCTCGCCCGGGTCTCGCACGTGGGGGCGGCCGGGCTAACGCCTGGCGTTTTGCGGCTGGAAGCTTAACGCGGGGATGATGAGCCCAAGAGCGGAGCGGCTTTGAATTGCAACCTTGGCTGGAGTTTCGGCTTCACCTTCCTGCATCGGTTGGCCTGAGGGCTTCAAGCGTAGCCGGGCTGCGTGGGGAAGGCTACGGGTCGACCAACCAAACCCCTGGCTCTACACGGCTGGGCGGGCGGGAGAAAGGGGTGGGTAGAAGGGGCTTGTAGGAAGGCTTCAGGCGCCCCGAGCAGAGCTGGAGCTCCGGCCAGGCGGCTTTTCGAATCGTTGAAGCTCCCCCATCCCTTCCCGGTGTGCCAGATGTGGAGCCCCTGGCAAGGGCCGCCTGTGGATGATGGGGCTTGGAACTCTGCGAGTCTGGAAGATCCAGCTTTCACCGTTCGGGAAACCCTCCTCCTCAGCCGAGAAGGCTGGCGGCTCCCCGCCCGCCGCCGCCGCCGCCGCCGCCGCCGCCGCCGCCGCCGCCGCCGCCGCCGCCTGGAAGAGGGAGGAGGTGACCTTCACGCGGAGAGGGTGGGGATGGTGGGGTTGAGGGGCGTGCAAGAGGAGCGGCGTGGAGGAAGAGGAGGAGGCGCTCCTCTTGCACGCCTCAACCCCCACACAGCCGGCAGCTCCGCTTCCTCCCTAGGGCACACAGGCGCGCACACACACGCACACACACACAAAAAGGCCTTTCCACGCTCACTCCTCTTGCACGCCCCTCAACCCCCCCACAGCCGGCAGCTCCGCTTCCCTCCCACCTTCCTCCTTGCCAAAGTCCGCGGTGCCCGAAGCCGTTCGCTGGCTCGCTCGCTCGCTCCCAGCGCAGGAGATCGGAGGACGGAGGCCAGGGCGAACGGGAACAGCCCACGCTCCGAAGAGGGAAAGGGAGCGAGTGGGTGGGTGGCTGGGACGAGACCCCCACCACAAACACACACACACACGCCTCGTGAGACGTCTTGCTTGCATGTCACACACACGCACCGCTCGCTGGGAAAAAAAAAAGGATGGATGGATGGATGGAAGTAAGGAAGGAAGGATGGATTGATGGATGGAGGCGACCGCTTTGAAGCGCAACCCTTCTCCCGCAACTAAGGGGGGGGTCAATGTTTTCCCCAATCCTAGGGTGTGGGGAAACAGTCATTCTTTCTTCCCTCCTAGTCTCTCCCGAGATCGCACTGCAGCGCCCATCATCCCCAGCCGGCAATCTGAGCTCGTGCCATGGCGGCGTGGAGGTGTGGTGGTGGTAAACGGCCAGGAGAAAGCTTTCGCTCTTTTCGAGAGGTCCTCTTGGAAGGCTGCCTTGGAAAGGGAAAGTGGGAGGGGCAGAGATTTCTCCTCAAAGGTCCCCTTGGAAGGCTGGGTTGGAGGAGCTGCGGCCCCAGCTGGCCCGTCCTGTCTCTCTTGCGGCGAGTTCCTAAGAGCCGCAAGGATACCCAGTTCAAAGCAACCCGCTGGGCTCCTCCGTCCGTGCTCGCCCGGGTCTCGTGGGGGCGGCCGGGCTAACGCCTGGCGTTTTGCGGCTGGAAGCTTAGCGCGGGGATGATGAGCCCAAGAGCGGAGCGGCTTTGAATTGCAACCTTGGCTGGAGTTTCGCTTCACCTTCCTGCATCGGTTGGCCTGAGGGCTTCAAGCGTAGCCGGGCTGCGTGGGGAAGGCTACGGGTCGACCAACCAAACCCCTGGCTCTACACGGCTGGGCGGGCGGGAGAAAGGGGTGGGTAGAAGGGGCTTGTAGGAAGGCTTCAGGCGCCCCGAGCAGAGCTGGAGCTCCGGCCAGGCGGCTTTTCCGAATGCGTTGAAGCTCCCCCCCCCCATCCCTTCCCCGGTGTGCCAGATGTGGAGCCCCCTGGCAAGGGCCGCCTGTGGATGATGGGGCTTGGGACTCTGCGAGTCTGGAAGATCCAGCTTTCACCGTTCGGGGAAACCCTCCCTCCCTCAGCCCAGAACGACGGCGGCTCCCCGCCCCTTGCGGACCGCCAAGCCGGCCGGCGCCCCCGCCGCCGCCGCCGCCTGGAAGAGGGAGGAGGTGACCTTCACGCGCGGAGAGGGTGGGGGATGGTGGGGTTGAGGGGCGTGCAAGAGGAGCGAGCGTGGAGGAAGAGGAGGAGGCGCTCCTCTTGCACGCCTCAACCCCCACACAGCCGGCAGCTCCGCTTCCCTCCCTAGGGCACACACACACACACACACACACACACAAAAGGCCTTTCCACGCTCACTCCTCTTGCACGCCTCAACCCCCACAGCCGGCAGCTCCGCTTCCCTCCCACCTTCCTCCTTGCCAAAGTCCGTGGTGCCCGGCGTTCGCTGGCTCGCTCGCTCGCTCCCAGCGCGGGAGATCGGAGGACGGAGGCCAGGGCGAACAGGAACAGCGCTCGAAGAGGGAAAGGGAGCGAGTGGGTGGGTGGCTGGGACGAGACCCCACCACAAACACACACACACACGCCTCGTGAGACGTCTTGCTTGCATGTCACACACACACACACGCTCGCTGGGAAAAAAAAGGATGGATGGATGGATGGAAGTAAGGAAGTAAGGATGGATTGATGGATGGAGGCGACCGCTTTGAAGCGCAACCCTTCTCCCGCAACTAAGGGGGGGGTCAATGTTTTCCCCAATCCTAGGGTGTGGGGAAACAGTCATTCTTTCTTCCCTCCTAGTCTCTCCCGAGATCGCACTGCAGCGCCCATCATCCCCAGCCGGCAATCTGAGCTCGTGCCATGGCCGGCGTGGAGGGTGTGGTGGTGGTAAAACGGCCAGGGGGAAGCTCGCTCTTTTCGAGAGGTCCTCTTGGAAGGCTGCCTTGGAAAGGGAAAGTGGGAGGGGCAGAGATTTCTCCCTCAAAGGTCCCCTTGGAAGGCTGGGTTGGAAAGGGAAAGTGGGGAGGGGGCAGAGATTTCTTCCTCGGGTCCTTCTAGAGTCCTTGAGAAACTGATATCATACAAGGTTAATAAATTATACTCCTCCTCCTCATTGATGAGTTTTTCATCCTGAAATTGATTGAAACAGTGTACCATCATATGCTGCCATAGTATAGTGTTAACAACATCTGTAAAGATGATATATGAGCATGACACTAAGTTTTTTCTATATTTCCCCCTTTATTGAAAAACTTCCATCATGCTTCTTTCTGAAAACAAAGGTCATTATAATATACCTCATTATATATTTGATTTGATGATATTTCAGTTAATAAATACCATTTAAGGTGTTAAGCTTCTTTTCTTTTTCAGCAGCAAAGTGAATTACAACTTTAAAGAACTTTATTACTTTATATTCATTTTATTTTAAGTATAGATTTTAGATTTTAAACAAATATGTTTAGAGCTTTTATATCTTTCAAGTTATTCAAATTATCCCCTCAGCAGGTATATAATGGCATCCAATTCCAATATCATGTTGGGGCTTTTGAGCAAGGGAGGAGGAACGTGAGCACCGCCTTTCGCGCTGGCATTCCGGGATTTCCCTTTGTTTAGAGCTGGGAATCCTCCTTCCCCCTTTTGCACTCCCTCCCTCTCTCTCTCTCTCTCTCTCTCTCTCACACACACACACACACACACACACACACACACACAGACTTCTAAAGTCGATTGGCACAATGAAAGGCAAAGACCACAATTGTTTTAAGAAAGAAGCTTTAGCAGGGAGGGGGGATGGGAGGGTGTTTTAAGTTTTGGCAAACAGCCAGGCCAACTGTATTGGAGAAGGTCACACAACTGGCCTTAACATTTTAGCTGCTGTCTTTTTCCTCACACTTGGGTTTAATGATATTAGAGACCCTTATTGCCCTGCCAAAAAAAAAAAAAAAAAGAGCCACCCCAACGTCTATGAAAATTAACCTTCTCTGCCAAGAGACACTGTGCAGGGTATTTTCACTATTGGTGTGCATACAGGCTTAGATTTGTGCTGGGTTCTTAGTGCTTAGAGCACTGACCTTCAGAGGCACCCTGGTCCCTTGGAAGCTAAAGGAGGACTCATTTTCATGCTTGCAGTTGTATTGTCAATTTCTGTGAGACAATGTTGTTGAAGTAACTCACTCACTCATTCATTCATTCATTCATTCCTTGTGTGTCCAATCACACTTAGCCAATAAAAATTCTATTCTATTCTATTCTATTCATTCATTCATTCATTCATTTTATTTTGTCAAATACATATTAAATAATTATATAAATATAAGCATGAATTGAATACATAAAAGGAATACAACTAAAGGGAACATTAGGACAGGGACGGTAGGCACGCTGGTGCTCTTATGCACGCCTTACAGACCTCTTAGGAATGGGGTGAGGTCAATACTAGATAGTCTTTGGTTAAGGCTTTGGGGATTTTGGGAAGAGACCACAGAGTCAGGTAGCACATTCCAGGCATTAACAACTCTGTTACTGAAGTCACATTTTCTGCAATCTAGATTGGAGAGGTTCACTTTAAGTTTGAATCTATTGTGTTCTCGTGTATTGTTGTGGTTGAAGCTGAAGTAGTCATTGATAGGAAGTACATTGTAGCAGATAATTTTATGAGCTATGCTCAGGTCATACCAAAGGCGGCGTAGTTCTAAATTTTCTAAAGCTGGGAATCCTCCTTCCCCCTTTTGCACTTTTATTGTTTTTCGTTCAAATAAATATTCATGTTATTTTACTTGGCTCTATCTTTATTTTTTACATTGACCAGTAGCTGCCTCATTTCCCACCCTCGGCTTATACTCGAGTCAATAGTTTTTCCCAGTTTTTGTGGTAAAAATAGGTGCCTCGGCTTATATTCGGATCGGCTTATACTCGAGTATATACGGTATTCTTAATCAGCATTGTTGTTTTCTGTTTATTTATTTTGAAACCTGCCAAAGAAACCAAACTCATTCAAGTTCCTCAGCAAATATTCTATATTGTTTTTTGAGTCCTGAAAAAATATAACCAGATCATCAGCAAAAGCCCTCAATTTATAAATTTCTTAATATTTATACCCCTTATTTTATCATCTTGTCTAATACCTCTATTCAGAACTTACAATACCAATTGTGATTTGATGTTAATGCCTTACTTTACTGCAACAAAGAGAGTCAGAAGTCAATGCTTTTTCTTTTTTTATCCTTCATCACTTCTCTTCCCCCTCTTCCTCCCCACTGTTTCCTACTTACTTTTGTATTTTGCATCTTATAATATTTTATAACTCAATAAAAATGTTAAACCGTGAATGTAATTTTTCCTTTGAATCTTGGAGCCTGAGATTTCAGTTTCCTAACTCTGCAATATTTTCTAATAAATTAGTAACAACTGCATGAATGGAAAGCTAGTGATGGTTTGTATCATTAAATTGACACTAGCGATATCTGAATGTACAGTGTGCAGCCACTGTGTATTCGCAAATGAAAGTGAGCGGGTATATTTGACAATTGCTCAACCTTTCTATTTTTTGTTTGATTTAAGTTGAAAGGTGAGGAGAAAATGTAGTTGCACTTCGAGCAAGATACTAAGAAAAAAAACAAAACCTCAAATAAGTTGTCAGACATAACTTCCTGCTCTGGTATTCTTAATTTGATAAAGTTAGAATAAAAAAAAACATCCATGCAATGAGGCTTGAACGTTGAATATTTCTCATGTGCTGCATCATTTCAGTGAGGTTAAGAGATGCAATAATTGTATGCCTCTTTCTAAATCCTATTTATTTGATTTATATTCTGTTCTCGTGACTATTTAAGACAGCGACAAAAAAGTAAGAAAACACAAAACAGAATCCAAAAGAAGCTTCCACTATTATTCATCCTAAAATAAATAAATAAACAATTAATAGTGGGAAAGTCCAGTAAAGGATATGCATCATTTCTGATTTTTTAAATGCTGAAAGTGTGCCGTAGATGTGCCAAAAATAGTTCCCAGGGGAGGGTGTTCCATAACCTGAGAACAAAGGAAAAGAAAGTCATTTCTCACATGGCCTCTTATAGCAAAGATATCTTCAAAAGAATTCTTTCTTCAGATCTTAAAGATTGGACAGGCTCAGAGGATGGTGAGAAGTCCTTTAAAACTAGAGTCCAAGTCTTTTGGGACTTAAACATATGTACCGTGCTTTAAATTATACCCAGTAAGCAACTGCAGTTTGTCTAGCTGTTTCAGGATAGTCTTTGTGTGACCCTTATGATTTATATTGGTATATCTCTTCCTACCTCTTATTACTCCGGTATTCTCACCAATATCCTTGACACACTCCTTAGCACTACCCCAATGCAATTATGTGTCCCGATTTCTCCTCCATTAAAAGCTATGCCCTCTCTTCTTCTAGAACCCACAAACATACGAAATCTAACAAGAGAAGGGTTTAGTCTTCCCTAATGAGCCGTAGTGGCACACTGGTTAGAATGCATGTTGTTGTTGTTAGTTGCGAAGTCCTGTCCAACCCATCGCGACTCCATGGACAATGTTCCTCCAGGCCTTCCTGTCCTCTACCATTCCCCAGAGACCATTTAATCTCACACTGCTTCATTGACTCCATCCAGCCACCTCATCTCTGCCGTCCCTCCTTCTTTTGCCCTCAATCTTTCCCAGCATTAGGCTCTTCTCCAGTCAGTCCTTCCTTCTCATTAGGTGGCCAAAGTATTTGAGTTTCATCTTCAGGATCTGGCCTTCTAAAGAGCAGTCAGGGTTAATCTCTACAACTGACTGGTTTGATTGCCTTGTGGTCCAAGGGACTCACAGGAGTCTTTTCTAGCACCATAGTTCAAAGGCCTCAATTCTTTGGCGCTCAGCCTTCCTTATAGTAGAGTGCTGTACTGCAGGCTACTTCTGCTGACTGCTGGCTGACTGCAGTTTGGCAGTTCAAATCTCACCAGGCTCAAGGTTGACTCAGCCTTCCATCCTTCCAAGGTGGGTAAAATGAGGACCCAAATTGTTGGGGGCAATATGCTGACTCTGTAAACTGCTTAGAGGGCTGTAAAGCACTGCACAGTGATATGTAAGTCTAAGTGCTATTGCTATTGCTAATGCTTTAGAGAATTTCTGAGAACCCAACATGTTTCAGTCCAAAAGAATTTGGATCAGGTCTGCTAAGAGGTATTCAGATAGATACGAAAATCTTTTACTGGCCCCTTAGAAAAGACTCTCTGGACACATTATGCTGTTTTTCAATAAATATCCCACAACATCTTGTGCCGTTCTCCTTCTTTCTCTTACACATACATCATTTTTTGCCAGTTTATTAATTAATTAATTTATTTATTTATTTGATTTTTATATCGCCCTTCTCCCGAAGGACTCAGGGCGGTGTACAGGCAAAATAAAACAGATAGTACAATATACAATTTAAAATGCAATTAAAAACTTATTTTAAAATTGGCCTGAAAAGTATACAATGAACTAAAAACCCCATTTAAAATAGTTAATAAGAATTTAAAATTTAATAAAATTCAATTTAAGCCAGCCCCGCGCGAATAAAAAGATGTGTCTTCAGTTCGCGACGGAATGTCCGAAGGTCAGGTATTTGGCGTAAACCCGGGGGAAGTTCGTTCCAGAGTGTGGAGCCCCACAGAGAGGACCTTCCTGGGGCCGCCAGCCGACATTGCTTGGCGGACGGCACCCTGAGAAGTCCCTCTCTGTGAGAGCGTACGGGTCGGTGGGAGGCATGTGGTAACAGCAGGCGGTCCCGTAAGTACCCAGGCCCTAAGCCATGGAGCGCTTTAAAGGTAGTAACCAAAACCTTAAAGTGCACTCGAAAGGCCACAGGTAGCCAGTGCAGTCTGCGCAGGAGCGGTGTTATATGGGAGCTATGGCCCCACCTCACATAGAGGGATTCACAACCGGCAATCTGAGGAACAGTGGCCTCCCTCGGCTCTAGATCTTCCTTAATGACAACCGCCACCCCCCCACCCCTACCTTGGGCCCTCGGCTGATGAACTAACCTTCAGGGAAAAGACTGGTGCATAAAGAACAACTAGGTGTATTTAGGCTAACCTGCAAAGAAAGTTCTTTTTTTTCATCCTATTAATTTTTATTAAATGGTTTTCTTGATTTTATATCACATACAACACTTCCGTATCAGTATACATCCAATACACACACACACACACACACACACACACACACTTTTATATATGTTTTCTGAGATTTTCGCGGGTGTTTGTTTGTAGGTCTTTGGTTATAGTTTGTATGTAGGTCTTCCTTTGGTTAAAAGGAAGAAACAGCTGCGATCACACATTGCTCCTAGAAGCACGAAGCTGAAGCCTGAAGATGACGAATGAGACTTCGTCGAAACGTCACCAAGGCACTTCCAATTTTACGCGGGAGAAAACCCGAATAACCAAAGACCTACATACAAACACCCACGAAAACCTCAGAATATATATACATACATACATACACATACATACATATATACACATTTTTAAGATATAGATATATATATATTTATATTCCTTTATATATGCTAATATGCTAGTATGCATACAATGTGTATTTATTACTCTCACTATTTTTACATTTTATAATGTATATTTTCCATTTTATCACACCTTATCAAACTATAATGTTACATATACTTCATCTATCTTTATATTTGTACTTAATTCTGCTAACTAGTTCACTAAACATCTTTCCTTGCTAATTTCCTAATCATTACAGCTACTATCTAACCAGTTGTACCATACATTCCAAATCAAATAATATTCGGTTTCTCCTCTATCTTTTATTTCCATTGTCAACTTATCTATCTTGGCAAGCGAAGAAAGTTCTAAGAGGTACAATCTCTTTTAATCACCAAGATTTCAAGAATATTCACAAGAAGGTTGTATATGATTGTTGTGGAATTCATGAGCATAGACATGATGCTGTAATTTTAAATATGTATTAAAAATTAGGAAATCCAATGTTGACTGAAACTTTATAAGTGGTATTAAAGAATATTTTGGATAAATTCAGCATTGGAAAGGGAACTTCAATAATCATCAAGAATGCAATGGTCAGGCCAGCTTAACAGTGTGGAGTTTGAGGATAAAAAACATGTATCAATCTTCTGTAGAGATTCTCAGTCATCCTGGTCATGGTTGTCCCAAAGGTGAAGAAGCTTCTTGGATGAGAAGTGAAACATCTTCAAAAAAAACACACAGAAATCCAGTTGCCTCCAGAATAAGCACCTTTGGGACATGTATCAATCTTCTAAACATTGCTTACATATCTATATATTTAATAAGATGAAAAATCTCAGTTTTACAACAATTCTCATTTATCATTTTCATCACAGATTATGGTTGTTCTTTCTCAGATTTAAAAACCAGCTGTAGTTCCTTCTAAACATGATTGCATTGATCATAGAAATGTTTACAATGCCTTAAAGGCAGCATATTGACTACATAGGCGTCCTAAATCTCAAAGTCATCAGGAATGAACAATGTGTGCAGAATGCATACACACCTAAGTTTAGCATCCCTTGCAGAGCAAATTCTAGAAATATCTCCAGGCAAACGTTTGATCCCTGACGCAAAAAAGGATCCTATGTGTGAAAGAGAAAATTTATCTCAGTAGAATTGCTCAGAAGAGTAAAAAACAACAACACACAACTACAGGATTCAGAATAATGCTAAAGATCTTTAGGGTGTATTTCCACAACTGGTTTATCTGTCTTAATAGACATTTCTCTCCAGGGAATCCTAGGGATTTTTGCTCTGTGGGAATGACCGATGACCATTGCTATCTTAAAGGCAGAGCTAGCAGCTACCTCATTACTTTTCTAATCACTCCACCCACTCATACACTTTAGGGACTCGGTTGGAAGGGGGGTGAAGATGCAGCTTGTAGTGATGACTTTAATTATGCCTACTTCTAATGTTAGAAAAGGTTAGAAAATGTTAGAATTCTTTAAATTCACCAAGTTCCCTCTTCCCTCATAAGCCTTAAATGCACACTAAATGTTTGCATTTTGTTGCATCAGAACAATCCGTAGAGAGAGGTTACTCATGGCCAAGTGCAGTATATAATTAAGTTCCAAATCAATTTTATAATCCTAAATACAGCGAAACATTTAGAGATCTAGGTAGAGTATTGTTGAAAGGTTTCTTAACAGAAGTAGGAAGTCTCTTGACTGGCCCGAGTTACTTTCAGCTGATGCCTCCAGTCTGGTTTATTGCGTCTTCTTCCCACTCAGTCTTCCTGAAGTCTTTTAGCTTGCTTTAGTGCTATAGGTATTTTAGGCATTACTTTTTAGGCCTTCAAATAGGGAAAGCAGCAAGCCTATGCTCACTTTCTAAGCCTCTCTTATGTATCTCTAAGGTGAAGTACAGGTAGTCCTTGATTTATAACCATTCATTTAGTAACTGTTTGAAGTTACAGTGGTTCTGAAAAAAATGACTAATACCAGTCCTCACACTTACAGCCATCACAATATCTCTATGGTCACATGATAAAAAGTTGAACTCTTGGCAATTGGCATGTACTGGTACTTATTTATGATGGGGCTACATAATCTACATTTGTGATTTTCCTAATTTCTTAATTTCCTAATTAGGCCTTCCTAAAGGGCCGTGGTGGCTCAGGCTGTAAAGATAGCCTGTTATTAAAACACAGCAGCCTGCAATTACTGCAGGCTCGAATCCCACCAGGCCCAAGGTTGACTCAGCCTTCCATCCTTTATAAGGTAGGTAAAATGAGGACCCAGATTGTTGCGGGGGAGGGGGGGCAATAAGTTGACTTTGTAAATATACAAATAGAATGAGACTATTGCCTTACACACTGTAAGCCGCCCTGAGTCTTCGGAGAAGGGCGGGATATAAATGTAAATAAATAAATAAATAAAAATTTGCTTTTGACAAGCAAAATCTTTGGGGGCGGGGAGTCACATTTGCTTAAAATTGTATGATTCACTTTACCGTTTTTGGTGATTCGATTAACAACTACAGCAAAAAAGGCTGAACATTGGGTACAATTTGCTTAACAACCGCCTCACTTAGCAATGGAAGTTCTGATTCCACTTATGGTAGTAGAATGTATGGAGTTTGGTTATGTCCATGTGTAAGCATGAGATATCATAGGTGAGAATGGATACCAGCATATTGTGTATGGATAAACATATATACACGAGATAAAGTTTTCTATTCCTCTTTACAGTACAGGCCATGGAAAGTGAACAGTATTGACTTTAGAAAGCTCTTTTCACATTCTTACAGGGAAAAAAAATCAGTGATGGGAAATTAAAATACAGCCCCATATTTCCTAGAGATTTTAAAAATACATTTCATGTTCACCTTTAATTATCTAATATTATGCAGGATCATCAGTCCATTTTATTCAACCAAAGTGCATTCATTATTCCATATCAGAACTGGTTTGCTTGTCAATTAGCCAGCAAATGTTCAGCTATACAGTTGGAATGTCCATATCATCAAGTAACAACTGATACTACTTAGATCAGTGACTGATTAAGTAATGCATGTATATGTGAATATTAGCTCCTAATCAATATGTATGATATCAATATGCATTCACATCACTCATTAACATTCCTCCACTGTACACAATTGTCCAAATTAATCAAACGATGCTTGATTAATTTGGACTATCAGTATATTGGAAATCTTATCTTTTAATGTTGTAGCTACTTTTAATAAGAATTTTTGTCAAGCTTTCCATATGTCTTTTCAGCCTTCCTTGAAAAGGAGCCATTCTTTCTACACCTTAACATGCTACACTATCTTTCATTTTCTTCCACTTTTGAAGAGACAAAACATTTCTAAATGCTAAAGGTTTGAGTGTGCTTCCATTATGGGATCCCAAAGTGCTTTTCCAAAAGGCAACTGGACTTTCTTCATCTTTTTCCTTTGAAAATTGGATTTTCTGGTTTTTCTTCGAAGATGTTTCGCTTCTTCAGCTCTGACTGGATGACTTCTTCAGCTCTCCAGTCAGAGCTGAAGAAGCTTCGTGGATGAGAAGCGAAACGTCTTCAAAGAAAAACAAGAAAATCCAGTTGCCTCTTGAAAAAAAGCACCTTTGAGACAACCATGACCTGGATGATTGAGGATTTCCACAGACATTCTTCCATTATGGGGCTCTTTGGATTCCAACCATGATACCTGGGATGGTATTGCACATGCAGCAATGTCCTCATTTTCTTGGTTATTATTGTCAAACTTCCTTTATTTCTCTAAGGCAGTTCCCAATATTCTAAAAAGAAAGGAAAAGGTGCTTTAATTTACTCATGCTTTCCCCCTTTTTAGTGCCGTAATAAAACATTAAAGGGGAACTCACATATTTCTCTAGCTAAAAGGAGTTCAAATAATTCTGAGGTAAAGTGTTGAATGCTTTTACATTCAAAGGCAATTTGAAGAGAAAGAGCATCCAGCCAGTGGGACCGATAGAAATCAGAACTGCAATACTGTAATATATTTTCAAAGATTGTTTCGAAACAACCATCATAACTTGCTCTATATTTTTCATCTCTATATTGGTGAAATCTTTATTTCCCAACCATCACCCCATTACTGCTCAGAAAACATCTGATGCTGGCCACTAGTAACTTCAAAGAAACTGTACAAACTCCTTATAAACTCACCACATTTCTGTGGATATTCTATCTGTTCTTCTAGCCTTCCAACTTGGTAATGACAGGAGTGCTGATGTAACTACATCTCCTTGTACTAGAGGTTCTTGTAAGTTGGGAAGTAGGGAATATTTATAAGGTGTTTTGGGTAGTCACATCTATACTATGCAGTACTTCAATGTACTCCTTCCATCTTTGCTTGATCACTTTTGAGTTGGTTACTACGTGTTCATTGGCACCATTTAATGTCCCAGTTCAAGGTTGAAACCTCCTTCAGAGTTCAAAGATCTCTTAAAAGACTTCCCTTGTTTTTCTGCTCCTGTTTTCATCTTCTGTGCTTTTAGTGATGTTGAATATTGTTGATGTAATATTATTTCTTATCTTTTCCAACAGCTGTTTGAAACCCTGTTAAATTTCTTTCTGGGATTTTTATTTTTCTTGGCTTCTCAGCAATTTCCATGGTTTGTTCCGACATCTACAGTAGTTTGCTTTCTTCTATTTCTTCAACTTTGTGGTTGTCTTTTTTCATACCCATCCTTAACATCTTTTTAAAGTTCATTCAAAATTTACTCTGGTTCAGCAATTCCAGTTGTTCTTGAAAATGGAGATCGTATTGTGGCTTTCTTTTTCATAATCTTCTTTAGCTTAATTTGGAACCTGTGTTTGAGCAGTTCATGATCTATTCCACAATGAGAAGATGGTCACGTTTTTAAGTGCTGGAACTGACATCTTCCACATCCTTTTAGCAATATTAAAATTAAAATTAAGAATTGGAAGAGGGGTAAAAGGATCCATCTATGTTAGAATTGAACACCCTTCCTTCAACAGAAGGGGAGGAGTAAGATACCACTTATCTGCAGTTTATAACACAGTCCTTTCAGCAATTCCAAGAAGATTCCATGGTCAATTTCACCCAATTCAGGTGACCCTGGGGTCACAGATAAACCCCCAAGTGGCCTCAACAGCTCTCAGAGAATGCTAATCATTGGAAAACTCCAAAGAAATACAATCCTTACATTCTCCCAGCCCCCCATCCAGTCTCAATTGTCTGTACCTTGCATCCCCACACTGTGAGCACTGATAACATTTTTTGGGTGAGAAGTGAAAGGTTTTCTTCTTCCTTCTCAAGGAAAAAAACAGCCCAATTGCCTTTTGAAGAAAAAAAAAGCACCTTTGAGACAACTATAACCTGGGTGACTGAGAATCCACCGACTTTCAGCAATATAGTCAATATATTGATTTCTGATAATGTCCATGTATATGGGCATCATTTGGTTGTTGGGAGATAGCATTGCCTTCACTGAAATGGCAGAAACTGATATCCTTTTACTTCATTTCAATTTCCTGAGCCATAGAAAATCCAACCTCCTTAATATTTCCAGTTTTGGCCAATTTCAAGCAACACTTGTAACATGCTTGCATGTTCTGTTGATTTCAAATTGAGCTGGATCATAAAATTCATCAATGTCCTTTTTTTTCTGTGTTAGTGATTGGTGCATAATTTGAATGATTGTTATCTTTAAGAGTTGTCCAAAAACTTTTATTTATATTAGTTGGTTACCAATTGCATTGTAACCAGATACTCCTCTTGCTCCAAAAGCAACTATAAAAAACATCCCTCCTTCGTTTTTCATATCTTGAATGATAAATCAGGAACTCTTGACTGAAAGTGTCTAATCCCCATTGAGTCCATCTCAATGTATTGTGGCAGGTCGGTTCCCAGCGGAGATGCTTCACCATCAGGTCTTTCATCTCCTTGGATTCAAGGTTGAACCTCAATTTTAACAATAGCTAATTATGTTGGGAAGAAAATAGCTCCAAACACATCCTTTATGAAAGGCTATGCTTGATATAGGAGTTCCTTCCTAACAGAGAGAAACCCTCTCTGTTGTCCAAAACTATGGTTTGCTCCAAAAGCATATTTGCTATCCACTTAATGTTCTTCCCAGCTAATTGGCAACTTAACATGCTCATAGAAGCACAAAAACTTCTGCCATCTGTGATGATAAAGTTGAGAGCAGCTTCTCACTCTCCAGCACTGAGCATTCTGTGGTCACAGCATCATTTGACACTCTGGTCTCTTTTTTGTGTCACATAAGAGGACCCATCTGTTGGCAACTCTGATTCGGCATTTAGTAGCGGAGTCTCTTGAATGTTCACTCTTGGGTTTGAAGCTGCAAGAGCCAGGATACAAAAGCCTTTCTCATCATGAAGCTCTCAGCTCTCTTTGATAGGGAGAAGAGTGGCTGGATTGAATGGACAACTACTGGTTATTTGTTGTGACCCAGGCCCAAGTAGGTAGTAGTAAACGCAATCAGTTCAAAAACAAACAGACTTTATTAGAACAGCTGAGAATTAACTCATTCTCAGCATAGTCCAAACTAAATCAAAGCAAATTCTTCATAACACAATTCTTCAATCTCATCACCAACCTTGGTCTAATTAGGCAAACTGCCAAAAGCTTTTCTTGGCAAAAGTTCAAAAGCAGAAGACACCGACAAGAAATAAATGCAGCAAGACAAGGAGCAAGGCTATCAATGTTGTTTTCCTACAAAGAGCTCAAACGCCATTGCTGGTCTTTTAAGCCTTATGGGAGGGGCCAATCATCTCTTGTCCCTACTCCCGAGTCATCCTCTCTGCTTTAGCTGCTCTTGCCTTCTGGCAGCTCTTCTCATGTGTGCATTAGGAACAGGCTCCTCCTGTTTCTCTGCTCACTACTATCAGTCTCTGGAGGCTCCCGAGTCCACACATCACTCCCTGATGGCCCGGCCCCACCTCTGCCTCTGACGCAGAGCCCTCATCCAGGCCTTCCCCAGCCTCCAGGACTGGTCCATGCTCTTCCTCAGCCTCATCTCTGTCCAACTCCATTGCCAGCTCCACAGGCTGCTGGCGGACCACAACATTATTAATACTTTGGGCCTTAAAGAGCAGGAAGTCAAAACTCTGCATGCTGTCTGTTGATATGGGCAGCCGATGAGGTTATAACATTAGGCCATTGTAGCATGGAGCAAGGCTACTTCCATAGGGGTTCTGCCACATGGTTCATCTTATAAGGCAAATACCCCACAGGTCTGATGACCAAGTCATGTTTTGGGGTCCTTTTCTATCTTCTCTTCCTCATGACACTACAAGCTGAAATACCTTTTCTGTAGTTCTTCAGTCCTAAAGCTGAACCTGATAGCAAGGCCTTCTGAAGCTTCTTAAGTTTGATGGGCCCCCAGGATCCATTGCAATTCTTGTGTAGGAGTTCTTGTAAGACCCCCTCAAGCTGTGTATAACCATTGCCCACAAAATCAGTGGAAAACAAGAAAGACTGGAGGCGTCTCATGGAGATTGCTAGTGTCAAAGTTTCAGTGTCTTAAATTCTTCTGGGCTCTAACTATTTAATTTATAATCCTAGGATGCAGCCCAAGTATTTGACAAAATTGCAGCTTTGGTCTGGAAGTTTTATGTTCTAAGAAAGCCAAAGTTTGTTTCTCATAGACAGCCTGATTCTCTGATGTTGCTCTGATGCTACCAATTAGTTGTCCATATCCTGGAGCACTGCTGTTCCACACATACCCCTCTGAATCCTTCCCATCTTTCCCCCCCCTCTCATGAGATGGTTAAGGGATTGACGTGTCCTGTTTGAACAGCCTAAACTACTTAATTAATAAGTGAGCTTGTTATGTGCTAAACTAACTGTGCACCACCACCCTGGTTGGCTGCATCGTACAAAAATAACTGAGATGTTAAACAAAGCATTACAGGTTTCTCTCTTTCTTTCACAAAGCGGCAAAATTCCAAACGGGTCTTGGAACAACATCTCACTTAGTTTGGCGACATCTACTTACACGGTCCTTCGGTATCACTAATGTAATGGCAGTAGAAATTGGGTCTTAACCCAAGTATGAACTTCAACAACGCACAGCAGAGTTAGTCTTAACTGAGATTATAGATACAGCTATGTAGGAAGAAAGAGCATCATAGTGCTGTACTTTCTGAACCCATAATAATTGCCCCCAGTACACCATTTAAATTTTTATTTTCTCTCTCTGTCGTCTTTTCAAAGCAAAGCACTCGAAGTTCCAGGAGTTCTAGGACAAATCTCTGGTTTCCTATAGGTAAACAATCAATTTCTTCCTCTCTCCTCTTAAATAAAGAGGAATTTGCAAAACAAGTTAGATAAATGTACGAAATTAGAATATATTTTAACCGGAGACTCCTGGGAAGGAACTGAGACCCAAGCACGATAAACATCTTTGTTTTGCTGTTATGCAATAAGCCTTAAAAAAGCTCAGAATTTTTGCTGAATTTTCTGCATCATGGAATTGTGTAAAATTAGAGGTATGAATAGCATTGCAGCATACATCACAAATATATCACTAATTAAAATAATCCATGCTCAGAATTGTGCTATTAATATATTCTCCAATGTGTACGCTTATATAACAAGCAGGCCATAATTAACAACGTTTCTGATTCCACAAATTTGCCAAGTTATATTTTGTTCCTTTAATTCCTTTTTTCCCCTCTTACTGCAGTGATCAATCTTGTTCGGTGTTAGGTAGAAACATGCTATTTCTAACATTTTATTTTTAACAGCATGTTTCATAATAGATTACACTCAATTCCATTGGTGAGCTTTCAAGAGACCAGAATAACTAATGGTGATGGACAGTTTCTGGGTAAGAAAAAGACCTTTCTTTTACAATCCAAGAGTATTCTATTTCTCTGTATAAAAGAAAATAAAAGTCATGTTCTGGAAATCTGTAGAAATAACTAAGACAAGCCATAAGATATCAAAAAATATCATTTGAATGTTTGCCTTGACCAGCTGTCTTCTCATAAGAACTGTAAGAGGGGGGAATAGAAGCAAAAAAATGGGGAGTTAGGTTTATGAATAAAGTTTATCGAAAAGATGGAAAAGAAAGCCAATTTGGTCTAGTGATCAAGGCATCCAGCTAGAAAATAAGAGACCGTGAGTTCTAATCCCACCTTAGTCATGAAATCCAGCTGGGTGACTTTGGGTCAGTCACTCTCTCAATGCAATTCAGCTGACTTGTTGCTGTGGGGGAAAATAGGAGGAGGAAGATGTGTTGGATACAACCTTGAGTTGTTTGTAAAAATAATAAAGAGGAGAAATAAGTAAATAAATAAATGCCAATTTTATGTAGAGATTTAAGAAAATTGGACAAAGGAAGGAAGGAAAGAAGAGCTGGGGGTGTTTGAATACATATAATAAACTAATTATCACCACATTGAAATGGGAGGTGTATAGCCATGTACAGCACTAAGTTGTTCAAATTTTGCCCCCAAGCTAGGAAGAAAATGATCTCTTCATCTATTGACGGCTAGTATTGCTTTGGTACAATGCTCTTTTTACTACTCTATTATTCTTACTCAATATGCTGTTCGATTCGCAAAATGGAAAGGTGGGCTTACCCATCTGCCCATATACATATTCTTCATACTTTGCAAGAAATTTGGCTTTCTGAATCCCAACTCTCATGTGAGTTGTCAGCGTTCCAGAAAACCTCCTCCTCCTGCAGAAAAGACTCCGAAGCAAACATCTTTCAAAGTTCTTTTACTAGCATAGATAAACTGGCACAGCTGGATGAAATCCGAATCTGGGGATCCGGGTTTTTCCTCAGTAAGACAAACTCCAAAATCCCCACCCCGCTTGACCCTCTGCTGATCACATGCTCCAATCCCCAACTGTCCCATCTCAAGACATCACTCCTTCTTCAGATGCAGGCTCGGCCTGACCTTGACTGGCCGGAAGAATGTTATTATGTCTAATGGCCCCTTCTACCAAATCCCCCCTCCTACTTTCCCACACATGGGAAAGTGGCAGCGTGAAAGCCTGCGGCCTAGTATAGCTTCCAAAGCTGACATGAGTTTCCACAGATGAAGACGTGAAACTGTTGGAGGGGAACAGCTTTGACAAATCAAGGGCATTTAAGTGACGAGGCAGGTTCACAGCTGTTTTTCTTACAACTATTCAGAAAATTTATTGGTGAGGAAACAGCCATACAGATGAGCAGGGAGGGAAATCTTTCAAATCTGAAGCAAGAAGAGAGAGGAGCTGGAAAGGCAGTCAGAATTCAGTCCAGGATCAATATAGAAGTAAGCAAGGTAGATCCTGTGAGCAGAAACTGACAGGACTTGACTGGACAGATCCAGTGAGCATTTTGTCCATTAGGTACAAATTCCATCAAAGAAGAAGATGCCCTCACCTGCCACCTTGAATGTAGCAAATAAACCTAGTCTGGTTTTAATTGGTTTCATAGAGCTAAATCTTAGTTTTGCAGAGGTTTGTTTTAAAAGGTCTTCTTGTGACTAATACTAATAAAGTTCAGCTCTTAGTAACTCCCATGTAATTTTTTTCAGCAACAGCATGGAAGAGTTTGCCATTGTTTTTTTTTCCCTGAGATTTCAGAATAGGAAAGGTTTTCAAGATATATATTTTTTCTAACAGGCTTAATTTTTTTTACAAAGTGCTACATCAGAGAAAGGGATAGTATGAATCCTGAAATGGTGCAAAGAGGAGGACATTCTGAATTATGACTATAGCTGAGATAGCTGCAAATACCATACCTGCAATTAAAATCTCAGCCTATCAAGGGGAAATTAATCTGCCTTATCCTACTACCCTTCCCTAGTTTGCTTGTTTATTGGTTTAAAATAAGGGTTTGAGAGCTTTCAGAAATGAAGACCTTCTTCCATAGAGTGAATGGATGCTACCTATTCTGCCATTTTTTAATCATGCCACCATATCTCATCCTATGACATGATTATTGTTATTTTTATTGTTTATAGATATAACTGACCTTATCTGCAGGAGCTCTAGGTAGTTTACACAGGGATTTCCTTTAAGATTCTTCCTACTACAACCATCCTATGAAATGGGCTGAGCTGAAAAGGAGAAAGAAAGTAACCATAGATCACTAATTAATTTCCATGGCTGAGGGTAGAGTTAAACTTGAATTTTCCCACTCCTACACCAACACTTTAATTCCTACAATAACATGCATGTGTAAAATCGGAAGTGGATGCTATGTTCTCAAGAACGTAGCAATTCAGAAGGAATATATACTTGGGTTCTTTGTTTTAAAGTGAACTACTCTTTTTTTCTCATGCATGGAATCAAATAAAACGTTCAATAATTAATTCATCTTAATTAAATTGAACTGCTTATAATTAGACAAACCATAGTGGCTACTCACTGGAATGGATTAAGACCTAATCGTGTTAAAATCCATGGTACTTAATTCACTACCAAATAACACGATTTTCTTTTGCTTTAGGGAATAGTTCTATGGCTCACTTAGTTGGATCCAAACCATGAAAATAAGGAAAGACTACATTCTAAAATAGTTTTCATAGCCTTTAATGGGTAAAGCACTAATTTACAGTCAAAAAGCCTAGAAAACAGTCTCCAGTTTGATGTTAATCTGTTCCTTATTACAGCTTAAGCAAATTAAAGCCAATTGCCATATTATTATTATTTTTTTTGCAAGAATCCACAATTCTAGATTCTTGAGCCATATTCAAAGCACACTGGAGAAATTAACCTTCTCTTACTACCCCTCATTTCCACTTGCCAATCTCTCAAAAGCCATTTGGAGATAATCTATTATCCTCTTCACTTTTACCAATTTTGAAAGGTGAGAAGGAGGAACAAATGGCGTTATTCAATCACTGCCCCTCCCAGCTGTTACAGATTCTAAACGAATAGTAACCCCAGTCTGAAACAAAATAAACAGAATCCCTCGCCCTTCATGTGATATATATTTATTTGGCAGTATGCTCTCCCCCTCCCAAAATCAAAGTGTTTGAACACAAAGCTGTATATAATCCCCTTAAAAGACCTGCTAGGTCAGCTAAAGCTAGGAAACTGGAAGGTGGCAGCAGGCACAAAGGATCACGGTGGAAAAAATGATGACTTAAGAAGTTCTACAGAATCCCATTGTTGCAAATAGGAAAACTTGTTTTTACTCATTTTAAATATGCTGTAGCTAGGCCAGAAATCCATTCAGCTTTGTAGCATAAGAAAAGTTCAAAGTGAATTTCAAACCAATGCAGAATTTTTGTATGAGACTGTTCTCAAATCCCTTCTCCCATAACCACGTAACTTGTATTTCTCCAGTTACACGGTGAAAAATCTTTTCACAATGCACAGTGCATTGGTAAACTAATAAAAATCCTTGTTGCCTTGTGTCTGGGAACCAAGTGTAATTACTGGATTTGAAAGATGTCTTTGTGTGAGAGGTTCATGGATGAAAACTCCCGACTGCCTAAAGGAAATAGCAGGATGCTCTATATCAGGGACACTAAGCTACAAAGCATAATATAAACCCAGGGGACAAAAAGATGTAGGAAGAACAAGGATAAAGAGAAAACATGTTATATTGGCAATGAACTGAAAGAAAGACAGAGGGCACAACTGCAATTTCCCCAACTATTTCCCTTAGATACTCATTTCATTTTTGTCTCTGGGTAGAGTTAAAATATTTAAGGATTTTTCATGCCATGCACTTAAACTTTCCAATCCATCATTCCTGCTTCCATCTGGGATACCCCTTTCACTTTATTTTCATTTTTACAGATTATTTAGGAATGCATATGTACAGAAACAATTTATGCATCACACCTTTATTTTTATTGTCTTTGCTTGTTTCCCTTCCTCCTAGCAACCTTAAAAGGATGGTAGCAGAGATTGGGAACAGGCAGATCTTCCCGTGATTTTTGTGGTACTTTTCTCAGGAGCTCAACAATGTCAGACTTGATAATGGGGACAGGGAAGGGTACCCAGCCCTTTCCCCTCCCAGTAAAACTGAACAGAATAAGGGGAGGTGGGTAGCCTCGTTCCTTTTTCCTCCCCGTTCAAAATTACCAATTTTTTTCCACTAAAGGCAGTAAGGAATCAGAGATCTCTTCTGTGTCAGCCTGAATGGGACTCATTGCAGCTCTGTGGATTATGAACTTTTCCCAAAATAGAGGACAACTATAAATAAAGCATTGTTCAAATAAATCATTTCCCTTGGAAGTCTGACTCTTGGCCCTCTGATTTCGTGATGTGGTGGGACGGACTTTATTCTCTGTTCACGTGCTGAGCTAGGGAAAGGCATGGTTTAGCTCTATAGATGAAAACGTAGTCTATTATTATTCTTATTATTATAATTTTCAGAGTCAATGAAAGCCCTGGGGGGAAAATAACAAAGATGTGATGACTGAAATCCCACTTCCCAGTCATTCCATAATATGAGTGCGTTGGTCTAGATGAATTTTGTTATTCTCTGTCTGATATGCAAATGACACTTCCAAATTGAACAGGTTCTGAAGCAGAATGGCTTCTCACTCAGAATCATAGCGATGGAAGGTATGAACGACTGAGCCAATTTAGTACCTTAGCGATGCTGTACAGCCTTTTCTGTTTTATGTTGTGGTTGTACATGATAAAGCTTTGATGGCTCAGCATCATTGTAGGATTAGGGTTAGGATTTAGGGCTAGTAAAGTTGCAGGCATTTCACTACCAAATTCTAACCCTAACCCAGGGTTACAAATATGCAGAGGAATAACCAGCGTAAATGGTTTAATATGAACATAGGGGAGTTGTCTTCTCCCCATATTTTACCATATTTTACCACAGTTCTTAAATAATGATGTCAGTTATTACTTTGTCTCACTCAGGGTATATGAATGTGCTTATCCTGCTCTCTCTTCCCTTTCACACCAGTCTCCATGCACCAGCACCTTTTCGGCTTTCCACAATCTTTGAACTTTCTTCACCATCTTTGCTCAGCAAACCCAGATTCCTTTTTCTCATTACTCCAATTTAAGAGTTATAAAGGGCTTGAAAACCAGTTTCCTTGCATCCTCTAGGGGACATTCTCAGCTCTGTAGAGTTGTAATCCTCTGCAATCCTCCCTTCATTAATTTTTTTTGGAGGGGGGGGGCTGTTGTAACTGCATAATTTATCACCATTTCACAAGTAGCCTTGTACCCTTTTAAAACAATAGTCTTTTTTGCATACCGGGGAAGAAAGAAATTTTTGCTGAAAAGACTGCTGTGGGATGTGAAATAACATCAAGAACGTGTCCATTCGTTTCTCTTCCAATTCATCACTGCATCTGTTTTCCCATGTGGAATTCTTGCAAATGACACCATCCATTGTACTTTAAAATGCAATAAAATCTATCATTAAGTTTAACTCCACTTATGGGGGAGTTACAAACAAACGTCAAAGTCTTTTTTCTCAATGGAGACGAGATTAGGGTGAAAATATCTCTCAGTAATATTTTTGCTCAGTTTTTAGCAAGGCTTCCCTATTTTTCAAAATGTTCCTTCTTTGAGATGAGTTCTGCTGCTCATAATTCTTGTTCGCTAGCAAAGTGCCCGAATAAGCAGATTGGGCACAGCAAGAGCTTGGCAAACCTCACTCTTAACAAGTCAGCAAGGCAATTTTTAGAAATCTTTTTGTAGTTAGCAAACCAAACAGGTTTGAGAGTTACGTGAAGCACATGCAGACTACAGGTAGTCTTTGACTTTAACTGAGCCCCAAATTTCTGTTGTTAGGTGAAACAGTTGTTAAGTGAGTTTTGCCCCATTTTACGACCTTTCTTGCCACAGTTGTTAAGTGAACCATTGAAGTTGATAAGTTATTAATGTGGTTGTTAAAGTGAATCTGACTTCCCCATTGATTTTGCTTGTCAAAAGGTGATCACATAACCTTGGGACACAGCAACAGTCATAAGTATGAGTCAGCTGCTAAACATCTGAATTTTCAACACATGATCATAGGGATGCTACAGAGGTTTAAGTTTGAAAAACAATCATAAGTCACTTTTTTCAGTGCTGTTGTACCTTTGAAACATCACTAAATAAACTATTGTAAGTCAAGGACTACCTGTACAGTCAAGAACTACAGAAGCAACTAGGCCTTTTAGCTATTTATAGGTGAGGTGCTTCTCTATGGATGTTTTTAGCTGCATTTTTTATTTACCACAAAAGACTCTTTAAAATAAAATTAAAAAGAAGTTTGAAGGAGCTTGGTAAAAACTTCTGATTTTTACAATTCATTGTGAATAGTTCATAATATGTCAGCCAATAGAGTTTCCCACAGATTACTCCAAGGTGACATTTGTTCTGATTCTGATGAAAGAAGGGGCAGCCATATCCCTCACTGAAAGCAATGATTTGTTACTAGACAATTACCAGAATTTCAGGCAAAGATTTAGAGCTGCATTTCATGACTCAGCTTCAAGATCAATGGCAAACTGAGAGATTTACAAGTTGAAACAAGGCAACCAGAGGCTTCATACATATCTATAAAATTTCCAATTATTTGCTAGAGATGGTTCGAATGATTTTGCTCTCATTGACTTACTGATAAACTGAGAGGTAAATTAGTGGGATGAGGCACACCAAAGAATGTGGGGAAAATGGTTCCAACTTTGACTAATAGTAGTAAGATGATTGGAAGAATTGAGGAGACTCTATAGTTCTAATCACACCTGCTTCCACCCTATGACCACCTCAGAGGTCCACCAGTTACCAATAGCAACTTTAAGTGCTTTCTATCTTTCATTTCCTCAAGCATGGATTCCACTGACAACTCTATGGACAATTTAAACGTCTTAGGCTGTTGTTTGAACTTTGAGCGTGGCAATTTAGTTGCAAATGGATCATCAACATTTGAGGAGACGTCAGTGCATTTTGAGTTGTGCTCGTCCGTCACAACACGGGTCATTTTTTTAAAAGACCTGTGTTCTGACAGACGAGCACAACTCAAAACACACTGACGATGTCTCCTCGAATGGTGACAAAATGTTTGCAACCAAGTTGCCAAGCTTGGAACTCAAACCAACAGCCTAACTACCAACCCGAGCTACTAATATTCAAACACATTTCAATTTAAATGTGTGTTGCCTGCTACTTTAAAGGGAGTATACTTTACCCTACTAGACCCTGCTAGGCCTCTGAGTCAGCCACAGAGACCTGCACCTGTCAAAGTGTAGGCCATACAGCAAATAAGGGGCCAAATTCTTTCAAAGCCATGTGTTCAGGGTAACTTTGCAGGCTTGACCTCTGAGAGTTTGGGACAAGTTCAGACAATTAAAAAGAATTTAAAAAGAATTGTATTGATCTGACATCAATGTAATTGAAAGTGTGCAGAAATATTTTACAAGAAGAGTTCTCCACTCCTCTGAATACAACAAAATACCTTATGCCACCAGACTTGAAATCCTGGGATTAGAAAACTCTGCCGCCTCTGACAGGACCTGTGTTTAACTCATAGAATCATCTAATAATAATAATAATAATATTTTAATTTGTATACCGCCCTTCTCCCGAAGGACTCAGGGCGGTGAACAGGCAGATAAAATATAAATACACACAATAATTAAAAACATCCCTTAAAAAACTAATTTAAATGCCCAAAATGTTAAAAAATGTACTCCCCCGTAAAATAACACAATTTTAAAAACCCATCCAATAAAAATAAAAATCAGGCTAGTCCAGCCATACAAAATAAATAAGTTTTAAGTTCGCGGTGAAAGGTCCTAAGGTCAGGTAATTGTCGAAGTCCGAGGGGAAGTTCGTTCCACAGGGTCGGAGCTCCCACAGAGAAGGCCCTCCCCCTGGGGGCCGCCAGTCGACACTGTTTGGCTGACAGCACCCTGAGGAGTCCCTCTCTGTGGGAGCGTACCGGACAATGGGAGATAGAAGCCAGCAGTAGGCGGTCCCGTAGATAGCCCGGTCCTAAGCCTCTCCCGTAGATAGCCCGGTCCTAAGCCTCTATTGTAATGTCCTTCCTATTGAAGACTACTTCAGCTTCAATCACAACAATACAAGAGCAAACAACAAATTTAAACTTAATGTTAACCACTCCAATCTTGATTGCAGAAAATATGACTTCAGTAACAGAGTTGTTAATGCTTGGAATAAACTACCTGACTCTGTGTTCTCTTCCCAAAATCCCCAAAACTTCAACCAAAAACTGTCTACTATTGACCTCATCCCATTCCTAAGAGGTCTGTAAGGGGCATGCATAAGAGCACAAGAGTGCCTACCGTTCCTGTCCTATTGTTTCCTTTCATTATATCCAATTAATATAGTTATTACATACTCATATATATGCTTATATATTGTATAGTTATTTCATGCTTATGCTTATATATACTGTGTGACAAAATGAATAAATGAATGAATGAATGAATGAATGAATGAATGAATGAATGAATGACTTTGAGGGGAAAAGAACTCAGATAGCCAGCAACAGGTGAGTACATTATATTCTTTTCCCTCTTAGTTCCAAGTAGGTTCTGAAATACAACTCTTATAGACTCAGGTCCCACTAACAATTTCATAGATGAGAACACAGTGCAACAGTTTAAATTGCTCACAGAGTTGCTAGCAAAACCTATGCTTGTGGAAATGATGGATGGCAGATATCTCAAGCCAGTCCCATTTTGCAATGCACCGCATCTTTACAGCTGACAATAAAGGTGCATACACAAATCTTGCAGTTCCGTGTCACAGGTTCCATACTTGTCCCAATGGTGCTGGTCATTGACTGATGGCAAACCCATAATCCAGAGGTTGAGTGAGAGCATGGAACTGGACCATCTTCAGAAATCATGCATTTTCGTAAAGTTGGATTTGAAAGGCATGAAGAATTCCATCGGATATAAAAGAGGGCTATGACTATTTAATTGTCTTTGAAGGTTTGATTGATAAGTGTGAATACACAGTGATGCCTTGTGGGTTGGCTAATTGTGATGCAGTCTTCTTCAGGGTTCATGACTGAATTATTTTCTGATATTTTAATAAATGCTGTATGTTGTGGGGTAATAGGATGATATATAGGTTTATTTTAGAAGATCTGTATCTGTATGAAACTTGTGTTTCAAATACCATTGGCTCTACAAACACAAGCTTTTTGTAAAACAAAAAAAAGTGCATTTGATACCCCCCCTTAATTGGCTCTCTATAGATGGAATAGAAATGCATCCCACAAAAGTACATATCTGCATTCTTATGTCAGATACCTAATCATGTGAAGGTTGGCTTTGCCCATGTTGTAGAAAGTTCATTTCTAATTTTGTAGATCACACAATATTTCTGATCGTAACTCCTAAAGAAAGGACACACGTTCAAATAGTCTACTCAAAAGCAAGCAGCGTTCTAGGATTTGAAATTCCTTTTTCTTCATAGCTTACACATTCTTGCACATGTACATAAAGGATGGACTTTTCATCTCTTTGCTCATTTCGTCACTGCCCTTGCTCCTGGTGTGGGTGCCCACATCCTAGAAATTTAGGTTTTAGATTAGGAAGTAAAAAAGAATCCAAGAAGAAAGCAGTCACAGTACACTTGTTGCCAAGAAAACAAAATGATAATGTCTATGAGTTTACCAGAAGTGAAAATCAACTCAAGGGAGACTTTGCTCTAATGGTCTGCAGTTGAATTGAATTGGTTTCAGTATTCAAGTTTGAAAACCCTCCATTTCTAGGCTGTCATTTGGTGGAATGATCACTAGCTCTCTTTTCTCTTTATTTGTTTGTTTGCTCTAAGTTGTGATAGAAAACAGACAGGCTGGTAAAATTTGAGAAATCACATTCTGCATATTTGCAACGCTTCCAAAAAAGTAGACACCAGAAGTGAAAGAGTAGTTCTAAATCGTAATTATGCATCTTGTAAATAGTTAGAGAGCAATCACTACTCTTAACAGGTGAAGCTTTCTGCCTCAAAAATATATCCAGGTCCTGAAAAAGATGGTAATCCTTGCTAATAGAATCTCATTCACCTTCACATAAGTTTACTCCCGGGGTAGAAATAAAGCATTCTAAAAAGAATTAAATGGAGAAAGTAATGCTACTATTGTGATATAATCCCAACAAGATTATTTACATGGTGCTTTTCTCCCTCGACTGTCTAGTTGAATATTCAATAAGTTTTAGTTTGCTTTTCGATATAATAGAGAAGGAAAGGAGCTGTTCTTGGTACTGAAAGCATGCCCAACTTGTTGATAAAGCAGACTAACTCACTGAAGACACAAGCTACTGTCAAATGTAAACATTAGTGGGCTATGCCATCTTCGTATGTAAAAATAATAAATGTCTCCCTATCTTAATCCAAAAATCTATAAAATCTAATCTTGACCTTAAGCTCATTAATTACTTGTTTTGTAGATGCAGTTTTTGGCAGTGATAAATTGATCATTATTACGCTTAGCTTCTGAATATAGATTGCTGTTTTTTCCTTGGTGTTTTTTTTTAAAGCTCTTCACACACTACTGCTAAAAAAGTAGTTCTGTTTCTTCCTTCTTAAAATGTAACAGACAAGTCTGACAGTAACATCCCTTTTCTACCTCCACAAGCCTGGATTTGACTAGAAAATAAGGGAAGATGAGAATAGATCAGATAAAACAAGAACTGTATCTTTTTGCTCTATCTTTGCCTTTAGAAAAATGGGCTAAATCCACGGGATTATGATGGTCAGGAAATGATATGTACCTGGTGGAGTTATCATTGCATGCTTCCGTCTGCTTCCATTCCATTGTTATTTTTATGGTCTCCTTTTCAACAGCCAATAAAAAAAAGATCAGTCCTGAGTTCATACCCTCAGTTGGCTTTTGAAAATATTTAATTCTTGATAAACCATGAAAACAGGTGGAAATTAAGGGGGCTTCTTCTGCAGATACGGTACTGCTGGCATTTTTATTATCATGCAATTTCTTTGTATAGGTAATCTTTGTCTTACAATCATAATTAGGACCAGAAATTCCATTTCTAAGCAAGGTGTTGAGTCATACCCAATTTTCCTATCTTTTTAGCCACAGTTGTTAAGTGAATCACACAGTTATTAAGGGAATCATGCTGTCGTTAAGTGAAGCTGGCTTCTCCTTTGCTTGTCAGGAGCCAGCTGGGAGATCACAAATGATGATCACATGACCCTGGGGTAGATTGTAAATACATATCAAATAGATCTTTTTTTTTAAAAAAAATAATTTTTATTAAACATTTTTCAAAAAACAAAAAAGAATCTTTAAACAATAGTTTCTTTCCAACAATTTTGCAATGGTTAAACATTTCTTACTTGTCCATTTTTCTCCCTTATTTCAATGTATCCCTTACGCATACAAATCTAATATTAATTTATTTAATATAAATAACAGTGTACACAATTTCATTCTACAAACTACATTTTTTTCTGCTTCCTCTTATTTGTTGTTACATTTCTACTCCTCTATCTTCTTTATTTGATCTTTCCTTGCCTTTTATCTCTCTCCTCTAGCCATTCATACCATTTCTCCCACACTATATAATACTCTGTTTCCTCTTTTTCTTGTATCTCCTTTGTAAGTTTATCCATTTCTGGACATTCCAAGACTTTTCTAATCCAATTATCGTCAGTCGGTATGTTATTGTTTTTCCAGTTCTGTGCGTATATTATTCTTGCTGCTATAATAATATGGATGATTAAATATTGTATTTTTTCCCATAAGACCCTGGGAGTATTCCTAATAAAAATGTTTCCGGATTCATTGAGATTTTATTTCATTGCAACCAAAGATTAGAGTTAATATGTACATCCAGCACTTCATTGGGTAAAAATACATTATATATGAGATTCCTATAGGGATTAAATGTCAGTGACATAAAATCATAAAGTATAATTCGTGAACTGAAGAAGTGAGAATTCTTCAGACTTTCAGAAGGCTCACATTATACAACTGCTAGCCCAAATCTGCTTCTTACATGTGTTTCAAGCTATTTTTAACAAGTATAGCTATTTTTATAATGAAGTTTGGATTCCACATCACATTTAATCATTACTTTCTCAAAACTGAATTGTGGGTGATTAATACGTTCTATCATCCTCTTTGTTCTGTTCATATAATCTGATATACTTAAGATTTCTTACAAGTCTCATTACTATCAATGAGCTACATCACTTCTAAAAATTGTGAGGGTGTGAATTTTTTTTTATAAATGTTCTCTCTTAATTGCACATTGGTCAGACTCTGTCTCAAGTGTTATGTGTAGTTCTGCACACTCCTATTTCAGAAGGATTGGATAAATCTGAATGGATACAGAAAGGAGTAATAAGGATGATCGGGGAACTAGAAACTTAGTCTAATGAAGAGAGGTTGTAAGAACTGGTATTGTTGAACATTGAGGAGATAAGACTCTTTAAATATCTGAAAGGATGTCACAAATAGTTTACTTTCACACCAGAATGCAGATTGGATTTAAGCTATTTGAAGACAGTTTCCAGCTGAATGTTAGGAAGCATTTCATAACAGTACAAATAAAAAAATAAAAAAATAAATCAGCATTTATGTAGAATGCTAATAGGCTCCTCTTTACTGATATGTTGAAACAACGGCTGAATGGTCAACTATTATGTTTCGATTTGGATTTTTGCATAGAACAAGATATTGATTCAGCCTACTGCTATGATTCTGTAGTAACCTTGGTGCCCTACTCAGCTGCTAATCTGCTATACCCCATTTATCCGCTTTAAGTAACTCAATGTCTAGTTAATATAGAGTTATGCTCTCTGGGTTAGAACCTCTTGGAACAATTTACTTCCAGAACATGAGGACATTTTGGAACAATCAAGTTTCATTTAAGGAACTAAAAAAATCCATACGCACTTAAGGTGAGCTGTCTTAAGATTCAAAAATATTTATCAGTCTGCAGTGACTGTTTGGAACAATCATAAAAGAAACCACAGTATTTGACAAACCAGTTTTGGCTAAAGTATCAATAATCATGACTGAAGAAAGTAAAAGGAAGAAAAAAGCAATATGAAATACTTGACAGCACTCTAGTATTTACAGATCATCAGATCAGACCTTTGAATCTAACATATTCTAATCTGTACCTATTCCTATAATTTGTATAGAATGAGGCACAAAAGCTTTTTTTTCTGGAGAAGTTTTAAAACATTAAAAGCCACATTTTTTTAGAGCAAAACAATAACAACAACAATAAAGCCATCTTACTCAGAACTGCCTAAATACTCAAACATTACTTTAACAGCTCTTGGGTCCTTGGTTAGGAGTTGCACTTTTAAGTTTTTACCAGTCCCAGGCTGTAATCGAATTGCAGATTAAATCTTAAATAATAATACTTAATAATAATAATAATACAAATAATAATTAATAAAATTATTAATAGTATTATTAATAATAATCTGGTTGCACCATCCTTAACTGCCTGCACAAGTCCAATCCTTAGGAACAAATACATAGGAGCCGCGGTGGTGCAGTGGTTTGAATGCAGTGCTGCAGGCTACTTCTCTGATCCCAGACTGCCTGCAGTATGGCCATTCGAATCTCACCAGGCTCAAGGTTGACTCAGCCTTTTATCCTTCCAAGGTGATAAAATGAGGACCCAGATTCAAACCACGGGAGGCAATATGCTGACTATAAACCTCTTAGAGAGGGCTGTAAAGCACTGTGAAGTGGTATATAACTCTAAGTGCTATTGCTATATAGAATAGAATAGAATAGAATTTTTTATTGGCCAAGTGTGATTGGACACACAAGGAATTTGTCTTGGTGCATATGTTCTCAGTGTACATAAAAGAAAAGATACGTTCATCAAGGTACAACATTTACAACACAATTGATGGTCAATATATCAATATAAATCATAAGGATTGCCAGCAACAAAGTTACAGTCATACAGTCATAAGTGGAAAGAGATTGGTGATGGGAACTATGAACTATATACAACCACAATTGAGAAGATAGCAACAGACCGCAAATGCTGACTGCAAAGAAGCTGATGAAACAGTGGCCCTCTTAATTAGCAAGAAATTCACACACACTGACTACAAACCATGGCACAACAACGTAACAGCAAGGGTGCATTGGAATATCTGCAACAAATACCATCTGTCTGCAAGTAAGAACTGGTGTGTGTGTGTGTGGGGAGTACAAAATAAAGGAAGTAATAGAAAATGAAGTAGCTCTGGCACTTTAGAACTGAAAACAGACAAGCACCTGCCACATAATATCCCAGACTTGACAAAAAAAATTTTTTTTGGGATAATGGACGTGGTAGCACCTGGAAATAGCAGAGTAGAAGAGAGAAAAAAATTAGAGGAAATCACAAATACAAAGACCTGCAAATAGAAGTAGAGCAACTGTGGCAAAAGAAAGCAATGATGTACCAATAGTAATAGGCCCCTTAGGTGTAGTCCCAAAACATCTGGAGCACCACTTGAATACCATTGACATTGACAAAATTCCCATCAGCCAATTGCAAACGGCAGCTTTGCTTGGAACAGCTTACATCCTGTGATGATAGTTTTAATTGTATTAAACAACAGTACCTGCCTATCCCAGATCCTGGGAAAGGATTCAATAGGTGGACAAAAATGATAAATCCTGCCTAAACATCTGGCTGACTGTGTTTTTGAGCTATACTATTTAAACACAGCCCTGTATATATTTATAGAAAAATAGCAAGGTGTAGTTCTCGGCAGCAATCCAAAACATCAGGCATATTCATATTATACGCTAGAATAATAATGATTTGTAACTAGGCGAAGGTGATACAAAAGCATGTCATAATCCTATAAATGTCTTTCTGCATGAATTTCAATGTCCCTGTTCCAGATACCCCAAAGTCCAACTTCAGCAGAACATACTGAAAAAGAAAAAAAAAAAGCCTGGAAGAATTCTGAATACAGCAGAGCAAAATGTTCTTATTTGAATTTTGAGGATGAAAATAGTGGAGCTTTTAAGGGGAGGATATTTCCCTTAATATTTCCAGAAACTTCATCTTTTCTTAAGCCTGAATATTACCACGTGCCCCTGTTTCTAATATCTAATGTGGACCGAACTCCCTTGAAGCCTGTCAACTTTTGCATGTAAGTGTGTTAAGAGTGATGCTGAAAACTACTTTACACTAATGTTGACCTTTTGCCTTTGCTTAGCCTCTCCTTGCCATTAGGGAATAATTTACTTCGCTCTTCTTTATGGCTGGCTTTTTAGCAACCTATTCTTAAATCTCTCGCCAAGTGTCTTTCTCAGAGACTAAATATATCTAAATGCTTAGTTGTTATTGGTTTTTAAATTCTAATTGCATTATTTTCATCCTACTCTGAGAATAATAAGGGCAAACCAGGTGCCATTCCTTCGACAAAGTGGTAAGATCCTTGGCTGCATTCTAGATTTGCTTCTTGTACTCTTTCAAAGCATTAATAGGTTTGAACTACATCGTCCTCCAGGTTGGATTAATACACATTTTCCTCCTTTGAACTCCCTTCACTAAACAGATTTGGAAGAAACATATTTATAGGAGTTGAAAGGTGATATATATCACTTTTCAACTCCTATAAACATGTTTCTTCTGAATCTGTGTATGTATGTATGTATACATATACATACATACATAGGTCTTTGGTTATTCGGGTTTTTCTCCCGCGTAAAATTGGAAGTGTCTTGGCGACGTTTCGATGAAGTCTCATTCATCATCTTCAGGCTTCAGCTTCGTGCTTCTGAAGCTGAAGCCTGAAGATGACGAATGAGACTTCATCAAACGCGCCAAGACACTTTTTGTTTGTTTACATTTATACCCCGCCCTTCTCCGAAGAATCAGGGCGGCTTACAATGTATAAGGCAATAGTCTCATTCTATTTGTATATTTTTTTTTCAAAGTCAACTTATTGCCCCCCCAACAATCTGGGTCCTCATTTTACCTACCTTATAAAGGGTGGAAGGCTGAGTCAACCTTGGGCCGGGCTCGAACCTGCAGTAATTGCAGGCTCTGTGTTCTAATAACAGGCTTCTCTACTGCCTGGGCTATCCCGGGCCCTGAAGATGACGAATGAGACTTCATCAAACGCGCCAAGACACATCCTATTTTACGCGGGAGAAAACCCGAATAACCAAAGACCTACATACAAACACCCGCGAAAACCTCAGAAAACCAATACATACATACATTATATATATATATATATATATATATATATATTTGTTTTCTGAGGTTTTCACGGGTGTTCGTATATAGGTCTTTGGTATATATATATACCAAATATATATATATATATATATATATATATATATATATATATATATATATATATATATGTCTTTGGTTGTTCGGGTTTTCTCCGTGTAAAATTGGAAGTGTCTTGGCGGCGTTTGATGAAGTCTCATTCGTCATCTTCAGGCTTCAGCTTCGTGCACCTGGAAATAGCAGAGTAGAAGAGAGAAAAAAATTAGAGGAAATCACAAATACAAAGACCTGCAAATAGAAGTAGAGCAACTGTGGCAAAAGAAAGCAATGATGTACCAATAGTAATAGGCCCCTTAGGTGTAGTCCCAAAACATCTGGAGCACCACTTGAATACCATTGACATTGACAAAATTCCCATCAGCCAATTGCAAACGGCAGCTTTGCTTGGAACAGCTTACATCCTGTGATGATAGTTTTAATTGTATTAAACAACAGTACCTGCCTATCCCAGATCCTGGGAAAGGATTCAATAGGTGGACAAAAATGATAAATCCTGCCTAAACATCTGGCTGACTGTGTTTTTGAGCTATACTATTTAAACACAGCCCTGTATATATTTATAGAAAAATAGCAAGGTGTAGTTCTCGGCAGCAATCCAAAACATCAGGCATATTCATATTATACGCTAGAATAATAATGATTTGTAACTAGGCGAAGGTGATACAAAAGCATGTCATAATCCTATAAATGTCTTTCTGCATGAATTTCAATGTCCCTGTTCCAGATACCCCAAAGTCCAACTTCAGCAGAACATACTGAAAAAAAAAAAAAAGCCAGGGAGAATTCTGAATACAGCAGAGCAAAATGTTCTTATTTGAATTTTGAGGATGAAAATAGTGGAGCTTTTAAGGAGAGGATATTTCCCTTAATATTTCCAGAAACTTCATCTTTTCTTAAGCCTGAATATTACCACGTGCCCCTGTTTCTAATATCTAATGTGGACCGAACTCCCTTGAAGCCTGTCAACTTTTGCATGTAAGTGTGTTAAGAGTGATGCTGAAAACTACTTTACACTAATGTTGACCTTTTGCCTTTGCTTAGCCTCTCCTTGCCATTAGGGAATAATTTACTTCGCTCTTCTTTATGGCTGGCTTTTTAGCAACCTATTCTTAAATCTCTCGCCAAGTGTCTTTCTCAGAGACTAAATATATCTAAATGCTTAGTTGTTATTGGTTTTTAAATTCTAATTGCATTATTTTCATCCTACTCTGAGAATAGTAAGGGCAAACCAGGTGCCATTCCTTCGACAAAGTGGTAAGATCCTTGGCTGCATTCTAGATTTGCTTCTTGTACTCTTTCAAAGCATTAATAGGTTTGAACTACATCGTCCTCCAGGTTGGATTAATACACATTTTCCTCCTTTGAACTCCCTTCACTAGACAGATTTGGAAGAAACATATTTATAGGAGTTGAAAGGTGATATATATCACTTTTCAACTCCTATAAACATGTTTCTTCTGAATCTGTGTATGTATGTATGTATACATATACATACATACATAGGTCTTTGGTTATTCGGGTTTTTCTCCCGCGTAAAATTGGAAGTGTCTTGGCGACGTTTCGATGAAGTCTCATTCATCATCTTCAGACTTCAGCTTCGTGCTTCTGAAGCTGAAGCCTGAAGATGACGAATGAGACTTCGTCGAAACGTCGCCAAGACACTTTTTTTTTGTTTGTTTACATTTATACCCCGCCCTTCTCCGAAGACTCAGGGCGGCTTACAATGTATAAGGCAATAGTCTCATTCTATTTGTATTTTTTTTTTACAAAGTCAACTTATTGCCCCCCCAACAATCTGGGTCCTCATTTTACCTACCTTATAAAGGGTGGAAGGCTGAGTCAACCTTGGGCCGGGCTCGAACCTGCAGTAATTGCAGGCTCTGTGTTCTAATAACAGGCTTCTCTACTGCCTGAGCTATCCCGGCCCCTGAAGATGACGAATGAGACTTCGTCGAAACATCGCCAAGACACTTCCAATTTTACGCGGGAGAAAACCCGAACAACCAAAGACCTACATACAAACACCCGCGAAAACCTCAGAAAACATATATATATATATATATATATATTTGTTTTCTGAAGTTTTCACGGGTGTTTGTATGTAGGTCTTTGGTTGTTTGGGTTTTCTCCCGTGTAAAATTGGAAGTGTCTTGGCGATGTTTCGACGAAGTCTCATTCGTCATCTTCAGGCTTCAGCTTCGTGCTTCTGGGAGCAATGTGAGATCACAGCTGTTTCTTCCTTTTAACTGCTAGTGGGGGTTTGAACTGATTGGGTGGGAGCTTGGCTGTGCTCTGATTGGATGGGGTTTTTTTTGTGCTCTGATTGGATGGGGGTGTGTCCTGTTTGGGTGGGGGCTTGGTTGTGCTCAGTTTAGTCTGTGTTGCAGGAGGATTTGAGCTGGTAAGCTGCACTGTATGTAGCATGTAGCATGTACATGTAGCATGTAGCATGTAGCACATAGCACGACCATGAAGCCAAACAACAGCGGTGCAGCTCACCAGCTCAAATCCTCCTGCAACACTCAACTATGTGTACTCTCAACTTCAGTTGTCTCCCCATCTTCATGTACTCTCACAAAATATGAGAATACTGATTTAGATAGTTGAGTAGAAAAATGATACATGTGCTTTAGACCAACAATCCCCAACCTTTGTGTCTTGACCCGGCTGGTGGGGGGGAAGGGAACTGGGCTGATGCACATGGACGCTGTTCGACTTACACAAGCAGCGGGCCAGCGCACACACATGTGAATGCCCACCAGCCTGCCACTCGTGCACGTTGAGCTGCACTCGTGCGCACCCTGGTCCACCACTCACGCAGCCCAATTCCATATAGGCTACGGCCTGGTAGTAGATCATGGCCCTGTGGTTGGAGACCCCTGATTTAGACTATCATTATGCTTATGCTTAAAATATTGGAACAGTTAATTAAATATTTGTCGTAAGAAAAATGGATTGTATTTTTAATTGTCTTCTCCAAAGGAATGTCACATTATATAATTGTCTTTAATAATTTCCAACCATTTCTCTTTTTTTTAAAAAATGGCAAATTCCATCCCCCTTCTTAATGATGCAATCTGAGATCCACCTTTATAAATGTAATTGTTTGCATGGTTGGCAAACACATTTGTTTTACTTCTTTATTACTCTGTAAATCACTCTAAATCTCTTTGAATTTAATAGAGTTTAGTTCAAGACTAGCAATTTTGTGTTCCACCCTGAAGATCTTGAAAAGGCTATCCATGAGCACTGCTGCTGCTGTTCCCCCCAAATCACAGGTCAAGTAAGGGACATCTGACATTGAACCCTATGGTTTTGAAGGTAAAAAGCTCATCCAAAGAAACAAATCCATAAACTAGAGGGCATGGGGACATCAAATGCTATATTTGATCACTATAAATTATTAACAAGCACAGGGATGACATAGCCCTTGGCAATGATCATATGATATGAGCAGATCCCTATATAATATTTGTTTCCTTGTTCAGATAAGCTGTTTCCTTGGTCAAGGACTTCACCATTCTTTTCTGGCTTCAGAAGAGGATCTCATTTATTAAACATTATGTCTGATCCATACAAAAAGTGACCTGAGATTTAGGATAAATGCATAGTGGAGGAATCTTAGGTCTTATCCTATAGATCTCTTTTATACAAAAGTTAACAGATTTGAGATAAAAACTTTTGTAGAAAGTTTCATGGAACATCAAAAGTTGAAGGGGTTGCAGCACAAACTCAACCATTTAAAACATGTTTGTTTTTTTTCCAAGTAGGCTGGGCTGTCAAATGATCAGTCTGGCGACAGATGTAAATGCACCTTGAAAACAAGTCCCATGGAAGTCCATCTGAACCATGTCCATTAGTTTGCACTGCCCATTTGATAGAGCTATCTTTGAAAATAATGTTTCTTTTTTTTAATGGTTATTCTATTATGAAATAGTAAATACGGTAATGGTATACACTATTCAAAATACATTTTGAAAACCCAACCAGCAACTCCAGGTGTGAAACATTTTTTCTTCTGTCATAAAGTCAACTTCACCCCATGAAGTTTTTAACAAAACAGGTTGTCCTTTACAACTGTTTACGGTTCTGAAGATTAAAACAATGCTTTGAACTGAATTCAGAAAACAACCTGCAGCTAGTACATCTTGTTCAGTAATGTCTCAACACCACACACTACTCACAGCTCTTGTTTTCTTCATTATCACAAACTCTTTTGTTTGTAATCCATTCCATTTTGTTTTAACACAATTCACTTTCTTGATGTCAGGTTGGGCTGGACTTGTTTTGTGGTTTATGCATCAGGCAAATGTGAAAAAGAAAACCTTTTGATTTGTTTCTTCAGTTATCTCTTCTCTCAATTGGTTGCCCAACTATCCTTGAGCAGGTTTTTTTTTTTTTCAAACTCTGCAAATAAATGTAGGGCGGCATATAGAACAGCTGGAAGATACTGTTGTTTTCTTTTCCTGTGTGGGAAAGAGGAAGGCTTCCTGCCAAGTAAGTTGCCTTAAAGGCAAAGTTCAAAATACTCATTTACTATGAAGGAGTGGGGAAAACAATAATTTGGCTTTGTGACATAATGGCAAAGCAACGTTTTGGTCATTCACTGATTTTCTTTGCTGACACGACCAATATATATTTACAAGAGCCATGGTGGTACAAGTAGTTAGAATGCAGTATTGCAGGCTAATTCTGCCAATTGCCAACAGTTCGACCCTGACCGGCTCAAGGTTGACTCAGTGTTCCATCCTTTTGAGGTGGGTAAAATGAGAACCCAGATTGTTGGGGGCAATAGGCTGACTCTGTAAGCCGCTTTATAGGGCTGTAAAGCACTATGAAATGGTATATAAGTCTTAAGTGTTGTTGCTATTGTAGACATCTTTAAAAATTAAGAAAGAAATAATGCTGAGGTGATGTGTTCACCGATTCCCTTTGCTGACACAACAAATATATATTTGCTGGGCATCGTTCAAAAATTAAGAAAGAAATGATGCTGAGATGATGTATCCTGCCATATCTCTGTCAGTCCAGACCCCAAATCTTGGCCTCATTGCCCCTGTCTTTATCGCCTACCATTTTCAGATGTCTCTTTAGATAACATTTTGCTGTGGAAGCACCATTGTCTCTAACTGAGGAAGGACTTTGGCAAATCCTACTTCCAAAGCAACTTTTAAACAAAGGTGGAAGCTCCAGTCAGCCTTCTCCCACCAACGTGGAAAAAAAATCAGGAGCTGAGTCATTGACAATTTGGTGGAGCTTATTTTTAGACCCACATCATTTATCTCCCTACTTGTAGTTGCACATAAACAACCTAAATGCCTGGGAAAGACATTTGGAAGGTTCCGTGATGCGAGTATTACTAAAGCTGACACATAACCCTGAGTCCTTGAACAAAAAGGACCTGTTTTCTCCCTCTTAGCTTTGTTAGAGCAATAAATGATAAGGTGTCTATAATACGTCTCCGGGCATGCTAAAGTTCTCCAGAGATAGTAAGGAATTCTACCCAGTCTGAGGAACAGGAGACATAAAAGTAGGGATGGGGATAATTACCACACCACAGAATAGCAAATAAGGAAGGTCTTCATAGCATCATTCTCATGGAAGAACACTGCTTGGAGGTGTGCTGAAAAAATACGAACCAACTAATACAATGGAAATTTCAAGATCAGGCAGTCCCAGCTCTCCTTAGCTGAAATAAAGAGAAAACAATCATGTTTACCCAACCTGGTGACCTAAAGTATAATGGATATCCATGTTTTGCTAGATGAAACAAATTAGCGTAGTAGCTCAAAACAGCCCAGAAGACGGAAACAAAGCAAGGTTTATCTTAATCAGCTAAGTCTGTGGAGATGATGAACCTGGCACACTCTCACACTCACACCATTTCAAGGTTTTCGTGCTGAACTGCAAGCGTTGTAATGGTACGGTGACCTTTCACGATAGCATTTCTGTCTCTTGGGAATGAATTGATTTTTCTCTGGCTGCTGCGTAGCAATGCAAGCTGACCCTAGGTCACAGAGTGGAAAGTGCCAAAAGCAAAGGAGAAAAAGGATTTCGTCAGCTTTTAAGGAATTAAAATGGATTGTTGTTGGACGTTGAAGACTTTTGTAATGGTTTCTGAAAAGAGTTAATTCTGCTACTCGGGTACTGTGATGGTGGTGTCATATTCACTTAGCAAATATTACTAAGTCAGATTATTTGATAGGAGCAGACCCAGGGATGAAATCCAGCGGGTTCTGACAGGTTCTGGAGAACTGGTAGTGGTAATTTTGAGTAGTTCGAAGAACCGGCAAATGCCACCTCTGGCTGGTCCCAGGAGTGGGGAGGGAATGGGGATTTTGCAGTATCCTTCCCCTGGAGTGGGGTGGGAATGGAGATTTTGCAGTATCCTTTCCCTGCCATGCCCACCAAGCCACACCCACCAAGCCACGCCCACAGAACCGGTAGTAAAAAAAATTGGATTTCACCGCTGAGCAAACAGATAAGAATAATTAGTTCTTAGTTCTAATAACTTAGAACTAAGGAGAAATTTCCTGACAGTTAGAACAATTAATCAGTGGAACAACTTGCCTGCAGAAGTTGTGAATCCTCCAACACTGGAAATTTTTAAGAAAATGTTGGATAACCATTTGTCTGAAATGGTGTAGGGTTTCCTGCCTGGGCAGGGGGTTGGACTAGAAGGCCTCCAAGGTCACTTCCAACTCTGTTATTATTAAATGGTATTAAATATGAGAAGTTCATTAACAAAAACAAAAAGTTAGCTCCAAATGATAGTTATGTGTTCAGAAGAGTCATCCTGGTTCATGAAATATATGGATATGGAGGAGGATAGAATGTTTGCAGGAAACATTACTACAGAAAATATATGACAAATGCTTGAGCTCATATTGACTTTCTCAGAGAGGAATCAGAACCCGTAGAGAAAATGGAGGTAACAAGAGAAGATCCTTTAGGGCAACCAAAGAGACTACCCAATAACTAATTACCTTGTCCTGATGGCAAAAACACTGCAAACCCCAATTACAGGAAACAGCTCATTTTCATTATTGCAGGAAAGATAATGCAACTGAATCAATGGGAGTTATTATTATGTTTTCACACTGACACGTTACACTTTGTTTATGAAATAAATTAAACAACCACCAGACTTCAGGGTTATTTCTTCATTCAGAATCCCTTGTGTGAGCCAGTAAAGGCTCACGTGAAGCTCTGACAACATTCAGTGGCAAAGCTACAAAAAAAAAATTAGATAAATAAATAAAAAAAATCCAGAGAATGCAAAGTGAGGAGAATGCTCTTTCACAGATTTGTCAGATATCAAAATGCTGATGTATTCTGAAGCTGGTTGATCATAGTCCTACTTTCCCCTCCTTCCAATGTACATAGAGACATAGATCAAAGACCAAGGAAAGTTCCCGCTTTATTTTAAAGTACTAGTCACTTGTTTCTTAATCATTCTGTCAGCATATATGTTGGAGAATTACACATTACTGAGGTGTTTCATGTTTCCTGATTGAATGTCACATGACTTGAGGCATTGAGATGAAAGCCGATTTGACAACATGTGCGTCATTTTTCTTGTAGACTAGAAAAGCTGTAAGAATTTGTGTTGCAGCATCCTCCAAACCACAAGGCTAAAGCTAAATTATTCAGACTGAGTTCAGGGCCATTAGTTTGCTGTAATTTACATCCCAACGTATTGTTAATGCAAAGCGAATTTGTGTGGGCTAAGTATGACCCCAGAAGGTGGGTTGTATTGCACTAATGTCGGCTGATGAGCTATCCTTTACAGGTTTTTTTTTAAAAGTGGGGGAGAGAATTACTTCTGCTTCCACTCAGATAAACTCTACTTAAAGTTTCTTTGTTCTGGATTAAGATCACTTGGTACCTCGAGAGCCTCAAAAGTGCTTGCAACACACAATATTTCAGCAAAGAAAGCATTCTCAGAAATCTTCAGGACATGAGAGTAATATAATGCCTCTTTGTTCACAATCTGTTCATGCAGTACAAGAGATTAGTATATATTAGCCCTTCTGGATAGGCCAGAAGGGGAAAGACTCGGGTGAATGTATTTAATAATTGATCATGGAAATAGAGTCTAATGAAATTTCCATCATCCAGAAACATGAACTCTATATTTATCAACCTTTATCTGTTCCACGTATGACTTTGGCAGCTTTGATGAATTCCCTGTTGAGGCAAAAGAGCAGGACCCGTCAACGTTTAAAGCAGTAGAAATCAGGAGGGGTGTTTTTCTTTTTTTGAATGAAGAGCGTGAAAAGGAAGGAGATTAAAAGCTCTCAGATAGTCTCCTTCCAAGAGAAAAGCAAACATAATAGACAATTCCATGTTGACTTGTTCTTCTGTCGGTTGCCTTCACAAACAGAGACAGTATGGTAAGGATGTCAACTAGAACAAGTGTTTGGAAGATAAGCCCACCTGAAGTCCATAAAACTTACTGAGTGTCTTTGGGCCAGTCAGTCTATCTATCAGTCAAACCTTGCATAAAGAAAATAGGGATATGTACTGTACTACACAAAATTGTTCCTAGAGAAAAATAGGACAGATATTTAACAAATAATAAAACAATACCTCACAAGCCTGATGTGAGCCAGAACCTTCAATAATGTGCTGCCTGTATTTCATTGAGTTTTTCTCCTAATTTACTTTAGTGCCAACACTAAGGTCAAGCTGAGGTAAAAAAGAAATTAAATGATGGACTGCAGAAGTTAAGGAGATGACACCTTTGCATCTCTTTTGATGTCAAAGTAATACATATGCACTTACCCACTTTATACATGAACGAAACAAATATCTGACATAATGCAGCGTAAATTGAGGTTGAAAAGATGCCCAATTTCCCTGCATAGATTTTTAAAACTAAAGCAGTAGCTTGAAGGACAGGCTGTTTCTTGTCTAGACCAGGAGACAAGCAATCTTAAAGAAGTGGTCAAAGAAATGAATTTAGAAGATGTTTATTGAAAAGATAAAAAAATATGCAATATGTTTTCGTTTGCCATAGCTTTCATTACGTTTTACAATAGATTATTATCATTTATTCTGTTTAATCTAGAAATCTTAAAAATAATTGAATTTGATGATGGATATGTGATGTGCTTTGTAATTCTTTTTTTAAAATTATTGCTTAGTTAGATTTTTACACGTTTTGTTATGTTTTTGAAATTTGGGGGAAGGAGGGAGGGAGGGACAGAGGGAGGAAGGGAGGAAGGAAGTCAGTCAGTCTACACAGTATTTGAAGGAAGGAACTGTAATAGTATTGTTATATTTTTTACAAGAAACTGAACTAAGAAAGAAAAATAGTTTGAAGTATACATTACTCCCTTGACCTGAGATATCCTAATGACTGCTGGCATCCACTGGAGTTGGAAGGGCAATACATTTAAATAAATTAATGACTGAAGCAGAAAATTCAAGTTTTGACCAAAGCAAGCAAGATGTAGAATCTAAACGGCGTTCTAAATTACAAGTGATAATTTTATGCCTTCATTTCCACTGCTATTCTATACAATGGTGTAGTGAAAACCACTGAATATATACAAAAATAGGACAGTTTTCCCAACCTGGGTGTGGGTGTGAGAGAGAGAGAGAGAATGAGAGAGAGAGAGAGAATGAGAGAGAGAGAAAGAGAGAGAGAAAGAAAGAGAGAGAGAGAATGAGAGAGAGGGAGAGAAAGAGAGAATGAATGCAGGCATGTGTGTGTTTGTGTTTGAACACTGTTCCTCATGGTAATTCATCATTGAGATGGAATATTTTGATTGACCATTTTTAAATATTGTCACCAACTTTTAAATGTAAAAAGTTAAATGTTAAAAGTCATCTTGTTAACCACCTTGGATTCAAATAACAGAAGAGAAGAGAGTTTGGGTGAGTTTGATTTCATGTTGATTAAGAAAAGTAACCGGGAAATGAGCGAGCAGATACAGAATAACAAAGAAATCTGCCATCGATGTTTCCTTGACATTGTAATTAATGGAAACTCTGCCACAGCTACAAACAACCATTACATAATGTATATAGCTATATAACATTTTTCAAGTAAAAGTTCCATCTTTAGGAAGTTGCAGTTAATTCTTATCAACATGACAGGGGAAGAATTTATTTAACACTAAATGCATTTTATTGCAGAAAAAAAGAATAGGAAAGGCTGTTGATAATCTTCTTGTGAAAAGTTTTTTTAATTTTTTGTTTGCTCCATCTTGTTGCTTTTTTATAAAAAAATGTTTCTTTCACTATAAAACCATCTCCATCTCAATCAATTTTAAATAATTTATGAAACCTGACTTTGAGCTTGGATCAAGGAATGATGAATCTCAACAAAAGAAGGGGAAGCTATGAATACAATAATCAAACCCTAGGAGTGATTAAATTGATTTTTCTTTGAAGCATGTTCTCCTTCAATCCAAGATGGGTGATTTTTAAACTCATTATCATTCTTGGCATCCTATTTTTGTGCTATTTTTGTGCTATTGTGGTAGAAGCAAAATCTGATTGCATCGCACTCGTGTGGGAAGCACTGAGGTGCTTCCAGGTTGAAAGGATTAGCTGGTGACATCACCATTTCCTGGGGGACACCCAGTGTGTGGGGGTTCTTTGATGTCCCCAGCAGGAGCTGGAGTGAAAGACAGGAGCTCATCCCACCTCATGGCAGCACTAGGTCTCAAACGGAGGCTTGCTAATCTCCAACCCATTATCTTAACCATGCTTGCCATCATGCTACTAAAAAAATCTGATAAATGGGATGCTTACATAGTGATTATGAGTTTGAAGGCCAAACTGAAACTGCATAGCCCATGACCATTATACTGTGAAATAATAGCCACACATACAGGTAGTTCTCGACTTACAACAGTTCATTTAATGACTGTTCAAAGTTACAACAGCACAAAAAAGTGACTTATTACCATTTTTCACCCTTATGACCATTGCAGCATCCCCATAACCATGTGATCAAAATTCAGAGGCTTAACAACTGACTCATATTTCTGACAGTTGCTATGTTCCAAGGTCACGTGATCCCCTTTTGACAAGCAAAGTCAATGGGAACGCCAGATTCACTTAACAACCATGTTACTAATTTAACAGCTGCAGTGATTCACTTAACAACTGTGGTAAGAAAGGTTGTAAAATGGAGCAAGACTCACTTAGCAAATGTCTCACTTAACAAAATAAATGTTGGGCTCAATTGTGGTTGTAAATTGAGGACTACCTGTATTAAGTCTTGTACTCTCCCTCCAGTGGTGCCTGGTATAGAAAGGAGCACATATATCCTTGTAACCTCTCTTTACGGGGTTGCCTTTCCTCTCCACTTATTTTAGTATGACATGGAGTAGCAATAAGCAATCCTAGCTAGTTATGTCTGATCTCAAAAAGAGATGAACAGGATCAGACAATACTAAGTTTACAACCATCCCAAAACTTTGATAATAGGGAGAGGGAGAGGACAAAAGAATTCTGAAAATCCTAACTCAAATTTCTGACAGTTGAGTTCTGATTTGTTGATGTTTTAGAAAGCATTTAAGGATCTAGTCTAGTGTAGAGATTCTTCATAAACGAAGGCAGAGAAGTATTTTATTTATTTATTTGTACGTATTAGATAATATATATAAATATAAGCATGAATTTAATATATAAAATGAATACAAATAAAGGGAGCTATAGGACAGGGACGGTAGGCACACTAGTGCGCTTATGCATGCCCCTTGCAGACCTCTTAGGAATGGGGTGAGGTCAACAGTAGACAATTTAAGGTTAAAGTTTTGGGGATTTGGGGAAGAAACCACAGAGTCAGGTAGTGCATTCCAGACATTAACAACTCTGTTACTGAAGTCATACTTTCTGCAATCAAGTTTGGTGTGGTTTACTTTAAGTTTGTATCTATTGTGTGCTCGTGTATTGTTGTGGTTGAAGCTGAAGTAATCATTGACAGGTAGGACGTTGTAACAGATGATTTTATGATCTATGCTTAGGTATTTATTTACATTTATCAGACGTGCATGGTAAGAAGAAGAAAAAACAGACTTATTAATGTAAGAGAAGAAAGGCAAGTAGATGTTTGAATAGAGGAGCAACTGAATAATAATTCAATATCAGTACTGCAATTCTGTAAAAATACCGGCAGGCAAAAAAGATCCTTCCAAATAAATGTGAGGTTGTAAATAACTGGCAAGGACATGCTTTCATGCGAAAGAACAGCAGCAATTTGTAAAAGAAGATTCGCTTTTCACACTTACAAATATGGGGGGGAGGGGAGGGCAGTCCCCAGCTCTTGACGCAGAGGACTATATGACCAAGCAAATTGCTGAACTGGAAAGCTGTGACTCATGATCCTTTTAGGAAAATGCGAAAGCTAATGTCATCGTGAAAACAGATCAATATAAATCTATATTTGCCTTGCTCCCACTGTGGAAAAATACGAAAACGAAAGCAACAACTGAACATAACGTTTGAAACAAAATCAACGGATACTCAAATTAAAAACCTCATATGTAACTGATGCAAAGGGAGCTTTCTACTGCAGGAAACCACTTACCCCTCTTTGTTCTAAATGGAGGAACTATTGATGGGATCGAAATGTTTTCCGAAATCAGAATAAACTTGAGGACATCCTATAATATGCTTCCCTTTGCAAAATAAAACTTCCTTGGGGGGAAAAAAAATCAAATTTTCTTGCATTGAGCATTTTCCTATTAGTGTATTTCAATGATTACATATACGTATACATATACATATACATATACATATACATATACATATACATATACATATACATATACATATACATATATAGAGAGAGAGTCAGCAGCCTGCATAATCAATCACCATGATTGGTGACATGTACACAAGGCTGTCATGATGCAAACACATCTTTACGCACTTCTTGAGGTTTGACGCAGCCTATAAATGGCAGCATTTGCATATGAAGCACATGTCATCATTTCCACATCGTTGTGCCTACCCACTCTTTGGGCTTTTGCCCAGTCTGCCATTGGAAATGAGATATTCTGAAATTTCATTTTGTTTTATGCATTTACAGTTTAGCCCTGTATTTTTTGCTAGCCGATATCCTAAATGCACCCCATTAATTAAAAGAAGTTACAAAATACAGAAATCGGTAACAAACACAATGCCCCTGCTTCTTTTAAAAACCCAAAATAAAACCGAAGAGCATAAAAGGCAGGCAAGGGAAAGTCATGGATCAATCAGTAAAGCCATTTGGCAGGCTCCAGAATCCCCAGGCACATTGACATAACTATTAGAGCCTTTCGGAAGGCAAGCAGGGTTGGGGTCAATCTAGACTCTCGGAGTGAGGGATCAGGATAATGTTCCAAAAAGCAGGCACTGTGGTACAGGAAGGATCTCCTCCTGTGTCCCATCAGACGACATCCTTGAATGGACAAGAACCATAAAGAAAAACCATGCTTTTTCTGCCAGACCTTATGGGACAGTAAATGTAACCAGAGTGGGGAGGGGTCTAGGATGACTGGGTGCTGCGAGCTTGGAGCTGCCAGCTCACCACCGCCAAGTCACCTCTGTCAACACACCCTCACCAATTCAACACGGCCAATTTGCTGCGGGCAGCCAGGAGAAGAGCTGGGTGGGTAAACGAATGAGCGGGTGGGCAGAGCATAGATCAGCGGTTGCAGCCGGAGGCTTCCCAACAGAGGGAAAGCTGGTGGGCAGGCAAGAGGGTGGGCACAGTGCAGAGTGGTGGTGACCAGGAGCTTCCCATTTTCACACACTCTGTCACCCCTGCCACCACATCAAGCTCCAGGCTGTCTGGAGTTCAGGCTGTCAGTTGGCCCATGCCCGCAAATAACTGGGCTGTGCCATGTAGGGTTTATAGGTTTATGGCAGGGGTGAAATCTACTTACCTTCCTCACCGGTTCGGAAGTGCACACACAGACCTTCTGTGCATGCGCAAAACCTGTGCATGCGCAAAGGTAAAAAACATATTACTTCCTGATTAAAACCAGGAAGTAATGACACCCGGGTGGGAGGAGTTTCACTCCGCCATTGCTACCGGATCACTGAACTACCGGCCATGATCGCTACATGATCGCTATCATTTCACCCCTGATTTATGGGTGCCTTGAATTGAACTCAGAAGCAAACTCCACCTTTGCAGTTCGGTCTCGGAATGGGTACAAATAGTCCTCGTTTTTCAACAGTTCATTTAGCGACCATTCAAACTTAAAACTTATTTATTTCATATGGCTGGACTGGCCTGATTTTAAATCTTAAATTTTAATTGTGGGTTTTAAATTTTTGTAATTTTTATGGGGTATAATGGTATTTTAAATTTTCTGGCATCTTGAATCAGTTTTTTAAGGGTTGTTTAATTGGTTGTTTGTTGTTGTTTGTATTTTATTGGCCTGTTCACTGCCCTGAGTCCTTCGGGAGAAGGGCGGTATACAAATTAAAATATTATTATTATTATTATTATTATTATTATTATTATTATTATTATTATTATTATTATTATTATTATTATTATTATTATTATTATAACTTACAACGGCACTGAAAAATGTGACTTATCACCATTTTTCACACACTCTGTCACCCCTCCCACCACATCAAGCTCCAGGCTGTCTGGAGTTCAGGCTGTCAGTTGGCCCATGCCCGCAAATAACTGGGCTGTGCCATGTAGGGTTTATAGGTTTATGGCAGGGGTGAAATCTACTTACCTTCCTCACCGGTTTGGAAGTGCACGCGCAGACCTTCTGTGCATGCGCAAAACCTGTGCATGCGCAAAGGTAAAAAACATATTACTTCCTGATTAAAACCAGGAAGTAATGACACCCGGGTGGGAGGAGTTTCACTCCGCCATTGCTACCAGATCACTGAACTACTGGCCATGATCGCTACATGATCGCTATCATTTCACCCCTGATTTATGGGTGCCTTGAATTGAACTCAGAAGCAAACTCCACCTTTGCAGTTCGGTCTCGGAATGGGTACAAATAGTCCTCGTTTTTCAACAGTTCATTTAGCGACCATTCAAACTTAAAACTTATTTATTTCATATGGCTGGACTGGCCTGATTTTAAATCTTAAATTTTAATTGTGGGTTTTAAATTTTTGTAATTTTTATGGGGTATAATGGTATTTTAAATTTTCTGGCATCTTGAATCAGTTTTTTAAGGGTTGTTTAATTGGTTGTTTGTTGTTGTTTGTATTTTATTGGCCTGTTCACCGCCCTGAGTCCTTCGGGAGAAGGGCGGTATACAAATTAAAATATTATTATTATTATTATTATTATTATTATTATTATTATTATTATTATTATTATTATTATTATTATTATTATTATTATAACTTACAACGGCACTGAAAAATGTGACTTATCATCATTTTTCACAGTTACGACCTTTACAGCATCCCCATGATCATGTGATCAAAATTCAGACGCTTGGCAACTGGTTCATACTTATGATGGTTGCAGTATCCCGGGGTCATGTGATCCTTTTTTGCGACCGTCTGACAAGCAAAGTCAATGGGGAAACCAGATTCATTTAACAACCACGTTACCAGCTTATCAACTGCAGTAATTCACTTAACAACTGTGGCAAGGAAGGTCATAAAATGGGGCAAAACTTACTTAAAGAACATCTCACTTAACTGACATGTTGGGCTCAATTGAGGTCGTAAGTCAAGGACTATCTGTAGACCCCAACTTCAAGCTGTGCAAAGGCCTCTGGACTACAATATCCACCTATTCTTGGAGCAAGAATCAGAAGAACCCCCAGACTGAGCAAAGGGTCAGACTAGAAGAATGCAACCTTATCCAGCTCCAAAAAAGAAGGCACCTTATCTGGAGGTTCAAAACCCAAAGCTACTCAGTCTTGTTGAGGTAAAGCCAGCTCTTCTCCATCCAAACCTCAAAGTCTCCAAACATGGAGAAAGAGTTGGGAACTATAAGTCAGTCACCAAATTTTAAGGAAGTCATCTACTCACATTATAACATCATGAAAAAGGAGGTGGCTGATTTTTTTTTCTTTTTTGCGAGTTACAAGAGGAAATGGTCGCAAGAGGCATTTACCAAGGCTAACTATTTTCATCCTCAGACCAGCCGCCTACTCCTTCCATAGGGTTTAAAATCAGACAGGCAAAATTGGCTGTCAGGGTTCCAAGTAACACCCTCAACAAAAGAAAACTTCAAGGCTTGAGTTTCCTCAAAGTTACATTTTATTAGAGATGACATATTGGCATATCTGGGAAAACCTGAATCTGGAAGTTTCCATGTTTTCCCCACCCAAAAGGAAGTTCAAGTCCCTGCCCAATACCCACATGTCCATCACATGGTCCAATCCAAACACCATCCCAACTGGCGATGCCTCCTAGTTCCAGTCGTCCAGGTGCAGGGCAAGATGACCATGACTCCCTGAGAAAGGAATGTTATTATGACGATATATCACCTTGTGACACAAGGAAAGTTGTTGATGGGCGGAGGCATTGTTTTGCCCCATTTTACGACCTTTCTTGCCTCAGTTGTTAAGTCAATCACTGCAGTTGATAAGTTAATAACTGTTGTGGTCCGCCAGCAGCCTGCGGAGCTGACAGCGGAGTCAGACAGTGAAGAGGCTGGGGAGGACAATGGGTCAGTCCTGGAGTCAGGGGAAGGCCTGGACCAGGGTTCTGCGTCGGAGGCAGAGATGGGGCCAGGGCCATCTGGGACTGATGTGCGGACTCCGGAGCCTCCAGAGGCGGACAGCAGAGAGGCAGGAACAGGAGGAGCCTGTTCCTAGTGTACGCATGCGAAGAGCTGCCAGAAAGCAAGAGCAGCTAAAGCAAAAAGGACAACTCAGGAGTAAGGCCAGGAGATGATTGGCCCCTCCCATAAGGCTTAAAAGAGCAGCAAGGGCTCTTGGGCTCTTTGTAGGAAAGCAACATTGCTACAATTGTTTCTTATCTCCTGTTTCTGAACTTCGTGGGGTTCTTGCCAAGAAAAGCCTTTGGCAGGGTGCCAAAGAAGACAAAAGTTTGTGATAAGGCCAAAGGACTTTTTATGAAGGACTTTGTTTTGCACTTAATTTGGACTATTGTTCTGATAAAATATGTTTTTTTAGGACTGATTGTGTCTGGTAATAACTACTTTGGCCTAGGTCACAACATAACCTGGTTGTTTGGCGAATCTTGCTTCCCCATGGACTTTGCTTGTCAGAAGGTCGCAAAAGGTGATCAATGACCTTGGGACACAGCAATAGTCATAAGTAAGAACCAATTGCTAAGCGGGTGAATTTTGATCACGTGACCATGGGGATGCTGCAAAGGTCGTAACTGTAAAAAATGGTCCTAAGTCACGTTTTTCAGTGCTGTTGTAACTTAGAAGTTCACTAAATGAACTGTTGTAAATTGAGAACTACCTGTACCTCAGAAGCTCTCCAGTTTTTCAAAGGGGACAAAGTCAAGTCTAGCACCATCTCTCCCATGAATCCTGAGGCTAGATCAGTAGTGGGTTGCTATCGGTTCTCCCCAGTTTGCAAGAACCGGTAGTAGACATTATGAGTAGTTCAGAGAACCGGTAGTAAAAATTCTGCCTTGCCCCGCCCCCAATCTATTGCTGCCTCCCGACTCCCAGCTGATCAGCTAGAAGGAAAAAAATCAAGACTCATATGTCGAAGAAGAGAGAGAAAAAAACAAGACACTGTCCCTTTAAATCGAGAAGCCAAGAAGCCTCCCAACTGATCGGCTCGCTTCTCAGCCAGGAGATCACTTGGCAAAGAAGAAGGGGGAGGGAAAACTGTCATTTTAAATTGACAGAGCGACTAGAAGCTCCTTTCTGGGTCAGCTGAACAACAAACTGGATAAGAGGAGGAATTCTTATATGGTTCAATGTTTTTGAAGTTTTGGGGTTTGTGCAACATGGGCTTTGTGTTTCTAAAAAGGTTTGGGCGATTTCCATTGTGAAGTATCCTGTCTTGAATGAGTTTTCTGCCTGCTTGTAAATGGAGCCGAACTTCCGGCTTCCACTTTCTATGATCTCTGCTTACAAAGTTTCCTTTATGCAGCTGGCAGGAATGTGGAATTCCAGGCAGGTTCCTTGCTAGCAGCTTGATTATTCCTTAATTATCTGGGATATTTTATTTGGGAAATGAAGAGGGGGGAGTTTGATTCCTTCCCAGAACAGATTAGTGGGGTGGGGAGGAAATGGGGATTTTGAAGTAACCTTCCCCTGGAGTGGGGAGGGAATGGGGATTTTAGGCTTGCTGTCAAACATCAGCCATAATACTAATGATTGTTTTGAACAATATGCAGGTTGTATTACATGAATGGCTATTTTATATGTGAAATTATGACTGAAACCTATATAGGTTCACACTGTCAGGAAGTTTATCCTTAGTTTTAGGTTGCTTTTCTCTTTGTTGAGTTTCCATCCATTGCTTCCTGTTTTGCCTTCTGGTGCTTTGGAAAATACTTTCCCCCCTTCTTTCTAGCAGCCCCTTAAAAGACTGTTGCCTATCACACTCTTGGGCAAACCATTTCCTCCTTTCAGTGGTCCATGACAGTGCATCTATAGCAGAGGTCTCTAACCTTGGCCACTTTAAGACTTTAAGACAGCAAAGCTGGCTGAGGAATTCTGGGAGTTGAAGTGGCCAAGTTTGGAGACCCCTGATCTATAGTATGTAGATAATAAAGTTGAAAAAAGATGAACAACATTTTTGCAGAACTATAGATACGTTGAGACTTGGTGTGACAAGGAATAACTGGGAGGGGAGGGCCAGGCGAGGTACCCCTTGACATGAGAGACATTGAGTTGGCCATGCCTACCCAGTCATATGTCTATCAAGCCACACCCACTGTCACATGACCATCAAGCCACACCCACAAAATAAGCCACGCCCACAGAACCGGTAGTAAAAAAATTTAGAACCCACCCCTGGGCTAGATCAATAGGCAATTGCTTCTGAAACGTTTAACTATGTCAATGCTCTTTTCCCTTCACCCTTCTTGATATTTTGCACGAATGCCTTTTTTGGTAGCAAGGTAAATGTTTGACAAATGAGTGCCTAGGATAAGAGGACATTTGTTTACAGGCGAGAAAAGTGACAGAGTTTAATTCAGCATGTTTGCTCTTCGTTTGTGCTAGTCCTTATTTGCCGTTCATCCCTTCTTGTATGCAGAAGGATATTAATCTGATAAATGAATGAATGTGACAACTAAGAGCTTGACGAATAATGAGTGATAAAGAGCAAAAGGGAGCTACTTAAAGGGAACCTTACAGCTGAAAACAGTTATTTTGCTATTCTTCTTTTTAACTCTTCCATATCAAGTTTCGGGACAAAGATTTTGTGCCAGGATAGCATCGATTGAAATCAAAGTTATGTTGAATCAATCAAGTAGAATTTATTGCTGGTGAAATAAAGTTAGGATTAGAGTAAGGCTGTTAACAGGCATAAAATAGCAGATTAAACAAAAAGGCAAAATAAAAATAACATTGAATAAAGGCCACTGCAACTAATGAACACTAATGCCCATACATTAGCCATAGGAAAAATGTTGCTGGATTACAGGTCAAGAAAATAAATCAAAGAAAAGAAAAACAATAAAGGAGGCTCATGGTAAACATAGAGGAAGAGGAACAAGGGATAAAAATCCAGGTGTTATGAAAAAATATTTTATTATATAACCCATTACATTTCTGAATGCATGCCCTTCTTCAAGGTCCCTTGTTTCTTGAACATTATTCTTACAACACATAGAAAGTGATGCCAAATTTGCAGGAGTTTTGAAGAAAAGGAGGTTTTGAAGAAGGATTTCTATTAAATGTATTCTAATAGCAATAGCACTTAGACTTATATACCACTTTACAGTGCTTTACAGCCCTCTCTAAGCGGTTTACAGAGTCAGCATATTGCCCCCAACAATCTGGGTCCTCATTTTACCCACCTTGGAAGGATGGAAGGCTTACTCAACCTTGAACCGATGGGAATCGAACTACTGGCAGTCAGCAGAATTAGCTTGCAATACTGCATTCTAACCACTCTGCCGCCATGGCACTTATTTTATTAGATTAGATACATTATTATTAGAATATATCTAATAAAATTACATTCCTTTAGTCCTTGGAATTTCTGTTCTTTTCTTTTTGCAGATGGTAATATTCAGCAATAGCTGAATTCAACAGCATCTGGAAGGTTGTTCGCTCTTGATATATGCATTTACACTGGAAATAAATCCTCTTCACTCAGTTGTTCTTCTTGTTTTGTGGTCTTGCACAGATATTCATATGTTCTTTCTTTAAAAAAACCAATTCTAGGACTGTAGGTATACTTATTCCCACTTCCTTCTTGAAATCTGAATTAGATGCTGCTAGCTTTATTATTAACATTGATAAATAACAAATAAAGACATGCATTTGTTAAGCTATTAACTTGGTTGTGTTATCTTTACATTCTTCCTTTCTCCAGAAGTTGGCCCATTCTCACGCAATTGCATGCCCTTTTCAAGATAATTGTATTCAGGAGGACTACAGCGTCAACTATTTTAGCCTTTCCTTACCCCTGGACTGTGCAAGTGTTAAGGATCAATAATTCATGTTATTAAATGTTTGCTTATTTAAACACGTATACGGTTAAAACAGAGCAAAAGAGACTTGTTGGTGGAGCCTCTGAAAAGCAGGTTCAGCGCTGGGTTCAAGACTTACCGTAGAACTGAATTTTGAAATATGGGCCTGTATGCTTATTTTTAGGACTTCTTGTTCTGAGATGTGTAATTCCTCTGTGATAAACTATGTTTACAGAGAATAAATTAAATTCAGAGTAAAAGTTCTCAGACACTTTCTCGGTGTGGTAAAGAGCACCATCAGGTAGTTTTCTGAGGTGCTGCTGTGGGGTGGGGGGACTGGTTTTGAACTAGGTAAGAAGAAATAAGTATAAGGTAGGATGAAGAATATATATTCTCTGCCATTCTTGCCCTGGTAGCGTGATAACTGACTTCCTTTGGGCAAAGGGAAAGGGGAAAGAGCAGGAAAATTCTGGCTAATTCATGACACAACTGTTGGTGAGCAATGCTAGGGAATCCAGCAGATTCCTGAGAACATCTGGGCTACAAAGGAGACGTCTAAACTAAAAATGCTGAATCTGTCTCCAGCTGTTCTGAGATTATGTCCAAATCGTGTAATTCATGGCAAGAATCATACATTCCATTGGCCAATCTATATACCGTATTTTTCAGAGTATAAAAGGGGTGAAAATTTAGGTGTGTCTTATACACAGAATGTAACCCCGCCCACCCAGTGGCCCCCACCCTTTGGCCTCTGCCTTCCAGCAATTTACCTCCTTGCAGCAAGCAGCAAGAAGAAACAGCCCATTACAAGCTGATTGTCCGTTGGATCGGCCTCCTAACTCTCAGCTGTTTTGTGGGGGCCTCTGCTGCTTGCTGCAAGGAGGTAAATTGCTGGGAGCAGTTTTTTTTTTCTTGTGCTAATCAAGCTATTCTGAAAATGAAAATGAAAGTAAAGCAGGCTATTTGCTGTTTGCTGCAATGAGGCAAAATTGCTGGGAGGCAGAGGCAGATTTCTTTTTCTTGTTTTCCTCACCAAAAAAGGTAGGTACATCTTATAGTCCGGAGTATTTTATACTCCGAAAAATACGGTATATAAATGCGAAAAATATTCAGCCAGAATCATGAAATCTCCAGAACCATAAAACCTACAAACTTGAAATTTGGCACGTATGTTCTTCTTGGCTTCTAGGTGCTCGCTAAGAAAGGATTTTTCAAAATGGCCATCAGATCATTAGTATTTTTAATATTATTATTAACATTCACTGATGCTAATTAGTTAGATGTTCTACTTCCCCTCCCAACCTGAAAATAACTCTGGAGAGAAGGGGATAGGATAGGGGAGGCTTCTGTGGGGCAAGGCTGAGGGAGAGAAGGGGAGAGGAGAGGCTGACTGTAACTACTCATTAATTTTCAAGATCTAAGTGTCAATTTATCAAGCCCAATCACATAGTTTCGTATTCAGCTAGTCACAGAATAAAAAGATTGTATTTACTCTCCTGCTATAAAGGAAAGTTTAGAGTAAGAACATTACAGTCAGCTTGGTCTAATGGTTAAGGCACCAGGCTAGAAAGCAGGCTATTGTGAGTTCAAGTCCCAAGAAAGCCAGCTGAGTTACCTTGGGCCAGACACTTTTACTAAGCCCAACTCGCCTCACAGGAGTGTTGTTATGAGGAAAATAAGAGGAGGATGGTATGGTGGATTTGCTCACCTTGAGTTATTTAAAAAAATAAAGATGAGATTATAATAAAATAAAATGTAGAGTTGACTGTGGAAGATATGAAAGAGCTACTAAAGGGGGATTCATAGAAGCTATTATACAGTCCAGATGTAGAGGGAAGTGAGAGAAAGAAACTCAGCTCCATCTTGATTGTGTTTCATATAAGATGGAGCAGGAAGAAATTTGGGTGAACTTTCAGGATTCTGTTATTCTTCCCTACAACAATAAAGGATGTTCCTTATAGCATGGCAAACCTTAGCTTCTTGATTTAGCTTATTGTAAAGGGCTGAAACATGCTGTGGTACTGAATTACACTTACATTTACACCTTTATTTAAACGTTGCTATTCAGTAAATGCCCACCAGATATCGTGCAATAAAATAGTTGAGTAGAACAATAAAAATAAGTAGAATTCTGAGAAATGAGAACAGTATGATCACGAAAAAAGTGCAATCTCATGCTGGATATAAAGAGTTGAGGGGAGAAAAGCCTTCCAATAGAACAACTGCCCAAATTTGTATAATTTTTTTTAAAAAGGTAGTAAAAACAGCCTCACAAGAAAGATAATCCTTAATTCTGTTGCTAAAAACTCTAATCATTGACTCAGCCTTCTATTGCCTAGTTACTCTCTAGTTGTTGGACCATAGCACTCATAATTATCATGCTTGGTAGGATTATGGGACTTTTCAAATCTGAAAAGTGCTAAATTATTGAAGTCTTCAGACAAATGAAAAGCAAACCATCTTCCTACTGAATCTTGATTGGCAGATGAACTACGAAAGATAAGCTCACCTACAAAGATGTATCCACATCAGTTGCTTTCTCAATAACCCACTCTATCTACTATGAATTTGCTGCTCAGAAACAAATGTGTGAATTGAGCATTGCAATTTAACCGGTATGACAAGATATGAAAACGTTGTCTTCATTATGCTATTCATATATGAAATGTTTCACTGCCATTGTGATAGGAGCTATGCTTGTAGGATTCAACTCAAGAAAAAAAAAACCTTAAAGATGCATCTGCAGAGTAATCATTCCTTGGCTGTTTTGGGTGCCATTTCAAGAGCCCTTCTTTACACATTTTAATTCTGAGTCTGTAATCACAATTTCAGCCCAAATCATGTGGGAATTCTTTTAAAAACCAAGCTGCGTTTTATACCATTACAACATTGATTAACCAACCATTAAGTGCTTTTTAATTCTAAGCTGCCATGGAACCCCAGGCAAAGCCGTTATATGATTCTCCTTAGGAGTCAGCTGCAATTTTATATTGAAGTTGCTTGAAAGCATTTGAGAGCCTTCGTAAATTATTCACTGAAGAGAGAAAAAAAAGGGGGAACTGCCAAAGCCAGCTTGGCCATTAGGGCAAATCCCAGCAAGTCTTCAACTCATCAATTGAATCCCTAGAGTTATCTATATTTAATGGCAGTGTAAAATCCTCTGTCTGAGGGGTCAGGAAACGGCAAGAAGAGTGATCTTATACTTACAATAGGATGCTTCATGCAATGAATGAAAGGAAAGGATACTTCATCCAAAGGATTCATAGCAGCGTATAATAAGATCTCCCCACCCCACACCAGACCATGTATAATTTTCATTAATTGATTAGGTGACATCAATTAGTGTTGAATCTTAATAGTTTAACAGACCCATAACTAGACCTCCTTCAGGATAATATGCGCCAAACTTAACCTTTCAAGTTTTCATTGGTGCATCCATCACTGCTGTCAATCAAGTAGCCATCTTATTTATTTTTATTTATTTATTATTTTTACAAATAACTCAAGATGGCTAACATATTCAACATTTTTATTTATTTATTTATAATCGAATTTGTATACCGCCCTTCTCCCAAAGGACTCAGGGCGGTTAACAGCCAGTTTGAAAACACAATATAATACAAGTTAAAAACAATATAAAATTAATATAATTTATGGCCAAAATACTAAAAACTAACAATAACAATAAAACTAAAACCCCATTAAAACTACATTTTTAGGCTAGCCCTGCTCGATGGAATAAAAGAGCTCTTGCCTTCCTACTCCTATTTTTCCCACAGCAACAACCTCGTGAGGAGAGTTGGACTGAGAGAGTTGGGAGAACTGGTAAAAAATAAACAGGATTTTTTAAATCTGTAGTTTAAAAAACACTATTAGATCTGTTCAGGATCTATACTTTGGCAACCCAAAGGCTGTCAAAACTATTTCCATTCCATTTCATCTTCATATTTTACGTATGTCATCATGAAAAAGGTAGATATGAAAACACGCATCTCCTTAAAATGAAGGCCCAGTCTGTACTGACAATAATCGGGCCCAACGTTTATGTTGCTAAGAGAGAAATTAAGTGAGTTTTGCTCCATTCTACAACTTTCCTTGCCACATTTGTTAAGTGAATCACTGCAGTCATTAAGTTAAGTAACATGGTTGTTAAATGAATTTGGCTTCCCCATTGACTTTGCTTGTCAGAAAGTTGCAAAAGATGGTTTCCATGACCCTGGGACACTGCAACCACCATAAATTTTGAACCAGTTGTCAAGCATCCAAATGTAAATTGTGTGACGGGGATGTTGCAACTTTTCATAAAGTGTGAAAAATGGTCACAAGTCTCTTTTTTCAGTGCCATTGTGTTGTGACTCCAGCCCCCGAGCCTGTTCTCATGGAGGAGGATGACTCGGAGAGTGAGGGAGAGGAGCCGACAAGGCCTCCCTCTCCAGGTCCCCCCTTCCTGTCAACGCTTCAAGTGCTGGCGGAAGGCCAGGAAGAAGACGTGTCAGAGCCCCCACAGATAGAGGACGAGGAGGATCAATCCTGGGTTGACCCTAGGCAGCGTCAGCAAGAGAGGCGTGCACAGCAGAGGAAGAGGTGTGGCAGGCCCAGAGAGTGCTGAGTCACTGAGCCATACCCCACAGGGATAAAAGCGGGTGGGGTTGCCATCTGGCCCTTGTGACGGACAAAAGCTACTAAGGGTGAACTGCATCGTGTGAGCTTCAAACAGTTTTTGGATTTAAGGCTTGGATTTTCGTGAGTAACTCTTGACCATTCTTTAGACTCCTGGTTGCTTCGGCAACAGACTGTAAACACGCTGACTCTTGATAAGAAACTTGGCCGGCTCTTGGAGAGTAGCTGCCAGAACTTTCCTCTGCCAAAGAAAACCAGGCCAACTTGTAAATAAATTGCTGGCAGACGTCCTTCAGCGCGTGTGTTTTCTTCGGTGAGGTGGAGGGGACAGAACACATTGTAACCTTGAACGGTCACTAAATGAACTGTTGTAAATCAAGGACTACTGTTGTGGCTCCAGCCTCTGAACCTGGCCCCATGCCCAAAAGTGACTCTGAGAGTGAGGGGGAAGGGCCGGCAAGGCTTACCTCAGGAGCACCGATTCCTTTGGCCCGGCTCCAGGAGCCAGAACTAGGCCAGTCGGAGGACGTAATGAGGCCGACATCCCCTGATTCCTCCCTTCCTCAGGCTACGCCTACAGACGCAGCTGATAATCATAATAATCAAGCCCAGATCGACCCACACTTCAGAAGATTAGAGAGGTGGCATCATCAAAGGGAAGGGTGGGGCAGGAGCCCCACCCCACAGGATATATAAAGAATTTTGGGACTGCTGTCAGTTCCATGGGAAGCAAATTAGCTGAACCGTGTCGAAGTGAGCTGAAGTTTTAATCTGTTTGAACTTTTTGGCAGGCAGCTGCGTTTTCTCGGCCAGGACTGATAGGAGCCGTGTATCCACTGGCTGTAGGCCAGCTCGTTACTCCAAAGTGAGGACGGAGACAGAACAACTACCCTGAAAACCACTATTACTTGTTTTACTCCATTACCTTACACTGTTAGCAGAAATGGAGAAGATGCACGCTTGAACATTCTTCATCTTTTAAGACAGGCCATTAGCCATTTGAAAATTACAGTATCTCCTAGTACTGTATCTGGATGATGTGTACGAATGTATGGGTAAACAGAAAGTAGTCAGCTCTGCAGCCTTTCAGAAGTAGAGGAAAATTGTGGAGTCAGCATATAGATTTATTATCCCATGTACAATAGGATAGCCATCTGGATTTAGACTATAGTCCTAGACTTCAGGTTCTACTAGTCCCTTGGCACATGAAGACTGAAAAATGCTGGTTTATTTATTTATTTATTAAAAATAAAGGCAAAAGGAGCAAGCATATTATTACCATGAATATGGAAACAGCATAAACTTGTGCTCCCGTTTCTAACTTGGTTGAACTCATGACCTTGGTATTTGTAAAATTGCCACGCCAGTGGTTAGGAACAGGAACAATTAATTAATTAATTAAAATACAGTAGTAAGTAACCTGATCAGAGCAGCATTTAGATCGCATAATGCGGTTAGATATGTTTAATCGCCACTGACAGTTTGCTGGAGAATAAGATGGAAATAGCTATTGACCTGGTTCTAATACTAGACCAATAGATAAAAATAAACTTTGAGTTTCAGACAAAAAGCGTGACACACTGGTGGAGGAAGGGGAGAAGCATGACTCATGAGCTTCATAATGAGATTCTACATGTTTCATTTTTAGGCATAAAGTCACTTTGATTCTAGAGGCTCAGTTCCAGAAGGCTATTCCAACCAGCAGGAAGAGCTTATAGTAAGCTTATAGAACATAAATTAAATACGATATTCTTTCTCTTTTATTCTGAACTCTCCGGTATCACTATCCGTTTTAGTTTATCGTAGTGCCTAAAGCATCTGAACTGCGATATAGAAAATCTGAGCAAATCTGTCTCACACATAAATATGCCCAGGGCCTAATCTCAGTGAGCAGGCTCCCCTCTCTTGGAAGGGTAATGCAAAGTGATCTTGCAGGTTGTTGAATGGATCCCCGAAGTGTTATAAAACGCCACTTGGTAGGTGAAAAGGGCTTTAGAACATTAGGTCTGCTAATAAAGGAAAGAACTGTCAGGGGAGACTAGTTCTATCTGTATACCACAGTTGTGGGATGTTGGGAATGGCTTTGAAGGACAAGGAGCGTTACCAAGGCAGCAATCAGATAAGCGGGGCTTGAGCCCATTCCCAAAAAATAATTTGAGAAAACATCTTCTTCAGCCCCTTCTTAGTTCACACAAAGATAAAGCGAGTGAGGGGAGAAGCCTACCCAGACCTGCAAGATTCTGTACTATAGTTGTTGCTATTCCTGGCCCATATGACACTGGAACTATATAAGAGAAAAGCAAAGCTACTAAACTGATTAGAAATGGGAAAGACAGCAGGAAGGAAAGCAAGCAGAAGGGCAGGTTATATTGGTCCCATGATGTTACATAATTATAGACAATGACTTTTTATGCCTTGAAGCAAAAGATGAGGAGGGAGCTAACATGGCTGGCAAGAATATGAGTTTTTTTCAGTGAGGAAACAGACTCATAGTCTCCAATAGAAGACAAATACATGAGAGGGGAGGGAGAGAGAGAGAGAGAGATGGATTGAGTCGCTCACAATGTTTTGTCCCATAATTATTTCTTATGTCAAATAAATATCATAGGGTTATTTATTTTGTCTGAGCTACTATATTAGCTCACGCAGAAGATTCTTTTTGTACGTTCACGCCTCTTACTGAACCAGGAAACTGTAGTTTATTTGACTGCAGAAGTTCTGGTGTTTTTTATTTATTTCCTAGTCACAAATAACTTGAATCACCTTCTATATGCAAGGGTCCATGTGCATTTAAAACATCTCTTTATATCACTTTTAAATAATAATGTTGCTGCTGAGTCAGATGGTTTTCCTTGCAGTAATTTATTATATTTTTATCTATGCTAAATCAAAGGCCTTTGTAGACTGGTATAGGATAATTTTGAAATTAATTTTGAAGATTCTGAAAAAAATAATCCCTAAAGTAACAACAATACCATTAAAATATAAAGCCTAATAGAATAATATCCCAACCATTTAAATATTCAATGCCAGACACTTAAAAGGGGATGCAAAACGAAAGAACTCTCATATATAATTAAAATTAGAATGAAAAACAAAAACAGTCTAGAACATTGGGGGCCGCATCATTGGGTTGAGTTCATTGGGGGCCGCATCAGGGTTGTGTTTGACCTTGGGGGGGGCAGGGTGTGTGTGGCCAGGGTGGGCATGGCTAGTTCGACGTCACTCCTGTCGGGGGCACTTGTGGTGGCCCGAGCGCTCTGCCAGTGAAAAAGGCGCTCGAGAGCCCATTTTCGTTAGCAGAAGCATCGTGAACCAGTCCTTTGCTGTTTCCAGGGTGGCCCTACAGGCCAGATCTAAGTTCCTCCAGTTTGACACCTCGGTCTAGAACTTTAATGCAGTGTGCTATGTCTCACTTAGATTCTGTCTAGTCAGGGGTCTCCAACCTTGGTCCCTTTAAGACTTGTGGACTTCAACTCCCAGAGGCTTTGCTGGCTGAGGGACTCTGGGAGTTGAAGTCCACAAGTCTTAAAAGGACCAAGGTTCGAGACCCCTGAGCTAGCTTATTCGCTTACTATAATAGCTACATTCTGTCTAGCTCATTTTCAGACAGTAAATATAAGTAAAATGCTTATCAGACACTGCTTGCAATGTGACAGATCATAATTGATAGGGGCTTCTTCTCATTTTCAGGGACTTGATATATAATATATCGACTGCAGCACATTTCAGCCATCATCATAGTGACATTTCAACAGCCTCTTAAAACACTTTCTAAGTACTGACTCTTTAATAATGCAGGCTTGTGTTTTCCACCCCGGTAGACTGAAAGGCTGTAGAACTCCAAATATTCTGATCCTTGTAAGGGAGCTAAAAAGTTTTTTTTAAAAGGCAATAAAAGAGGCAAGAGGAGGTTTGCTCAAGCATACTCAGTCCTTGGAGTCAAAACATCGTGTCAGAAATTGTAGGAAGCATCATTAGGCTAGTAGGACCATAGATAGACCAATTTATTATGTTTCTAAAGATAAAGATGCTCAGAAGGCTAGTTGCTGGAGATGGCATTCGATAATATTCTAGAGAGGGTTTGCCACCAGCTTCTTCCATAGTCTTTTTTTACCTCAATGTATAAATGTGTGATGAATTCCAACACATTTACTGTGTTGCTCCCAGCATACAGCCAGAAAACAGCTGATTCTTGCTGATTTTATTGAATAAATATGAGAAGATCTAGAGAGAAAGATCTACCAACCCACATCTCTTCAGCTTACCAGGGACCCTCCAAATAACAAAAGCATCCCCCATAGGGTTGGCATTTAACCTTCTAGAACTTTGGCTATAGATAGATAGATGATAGATAGATAGATAGATAGATAGATAGATAGATTAACATTAGGTCTGCTAATAAACTCGTATAAATACATGATTTATAATACAATAATAGGACCCACAAAGCTTGCTAAGTAATTTTTTCTAGGTTTGTGTATGGAGGAACTTACAGTACTGGTTTGTTAAGTTGCACACATAGTGCCTGAGTTGATTTAAATCTTATAAGTGGAAAAATGGGGGAAGAGATCAAGACTACTATCTCCTTTTCAGTACAACTTCCCACACCCTGGGAATTCTCAAGTGTGGTTGCCTCAACCAGGTATTAAACTGAATTGACCTTGATTAAATTCTGAGATCTTTCAGGGTCAGCTAGGTGCTGCCATCTGCTGAGAGTCATTGAAAATCTTTAATTATAGTAAATTAATCCAACCAAGTATTTTGTTTTGCATTCACCCTGTACCGTGTTAGTCTGTCTCCCAGTCAGCTAACCTAACCTCATCAGCCTCAACTATCAGTATAGAGCAAAACCAAAGGGAATGATTCTGTGTAGTGTAGTTTAAGGGAAAACAGGGTCTGACTTTCCTCAGGAATGTGGAAATATTGGCCCTTCTTCTTTTACAAAACTCAAGTCATATTGAGAAGATGTTCTTGAAGAAAACAGTTTTTAAATACACAACGGCCAACTGCTCAATATGCTAGTCTAGTTGCTGAACCTGATCTTCGTGGTTTCTTCTTCCTCAACTGATTCTTTGTCTCTGCTTCAGCTGCATGGCTGTCCAACTTGCCTTTGAGTCTTTTTGGTGCTCAGTCTCCTCCAGATTATTGCAATGCTCTCTACATGGGGCTGCCCTTGAAGTGCACCCGGAGGCTGCAGCTAGTCCAGAATGCAGCTGCGTGGGTAATAGTGGGAGCAACTCGTTGCTCCCATGTAACACCAATCCTGTGCGGCTTGCACTGGCTTCCTGTGGTCTTTCGGGTGCGCTTTAAGATTTTGGTCACCACCTTCAAAGCGCTCCATGGCTTAGGGCCCCGGTACTTACAGGACCACCTGCTGTTACCTCATGCCTCCCACCGACCCGTACGCTCTCACAGAGAGGGTCTTCTCAGGGTGCCGTCCGCCAAACAATGTCGGCTGGCGGCCCCCAGGGGCAGGGCCTTCTCTGTGGGAGCTCCTACGCTCTGGAACGAACTTCCTCCTGGACTACGTCAAGTGCCTGATCTTCGGACCTTTTGCCGTGAGCTGAAAACGCACTTATTTATTCAAGCGGGACTGGCATAATATTTTTAATATTTTTAAATTTTTAACTGGGGTTTTATTATTTTAGGGTTCATAATTTTAAATTTTAAATTTTTAAATGTTGGCCATTTTTTCTAATATGCTCGGTTTTAAATTGTTGTTTTAATTGTATATTTTTGTGTTTTTTATCTTTTGGCTGTACACCGCCCTGAGTCCTTCGGGAGAAGGGCGGTATAAAAATTTAATAAATAATAATAATAATAATAAAAGGCAAGTTTATCAGATCTTGTTACTCTGCACGAATCAGGACCATTATCCTATTGTTTCTAGAAATGGAGTTGCCTGAAATGGCAAAACTGACTACCGTATATACTCGAGTATAAGCCGATCCGAATATAAGCCGAGGCACCTATTTTTACCACAAAAACTGGGAAAAACTATTGACTCGAGTATAAGCCGAGGGTGGGAAATGAGGCAGCTACTGGTCAATGTAAAAAATAAAGATAGAGCCAAGTAAAATAACATGAATATTTATTTGAACGAAAAACAATAAAAGTGCAAAAGGGGGAAGGAGGATTCCCAGCTTTAGAAAATTTAGAACTACGCCGCCTTTGGTATGACCTGAGCATAGCTCATAAAATTATCTGCTACAATGTACTTCCTATCAATGACTACTTCAGCTTCAACCACAACAATACACGAGAACACAATAGATTCAAACTTAAAAGTGAACCTCTCCAATCTAGATTGCAGAAAATGTGACTTCAGTAACAGAGTTGTTAATGCCTGAATGTGCTACCTGACTCTGTGGTCTCTTCCCAAAATCCCCAAAGCCTTAACCAAAGACTATCTAGTATTGACCTCACCCCATTCCTAAGAGGTCTGTAAGGCGTGCATAAGAGCACCAGCGTGCCTACCGTCCCTGTCCTAATGTTCCCTTTAGTTGTATTCCTTTTATGTATTCAATTCATGCTTATATTTATATAATTATTTAATATGTATTTGACAAAATAAAATGAATGAATGAATGAATGAATAGAATAGAATAGAATAGAATTTTTATTGGCTAAGTGTGATTGGACACACAAGGAATGAATGAATGAATGAATGAATGAGTGAGTGAGTTACTTCAACAACATTGTCTCACAGAAATTGACAATACAACTGCAAGCATGAAAATGAGTCCTCCTTTAGCTTCCAAGGGACCAGGGTGCCTCTGAAGGTCAGTGCTCTAAGCACTAAGAACCCAGCACAAATCTAAGCCTGTATGCACACCAATAGTGAAAATACCCTGCACAGTGTCTCTTGGCAGAGAAGGTTAATTTTCATAGACGTTGGGGTGGCGTTTTTTTTTTTTGGCAGGGCAATAAGGGTCTCTAATATCATTAAACCCAAGTGTGAGGAAAAGACAGCAGCTAAAATGTTAAGGCCAGTTGTGTGACCTTCTCCAATACAGTTGGCCTGGCTGTTTGCCAAAACTTAAAACACCCTCCCATCCCCTCCTGCTAAAGCTTCTTTCTTAAAACAATTGTGGTCTTTGCCTTTCATTGTGCCAATCGACTTTAGAAGTCTGTGTGTGTGTGTGTGTGTGTGTGTGAGAGAGAGAGAGAGAGAGAGAGAGAGGGAGGAGGAGTGCAAAGGGGAAGGAGGATTCCCAGCTCTAAACAAAGGAAATCCCGGAATGCCAGCGAAAGGCAGTGCTCACGTTCCTCCTCCCTTGCTCAAAAGCCCCAACATGATATTGGAATTGGATGCCATTATATACCTGCTGAGGGGATAATTTGAATAACTTGAAAGATATAAAAGCTCTAAACATATTTGTTTAAAAATCTAAAATCTATACTTAAAATAAATGAATATAAAGTAATAAAGTTCTTTAAAGTTGTAATTCACTTTGCTGCTGAAAAAGAAAAGAAGCTTAACACCTTAAATGGTATTTATTAACTGAAATATCATCAAATCAAATATATAATGAGGTATATTATAATGACCTTTGTTTTCAGAAAGAAGCATGATGGAAGTTTTTCAATAAAGGGGGAAATATAGAAAAAACTTAGTGTCATGCTCATATATCATCTTTACAGATGTTGTTAACACTATACTATGGCAGCATATGATGGTACACTGTTTCAATCAATTTCAGGATGAAAACTCATCAATGAGGAGGAGGAGTATAATTTATTAACCTTGTATGATATCAGTTTCTCAAGGACTCTAGAAGGACCGAGGAAGAAATCTCTGCCCCTCCCACTTTCCCTTTCCAACCCAGCCTTCCAAGGGACCTTTGAGGAGAAATCTCTGCCCCTCCCACTTTCCCTTTCCAAGGCAGCCTTCCAAGAGGACCTCTCGAAAAGAGCGAAAGCTTTCTCCTGGCCGTTTTACCACCACCACACCCTCCACGCCGGCCATGGCACGAGCTCAGATTGCCGGCTGGGGATGATGGGCGCTGCAGTGCGATCTCGGGAGAGACTAGGAGGGAAGAAAGAATGACTGTTTCCCCACACCCTAGGATTGGGGAAAACATTGACCCCCCCCTTAGTTGCGGGAGAAGGGTTGCGCTTCAAAGCGGTCGCCTCCATCCATCAATCCATCCTTCCTTCCTTACTTCCATCCATCCATCCATCCTTTTTTTTTTCCCAGCGAGCGGTGCGTGTGTGACATGCAAGCAAGACGTCTCACGAGGCGTGTGTGTGTGTGTTTGTGGTGGGGGTCTCGTCCCAGCCACCCACCCACTCGCCCCCTTTCCCTCTTCGGAGCGTGGGCTGTTCCCGTTCGCCCTGGCCTCCGTCCTCCGATCTCCTGCGCTGGGAGCGAGCGAGCGAGCCAGCGAACGGCTTCGGGCACCGCGGACTTTGGCAAGGAGGAAGGTGGGAGGGAAGCGGAGCTGCCGGCTGTGGGGGGGTTGAGGGGCGTGCAAGAGGAGTGAGCGTGGAAAGGCCTTTTTGTGTGTGTGTGCGTGTGTGTGCGCGCCTGTGTGCCCTAGGGAGGGAAGCGGAGCTGCCGGCTGTGGGGGGGTTGAGGGGCGTGCAAGAGGAGTGAGCGTGGAAAGGCCTTTTTGTGTGTGTGTGCGTGTGTGTGCGCGCCTGTGTGCCCTAGGGAGGGAAGCGGAGCTGCCGGCTGTGTGGGGGGGTTGAGGGGCGTGCAAGAGGAGCGCGCCTCCTCCTCTTCCTCCACGCTCGCTCCTCTTGCACGCCCCTCAACCCCACCATCCCCCACCCTCTCCGCCGCGGGAGGTCCACTTCTCCCCCTTCCAGGCGGCGGCGGGGGCGGCGGCTCCGCGGCGGCGGCGGCTCAGCGAGCGCCACAGCCGCAGCTCCGCTTCCTCCCACCGGTCCCAGTCCAGCCGAACGGTGAAAGCGACATGCCGAGCGCCGCCCGCCACCGCTCGCTGGATTGGGACCGCTTGGCTTGGTCCGCGGCGGCGGGGAGCCGCCAGCCTTCTCGGCTGAGGGAGGGAGGGTTTCCCCGAACGGTGAAAGCTGGATCTTCCAGACTCGCAGAGTTCCAAGCCCCATCATCCACAGGCGGCCTTGCCAGGGGCTCCACATCTGGCACACCGGGAAGGGATGGGGAGCTTCAACGATTCGAAAAGCCGCCTGGCCGGAGCTCCAGCTCTGCTCGGGGCGCCTGAAGCCTTCCTACAAGCCCCTTCTACCCACCCTTTTCTCCCGCCCGCCCAGCCGTAGAGCCAGGGGTTTGCTGGTCGACCCGTAGCCTTCCCCACGCAGCTGCCACGCTTGAAGCCCTCAGGCCAACCGATGCAGGGAAGGTGAAGTCAAACTCCAGCCAAGGTTGCACCAAAGCCGCCCGCCTTGGGCTCATCATCCCCGCTAAGCTTCCAGCCGCAAAACGCCAGGCGCAGCCCGCCGCCCCACGGCGAGACCCGGGCGAGCACGGACGGAGGAGCCCGGGTTGCTTTGAACTGGGTATCCTTGCGGCTCTTAGGAACTCGCCGCAAGAGAGACAGGACGGGCCAGCTGGGGCCCGCAGCTCCTCCAACCCGCAGCCCTTTCAAGGGGAAACCTCCTCCTCAGCCGAGAAGGCTGGCGGCTCCCCGCCCGCCGCGACCTGTTAAGCCGTCCCAATCCAGCCGAACGGTGAAAGCGAGCGCGCCGCATGTCGCCACCGCTCGCTGACTGGGACCGTGGGAGGGAAGCGGAGCTGCCGGCTGTGGCGCCCGCTGAGCCGCCGCCGCTGAGCCGCCGCCGCCGCCGCCTGGAAGAGGGAGGAGGTGACCTTCACGCTGGAGAGGGTGGGGATGGTGGGGTTGAGGCGCAAGAGGAGCGAGCGTGGAGGAAGAGGAGGAGGCGCGCCTCTTGCACGCCTCAACCCCCACACAGCCGGCAGCTCCGCCTCCCTAGGGCACACAGGCGCGCACACACACGCACACACACAAAAAGGCCTTTCCACGCCACCTCTTGCACGCCTCAACCCCCACAGCCGGCAGCTCCGCCTCCCACCTTCCTCCTTGCCAAAGTCCGCGGTGCCCGGTTGCTCGCTGGCTCGCCGCCGCCTCCCAGCGCAGGAGATCGGAGGACGGAGGCCAGGGCGAACGGGAACACTGCACCACCAGGGCTTCCCCGCGCCAATGCACAGCCCGCCAAGTTTGTGCCGTCCGCCCACCAGACACGGGAATAGGGGCCGCCTGGGGCGACAAATCCCGAGACCTCGGCGGGCCCGCCCCGCCCCTCCCATGGAGTCCGCTCGTACCCCTCCTGTGCGGGGTTCCCGAAGACGTAGACTCGAGTATAAGCCGAGGGGACGTTTTTCAGCACAAAAAACGTGCTGAAAAACTCGGCTTATACTCGAGTATATACGGTACTCTGATTAAAGAAAAAGGAAAAAAAAAACCTGCTTTTGTTTCCACATGGAAACCGCTTCTGAATTTCGTGCATCATGTGGAAAAGAATATAATTTTGACTTTGGGTTTTACAGATTAGACTGATAGACCTTTATAGAAATCACTTCTTCTTATTATTATGGAAAAACAAAAAGCTGTGATTTGATGTTAATGCCCTATTCTACTGCAACAGAGAGAGTTGGAAGTTAGTGCTTCTTTTTCTTTTCTTTTCCCTACCTTTCTCCCTTCTCTCTCTCCCTCCCCCCGCCCCTTTCACTGCTGTTTTATTTATTTTTGTATTCTGCATTTTATAATACTTTATAACCTAATAAAAGTGTTTGATATTGTTTCTAGAAATTTTTGATACAGGTAATCCTAAGCCTATGGCCACAATTGAGCCCTAAATTTCTTACTGCTAAATGAGACAGTGATTAAGCGATTTTACCCCATTTTACAACCTTTCTTGCCACGGTTGTTAAGTGAATCGTTGCAGTTCTTAAGTCTTAAACTCAAAGGCTTGTTTCCCCATTGTCAGAAGGTTGTAGAAGGTGGTCACATGACCCAGGACACAGCAACCATCATAAATATGAGTCAGTTGCCAATGAATTTTGATTGCATGACTATGCAGATGCTGTAACAGTCATAAATGTGAAAAATAGTCATAAGCCACTTTTTTGGACGCCATAGTAACTTTGAACGGTCACTAAATGAACTGTTGTAAGTCAAGCACTACCTGTAAATGAAAGAAACAGTCAACCAATAGAGAGGAAGTGAAAGTAGATTTACAACTATTCTCTTCAGGAAAAAAAAAAGACTATAATTTGGGTACATTTTAGTGTTAAAGTAAGTTGTGTCTCCTAAGTATGATGAATTTCAACACAAAGGTACTCTAAAATGAAACATTGAAAAAGGCTCGTTGGTTTCCTGGCAACTGGAAATCATTCATTGCTCATAAGCTCAATATTCAGACAGTGGCTTTGACAGGAGGAAAATGTAAGTCTGAATGGATTATTTGCAGAAAGCATGGAATTAAAATCCCCAGTGGGTACTTTCAACATGTCTTGGTAACTTGCCACTTCATGAGTATAACAAATGTTACACTTCCTTGCATTTAAGGACTGCTGCTTGTAGCAGGGTTTTAATTGGAACCAGATATATGGAGAGCATTCTGTAAATTCTTCCAGTTGAAATAATGGCTGCAGGCCTATTTCCAAATCTAGTTTTAAGAACTGTATAAACCTTGTTGTTTTTAGTTGCAAAGTCGTGTCCGACCCATCACGACCCCATGGACAGCATTCCTCCAGGCCTTCCTGTCCTCTACCATCCTCTGGAGTCCATTTAAACTCACGCCTATTGCTTCAGTGACTCCATCCAGCCACCTCGTTCTCTGTCGTCCCCTTCTTCTTTTGCCCTCAATCTTTCCCAGCATTAGGCTCTTCTCCAGTGAGTCCTTCTTTCTCATTAGGTGGCCAAAGTATTTCAGTTTCAGTATAAACCTAAACAGGGTTTAAACCTAAACAGGGTTTACATGTAAGGGACACAGTGGCTCAGTGGCTAAGACGCTGAGCTTATCAATCGAAAGGTTGGCAGTTCAACAGTTCAAATCCCTAGTGCCACATAAAGGGGTGAGCTCCTGTTACTCGTCCCAGCTTCTGCCAACCTAGCAGTTCGAAAGCATGTAAAAAATGCAAGTAGAAAACTAGGGACCACCTTTGGTGGGAAGGTAACAGTGTTCCGTGTGCCTTTGGCATTTAGTCATGCCGGCCACATGACCACGGAACCGTCTTCGGACAGCGCTGGCTCTTCGGCTTTGAAACGGAGATGAGCACCACCCCCTAGAGTCAGGAACGACTAGCACATATGTGCGAGGGGAACCTTTACCTTTAAACCTAAACATTTGCATTAGGTTAAGCTTCCGAAGTCCTGTCCCAATTCTCATTCTCCTTTGAGGTGAGAAAGGCAACGTAATAAAATGTGTGGATAACCTTGGGAAATGAGGGAAAGAGATGCTGCCTAGGAGACAATCACACAGGTGAGGCAGGAGTCCCCAGTGGCTTAATGATCAGAGTAAGAAACTTAGGAAGGACCCATCTTAAAGGGTCAAGCAGTTAAAAGTGATGGTGGAAAGTTTGTGCTCTCAGACTCTGTTAATATAGCCTTAAAATAAAAGTTGCATTTGCTCATCTAGTCATGTTTCCTGTGTGGTTTACCTAGGACGGGGACAAGCAATGAGAAAAGCCTTTCTCTTTTGTGGCAACCCATTCTTCATTCAACAGGTTGTCTCTGACTCCATCTTCATTTTCCTTTACAGGTGCCAGGTGACAGCACTTCTATAGCCCTGTGTTTTTCAAGTGTACAATATCATGCTGGCTTTTTGCGTTATTTATGGCCCTGCTGTGCTAATCTTCTAGCACCTTCTATTATTCCCTTTTTAAAAAAAAATACTTCTGTAATTAAGCTGCTGTATGCCAAGTACTCTGGGAGTGCTTAGAGTTAATTAAAAAAATGCAGGCATGGTTCCTATAAAGGGATGGAATTAACAAGTACGCTGCGATGTTAAATTGGAGTGTTAAGGGAGAAGTGAGGATAGTTTAGCTTTGGGTCTATCCCAAGAACTGAAAATTCTTTGTGTAGAAGTTGGCCTTATAACTTTACTTTCACACTCTTTTTCAGGAGGGATCAGTAATCTAGGAAACAGTTTAAAGAAAAGATCTGCTGGGAGGTACTCAAAAAAAGATCTGTTGGGTGGGATCAGTAATCTAGGAAACAGTTTAAAGAAAAGATCTGTTGGGAGGTACTCAAAAAAAGATCTGTTGGGTGGGATCAGTAATCTAGGAAACAGTTTAAAGAAAAGATCTGTTGGGAGGTACTCAAAAAAAGATCTGTTGGGAGGGATCAGTAATCTAGGAAACAGTTTAAAGAAAAGATCTGCTGGGAGGTACTCAAAAAAAGATCTGTTGGGTGGGATCAGTAATCTAGGAAACAGTTTAAAGAAAAGATCTGTTGGGAGGTACTCAAAAAAAGATCTGTTGGGTGGGATCAGTAATCTAGGAAACAGTTTAAAGAAAAGATCTGTTGGGAGGTACTCAAAAAAAGATCTGTTGGGAGGGATCAGTAATCTAGGAAACAGTTTAAAGAAAAGATCTGTTGGGAGGTACTCAAAAAAAGATCTGTTGGGTGGGATCAGTAATCTAGGAAACAGTTTAAAGAAAAGATCTGTTGGGAGGTACTCAAAAAAAGATCTGTTGGGAGGGATCAGTAATCTAGGAAACAGTTTAAAGAAAAGATCTGTTGGGAGGTACTCAAAAAAAGATCTGTTGGGTGGGATCAGTAATCTAGGAAACAGTTTAAAGAAAAGATCTGTTGGGAGGTACTCAAAAAAAGATCTGTTGGGAGGGATCAGTAATCTAGGAAACAGTTTAAAGAAAAGATCTGTTGGGAGGTACTACCCAGTGATACATTGCTGTGGAGGACATTTCAACCCAGCTCATGACAATTCCCCCCACCCCTTGCAGATAAAAATGGCTGTAGATGCCAGAGATCTCAGTTCCACGTGGGAAAATTTTATCGGAAAGAAACAATGAGAATGATATACACAGACCACACTTCCTTAAATTCTCAGAGCAAGGGGATATGGATGTTACATTATGTCATGTCCCCATATACAGGGTTTTACATGACGTTCATGATACTAGATTATCAGAAGGGATATATTTTTTTTCTGTGTTGCCTCCAGAGATTAAATATATAGCCTATTATCAGAAAACTGCTATGGAAACCCAATTTCTATTTAGGGCAGAGATTTGGAATCCAATTTGGACTGAAGATAGGGGATGCAAAATTCTCTCTCTCTCTCTCTCTCCCTCCCTCCCTCCCTCCCTCTCTCTCTCTCTCTCTCTCTCTCTCTCTCTCTCTCTCTCGCAACTGAGCAGCAGATGTCCAACTGAAGTCAGAGACACTGACATGAAGTTGTAGTTTTATATAAATAAATAAATTTTGCATACACACACACACACACACACGCACGCACACTAAACAAGATAGTCAAGCAAACTCCCCTTCCACGTTCACAGCAACCAATCACAGCACAGATTCCCTCACGCAGGAGCCGAATTTTTCCAAGCAATCAAACACAACTGTGTGTTCTGGCTCGCTGCACGACCCCACTGCTCCAGCTACTAAATTTAAATATCTTAACAGGACAGATTAAGGATTTATGGAAGAGCTATTGCTGTTGATATATTCAAAGCCTCCAAGAATATGCCTCCAGGAAGCTGCTTTTTTCTTCATCGAGAAAGGTAGATCAATATTTTACAGCTTCCAGTTCTCCCCAGAGAGGAGTCTAAGGGCAGTGACTGAATCTACTTATGAGCATCTTGTGATGTTGGTGGACCAGATGAAAATGAGAGAGAAAAGAGGAGAAAAAATAAAACAATCTAGCTGAACAGAGAAGCCATATACATAGCAAGGTCCATAGAGTAAGGTCCTATACGTATTTGTAGATTTGCTAACAGACACTTAGAAGTCTCATGGAGTAACAAAGGTATTCAGGGATCATTAAGACCATAAGGAAGCCTAACCATAAATAGTCTCCTGTGGGTAAACAGGACTCCTTGCGAAGGAGTTGTAGTTCTCTTAAGCTCATGTTTTCTGTAGAGACAAGAAAATGCTTTTAAAAACTATAATTCTGGCTGAAGTCTCACTGATGGCTTCATATATGTGTGTTTCATACAAAAAAGCACTTGTTCTTTATAAAATATATGCTGGAAATAATGAGAGACTACGTAAGAGGATCTTCAGAAATGAAATATTTTAAATAACCAAAAAAAAAAAGAGTACTGCAGAGAAATTATTAGCATAAATTCCCCAGGTGGAAAGAGAAATGTCTGTGTTACAGCAATTCCGCTTTTGCCTTTTATCTGGGCATATGAATCAAAAGGAACAAGCAGACCTGCTCAGAAAGCAATAGGTTTCAATAGAGCGGAACCTTGTGCAAATTTCTCGGCCTTGCCTTGAACCTGTTCCTCATTTGTCCAAATTCCATGTCCTTATTGAATCTGAACCCTTCTTTCTGTATCCTTGATGCAGCTCCCAGAACACCTGATTTCATTGTGACTTTGGAGCTCAAAAAAGCCTCAAACATTGGCTAGGAGATAGGAAAAGAGTATCCCATGTCCAATTCCCTTTGGAGGTCCAGTCCCATCTTCAGTCTATAGTGAAATGAAATCAATATATCGTGTTGTTTCCACTGATTCATGGAGTTCTCAAACTCTTCATGTTTGTGCCTCTAGTTTTGGAATAGAATAGAATAGAATAGAATAGAATAGAATAGAATAGAATAGAATAGAATAGAATAGAATAGAATAGAATAGATTTTTTTATTGGCCAAGTGTGATTGGACACACAAGAAATTTGTCTTGGTGCATATGTGCTCAGTGTACATAAAAGAAAAGATACATTCAACAAGGTACGACATTTACAACACAATTGATGGTCAATATATCAATATAAATCACAAGGATTGCCAGCAACAAGGTTACAGTCATACAGTCATAAGTGGAAAGAGATTGGTGATGGGAACGATGAGAAGATTAATAGTAGTGCAGATTTAGTAAATAGTTTGACAGTGTTGAGGGAATTATTTGTTTAGCAGAGTGATGGCCTTCGGGAAAAAACTGTTCTTGTGTCTAGTTGTTCTGGTGGGCAGTGCTCTATAGCGTTGTTTTGAGGGTAGGAGTTGAAACAGTTTATGTCCAGGATGTGAGGGATCTGTAAATATTTTCACGGCCCTCTTCTTGATTCATGCAGTATACAGGTCCTCAATGGAAGGCAGGTTGGTAGCAATTATTTCTCATAAAAAAATTTCTCATAAAAAAATATATTTCTCATTAAAAAAATGTGCATCCATCTTTCCTTCCTATTTTCATCTGATTTTTTTTTCCTGCTTTCCCCTTGGGACCTTCCAATTAACCCGAAAGTTGCATACGATTCGTCCTTGGAGAAAATAATCCTCATAATCAAAATACAAGTTTCCACCGCCATTATTCATGCCAACTAGTAATTGCAGCATAGCTGGAATAATGACTAATGAGAGTTCAGAATAAGCTGACAATCAAAAGTAACAAGGGATGCACTGAATGGAACAAAGAAGAATCATCTATCTTATTTTTAATGTATTCATTTCTTAAAGAAAAATGAGATCATTATCAGTGAATGAATATTGAGATGCTCTTCACCTTTGGAACCTTGAGGTGTAGTTACCTTGTGTTCTGGACATGGACCGAAAATGCTCGTAGCATAGATTTGGAAGGTCTTCCAATCCAACCCCCTATCCTGTACAGGAAACCTCATATATCCTGGACAAATAATGTCCTTTCTTTTCCCCTTGAAAACCTCCACTGATGGAGCATCCATGACTTTAAGAGGCAGGCTGTTTTATTGCTTAATAGTTCTCGCAGACAGAAAACTCCTCCTTGCTTTGAGTTTGGATCTCTCATTATACTGCAGGGCTTCCACCTGTTGGCTCTTACATTATCCTGAGATACTTTGGGGGGGAAATTTCCCACCCTTTTCTTTGTGACATCTTTTCATGTATTGAATGAATGCTGCCATGTCTCTCCTTAGGCTTCTCTTCTTTAGGCTAAACCTACCAAGTTCCCTTCCTTATTCTTCATAGGATTTAACCTCCTAGCCCTTTGCTATTTTTCTCACTCTTTTATGGACTCTTTCCAGTTCCCCAGCATCTTCTTTGTATTGTGATAACCATAACTAGACACAGCATTCCAGATGTGGTCTAATCCAGGGGGTCCCAACTGCCAGTCTACAATCTAGTGCCAGGCCACAGCCACTAAGAACCGGACCATGGAAGGGGTGGGTGAGTGAGCATTTGTGAAAGCAGCCCATGAGTGAAACCATCCCCTCTCCCCCCACCACCTTCGCCATTGCTGCTAGTCCGCTAAACCGGAAAGATTGGCGACCACTGTTCTAATCATTCAGCATACAGAGGTATGGACACTATACCTCTTGTCAATACAGCCCAAAACTGGATTGGCTTTTTTGGCAGATGCAGCACATTTGCTGGTTCATGCTAAGAAACCCAGTTCATTCTCACAAGAGCTACTGCTGAGCCTGGTGCCACCTATCTTGTCTCTGGGCAAATATGTAAAATCCAGAGGGGCATTGCTAGCAGATGATGACATATATCATGGTGGAGGAGGCATATGAAAAGGTGCCTCTTAATCTTGGACGTGTACTCGCTGGGGTTGGGATAGTTTCGTTTTATTTTTTTATTTATTAATCCAATGCAATGCAATGCAATGCAATGCAATGCAATGCAATGCAATGCAATGCAATTCTTTATTGGCCAAGTGTGATTGGACACACAAGGAATTTGTCTTTAGTGCATATGCTCTCAATGTACATAAAAAGAAAAGGTACATTTGTCAAGAATTACAAGGTACAACACTTAATGATAGTCATAGGGTACAAATAAGCAATCAAATCATACTAGGAAACAATCAATATAAATCATAAGGATACCAGCAACAAGGTTACAGTCATACAGTCATAAATGGGAGGAGATGGGTGATAGGAATGATGAGAAGACTAATAGTAATAGTAATGCAGACTTAGTGAATAGTTTGACAGTTTTGAGGGAGTTATTTGTTAGCAGAATGATGGCGTTCGGCTAAAAACTGTTCTTGTGTCTAGTTGTTCTGGTGTGCAATGCTCTATAGGGTCATTCTGAGGGTAGGAGTTGAAACAGTTTATGTCCAGGATGTTAGGGGTCTGTAAATATTTTCACAGCCTTCTTTTTGACTGGTCCTCAATGGAAGGCAGTTTGGTAGTAATTGTTTTTTATTATTATGGTTTCACCTTAGCTGTCTTTCTACCTAGCTTTTTACCCTGTATAAGGAAGAAAAGGTAACTCTGGCAAAGAAATAAAAGAGCCATCAACAGATCAAAAATATCAAAAATAGGAAAGTAGTTAGCATAAGAAAGAGATTTAATACAACCCTGCCCCTCATAATTCTGCATGGTATTAGAAAGGATAGAGAGAAAGAAACTCTGTCAAGCTTTCAAAGAGTCACTTTCAAGATTCTGACCCTAAAGTAATCAAGAGTTCTAGTAGTCCTTGTGGAATCTGTTTTCTGACCTGCGCTATCTTGAAAGGGTGGCATCAGTCTTTGTTTACAGTCTCTTTTATCTTGTCCGACTCCCTTGACACACTCTCAGTATTTCTAAAGAAATGCAGGCTCATCCTTTTGATAGATTTCCAGGAACCTTATATGAACAAGTACACAATGAGCATCAAGAATGCCTCCTTTCTGACTTTATACATGTAACTTTTATGGGCAAAAGAGCATTTCCATTTAATACTGAAGCTCACTGTTAGACTGTGCAGAATTGTCCTCTGAAATAGGTATGTAAATCCAAGCAGAAACCAGTGGAACAGCTTGCCTTCGGAAGTTGTGGGGCGCTCCATCACCGGAGGCTTTTAAGAAGATACTGGGCAGCCACTTGTCTGAAACAGTACAGGATCTCCTACTTGAGCAGAGGGTTGGACCAGAAGACCCCCAAGGTCCATTCCAACTCTGTTATTCTGGATACTCTTTGGGTAATCAAGATGAATTTTGGAGCTTTCCTGTGCTGTTTAACTACACAATCCCTTTTTAGAGCTTTCTTTAGGGCAATTTCTGTTTCAAAATGGTAGAAAGCTCTTTTATCCATATGTAGAAATCATAGTCAGAAAGATCTCCAAGGCCTGCTAAAAGGGAATTTTGGATGGTAGTCACATGCAAGAAAAAAAATGCCCTTCTTCCCCGCCGCCCCCCCCTGCCCCATTGGATACATGGTTTTTTTATATACCGCCTGGATCAGTAATTCCATCACAGTATATCAATAGCAATGATAATACTTGACTCCCTCCAGTATATATGTATAATGGTGAAGTTGACCTTATCTAGGCTGTAGAAGACTGTTTCTGTGTCCATAGAAGGTGGAAGACACTACAGCTAAGCCGAACATCTGCAGTATTTAAGAAATGCATTTTATATGGTTGGAAAGGCAGAAAAAGATGTGGGATTAAATGAAAAAAAGTAGTTCATTAAAAAAAAAGCAAAGACATTAAGCCTTTTTTCTGCTAGTTATAGTAAGCCAAAGACTATTAGAATACAAGCATGGCCTTGTGCTCTGAATTTAATATTGGATTACTTCCATCTCAGCCATCATGCTGGTTCCTAATTTAGCAATGTAATTTGTTTTAAATAGTGTCAACCTTTTCTAACCATTTACCTCTAGGATGTATTGGGCTACACATCCCATCATCTCTGGGCAGTGCATAACCCAACACATCTTAAAAGTGCTAAGCTGGGAGACTGAGTATTTTTCATACACTTTGTTCAGACAATCTTTTGTACAGAAACAGCTGTTGCGGTCAGGCTCGGTGGATGCCACTTTAGGGAATTATGATACGTAGTAGGTCTTTTACAGCTGTGATATACAACAAAGTCAACGGTGTTAAATATGTTTCAGCTTTCTGGCTCATTCTTCAATTCCATTTATTGTATTTATCTTCAGTATAGTTGAGTTGAAGCACATACACATGCTTCCACATGCTTAATGATTTTCCTTAAAATTTAAGTTTAGTGTAGGCATGAGACATATATAGCTAATAATTTCCTTTATTTAGAATCTAAGACCAGAAGGTCTTTATACTTTACATATAATAAAAAAGAAGGGAGGGAGGAGATAGATAGATAGATAGATAGATAGATAGATAGATAGATAGATAGATAGATGTACTATAGATATGATAGAAAGATGTGATAACAGAAAAGAATATACAAAAAGTTTAAATGAAATCATGCGTTGAATGATAGATTTCCACAGAACACAGAATTGATCTGTGAGGCAGATGGGCAGTTTCTAAACATGGTAAATAAATTAAAAATAAATAAACATGCAATAGGTGTACAACTTTCAGATCATAGAACTACTGTATGCTAAGAGCCTCCAAACAATAGTGGCAATGGAACAGAATATGAACAGAACCCTCCTGAAAATTTCGAAGGTTAAGTCTGCTAGTAGAAAAAGAATATTTTCCTCATCCGATCTACTGGGATTGTTAAATGACAAGGGCATTATTAAAATATTATGCAAAGGAAAATGTGTGATGACTTCATCTCTCCAGCTGGGCAACAACAAAGTTACATCTGTTCTTCTGGGTAAAATATTAAATCTTCAGATCATTTAAATCTTTCATCCCTTTATAAGGAATGTGATTTCCCAATTTATGCATTGCTTCCCTTATGGCAGTTGATATAATGTCTCTTTAAATTATACAAAGAAAGCTTAGAAATAAAGTATAATGCATAATAAACTGTTATAAATTGTCATATCATTAATTAATTAATTATAACATATTTATTCAGGTTTCTTCATTTTTATATTTCTGAGTTGCAAAGTATTACCAGGTCATGTTTCCCTGATGGATTTTATTTAATTTTTTTAAATAAGAAATGTGTATAGATAGTTATATAGCTATTACATATACACATACGAGTGAAGAAAGATCAGCAAACTCAGTGGCCAAAATCCAAGGAGACAGTGGTGTCCCATGGGGACATTATCAAACTTGGCAAGATGAAGTGTGGCATTACAAGCCTGGCCCCTTTTGAATGTGTACATGATATCCACGCATGTGCAAAACGAAAGTTATGCACTGCAACAGTATCCACCATCTCACTATCCACAGGAGTTGTGGTGGCGCAGTGGTGAGAATGCAGCATTATAGGCTACTTCTGCTGACTGCCAGCTGCCAGCAGTTCTGCAGTTCGACTCTCACCAGGCTCAAGGTTGACTCAGCCTTCCATCCTTCTGAGGTTGGTAAAATGAGGACCCAGATTGTTGAGGGCAATAGGCTGACTCTTTAAAACTGCTCAGAGGGGTTCTGAAGCACTGTGAAGCGGTATCTAAGTGCCACTGCTATCTCCATGTTGCCATGGGCTATGGTGCCCTACTTCCACAGCTCAAGTTTCTTTTCAATGGAAGGGGAGGTTATAGACCATGGGGCGGAGGCGGCTGCCGCTGTTGCGGCCCTGGAGTTGGGTCAGGCTGAACCCAGAGTTCTGAGATCCAAAACTAGGAAGTGATAAAGATATTTGGTATTGTGTTGGTTTTTCTTATTCTCTTTCGTATGATATTCTGATTATTCTTGACCCTTCCTCATTGTGTATGTAAGATTGAAACTTAGCTACTTCGTTTCACCTGCTTGCCATATGGCTGTTGTATGTGTTTAAAATTTTGAGTAAAATTCTTATCATGTATAAGAAAAATGAAAATTTACCATACCTGATATGTATTTGCATAAATTTTTTTTGACCAATAAAAACTTTTTTTATAAAAAAAAAAAGTTTCTTTTCAATGGAAAACATGCACACTACCCAGTTCATAAAAGAGCCAGAAGCTTTTCTGAACACTAGCTAACAAGGGACGCCTAATAGAATTGGTACACACACATGTACACAGATACTTTTTCAAACTTAAACTGCTGTGTTTAAGTAAACTTGGATTTTAGGAATCTTAAGGAATGACTTAGCATTTTCAAATATTAAGCCACCCATTTCCCATTAAATTCAGTACAGTAGCTATGAAACCTAAGGTCAATAATACATTCCAAGCACCACCACCCCCCACCACCAAAAAAAGTAAGCAACAGAGCTTGCCAAACTTCCTGGAGAAACAACCAGATTTTCAGACCTTACAACAGGCTAGCAGGGCCTGGCCTGTGCAGATCTGTTGCACAAGGCAGGTGTTGCCACAGAGAAGGCACAACTCCTGGGTCCAGCAAGATGACATTGTATAAGTAAGAAGACCTGAAGCATCTTATTCCTTGCGGCAATGAAGGGGGGGAAAAACCAGGGCATTATCAGCAACCTTGTCATTTGTCACTTAATGTCAAGAGGTAATAGTGCATCTCTCTCCCCTGCCATAAATCTTCCTTCCCCATCCTATTTCCATATTAACCAGGGCAAACTCTTGCATGCCTACATATAAATGTAAAGGTTACATTCTAACAAAAAAGGTTCCTTTCACCATAATTTCAACCCTTGCTAACATCCTAAATAAGGCTTGTGTTAATTTCCCAGGGACACTCCTTTAAATAGTGACAAAAATAAGTGTGAAGTAGAAGTGCCGTTACCCTGAAAACTATATTTAGTATGACGTTTTGGAGTGGGAAAGCTGAAAGTACATAGTATCCAACAACTAAATGAAGAAATTGCCCATTGCTTTTCAATAATTTCAGAGCAGCCATTACTGCTCATTAGGTTAATAATATCCATTTAAAAGTCATTTCTAGAGCTCCAGTAAGAGATCATAACAAACATGCTGCCATGGTCTATTGTGCTCTACTTCCATAGCCTGAGTTTCTTTTTAATGGAAAACAAATCTCAAAATGCTTCATTAAAGTAACATTATTTTGCCACGATAAACCCATCAAAATCGTAGGGCTTAAAGAGTCCTTTGGCTTAGTGCTGTACTAGTGTTTGTTAAAGGCTAAGTTGTCTTCACAGTAGATGAGGAGGTCCTATGGCAGTTTTTGGAAAAGCTCCAGATGATTCTCTAATGTCTAAATTTGCTTTAAAGGAAAATGTTTGGCAGCAATGACATGAGGCCGACTAATTCTTCTTTCCCGGCCAGAATTAAAGTTGACAACTTCAGGGCAACTTTCCTCAACCCTGGTAGACTATAGAGGTGTGTTGCAACCATCTTCCTTTCTTTCCCAGAAACAGAGGAATTGCAATCTAGTTCATCTGGAAAAATCTATTTTTAGGGATTTCCAGAGAGACCCAAAACTGTAACCCAACACACTTATTCTTTTTCCCTCAATGAAAGTGTTTACCTGAGGTTCCACTTGGCGCCACCTTTCTCGCTGGGTGCTAATTTATGGCACTCCGCACTGGATATTGTAAAAGCCGGTGTAAATAGCTTTGAACAGCTGTTCCCAACTTAATTTTCCCTCTCTGGTTGAGAGAGCAGGGGAAAGAGCAAGGGGGGAGAGAGGTAGATTCCCCTAGGGGCTTTGTTTTTGTTATTCAAAGTCCCGAACGGTTGAATCCCTTTGAATTCCTTCTACACTCCATTATCCAGCGCGTCTCCTGCAACAGCAGGAAAAGAGGAAGGTGTCCAAGTTCTGCTAACAATTGATTTCTTTTTCTGGATTTCTATAAGCAGGCGGAAGAAGCATGAGTGAACAATTATTGGTTTGCAAGTATTGTTGATTTCCTGACTTCCTCCTTTTTTAAAGAGAGAAAAATTATTATTTTTTCCTTCTCTTAAAATGGCGTTTTAGACTAACTGCAAATAGATCAGCCTTGCTGCGAAATCGAAACTGAATGGAGACTTCATCATATTGTGTTGGATTCTGGATTGTTGGATTATATTACGTTGTTTAAGTATTTCATAAGGGGATTTTCAGTAAGAACTTTGCCATGAAGGTTTTTTCAGAAGAATGGATTCGTGACTTTATACAGGATTACACAGAAAGAATGTATTTAATTATTCAAAAATACAAACTCAAACAGGACTTAAATGCAATGGATGAGATACAAATAAAAATGGATAAATATGAAGATATGATCCTGAATAAACAAGTTGATGTAAAGAAGTTTCCTTTAAATAGTTTGGATGAAATGTCAGAATTTGTGCTACAGGAGGCTGTCTCCAGAACTGAAAAAATTTACAGGCTTAATGCTTTTCAAGAATTCTTTCTTTGGATTGATGGAATATATGGTAGTAATTTGTGGATTTTTGAACATAAGGATCTATTAGGTAATATTGTGACTGACTTTTCAAAAGGAGAAATGAAGGAAAGACAGAGATCAATGCATCAAAAAATGGCAAGAGACAAAAGTATTATCCTTTGAATTATTAACAGACAAAATATTACTGTCCCTGAAAGACAAGTGAGGAAGATCTGGAAGAAATGGGTTGATTATATGTTTTATATCTATTATAAAAGACTAGATATTTGGATTTATACTGGATTTTGACGAGGATGGACTAAATTTGAATAGCTACTGTAATTCTTGGTATTGAAATTTTATAATGTGTTGTATTGTATTTTGAATAGAATATTTTTGAAAGAGTTTATGTAAGAAAGACCTGGGGGAAAAATTATATGGTTATAGAAGCTATAAGGGAGATATTCTTTGAATTGGATTGGATTTTTATGTTTTAGTTGGTTTTAAATACTTTAGGATTAATTTGTTTTATTGATTTACATATTTTGTTATTCTTAATTGTTAATTTTTTTATTCTTTTTTTTTTTCTTGAAGGATTTTGGTTGTGTTAGGAGGAAGTCAGAGCTAGAGAGGGAAAATTGGTATAATAGTTTTGGGGGAAAATCTTCTTAGCATATGTTTGTTTTATTTTTAACTATACCTTGTGCTTCATCTGGGAAGTCAGGGGAGGAGGATTAGTGAAGGAGGGGTTGGGGAAAGGGGAATTTTTTTTTGTAAAACGTTTTGAATAAAAAAAAAGAAAAAGAAAGTGTTTACCTGGGCATATTTTAACATGAAAAGAAATGTGGTGATTTTCAGAAAAGCCACTGTTTTTTTTAGTTGTTGTTGTTTTTGCAATATCATAAGACAAGAAAGCAGGCATCTGAGATGTCCTGCTAAGAACAGAAGAGTCTGTTTTTTATTGAGTTAGACAACTGCTCCATCTATCTCACTGTGTAAGAACAAACAAACTTTATTAGAACAGCTGAGAATTAACTCATTCTCAGCGTAGTCCAAACTAAATCAAGCAAATTCCTCCCAACACAATTCCTCAGTCTTATCACCAACCGTGGTCCAATTAGGCAAACAGCCAAAGGCCTTTCTTGGCAAAAGTTCAGAAGACACTGATACTAAACAAATGCAACAAGACAAAGCTATCAATGTTGTTTTCTGGCAAAGAGCCCAAACGCCATTGCTGGTCTTTTAAGCTTTATGGAAGGGCCAGTCATCTCTTGGCCCTACTCCCTAGTCGTCCTCTTTGCTTTAGCTGCTCTTGCCTTCTGGCAGCTCTTCTGTATAATGCGTGCATGAGGAACAGTACTCACAACTGTCAGCCTCTGGAGGCTGCACTGTTCACACATCACTCCCCGATGGCCCTGGCCCTACCTCGGCCTCCGACGCAGAGCCCTCATCCGGGCCTTCCCCAGCCTCCAGGACTGGCCCATGTTATTCCTCAGCCTCATCGCTGTCTGACTCCATTGCCAGCCCGCAGACTGCTGGCGGACCACAACACTCACAGGTGTCAAAGTCACGGCATCACATTGCTGTCATGTGACGCTTCGTGATGTTTTTCCATTCATGGAGCTGGGGTGGGCGTGGCCTATGTATGACTCATCCGGCCCGTGGGCCGCCAGTTTGACACCCCTGAATTTTCTATCTCATATTCCTTATAATCACTGACAGAAGCTGCCCAAGGTTAAAATTCCCAAGACCGGGGAATCAATCTGATAAATTTGCATTCAAATCATATGGCATATTTATGACTGGGTATTTATTTATTTGACTCACTGGTGCCTAAAATGACTAGCATCTGATCACCTGGGTATAAAACACTTTTCTTCCTTGGAACAGCTAACACTGAACCAAGGACTTTAAGGAGGAGGACACATGCAGAACATGTGTCCTCCTCGTCAACTATTCCTTTGCTTTTACTCAGAAGTAATTAGGACTCACCACGGAATTTATGCACAAAGATAACCAGACAGATGAGTTTGCAGGGGGGAAGAATTTCTAGCAAAATTCCAACCGGAGAATAATTTTGTGAAAGTTAAGGGGGTCAGCCATTTGAAATCCCTTTGTAGATTTTCCAAAAATAAACACAATAGATCCTAATTCAGTTTGTGGCTGTGGAAGTGATCTTTCAACAAGAAAGTGTTCTTAGATCGAATAGGAACAATTAGACTTGCAAATATAACAAAAAAATCAAAGATATTTGAAAAACATGACATTTTTTCCCCAAATTTAAAAAAGTACATTTCTGTTAATGAAGCAAATTGGATAAAATAATGAAAATGTGTTCATATTAGTTTTTTCAAAATTTTACTAGCTGGTTAAATCCACAAAGGACCCAAATCACTCTCCAAAATACAAAACATAGAGATGGAGAACAGCATGGCGTGTATGAATTATGACTCAGAGGAATTGGAAGAACTAAATGTTAAAAATGAAGAGCATTTTGATTTTCCATACTGGTAGCTTGGGAAGAATGCATAAAAAATAATTGCATAAAGGGCAAGTCCAGAATCTTTGAATGTTGGGATTGGGTGAGCAGTGGTACCCAGATCCTAGAGTTGATTCCAAAAGTAGGAGGTAATTATCGTCGTCTCCAACCCGCCGCGCAAGGTTGTAGAGAGTATGGTGGCATATCAGTTTCTGCACCTGGAGGAAACTGTCTATCTAGACCTGCTCCAGTCCGCTTCCGCCCGTTACAGCACTGAGACGGCTTTGGTCACGTTGGTGGATGATCTCTGGAGGCCAGGGATAGGGGTTGTTCCTCTGCCCTGGTCCTATTAGACCTCTCAGCGGCTTTCGATACCATCGACCATGGTATCCTGCTGCGCCGCTGGAGGGATTGGGAGTGAGAGGCACCGCTATCGGTGGTTCTCCTCCTATCTCTCCGACCGGTCGCAGACGGTGTTGACAGGGGCAGAGGTCGCCCCAGGCGCCTCACTTGTGGGTGCCGCAGGGTCGATTCTCGCCCTTCTGTTCAACATCTATGAAGCCGCTGGGTGAGATCATCAGTGGCTTCGTGTGAGGTACCAGCTGTACGCTGATGACACCCAGCTGTACTTTTCCACACCGGCCACCCCAATGAAGCTATCAAGTGCTGTCCCGGTGTCTGGAAGCCGACGGGTCTGGATGGGGAGAAACAGGCTCAAGCTCAATCCTCCAAGACGGAGTGGCTGTGGATGCCGGCATCCCGGTACAGTCAGCTGAGTCCACGGCTGACTGTTGGGAGCGAGTCATTGGCCCCGATGGAGAGGGTGCGCAACTTGGGCGTTCTTTTGAAGACCACCTGACGGCCGTCTCCAGGAGAGCTTTCCACCAGGTTCGCCTGGTGCGCCAGCTGCGCCCCTTTCTAGACCGGGATGCCTTATGCACAGTCACTCACGCCCTTGTGACGTCTCGCCTGGATTACTGCAATGCTCTCACATGGGGCTCCCCTTGAGGGGCATCCGGAGGCTTCAGTTAGTCCAGAATGCAGCTGCGCGGGTGATAGAGGGAGCCCCTCATGTGACACCTATCCTGCGCAGGCTGCACTGGCTACCTGTGGCCTTCCGGGTGCGCTTCAAGGTGTTGTGAACGCTTTAAAGCGCTCCATGGCATAGGGCCGGGTTACTTACGGGACCGCCTGCTGCTACCGAATACCTCTCACCGACCCGTGCGCCTCACAGAGAGGACTCCTCAGGGTGCCGTCAGCTAGGCAGTGCCATCTGGCGACACCCAGGAAGGGCCTTCTCTGTGGGGCTCTCCTCTGGAACGAACTCCCCAGGACTCCGTCAACTTCCGGACCTCCGAACCTTTCGTCATGAGCTTAAAACTCACCTATTCATCTGCGCTGGACTGGGTTAGTTTTAAACTTATGGGTTTTAATGGGTTTTATTCTAAATTTTAATCATGGCCAATTTAATAAGTTTTTAATGTATTATTTATATTGTATTATTTTGTATTTTTTATCAGGCTGTGAACCGCCCTGAGTCCTTCGGGAGAAGGGCGGTATAAAAATTTAAATAATAATAATAATAATAATGTAAAGAAGTTTCCTTTAAATAGTTTGGATGAAATGTCAGAATTTGTGCTACAGGAGGCTGTCTCCCGAACTGAAAAAATTTACAGGCTTAATGCTTTTCAAGAATTCTTTCTTTGGATTGATGGAATATATGGTAGTAATTTGTGGATTTTTGAACATAAGGATCTATTAGGTAATATTGTGACTGACTTTTCAAAAGGAGAAATGAAGGAAAGACAGAGATTAATGCATCAAAAAAAATGGCAAGAGACAAAAGTACTATCCTTTGAATTATTAACAGACAAAAATATTACTGTCCCTGAAAGACAAGTGAGGAAGATCTGGAAGAAATGGGTTGATTATATGTTTTATATCTATTATAAAAGACTAGGTATTTGGATTTATACTGGATTTTGACGAGGATGGACTAAATTTGAATAGCTACTGTAATTTTGGTATTGAAATTTTATAATGTGTTGTATTGTATTTTGAATAGAATATTTTGAAAGAGTTTATGTAAGAAAGACCTGGGGAAAATTATATGGTTATAGAAGCTATAAGGAGATATTCTTTGAATTGGATTGGATTTTATGTTTTAGTTGGTTTTAAATACTTTAGGATTAATTTGTTTTATTGATTTACATATTTTGTTATTCTTAATTGTTAATTTTTATTTTTTTTTCTTGAAGGATTTTGGTTGTGTTAGGAGGAAGTCAGAGCTAGAGAAGGAAAATTGGTATAATAGTTTTGGGGGGAAATCTTCTTAGCATATGTTTGTTTTATTTTTATCTATACCTTGTGCTTCATCTGGGAAGTCAGGGGAGGGGAGGGATTAGTGAAGGAGGGGGTTGGGGAAAGGGGAAAATTTTTTTTGTAAAACGTTTTGAATAAAAAAAAAGAAAAAGAAAGTGTTTACCTGGGCATATTTTAACATGAAAAGAAATGTGGTGATTTTCAGAAAAGCCACTGTTTTTTTTAGTTGTTGTTGTTTTTGCAATATCATAGCACAAGAAAGCAGGCATCTGAGATGTCCTGCTAAGAACAGAAGAGTCTGTTTTTTATTGAGTTAGACAACTGCTCCATCTATCTCACTGTGTAAGAACAAACAAACTTTATTAGAACAGCTGAGAATTAACTCATTCTCAGCGTAGTCCAAACTAAATCAAGCAAATTCCTCCCAACACAATTCCTCAGTCTTATCACCAACCGTGGTCCAATTAGGCAAACAGCCAAAGGCCTTTCTTGGCAAAAGTTCAGAAGACACTGATACTAAACAAATGCAACAAGACAAAGCTATAAATGTTGTTTTCTGGCAAAGAGCCCAAACGCCATTGCTGGTCTTTTAAGCTTTATGGAAGGGGCCAGTCATCTCTTGGCCCTACTCCCTAGTCGTCCTCTTTGCTTTAGCTGCTCTTGCCTTCTGGCAGCTCTTCTGTATAATGCGTGCATGAGGAACAGTACTCACAACTGTCAGCCTCTGGAGGCTGCACTGTTCACACATCACTCCCCGATGGCCCTGGCCCTACCTCGGCCTCCGACGCAGAGCCCTCATCCGGGCCTTCCCCAGCCTCCAGGACTGGCCCATGTTATTCCTCAGCCTCATCGCTGTCTGACTCCATTGCCAGCTCCGCAGACTGCTGGCGGACCACAACACTCACAGGTGTCAAAGTCACGGCATCACATTGCTGTCATGTGACGTTTCGTGATGTTTTTTCCATTCATGGAGCTGGGGTGGGCGTGGCCTATGTATGACTCATCCGGCCCGTGGGCCGCCAGTTTGACACCCCTGAATTTTCTATCTCATATTCCTTATAATCACTGACAGAAGCTGCCCAAGGTTAAAATTCCCAAGACCGGGGAATCAATCTGATAAATTTGCATTCAAATCATATGGCATATTTATGACTGGGTATTTATTTATTTGACTCACTGGTGCCTAAAATGACTAGCATCTGATCACCTGGGTATAAAACACTTTTCTTCCTTGGAACAGCTAACACTGAACCAAGGACTTTAAGGAGGAGGACACATGCAGAACATGTGTCCTCCTCGTCAACTATTCCTTTGCTTTTACTCAGAAGTAATTAGGACTCACCACGGAATTTATGCACAAAGATAACCAGACAGATGAGTTTGCAGGGGGGAAGAATTTCTAGCAAAATTCCAACCGGAGAATAATTTTGTGAAAGTTAAGGGGGTCAGCCATTTGAAATCCCTTTGTAGATTTTCCAAAAATAAACACAATAGATCCTAATTCAGTTTGTGGCTGTGGAAGTGATCTTTCAACAAGAAAGTGTTCTTAGATCGAATAGGAACAATTAGACTTGCAAATATAACAAAAAAATCAAAGATATTTGAAAAACATGACATTTTTTCCCCAAATTTAAAAAAGTACATTTCTGTTAATGAAGCAAATTGGATAAAATAATGAAAATGTGTTCATATTAGTTTTTTCAAAATTTTACTAGCTGGTTAAATCCACAAAGGACCCAAATCACTCTCCAAAATACAAAACATAGAGATGGAGAACAGCATGGCGTGTATGAATTATGACTCAGAGGAATTGGAAGAACTAAATGTTAAAAATGAAGAGCATTTTGATTTTCCATACTGGTAGCTTGGGAAGAATGCATAAAAAATAATTGCATAAAGGGCAAGTCCAGAATCTTTGAATGTTGGGATTGGGTGAGCAGTGGTACCCAGATCCTAGAGTTGATTCCAAAAGTAGGAGGTTGACTGAGATCCACTGTGAATGTCAGTATAAATTCATCCATCCATTCATTCATCCATCCACCCTTCGTTCCTCACTAATAATTCTTTGTCTCCATCAAATGTCAATAGCTGTGAAGTCATCCTTATAAAGAGCTGCTTTCTCTCAAATCAAGCCAATCGTTAAATTAGCTCAGTAATTAAGGTCTGTTTCCCCTGGGCGGTGGCAGCTGCCTGGGTTTTGAGGATACTATTTTTCGGAACTACCGTATCTGAAATCTCATCACGGAGTGTAATCTGGGACCTGGTCCGTGAAGAGAAAGCGTGGTGAACATCCTACCTTTTGGTATTTGCAGGTAAATTAATTTATATAAATTAAAGTTTTCTTCTTGACATCAATATTGTCCCAGTAGTTGTTAGATAGCGGGCAGAAATTCAACAAAGGAAAAAACATGTTACTTCATCCTATGGGACTCCTTTTGAATTTATGATTCTTAATCAGTTGCCAGTAGCACTGATGAATGTCAAGGTAAAAAGGGGATTCGGGCATTATGGATGCTCGAAACTCTCCTCTTTTCCTTTTATAGATCAAAGAATGAATAAATTGTTTCAAGCATATTTAGTCTTTTGTTCGGTTAGCTGAATCTCCCCTTGTAATAGAATCTGGCATGAAATATTTCTACAGGAGTCACATAAAACACCAAAGATGTTCTTCAGCTGTAAAAGAGTTACAATGTGCACTTTTGCTCCTAGTCTATTTTGCAAGTGAGAAGAATGATTCCCTTTCCCCACTTTTTAATTTTCATCTTAGATCAAAGCAGAGATCTTTAAATGAAATATTGTTGTTATTACGTTTACAATAATATAGTGGTGACTGAGCCATTAACCAGATGAAAAGCAGCGCATTCTAAACCTCCAGTCCTTAGGCCAGATAGAAGGAGGGAGGGAGGAGTGGACTGCATTTATGTAATGCAGTTTCCTTGGGAACTCAAGGCACTGTCCTCATTTTATCTCTACAACATCCTTGTAAGATAGGTTGAGTTGAGAAATTGTGCTTGGCTCAGAGGTGGGTTTCAGCAGGTTCTGACCAGTTCTGGAGAACCAGTAGTAGAAATTTTGAGTAGTTCGGAGAACCAGTAGTAAAAATTCTAACTGGCCCTGCCCCCATCTATTCTCTGCCTCCCAAGTCCCAGCTGATCAGGAGGAAATGGGGATTTTGCAGTAACCTTCCCCTGGAGTGGGGAGGGAATGGAGATTTTACAGTATCCTTCCCCTGCCACATCCACAAAGCCACGCCCACAAAGCCATGCCACACCCACAAAGCCACACCCACAGAACCGGTAGTAAAAAAATTTGAAACCCACCACTGGCTTGGCCCAACAGTTACCAAGTTAGCTCAATAGTCAACAAGTGACTTGAACCTTGGTTTCTTTCTCCTGTCCTGTCTTAGTCTAGAAATTTAACACTAGACTGACTTTCCACACTGGCATGAGATGCCTGGTTTCATCTGAAATCTCAATCAGTTTCTTAGAAAAGGAATGGACCAGAGGTTGGGTTCAGCAGGTTCTGACCAGTTCTGGAGAACCGGTAGCGGAAATTTTGAGTAGTTCGGAGAACCAGTAGCAAAAATTCTGAGTGGCCCCTCCCCCATCTATTCTCTGCCTCCCAAGTCCCAGCTGATCAGGAAGAAATAGAGATTTTGCAGTAACCTTCCCCTGCAGTGGGGTGGGAATGGAGATTTTACAGTATCCTTCCCCTGTGACACCCACCAAGCCACACCCACCAAGCCATACCACGCTTACCAAACCACATCCACAGAAACTGTAGTAAAAAGTTTTGAAACCCATCACTGGAATGGGCAGCTATTTTTCTCCCGAGAGCTGTCTTTCTTACGCTTGATGTATGAGATGTGGCAAGCAATGGAAGGGTTAAAGCGCTAAGAAGCTGGACGTATCCCTACACCTCCTTCCAGCATCTTCTTTGCCTTCTTTCAAGCAGCAGGGAAATGAAGCCTAACTCTGGCTGATGGCCTGAACCCTGATGCCTTGTTTTTTGTTTTTGTTTTTGTTTACATTTATATCCCGCCCTTCTCCGAAGACTCAGGGCGGCTTACAGTGTATAAGGCAATAGTCTCATTCTATTTGTATATTTTTTTACAAAGTCAACTTATTGCCCCCCCAACAATCTGGGTCCTCATTTTACCTACCTTATAAAGGATGGAAGGCTGAGTCAACCTTGAGCCGGGCTTGAACCTGCAGTAATTGCAGGCTTTGTGTTCTAATAACAGGCTTCTTAACGGCCTGAGCTATCCCGGCCCAAGGTTGTTTACAGCTGAAACTACAGTGAGATACTCCACTTCCCCCATCCTTTTATAGAGGAATTGATTTGCTCTTTACATGATTGAGGGTGATTATGTACATCACTGTCAACTTTGAGAGATCACATAAATAGATTTTGCCCATGGTGATCTGAGCCTAACTTGGTCTTTAACCAGCGCATTTCTGCACCACCTGTAGCTTCCAGGTAACCTTCAAGGGCTTATGAATTGTCTCTGGACTGTGAACCACCCAGAGTTGTTTGCTGAGATGTGCAGCTATAGAAATCTATCAAACAAATTAAAAAAAACGTTCAACATCATGTTGTGGAAATTGACTGGCTTCCTTGTTTGCACTTAAGCAGTATGGGATCTGTTTCCACAGCTGACACTTGACCATCCATATCTTTGATGTTATAATTAACCTTCTCTGCCTCCTTTTAGCAATGATGTTAATTTGATTTCTATATATTACATTTAATGATGTCCATGAATAGAGACCTCCTTTTGGTTCTTTGGAGACTGTGTTAGCTATGAAGAAATCTGTGAAGCTGTGAAGAGTGAGAGCAGTTGATAAGTTGGTCTCCTGATTCATTTGGTTTCCCATACAGTCCAACTACATTTTCTTCCTTAATCTTTCCAGCGTTGGCATTCCAGTATCCAGTCATATTGTGTTGCGTGTTCTGTCAATTTAGCAGGTAACTGCTCTGTGTGAATGTGTATGTGTTGTGACCTGGGCCCAAGTAGGTAGTAGGAAACTCAGTCAGTGTAAAAACAAACAAACTTTATTCGAACAGCTGAGAATTAACTCATTCTCAATGTAGTTCAACTAAATTAAAGCAAATTCCTCCCAACACAATTCCTCAGTCCTATCACCAACATTGATCGAATTAGGCAAACTGCCAAAAGCCTTTCTTGGCAAAAGTTCAGAAGACACCGATACAAAACAAATGCAACAAGACAAAGCTATCAACGTTGTTTTCCGGCAAAGAGCCCAAACGCCATTGCTGGTTTGTTAAGCCTTATGGGAGGGACCAGTCATCTCTTGGCCCTACTCCTGAGTTGTCCTCCTTGCTTTAGCTGCTCTTGTATTCTGGCAGCTCTTCTCATGCGTGCATTAGGAACAGGCTCCTCCTGTTCCTCTGCCTCACTATTGTCAGTCTCTGGAGGCATCACTCCCCGATGGCCCTGGCCCCACCTTGGCCTCCGATGCAGAGCCCTCATCCGGACCTTCCCCAGCTTCCAGGACTGGCTCATGTTCTTCCTCAGCCTCATCGCTATCTGACTGCATTGCCAGCTCTGCAGGCTGCTGGCGGACCACAACAGTATGTAGATATGTGCATGCACACACACTACCATATACCTGTCTATTTATACTTATATAAAAGCAGCAATAAAACATTAAATCTAAAAAGAAATTAATTTGTGAAAGAATGGGATTAAATGGAAGAAGAAATCTATGGGGCAAATTAATTTAAAGAATTCCAATCTTTTAGCCATAACATAGCACAGAATGTTGGACTAGATGAGCTGTTGAGTTGAATTGATCCGGTAGGACAGCTCCTGCATTCTTATATTCTAATGAGCATTTGAAGACCTCTTCCTTGTTTCCGATTTGGCTCCGCTTCGTTGATGGCGGTCTTTTTTAGACTAACCCCGTAGTCTTTAGAGCCACCAGGACAGTGCAAATCAGCTGTCCGGCGGCTTGAAAATCAGATGAGAGATGAGCATTCAGGCTGAAGTTGAGCCACCCGGAGAAGCCCCAGAAAAGTTTCTGGAGGCTTGAGGGGAGTGCTCCTTCTAAAGCCTGAAAGAAGCTCCGGACTCGGAGGGCATCTGCCTTTTGACAGAAAAAAACGTAGCATCCAATCTCCGCAGCAAAAATGGATTTGTGATGGATTGTAATGCAGACAGAGCAGAAACTGGAGTTCTAGCATTTGTTTGCAAAAAGCCTGCAAGCCCCTAATAGAGGATACATTTGTTGCGAAGATAGGAGAGAAGAAAGCAAACGGCATTTTGTGGAATGCAAGCAAATGGAGATTTGTGTATTGGAAATGAAAGTTAAGGAAATGCTTATTAACAGTCAGTGTGGAACTGGGAGATATACAAAAAGATACTGACTAAATGGAAGAAATGAGAATTTTATGATTTATATTTTTTCTTCTTCTTTGGGATTATAGTGATTTAGAAGAAAAGTTTTTTGAATCTTTCCTTTTTAACCCCTTTTTGTCCCCTGTTACTGGGTAGGTTATATATTTTAAAAAATGGCTTTTAAGCAAATAGTACCAAAAGCCACTAAAAACTTTGAAATTTCTTCAGTTCAGATACGAAAATTAAAAGAAGACATCAAAGAGGAATTAAGAAATTTTTTACAGGAGTTTCTGGAGATTCGTTTTTTAGAAATAGATCAAAAATTTGATGAAATAGAGAAAGAGATGTTGGATTTTAAGGAAGTGGTGGAAGAGCAGAAGAGGGAAATGAAAATGGTAAAGGATGCAATTTCGCAAATATTAAGGTCCTGTATTCAGATGGAGGATAGTTTGGAAGAACTTAATAAAGTTAATTTAGAGTTGCAAAGGAAAATAGAGGAAATTCAAAAGAATCAAAACAATTGGAACTTAGATAATAAGATGGAAGATATACAGGCAAAGGTAGATAGGGCAGATGAAGAAAGAGTAATATTACAATATAGATTAATGGAATATGCCATAAGGGTGAGGGGGTTGAAGGAAAGTAGGAAGGAAAATTTAAAAGAGATTTTTACGCAAGCTTTTGCTCAGATAAAGGGTGTGGAGCCAGAAGACTTTGAGATTAATATTGAAAGAATTTATCATGTTAATTCTTGGTGTGCAAGACAAAATAGATTACCGAGGGATGTGGTTATTTATTTTACAACTAAAGAGGTTAGGTATGAAATCTTGCAAGCCTTTTATAAAAATAAATTTCAAATATTGGGACAAGATATAAAAATGATGAAGGAAATTCCTCCTAAAATGTTAAGAAAGAGAAGAGAATTTGCTTTTTTAGTGGATGAGTTTAAGAAACATCAGATATATTTTAGATGGGAAGTTCCAATGGGTTTGTCAGTGAATTTTAGAGGTAGAAAGTATTTTCTTAGTACAGTTATGAAAGTAAGACATTTCTATATTAATGTTTTAAAGAGTGGGAATCCTTTGTTGTTAGATGCTAAGTTAACTGGTTTGGAGATGATGGAAAATAGAATAGGAGGGGGGAGGAATGTTTAAGATGTGAATATGATGATTATGGTTAATTTCTAGAATTGATTTGTTTAGGATATAAATTATAGGATTTTTGTTATTTGTTATTTGTAAGGTATAAACCTATGGGATGATACTATTTAATTGTGAAGGATGGAAAGTAATTTAAATAATGTTGTGAAAGTAATGATGTTAATTGTTTACTGTTATATTGTGGATGTAACTTAAATGATTATTCGTTTTAATTGATACTCTTTGGATATAAGTTTATAGACAGCAAAGGTTATGAAGTTAAGTTGGAAATATCGTATCTGAGAGACTTTATTCGTAATGATATTTGACTGATGGAGTAATATTGGAGGATTGGACATTAAATGTTATGACAATTGAAGAAATATATAAGTGATGAAAATTTGAGCTCGAGAAGATGGACTGTAATTTAAGAAATGGACTTATGAAATTTGAAGGAATATACAAGTGGAGAAAATTTGAATTTGAGAAGATGGACTAATTTTAAAAATGGTCTGTAAGAAGAAGTAATATGTGAAGGGAAGATTGTATTGGTATTGTTCCGTTTCTTTTTTCTTTTTTCTTATTCTTTCTCATCTCTTTATTTTTATTGTGAGGGGATTTAAAGTTTTAGAGAGGGGTGGGAGTTTATGTATATTTTGTATATTTTAGCTTGTGATTGTTGGTCATAATACCCGGTATTTGCTCTGGGAAGTCTGGGGGGGTGGGAGGGGGAGGAGGGGGGGGGGAAATGATACATGGATTGGTTATTAATGTACAGTAATGATTGAAATATGAAATTAAAATTTGAAATGATACTGGGGCTACTCGACTGCCATTTCAGAAAGAAAGGGAGAGAGGAGTAGAAGGAGGGAAGAAAGTAGGTAGGAAAGAGTTGAGAAGGAGGAGGGAAATAAGAAGGTTAGAAAGGGTGGAAGAAGGGAGGAGTGGAGAAGGAGGAGAGGAAGTAGTAAAGTGAAGGAGATGAAGGAGGGGAAAGTAGTAGAGGGTAGAGGGAGGTTGTGAAGAAAGGAAGTGGCAGTCGGGCAGGCCCGAATCAGCAATAAATAAAAATTAATGATTAATGATGGATAACAGATTGTACATAAATATGATGTTGGAAAATGGAAATTATATATATATATATATATATATAATATATATATTATAATAATATAATATATATATATACAGACTTCAGAGGATAATTAGAACTGCAGAAAAAATAATTGCTACCAACTTGCCTTCCATTGAGGACCTGTATACTGCATGAATCAAGAAGAGGGCCGTGAAAATATTTGCAGATCCCTCGCATCCTGGACATAAACTGTTTCAACTCCTACCCTCAAAACGACGCTATAGAGCACTGCACACCAGAACAACTAGACACAAGAACAGTTTTTTCCCAAAGGCCATCACTCTGCTAAACAAATAATCCCCTCAACACTGTCAGACTATTTACTGAATCTGCACTACTATTAATCGTTTCATAGTTCCCATCACCAATCTCTTTCCACTTATGACTGTATGACTATAACTTGTTGCTGGCAATCCTTATGATTTATATTGATATATTGATCATCAATTGTGTTGTAAATGTTGTACCTTGATGAACGTATCTTTTCTTTTATGTACACTGAGAGTACAATATTGGCAATATCCCCCATCTGAAGTTGATATTAGAAGGCAGGATAATTACTTCTACTTTATCCTTAATCAAGCATACATTGTTGGCAATTAATATTCTAAGCCAAACATTTACAAACAGAATGTGATATTCTCAAGTTCTTTCATGAAGACATCAACAATAGAACTATTAAAGGGAAAAAAAAAACAGAATTTCATGCCCATTAATATTTTAATGCCATCTAGAATGCTAAAATGATCATTCCAATTATAAATAGTATTTGAAAATGCAGTCTGTAATCTAAGGAGAATGAAACGTACTACTTTGTGCCTTATATTTCACAAGAAATCATATGCTAATGTGTTGATTTAATGTGTTTCTATCCTATTGTAATTTAAAGACTCTTGGCAGCTTGTATACAATATATAAACCAATCAAAGTGTCTATGGTCCAAACTTTCATTATAACATTAAAATAACACCAGCCAAATATGAGAATACAGACAATACAGATAGAAGTGAAAGATGGCATCATAAAGCATTAGTTCATTTCTTGTTCTTCATTTCAGAACTCCCTTCCTTGACTGGAAGATGTGTCTCTTGTTTTGCTGGAATCTGGAAGTGAACCAGTTTTGCTGGGCCTTGCAGCTTGCAGGAAAATTGGTCAAATGTTTGCTTCCATTTACTGTTCAGAGAGCCAGTTCCATGCAGCTGTGCATCAAGCTAGAAACTGGGAGGGAGGAGTTCTAATCTTGCCTTAGGCACAAAGCTACCTGGGTGACTTTAGGCCAGTCACTCTCTCTCAGCCCTCGGAAGAAGGCAAGGGCAAACCCCTTCTGAAAATCTTTCTAAGAAAGTGGCTTTTGTGGGTAATTGGAGTGAAGACGGTCTGCAATGTATTCATATGTTTATCAAAAGTCAGGACTCCGGATAAAGGAAGGGCAGGATTTAAAAATAACACCATTGGATTAATAACTATTAATTAAAATCAATTGCCTGTTAAAAAGAGTTTGTCCCATGTATATAATTAATCAATCTCCCATCTCTATGTACCAGTCACACACATACAAAGAAAAGAAAAGGAAGGAATGAAACTAGATGAAGATGAGGACAGAGAGGGAGAGAAATTATTTTTGGCCATTGGAATTTTTTTTAAAATCAGCAGGCAATCATCCTTTCCAAAATAACTCTTAATTGTCAAGCTGATCTTCAAAGGCATCCATGCTTTTCAACAGTGATATTTGCAGCTATGTCCACCCATTTCCTTGTTTTGTTCTCATCAGAAAACATAAGATGGCCTACCATAGGTAAAGTATATGTTGTTATTGAGTACCTGTAGCATATTTAATATTGGCAAATTGTAATCATAGCATAAAATTATTATGGTACTCATAACAGGCAGGTAATTAGAACCACGTTTGGATAATACATCAAACAGAACTTTATTACTAGTTAGCTTCTTTCTAGTATCTTCCATGCTTCTTGAATTACAAGCTTCTTTATTATGTTCTTTCTTATATCACCACACTATAAAAAAGATGCTGAGACTCTAGAAAGAGTGCAGAGAAGAGCAACCAAGATGATTAGGGGACTGGAGGCTAAAACATACAATGAACGGTTAGAAGAACTAGGCATGGCTAGTCTAGTGAAGAGAAGGACCAGGGGAGACATGATAGCAGTGTTCCGATATTTGAGGTGTTGCTACAGAGAGGAGGGGGCCAAGCTATTTTCCAAAGCACCTGAAGACCAGACAAGGAATAATGGATGGAAACTGAACAAGGAGATATTCAACCTGGAAAATAGGAGAAATTTTCTGACAGTGAGAGCAACCAATGGAACAGCTTGCCTTCAGAAGTTGTAGGAGCTTCATCACTGGAGGCTTTCAGAAATAGACTGGACTGCCATCTGTCACAAATGGTGTAGGGTCCCCTGCTTGGGCGGGGGGAGGTTGGACTAGATGACCTATAGGATCCCTTCCAACTCTGTTAATCTGTTAATATCTGGGACTAATTTAGGCTTACTTCTATGCTTCACAAAGTTGAAATAGACAAGATTTTAAACACGAAACAAACTAGTGGTGACTATATGGGAGCTGGGCACTTCTGCAGGAAAGAGATAGAGGGCATGATTGCCTGAGTCAGGCAGCAAATACTGCTATAGGCTAGCAATATTTACTGGTCTGTTTTTGAGCCTCAGCCCTAAATCTGCAACATTAGTTTTAAAACTTGTTCTTTTTCATAATTTGATTCTTTCATCTCAGTTACACAAATAATTGGTAAGCCTTCTAGTTTCATCAGATCCCAGCCGAAATACAACATAGAAATATGGGGATACTAAGACTGATCACCCCTTCATGGATTATTGCCTTGTCGTGGCGAAGAGGCTTGCGTAGCTCAATGAAGCTATGAGCTATGCTGTGCAGGGACACCCAAGACGGACAGGTCATAGCAAAGAGTTCTGACAAAACCTGATCCACTGGAGAAGGAAATGGCAACCCACTCCAGTATTTTTGCCATGAGAACCCCATGGACTGTCGCGATGGGTCGGACACGACTTCACAACTAACAACAACAAAGACTGATCTACAATTGAACCTTTACAATTGCAAGGATTCATGAGATCATTCATGACAAATGCTCTAAATATACATGTGTATATTATCATTAAAATCTGAGGAAGAGTTTAATAGTCCCAGGGTCTATGTAGTAGATTTTTTTTTAAAAAAAAAGTAAGTGTGGGTCAATGATTTGTATTTCCAGAAAATATAGGAAGAGAAAAAGTTGAGCAGAAAATTCACATTTAAGCCATTTTCAAGCTAATGGACACATAGTATGTGTGTGTGTGTGTGTGTGTGTGTGTGTTTATTCTCTCGGAGAATTCCTTTTTTTTATTGTTGGTATTATTTTATGGAGTTGCTCTTCTTACTTCAAATGAGGCAAGGAAATGCCCTGGAAGCCCTCCAGCCACTGAGTAAATCAAGTGGATGAGTAACAGCAGCAGCTACAATGACAGGCTAAATGTCTGTTTGATGCAGAATTGGGATAGAGAGGAAATGCCATGGGAAAGAGCTCCCATTTAATCATTGTAAGCTAAATTCCTAATAAATACCTAACCAAATGCAGTCATTGGTCTTCTTTATTCTTCTTTGGTATCCTCAACTAACATTTCTATCCCTCAAGTAACTGCATTAGGATATAAAAGGAGACAGAGCACATTTCAACATGCAAACGACTTCCAGTAGTTCCTTGACAATGAATCTTTAAACGAATAGCCTTGGGAGATCCATTTAAGTCAATTTAATAGAGAGACTTTTGATATTACCTTTGATATTATGCCTGGTAAGACATAGTAATATTTATCGACAATAAGTAATAGTTATCGGTAGTCCTCAACTTAGAACCTTTTGTTTAATGGCCATGCAAAGTTACAGCGGCACAGAAAAATGTGACTTACAACCAGAGGTGAAATCCAAAATTTTTCCCTACAAGTTCTCTGGGTGTGGCTTGGTGGGTGTGGCAAGGGAAGGATATTGCAAAATCTCCATTTCCCCCCCCCCACCCTGAGGCCAGACGGAGATGGTATTTGCCGGTTCGTCGAACTACTCAAAATTTCCGCTACCGGTTCTCCAGAACCTGTTAGAACCTGCTGGATTTCACCCCATTCCTCACATCTACGACTGTCAAAGCACACTCATACTTACCTAATCAAAATTCAGGCATTTGACAACTGGCAATGTATTGACAGTAGTTGTAGCATCTCCAGAATTACACAATTACCGGTTTGCAACATTCCCAGCCAGCTTCCAATAAATAACAGGGAAAGCCAGATTCACTTATGACCTCATAATTCAATTAACAATTGCAGTGATTTGCTTAATAATCATGGCAAAAATCATGATCATAGGCTTTATTCACTTAATGACTGCCTTGCTTAGCTATTGAAATTCTGGTCCCAATTGTGGTCATAAGTCAAGGATTACCTGTACATCTAAATATATTCTTATTAGTAAACTGTGATTCAGAAATTCATTCTCAGAAACTGTTTTGCTGATACATTAATGGGACAATGAATGGAGTATAGGCCAATTGATAATAGCAATAGCACACACTTATATACTGCTTCACAGTATTTTACTCTCTGAGAGGTTTACAGAGAGTAAACCATATTGCCCCCAACAATCTGGGTCCTCATTTTACTGACCTTGGTAGGAAGGATGGAAGGCTGAGTCAACCTTGAGCCTGTCAAGATCAAACTCCTGGCAGTGGACAGACTTAGCCTGCAATGCTGCATTCTAACCGTTGCACCATCATGGCTCATAGGAGTTGCAGTGATTAGAATAAACGAAGGTCTGGCTGTATTTAAAAGATTCCTAAGACTTGATTTTTCATTTTCTTGAAACAAAAGCTTGAAAAATAATATTTATTGCAGCAAAAAACGTGTTCCATCTCTGTAGCATTGTTAGAAAAATTATTTCGGAGACTTACCAGGATATAAAATATTTACCCTCTAATATTTCACAGATAAAAATAGAAGCAACCTTGTACTTTTCCAGTTTTCACTATGTTATTAAGGTTTAAATTATTTACTGAATGATATATTTATATCCCATTCTTCAAAGTCTAAGAATTTACAAGGCAGTTCTCTCTGTGTAGAAATAATACGAATACTCAAAGCAAGTGATGAAATCCACATTTATTAACCATTTGCACCCTTTCTTTTCTCCCTGCAGCCTTCTAGGTTCTTTTAAAATCTACTTTGTCTAGGTGGGAGCGTTTGCAGCAGATTTTGAGGGTGCACAAGAGCTGCATGGTGAAAAATAGCTGCATGACTCTCACTCATGGAAACTTTTCATTAGATTCTCTCCTATCAAAGAATTCATAAACATCTGTTTATTTCCTTAAAAATGTTAAGTGAAAATTAATTTTAAAAAAAATAAAACCCAGAGAAATAATAAAGAAAAATATAATCAAATCAAAATATGGGGGAAAAAAGAAAATATATCAAAGATTCAGAAAATTCGATTTAAAAAAATGGATTGTAAAAATCTCAGAGCTAGTATGTCAAAATCTCATGAGCTCAGATGTCATAATGGACCTGTCTGGTCAGGGAGAAAGCAAGAAGTTTTTAAAAATATATAAATCTGGAAATCTCTGAATGACTTTTTGCTAAAAGAAGAAAAAAAAACCCAAAATGATGGTTTATGGATGTAATCACTTAAACAGAAAATTAAATAGAGGATTGAAGGGATTTCTGAAGAGTTAAGAGGGAAGGGAGAAAATAGGTTTGTTAGTATGTGTTGAAGAGACGTAAGAAGTCACATACTTACCACAAGAAAAATATATATTGGAATGGAGGAAGTGGATTGATTATATTCAAAATAAGTATCAGATTAAAAAATATCAATTAGTTTTTGAGTGAAGTTAGGAATTATTATGTATTAGTTTAAGAAAGAAGGGAATTGATAGTGTGATGGTGTGAAATGGAATATGTTTTATGTTATATTTTAGATTATGTTTGTTAGTTACAATACCCTGTATTCTGTTCTGGGAAGTCTCGGGGAAGGAGGCGGGAAGGAAGACTATAAATTGATTGGTTGCCATTGTACAGGAATAATGGTAGAATTAAACAAGTTGAATGGTGTAATGTCGGGACTGCTCGGCAAACACTCCCGAAGGAAAGGGTAAGGAAAGAGGAGTAAAGAAGGAAGAAAGTAGGTAGGTGGGTAGGGAGGAAAGAAGGAGGAGAAGAAAGGATAGGAGGAGGAGAAGAAGGAGAAGATAGAGGGTTAGAAAGGATGGTAGTGAGAAGTGGGAAAGAGGAGGGGAAGTAGGAAAGCGAGGAGAAGGTGGTGGGGGAAGTTTAAGAAGGATGAGAAGGGAAGAAAGGATTAAAGGGGGGAGTGGCAGTCGAGCAGCCCTGACTGAGTATAATTTGAGTATAGGACTGATTGTTGGATAAGTGATTGTATTGTACACTGGTCAAATTGTGGGAATTATTATGGAAAAATAAAAAAAATTTGCAAAAAAAAAAAAAAAGAAGTCACATACTTACGAGACTGCCTGCTGTTACCTTATGCCTCCCACCGACCCGTACGCTCTCACAGAGAGGGTCTTCTCAGGGTGCCGTCCGCCAAACAGTGTCGGCTGGCGGCCCCCAGGAGCAGGGCCTTCTCTGTGGGAGCTCCGACGCTCTGGAACAAACTTCCCCCTGGCTTACGCCAAGTGCCTGATCTTCGGACCTTTCGCCGTGAGCTAAAAACACACTTATTTATTCAAGTGGGACTGGCATAATAGTTTTACTATTTAAATTGGGTTTTTATTGTTTTAGGGTTTTTAAATTTTTAAATTTTAATGTCGGCCTTTTTTCTGTAATTTGCTTTGTTTTAAATTCCGGTTTTAATTGTATATATATTGAGTTTTATTCTTGGCTGTTCACTGCCCTGAGTCCTTCGGGAGAAGGGCGGTATAAAAATTCAATTAAAAAAAAAAGAAGTGATTATATTTCATAACTTTAATGTTCTTTCATGCTTTTTTTCTTTTCTTGTAATTGTTCTCTTTTTTCCTTTGTTTTCTATTTTTTTCTTCTTTAGATTTGCTTTGTACCTTATGTAAAACACTCAATAAATATAAATAACCAAATAGAGCCTTCTCAAAGACAGCAATGGATTATGCTTAGCGTGGGATAGGTAACCAGTCCTGTGCCACATAGAGTTTTTAGGTTATAACCAGCATCTTGAATTCTACTGGAAATCTATTGGGATAAGTTGTATAAGTATAGCTTGGATGTTACATGATCATACATGTCAGCCCTTTGAAGGAGACCAGACTTGAACACCAAAGTTATGAATGCTAAAACTATTTCTAGTATAGGGTTACAGAAACAGAATCTTATAACCCTGAATGGGTATTCAGAAAAAATAATTGTTACCAACCTGCCTTCCATTGAGGACCTGTATACTGCACGAATCAAGAAGAGGGCCGTGAAAATATTTGCAGATCCCTCACATCCTGGACATAAACTGTTTCAACTCCTACCCTCAAAACGACACTATAGAGCACTGCACAACAGAACAACTAGACACAAGAACAGTTTTTTCCCGAAGGCCATCACTCTGCTAAACAAATAATTCCCTCAACACTGTTAGACTATTTACTGAATCTGCACTACTATTAATCGTTTCATAGTTCCCATCGCCAATCTCTTTCCACTTATGACTGTATGACTATAACTTGTTGCTGGCAATCCTTATGATTTATATTGATATATTGACCATCATTTGTGTTGTAAATGTTGTAGCTTGATGAAGGTATCTTTTCTTTTATGTACACTGAGAGCATATGCACCAAGACAAATTCCTTGTGTGTCCAATCACACTTGGCCAATAAAAAATTCTATTCTATTCTATTCTATTCTATTCTATTCTATTCTATTCTATTCCCCCTCCCCACCTTTTTCCTAAAATGAAACTAGGGAGCATCCAGTCTGAAAGTTTTTCCTCAAATTTCATTCCTGCTTTGGACTCACATTTGTCTTATCAGACCCTTACCTCAGCTGTGACTCTTCCTCCTGTTCATCAAAATTATTCTCACAGCCCATTATATCACCATTGTTGTTGTTAGTTTCGAAGTCATGTCCGACCCATCGTGATCCCATGGACAACTTTCCTCCAGGCCTTCCTGTCCTCTACCATCCTCTAGAGTCCATTTAAGCTCATGCCTACCGCTTCAGTGACTCCATCCAGCCACCTCATTCTCTATCGTCCCCGTCTTCTTTTGCCCTCAATCTTTCCCAGCATTAGGCTCTTTTCCAGTGAGTCCTTCCTTCTCATTAGGTGGCCAAAGTATTTTAGTTTCATCTTCAGGATCTGGCCTTCTAAAGAGCAGTCAGGGTTGATCTCCTCTAGGTCTGACCGGTTTGATCGCCTTGCAGTCCAAGGGACTCGCAGGAGTCTTCTCCAGCACGATAGTTCAAAGGCCTCAATTCTTTGGTGCTCAGCCTTTCTTATGGTCCAACTTTCACAGCCATACATTGCAACTGAGAAACCATAGTTTTGACTCTATGCACTTTTGTTGGCAGGTTGATATCTCTGCTTTTTATTATGCTATATCCCCATAGTTGTCAAAATAAAAAAAGACAATTATACACAGTCTAAGCCTACTTATATAATAATGAATGACTTAAGATACAAATATATAAATAACTGGAAATTAGGATTGTGCCTGATCGTTGAAGGCATGCATTTTATTCTTTTAAATAACATATATGGCTTGAACATTGAACGTCTGGGTAGTTTACAACAATAAAAACAAACAAACCAACAATCTGAATTAAGAAATAAATGTTAATGGGTGACCTAGCTATTGTAGCGTATACTAACATCACATTTCAGAGCCTTGAAAGGGATTAATATTGGAGCCCTGTGTGTAATATTTACATTATGATGGAACCAAGAGAGGAACATTCCTTTCACGTATGCAGCCTAAATAGTCCACTACTTTAAGGATGAGTGAAGTGATCCATAAACGTGTTAAAGCTGGAGTACTGGCTTCAGTTACATTATTACATTGCATTATTTAACTCCAGTACTTTCATTTAATTGATGGAGAGATAATTGATTCCAGAGGGACAAACTGTATGCTGAAAAACAGAAAGGCAAATAACTACTAAGACTAACCTCATCACTCTTTGTACCAATTACTTTCTTTCAGGTTATTATTCCTGAATGGAACTGATTGCATATTAACCATTGCACGTGAATTAAGATGTGTTCAAATTGGCCTCCCCATTCTTAATTTTTTTTTAAAAAAATGGACTTTGTTTTACAGATATATTTGCAGGTTCTTTCACTGGTTATTCTGATAGACATAATTAAGTTGTTGATTCTGTTTCATTTTTTTATGAATTTCCTGTGGGCGGATTCATATTAGCCTCTTTGTGCATGTATAATGTTGGCACCTATAAAAAGAGTATAAATTTAAGAAAGTAAGAAGTAAAGTAGAAATAATAATAACAACAATATGAGTGGGTAAACAATGGATTTCAAGTACTGTAAAAGTTGTATATCTCGAATAGAATAGAAATCTTTATTGGCTAAGTGTGATTGGACACACAAGGAATTTGTCTTGGTGCATATGCTCTCAGTGTACATAAAAGAAAAGATACATTCGTCAAGAATCATAAGGTACAACATTTAATGATAGTCATGGGGAACAAATAAGCATATTAGGAAACAGTCAATATAAATCTTAAGGATACCAACAACAAGGTTACAGTCATACAGTCATAAGTGGGAGGAGATGGGTGATAGGAATGATGAGAAGATTAATAGTAATGTAGATTTAATAAATAGTTTGACAGTGTTGGGAATTTTTTGTTTAGCAGAGTGATGGTGTTTGGGAAAAAGTTGTTCTTGTGTCAAGTTGTTCTGGTGTGCAGTGCTCTATAGCGTTGTTTTGAGAGTAGGAGTTGAAACAGTTTATGTCCAGGATGCAAAGGGTTTGTAAATATTTTCACAGCCCTCTTTTTGACCCATGCAGTATACAGGTCCTCAATGGAAGGCAGGTTGGTAGCAATTATTTTTTCTGCAGTTCTAATTATCCTCTGAAGTCTGTATCTTTCTTGTTGGATTGCACAACCAAACCAGACAGTTATAGAAGTGCAGATGACAGACTCAATAATTCCTCTGTAGAACTGTATCAGTATATCACTAAGTATAACATTAAGTAGTATATCATTAGGTATATATTGAGTAGTATATCATTAAGGACTTAGACTGTTGCTGTATGCAATATTTCATATCCTTTCTGTAAAGAAAACTCTAAAAGATTATTGTTGAATTTTAAGCTGGAAATATTTGATTGAGATAGTACAGAACAAAGACAAAACTATAAACCATACATAGGTGAGTACTAGATGCTATTGATCACTGAAATATAATTCTAGAGATAAACCCAAATTTTGGATGTGGCACAAATCTATATAATTTTTAATTAGTATTAAATTCTATATCAGATTTACATCAAAGCATGTTCTTCACAATTTAAGCATTCTTACAGAGAAGGAATTCTTCTCCCCCTCTTCCTCCTGCAATATATTTTAAACCGTTTTAAGGCATACATGTTTTATGCATGTCTCACCTAACTTTGCCAGAAAATTAGGCCAGTTCTCTTCACTTGGAAAAGCAGGGTGTACCTGAACCTTAGGGTCATTGGCTGAGCTTCCTTGTTCTACTTGAACAGCTGTATAGCCTATCTCCAGTATTAAAAGATGCATCAGAAGGAAAAGACCAAGCACTGATCACATTGTCACTGAAATAAAGCAAGTACTTATTTCTATTTAGTCATAAATTTGGTCGGATGGGTATTTTTATATACAACTCACTATCCTTTTATTGTCTTTTCTTTTTCCTAAATATGTTTCGTCCTTTTGCAATCCTCTCAGCAACTAGTAAATGGCCAAATAATCCCAGCACAAATTCAATTTTATCATCTTTATCCATTTTTATGAATAGATTGATTTAGGATTCCTCAAACATAGTACCACATGTGATGGATGTGTCCTAAAATTAAAAAGATTTGGTATAAGATTAGAAAATGGTCAGAGGAAATCACATTACAAAAGATAGAATTCAAACTGGAGCTCTTTCTATTAGAAATAATAGACCCAAAAATAGAGAAATCTTTGCAATATCTAATACTACACATATTAACAGCAGCAAGGATTACCATTGCACAGGGGTGAAAACAAAATAACATACCACCAGAGGAAATACTGATTAGGAAAATTTTATAATGTGCAGAAATGGATAAAATGACAATGGAAATTGAGGAAAGAGAAGATTTGGACTATTATAGAGTATGGAACAAATTGTACAAATGGTTAGAAAAAAGAAAAAAATAAGAATTGAGAAATTTAAGTTAATATTGCTGAAATAAAGAATTACTAACTTCTAGTTAGAAATAAATTACTAACTATTGTTAACTATTGTTAACTGTATTGATTGTGTAAATAAATACAATGTACAATGTAAATGTATTTATTTAGTAGAAGAATTGAACAAAAATAGAGAATATATATGTATGTCGATACAGAAAGCTGTAAAAATAGCATATAATGTATTGTTATGTGTGTCATGTTTTTTACTCTGTTTTTGTCCTTGTTCTTTTTTCCCCCTGTTTTTTAAAAGTAAAAAGCTTAATAAAAACTATTTTTTTTTAAAAAAAAGATTTAGGGTTCCTCAGATTTTCACAATGGATAAATTACTGAGGATTTTGTTTTCACTTTTTTTCTTGCAAATTCTAGAAAACATTTCTTTCAGTCTTTGCAGATAATAATAATAATAATAATAATAATAATAATAATAATAATAGTAGTAGTAGTAGTAGTAGTAGTAGTAGTAGTAGTAGTAGTATCAGAGTTGGAAGGGACCTTGGAGGTCTTTAGTCCAATCCCCTGCCCAGGCAAGAAAGGCTACACCATTTTAGACAAATGGCTATCCAACATTTTCTTAAAAATTTCCAGTGTTGGAGCATTTACAACTTCTGCAGGCAAGTTGTTCCCCTGATTAATTGTTCTAACTGTCAGGAAATTTCTCCTTAGTTCTAGGTTGCTTCTCTCCTCGATTAGTTTCCACCCATTGCTTCTTGTTCTTCCCTCAGGTGCTTTGGAGAATAGTTTGACTCCCTCTTCTTTGTGGCAACCCATGAGATTTTGGAACACTGCTATCATGTCTCCCCTAGTCCTTCTTTTCATTAAACTAGGCATACCGAGTTCCTGCAACTGTTCTTCATATGTTTTAGCCTCCAGTCCCCTAATCATTTTCGTTGCTCTTCTCTGCACTCTTTCTAGAGTCTCAACATCCTTTTTACATCGACCAAAACTGAATGCAATATTCCAAGTGTGGCCTTACCAAGGCATTATTAAGTGGTATTAACACTTCACGTGATCTTGATTCTATCCCTCTGTTTATGCAGCCCAGAATTGTGTTGGCTTTTTTGGCAGCTGCTGCACACTGCTGGCTCATATCTAAATGGTTGTCCACTAGGACTCCAAGGTCCCTCTCACAGTTACTACTATTGAGCAAGGTACCACATATCCGATACCTGTGCATTTTGTTTTTTTGGCCTAAATGTAGAACCTTACTTTTTTCACTGTTGAATTTCATTTTGTTAGATAGTGCCCAATGTTCAAGTCTGTCAAGATCTTTCTGTATCTTGAGCCTATCTTCTGGAGTGTTGGCTATTCCTGCCAGCTTGGTGTCATCTGCAAATTTGATGAGTTCCCCATCTATCCCCTCATCCAAGTCATTGATGAAGATATTAAAGAGTACTGGGCCTAAAACAGAGCCTTGGGGTACTCCACTGCATACTTCCCTCCATGTGGATGTAGTTCCATTGAGGACTACACGTTGAGTGCGGTTGGTCAGCCAGTTACGAATCCATCTGGTGGTGGTGCTGTCTAACCCACATTTTTCTACTTTATCTAGTAGTAGGTTATGGTCTACTTTATCAAATGCTTTAGTGAAGTCCAAGTAAATTATATCGACAGCATTCCTCTGGTCTACTAATTTTGTCACTTTGTCAAAGAATGCAATAAGATTGCATTCTTTGTTTAGATGTTTAGACATGGTTTCAGATGTTTAGACATGGTTTCATGCACGCAAAACTTGGCTTAACATTGCAAATAAAAGGGTCCAGTGATGGGAACACCTTAATTTGAACATGTTTAGAGTATTCTTTCCATGTCTATTATTTCTTGGATTGTTTCTCTAACTATAAGCTACATTCAGTGTATCAATAAAAGAGAATATTTGAAACTTAGAGTTGAACTATGGAGTCCTTGGACTGATTATATTACCTAGTTTGGTAATGAAACATCTGCAAAAAAAAACAACACACACCACCAAACTCAGAGACCATCAAGGAGCCTAAATTCAGTGCATCTGGACAGTTGCTCAGACATTACAAATTCCTTTCATTCTCCTCACAATTTCATCCCCATATGCTGTATTTAATATGCTCCAAACTGACCACATTTCAGGATGCACAAGAAGCGCCAGTGGGAAGATAAATTCTTTGACTTGAGAAGCTATGTTAGCAGACAGACACTCTTACTTACAGCTCTACAGAACTTGAATAATGCCTTTCTTGAGCCGCCAGTCTTTAATGTTGCAAGATGACAGTGCTGTATTTGATTCAGTTGAGTTTAACTCCGTTAAAAGTCTAGTCTGATATCTGTTTATAGGAAAATAATAATAATAACTTGGTATTTCAGCAATGGATTTGATAGATGCCAACTAGGAAATTGAACAAGAGAGCAACGTTAATGAGGAAAGTTTAATAGGAAAAGAAAGAAAGCGCCGTACTTCATTGAAAGATACCATACAGAGCAAATTGTCAGCGAAGTTTGTGTAAGACTCAGCTTTGAGGACCATTTCAATCAATACTAATCAACAGCCTTAAATTGGAATGTGTTCATGAAATCCACTTATATTATTCAAAATTAAACCTCAATATAAGCGATAATTTGAAAAATGACAGAATGTTCTCATTGTTGGCCATAGGCCAGATTAGTAGAAATGATTTGCAGGGTTTAAAGAAATGTTGTCATTGTTGTTCATCATCATCATCATCTGTCTCTTTATGATGGGCAGGAGGAAATGACAGAGAATATGTGATGCTGAAGAGGAAATCACGTGGGCTTCAGTCTTCCCTATTTATGAACATGTATTCTTCAATCTTCTAAAGATGCTTCCATACCTTATTTCAAGTTGATATTGGCTATATAATAGGCTGAAGAGAAAAGATGTTCTTTCTTTCTTTCTTTCTTTCTTTTTCTTTCTTTCTTTCTTTCTTTCTGTATTTATTTATTTATTTATTTATTTATTTATTTGTATTTATTTTGTCAAGCATATATAAGATAACAGATAAAAGTACAAACGTAATTTGGATACATAAAAAGAGTAAGTAAAAAAGGAATATTAGGACAGGGACGGTAGGCACGCGGGTGCACTTATGCGCGCCCCTTAAAGACCTCTTAGGAATGGGGTGAGGTCAACAGTAGACAGTTTAAGGTTAAAGTTTGGGGGTTTGGGGAAGAAACCACAAAGTCAGGTAGTGCTTCCCAGGCATTGACAACTCTGTTACTGAAGTCATATTTTCTGCAATGGAGTTTGGAGCGGTTTATCTTGAGTTTGCATCTATTATTTGCTCGTGTATTGTTGTGGTTGAAGGCAAAGTAGTCATTGACAGGTAGGACTTTGTGGCAGACATTTTCTTTTCATTCTTTAGAAAGTCTGCTGGGATGGTGGAGGATTTATCTTCATCTCTGATGATACAAAACCTTCTATTCCTGTAAAAGTTCTTGAATTTGAAGTCTGAGCCTCTGGTGGCTCAGACTGGTAAGACAGTCTGTTATTAACAGCAGCTGCTTGCAATTACTGCAGGTTCAAGTCCCACCAGGCCCAAGGTTGACTCAGCCTTCCGTCCTTTATAAAGTAGGTAAAATGAGGACCCAGATTGTTGGGGGCAATAAGTTGACTTTGCATATAGTATACAAACGGATGAAGACTATTGCTTGACATAGTGTAAGCCGCCCTGAGTCTTCGGAGAAGGGCGGGATATAAATGCAAATTAAAAAAAAAAGAAAGGATTGATGGATTCGGATTTTTACGTAATATGGGAGAAATGGTACAACTGGATTGAAAACAGAAGAAAAAAAGGGGGATAGAACTCTAAATAGAATTTAAAATTAGTATAAATGTATAGAACATAGATAAATACTAATAGGAAGATATAAAATGGGTCACAGACATGTGTAAGTGGTGAATAAGATTTGTTTAACTGTAAAAAGTTAATAAAAAAAAGTTTGGGTTTTTTTTAGACTTTCCATGTTCACATTATATTTCAAGTTTCGAAGCACCTAAGTGTTAAATGCCACTTTTAATGCACATCTGTGGTATCAAGCTAACACCTCCTTTTTGCAACAGTAAAGAAACAAACTATGAGCTTATATAGCAGGAGCAATTCTCAGTTTCTATCACATTGCATGTACATAGGTTTGCTTTGTCCTGGTTCCGTTACCTACAGAGTGTAGTTAATTAAATTACAAAATTATAAACATAATTAAATCGTCTCTTTTGTCACAAGAAAAGAATATTCATTCATCCAAGTTTTCCATCACTGCCTTTTGACCCTGAATATATTCTGTTTTTGCAGTCAGGGCATTCATACACAATTCTACATGGGAATAAACTCCATTAAATTAGATAGGACTCACAATACTTTTCAGAGTATAAGACGCGCCTTTTCCCCCCCAAAAAAGGGGGTGAAAATCTAGGTGCGTCTTATACTCTGAATGTAGCCCCGTCTAGCTTCTCAAATGGAGATTTCAGAGGCTGAAAAAAGCATCAAAAAAGAAGCTTCAGAAAAGAAGCCCCCAAACAGAGCTTCAGAGGCTTTTTTTTGGAGGCTTTGTTTTGGAGGCTTTCAGAAGCAGAAAAAAAAGTTTTTTCTGAAATGGAGTTTCAGAAGTTTCAGGGGCAGAAAAAAAAGCAAAAAAAAAAAAAAAAAGCAAGGCACAGAGCTCACAACCAAACAACATGTTGCTAAAATTCACCTCTGGGGACAGCTGATTGGAGATATTCCGGGAGGCCGATCCACTTGCCAATCAGCTTTTTTCTTATTTTCCTCCCCAAAAACTAAAGTGTGTCTTATATTCCGGTGCGTCTTATACTCCGAAAAATACGGGTATTTTTACAAAAGAGCCATGGTGGCGCAATGGTTAAAATGCAGCATTGCAGGCTAATTCTGCCAACTGCCAGCAGTTTGAGTCTCACCTGCTCAAGAGTGACTCAGGCTTCCGTCCTTCCAAGGTTGGTAAAATGAAGACCCAGATTGTTGGGGGTAATAGGCTGACTCTGTAAACCATTTAGAGGAAGCTGTAAAGCATTATGAAGCTGGATATAAGTCTAAGTGCTATTACAATTGGTGCATCTTGGCATAGTAGGATCTTGCGCAGGACTGGCCTAGGATTTTAGTTTTTAAATGGGGTTTTTTACTATTTTAATTATAATTTTAAATTTGGCCTAATTTAATAAGTTTTTTAAATATTGTTTTTATCCTGTATTTATTCTTGTTCTATTTTATCTGGCTGTAAACCGCCCTGAGTCCTTCGGGAGATAGGGCGGTATAAAAATTTGATTAAATAAATAAAAATAAATAAAAAATAGTATGTGGTTACATCTAATCAGCTATTCATGATTTGTTAAAAGCTAAGTAGATTCAAGCCTGGTTAGTATTTGGATGAGAGATTATCAGAAAGTCCATGGTCAACCCCTTTTTAGTATTGGGTTTAAGAAGATGATAATTCCTGATGATGCTTTAATCTTACTTGATGCCTGGTGATCAATGGATTTATTAATTGTGCTTTGGAATCTTTTTGAAACATCCTGAGCTTGACTCTCAGTCTGACATCAAGCAGAATTTCTTCATAGGTAATCCAGACATGCAAACTGTTTTGGATTCAAACCACTTCAAATTCAAAGCAATATGTTCTGAGGTCAGTGGCCCCAGTCTGAATGCAAAAGTCTCTTTTGAGTGCCAAGCACACTACCCAAAACATGTTTTCTACTCAAAATCAGACATTTGGTTTGAATTTTAAAAGTTTTGCATATGCCTGATTAGGTAGATAACTGTAAATCTTGAATTATTCATGTTCTATTTCAAATTAATTTAGTTATGGTACCCTCAAGGTCTTGTACTATAAAAAAACTTTTCCATTTTTTCTCTAGTCACATCTAAAACCATCTTTTGGAACATAGAAAAATTGCCATCACGTTATGTAGGTAGGCAAGCTGAAAATGATAATCTCTTTAGCAAAGCTGTGGTTTGATGAAATAGTTTGGAAGAATGTATTTAGATTATATAGCATAATTCAAGATAAGCCAAGAGTAATTCAGACTTCAATTAAAAGCTTTAACTTCAGAAATGGACAATGGATTCCTTTAAATGTTCAAATTATGAGGGGAAAAAACCCCAAAAAGAAATGTAAGAAGTGTATTACTTTAATTGTAGGATTTCTACATAATGAATTCCATATCACTAATATGCTGATGCCCAAATTCATTTTACCCTTCCATTACTTTAAAACATCCCATTGGCAGAACCATGGATGCTGGGTGGGGCCCTAGGCCAGTGGTGGGTTTTAAATTTTTTTACTACTAGTTCTGTGGGCATGGCTTGGTGGGCCTGGCCTGGCCTGGTGGGCGTGGCTTGGTGGGCATGGCAAATACTGTAAAATCTCCATTTTCTCCCCACTCCAGGGGAAGGTTACTGCAAAATCCCCATTTCCACCCGGTGAGCTCAGGAGGCAGAGAATAGATGGGGGCGGGGCCAGTTAGAATGTTTACTACCGGCTCTCCGAATTACTCAAAATTTCCACTACCGGTTCCCCAGAACTGGTCAGAACCTTCTGAAACCCACCTCTGCCCTAAGCTGTGTCAAAGGATAATTCTGTCCCTTTGAGGAACTCTTCCTTTCCAGCCCAACACAAGAGATAACATTCCATCAGAAACATGTAAGCCTTCTGAGAGTCACTTGGAATTTTGAAACCCAGATACGGTGTGCCTAGTTGAAAAGCATTCTTAAAGTTGCCTATCAATTACTAGATAGGCACACGGGATAATTGATCACAGTGTTTCCAATCTCTTAGACTCATCTGGTTTTCCCGTTTCTGTGATGGCCATCATACCTACATTTACATCAAGCCAGATGAGTCAATACATACAATTTTCATGCAAATTTTTCTCCTCTTTTTTGATTGTGCATAAGCCTTCCCAAGTTGACACCTGGCAGATGTATTGAATTACAACCAGCTGCAATAAGCAGAACTCCAGATGTCATATAGCATAGTCCAGAAGGAAGCTGAAGATCAGCCCTGGGATAAAGAAGAGTTAGAACAAGCTTGAGTGGCTTTTGCCTTCCAGATTTAGCCATGGATTTAAAAACCAAGAGGGAAACGCCAGGCTTCCAATGTGACTTTCTGCCAAAATAGTGCCAATCTTGGATCGCTTGAGCAAAGTCCTCCATTTCCAAAGCCTATTACAACTGATTCTACGTAGTGCTCTGAGTATGTATCTCATTTCCTTTCCCTCCCTCTCTCCCTCCCTGGCATCAGAGGCCAAGCAGTCTGCATGTCACTATGTAATAAACCTGATGCAAAAGATGTCAAACATTTCCAAACTACATAGTGCAACTGCCTTTTCCAATAAATCAGGAAATCGCGTTTTGAAGTCTTTAAAGTCAATATTTATTTTTGTTAATTAACTGAAAGCATAATGGGTCTGTCTAGTCTCTCTTCCAATACTCTGATTAACCAGTCTCAATTTCAGCGCACAGCCTGCAGCACTTCTATTTTTAACCCAGATGGAAGAGTCTTAAATTGCTTATTTTCTGTTTACTAAAGTCATCCTGTTTGTTCTCATGGAAACCGTGGCAAGTGTCACAGCTTAACTATTTTATTAAATGGATTGAAGCCACAGCTACAACATTTGAAAGGCAAGACCTGTCAGTCTTTATGCGGGGCTTTATGCAGTCGTAAAACGACACGCAACAGGAGAAACAATATAAATTTCATTTTGTGATATATGCTAGAGTGCCGTAGCCTTCCCAAGTTGACACCCTGCAGATATATTGAACTATAACTCCCATCAAAGTATGGCACTCAAGGTAACTAAATATAGGAAGAGAAACATAAAAACAAAAGGCTGAAAAATACATTTAGAAACATTATATGAACCTAATCCAATACTGACAAGGAGCAGTGGTCAAGAAGATATGTTGGAAGGCTAAAAATAAAGGTGTACCTTGACCCCTTTCCTAAAAGCAGAGAAATGTCAAAGCAACTGCAGATCCAAAGAGGGTCCCTTGACATTTCAGGAACCACACAGAAAAAGACCTTTGGCCAGATGACTAACCAGCGGTCCATGGCATTGGGAGCTATCATTAGAAAGGCCTCCCCTGGAGGAATTAACATCCAGGATGGGTCACCACGAAGCAGGTGGTTCTTTTGGAGGCCAACCCCGTGGATTGAGTGCCAAAAAGTGGTCAAGTCAACAGTGCAGATGATTCCTAGTGCGGTTATTGGGGTGTCATCATTCAGCAGACTGTCTCATTTTGCTAAAGTGCTTTAAGGGTTTATTCTGATGATAGTAGTCCATAGGCTTTACAGCTGTTATCTGGTTTTTGTTTTACTCTGAGCATCTAGCCTAGACTCCCAGGCAGACGAGGAGTCCTAAAAGTTACTGTGCTGTAAATAATTAAATAAGTAGCAGGTTCTGGAGGGGGGAAAAAAACAGATTTCAGTCAATTATGTATCTATTTTTAAAAGCTAAATATAAAAAAAGCAACCTAAATATAAATGGTACAGAAAAGTGCCCTTTTTGCTGACTTCAATGACTGCGCAGGACTTCAGAACCAAAGGGCATTTTCCCACATCTATTTTTGTGCCGTTTCACTGATGCTTTCTGCATGTTTTCCATCCGACGGATGTGAACGCGGTGGCAGGGACTCTGCCATTGCTTTTATAGGCTGCACCAACAAAAGCACAACTTAAACCAGATTGCTGAGCCAGAGGGACAGTTGCTGACATAGTTTTGCGGGGTGGGGGCTAAGTAACTTCAGTTAGGACTTGCCTGAAGTTTGTGGAAGGTGAACCAGTACTTGTAAGTTCCTACGTTTCTGCTTCTAGCCAGAACAGTCTACATTTATGTGGTGTGTGTGTGTGTGTGTGTGTGTGTGTGTGTGTGTGTGTGTGTGCACTGAGAAAGAGAGTGACAGCTTGGGATTGAGCATACTGTCAAACAAATACTTCAATTTTTATCAAATTGAATACAGTTTTACATTTTTGACCACTCTGGCTTTGGCTGAAGGGTATCAAGATCCAACACCTGGTTCCTAACATGGTTTATTTTGGCAGCAATCCCAGAAGATTCTGTGCATATAGATACACCTCTGTGCAAATGACCAGGAAAAACCTTTCACACGACCACTTATAAGCCTTTGGAAAACCAAGTCTGCCTCAGTGCTTTGGAGACTAAAAGGGCTTCATTTGTGGTATTGCCATAAATAAAATTCTTAATCATTTGTATGGGTCTAAAGATAAAATACATTTCACTTGGTGGTTGATACTGAGTTTCTTCCCTGGTGGGATTCTACATATGTGTTCAAAGCTTTTGTGCTGCACAAAACACAATTAAGGGAGAAGCCACCATGCAAATGTTTTCTGGAATGGAGCACACTGTGTTTGAATTGTCAGAGGGCACTCACAACAAAACAAGGCTGCCTGTATTTCTCTGATTGATGACCATTTTGGAATTTCTTGTAGGGAAGTACTATAATTGGAACTGAATTATTTCCAGAGAAACTTTTGTTGATGTTTTTCCCTCTTCTTTCTAGGGTCAACCTTCATTTGTAACACCCACATCATCCCAGTGAAAAATCAAGAAGGAGTGGCTATGATGTTTATTATTATCTTTGAATACGTAACTGATGAAGAAAATGTGGAGTCTCCAGAGAAATTCAGCCAGATACTAACAGCCAAAGTTACAAACCGTAAGTATATGTATCTTTATTAGGGGTATCTCTGGGTAAAAGAAGTAGAATTCTTGAGCAGGCGGTTGGACTAGAAGACCTCTAAGGTCCTTTCCAACTCTTGTAATTCTGTTACAATTGAGTAATGATCATAGCACATTCATTGGAAAAAAATCTATGGAATGGAATGAGCATAGCTAATGGAGAATTAGATGCTTTTGTTAACAATTCCTGGATTCAATTATTATTATATTTCCACTTGAAAAATATGTGCCATAAATTCAAAATGATTATTGTTGTTTAATTGTTCAATCATTGCTATTCTTTGTGACCTAATGGTCAATACTGACATATAAACAACTGCCAATATCTTAACAGTATTAATCATGCTTTCATACAGATTCACATATACCGTAATTATAAGCTGCAAATTCTGGAACGTTCATTTTTATGATAGCTTAATTAATTCTATTTGGGATAAATGTGTGTCAGCCAGTTCAAAATGGGGACAGCTTTGCCTCCAAATTAAACAAAATCCAAATTAGAGCCATAATGAGGGATAGAGACATGGCCAAAACATCCAAAGAGCTAGGTTTTTTTTCATATCCAAATTCTATATGACAGGGTGAGAAGAGGGAGCTGAGAGCTGTAGTTTTGTGACTGGTATAAGCAAGAACAAGAACAACCAAAAAAGCCCCAATCTTATCCTAGGAATATAATGCTTTGGTATATCCTGGTCTATAATCAATCGTATTAGTTGTGCTCTTTGATTTCTGTGTGATTCCAGAACTGCCACAACCCTTCTTTGCTATGAAGCCCCTGGGAACACAAGATATTATGCTTCTGGCTAGACACTGCAGACTGTGGGCTTCTGTTGCTGGAGGTTCATTCATTATGTGATTCAAATAACTGCAGTTTTATCTTTCACTTGGGAGGATCAGCAGGGAAGATTTTCCATCTGCCTGGAGCTGCTGTTCTACTCAGAAAGAAAGAACAAAAAGCCCCTAGCATCCCGAATCTCCATCCTAGCCTCCATTCCAGAAACAGGCAGCCTGATGCCTCCTGATGAATTAATGTGTACTGGCATTTCCACAGATTCCAGTGGGAAGTGTTTTTTTTTTTTAAGGAATGAGATAGTAAGTGACAAAAGGTTAACCGATTAAAAAGAATTACAAACAAAGGGAGAAGGAAAAAAATAAAAGAACAGCCAAAAGGAAGTATTGTGCCGTAAGGGCTACATTTCAAGATTTTTGTCTTGAACAGAAAATGAGCAGAATTACGTATCCGTGTAGCAGATACTAGACCTATTTGGAACAATGAGTTCGCCTAGTAGATATTATGGCTGCATCAGAAGGGGGTTTCCTGGGCTTTCCCAGTGGGTTAATGGCCAGTCATAAAACAAAAAAAGTCAGATGGGCAAAGACACCAAGCACAAGTCAATGCACACATTGGCCCCATAGTTATCCACAGTTATAATTAAGCCATAACATTTCTCTGAAAATGTGAGCTCCAATGCAGCATTGTTGATTTTGAACTGAAGTCAAGTTGCATATAGAAACTACCGCACTCCCTCCGTCCCTCCCACTCTCCCTCCCTCCTGCCCCCCCTCTCTTTGTCTCATTTGAGCTATAGGACAGGAAGAGGAAATTAAAATAGCAATTCCATTGTTCTGCTTACTGGAGCAGGTCTCTATAGTGTGGGTTACATAAATGTCTTAGCTTAGCGAACCAAGAAATTTAGAGTATAGCAAAACATCTTATACAATTTAGAATTCCCTTCGGTGTAGTGTGAACCTGGAGATCGCTACTTTTAAGACAAAAATGGGGGAGGTGGAAAATCTTACCTTTCAACAAATACATTAATTTAGGGAAAATGGCAACAGAATGGGAGGAAGCTGTTTCATCAGTTTTCAGTTTGCCACCATCAGATAATGACCAAAGAAAACAGGACTGTATACGGTCCTTAGCTTTCAACTTGTATATTTCTGGCCCTGGGTTTTGTCCTAAAGTATAGAAACAGTTGTATGAGCTTTTGGATTCTGAAGTTTGAACAGGAATACAATGACATATCCACATAACATTTGATACAGTAATTAAATTAAAATCTTTTAAGCTATCTTGTCCCCCAGATTTTCTAGCTGGAACATGTCTTGGAGATTCTCTCCTTCTTTACTAGTTTTTAGTTATCTAGTTAACTTTTCTATTGCTGTACATAACCGACACCAAAATCAACAGTCCAGAACACTGATTACTAAAAGATGAGCTAATAGAGTTATCAACCATCCAAAGGAGAGTGTCCAACCATGGCAACTTTAAGACTTTTTTATTTTATTTTATTTTATTTTGTCACAACAGTATACACAAACATAATATATAAGCAAAAGGATGCAACAACTATATTAATTTGATATAATGAAAGGGAACAATATTATTTATTTATTTATTTATTTTATTAGATTTCTAGACCGCCCTTCTCCCGAAGGACTCAGGGCGGTGTACAGCCAAGATAAAAATAAACAATATACAATTAAAAATAAATTAAAAAACTTATTATACAGTTAGGCCGATAAATTAAAATATATAATCTAAAAAACCCCAATTTAAAACTTAAATAACTATTAAATTTAAAATCTAAACAATTTAAGAAAGCCCCGCGCGAACAAACAAATATGTTTTCAGTTCGCGGCGAAAGGTCCGAAGGTCAGATATTTGGCGTAAACCAGGGGGAAGTTCATTCCAGAGAGTAGGAGCCCCCACAGAGAAGGATCTTCCCCTGGGGGCCACCAGCCGACATTGTTTGGCGGACGGCACCCCGAGAAGTCCCTCTCTGTGTGAGCGTACGGGTCGGTGGGAGGCATGAGGTAACAGCAGGCGGTCCCGTAAGTACCCAGGCCCCAAGCCAATAGGACAGGAACGGTAGGCACTTTTGTGCTCTTATGCAGAAAGACTTGTGGAGTTCATCTCCTGGAATTCTGGAAGTTGAAGTCCACAAATCTTAACGTTGCCATGGTTAGACACCCTTGGTCTAGAGCTTCAGCTAGTGAGGATATGGTCATTAAATGGCCTGGCCAGTCTTGCTATCAGTTTTGTCCCTGACTACCTTGATTGTGATATCTTCCTTTTGGATATACAGTTGAGGACAATATTTGAAGAAAACATTTGTGAAACTACAGGAAAGCAGAGATTAACTAGTATCCTGGGTAATATATAAAAACAGATAAATAACTCTTCGATCTTGCAAAAATACCAAAGGAAAGTTATCCAAGCAGAGTTGGGGGAGAGCATCTGACAACCCTTATATAGCTGTAGACATATCCAACTCGAAAAGCAATTATAATCAGATAACTCGTGTACTAAAAAATGGATGCTGGACCAAAAAGTTACTGAGAGAAAAATCATAGTTCTTCACCGAGATATGAACCTTTGACAATTTCATTAGAAACCACTTCATAATGTCACAGTTACAGTCTTGGTTTTGCGAATATAGATTTACTTTTATTTATTTATTTATTTCTACATGGCTCAAGCCAATAACAAAGCAAAACTGTGCAGCGTTATACAGGCGCCTGACGAACTGTTTTAATTGTGGCCCAAATTTTTTTAAAAAGATTTCCTTTTCGGAATATTATAAAAACTTTGTGAGCCTTAGGCGGCAAAATATTATATTATTAATATTCTGCTTACTTGGTCTGTTTTATTATTTAGCATAGTAGTTGGTTTTACAGAACTGAGCTTTACATCAAAATAATCTGTAAATAATTAATCTGCCTCCACCTCATATTATGATTGATTCTAAAATTGAATGTATATCTGGCTTCAAAGGCTTATCTGGTTAGAGATGCCTCAAGTTCTCAGTTCTCCACCTATAAGTGCAATGTGACGAGTGTTGCCCTTTGGATATGTATTGATTGTCCACCTCCAACCCTTTTTATCTTGTGCTGTTGAATATTGTAAACTGGACTAAGAAGCAGAAGCAAAAGGAGGTTACAGAAAATAAAACAGTTTCTAGCAACTGAGAAAATATTGGCCCCAATTTTATTTGTTACAGGAGATAAGATCTGCATCCAAATGTTGTGACCCAGGCCCAAGTAGGTAGTAATAAACTCAGTCCATGGAAAAACAATCTTTATTCAAACAGCTGGGAATTACTTCATTCCCAGCATCATTCAACTCGAAGTAAAACAAATGCCTCCCAACACAAATTCCTCAGTTATCTCACAAACTTTAGTCCAATTAGGCAAACTGCCAAAGGTCCTTCCTGGCAAACATCCAGAAGCCACAAAAACAAAGACATAGACGAAGCAGAAGACGAAGCAGAAGACGCAGCTACAACATTGTTTTCCGGCAAAGCTCAGATGCCGGTGCTGGTCTGTTTTAAGCCTTATGGGAGGGGCCAATCATCTCTTGGCCCTACTCCCGAGTTGACCTTTTTGCTTGAGCTGCTGTTGCCTTCTGACAGCTCTTCTCATGCATGCCTTAGGAACAGGCTCCTCCTGTTCCTCTGCCTCACTACTATCAGTCTGTGGAGGCTCTGGAGTCCGCACCTCACTTCCCGATGGCCTGGCTTCACCTCAGCCTCATTGCTGTCCAACTCCGTTGCCAGCTCCGTAGGCTGCTGATGGACCACAACACCAAATTCTTTACAGGGACATCTCTATTAGTGGCTGCATAATCATTTACTAGCCAGCTGGGGAGAAAAAATAATCTCCCTAGGTCATGCCACAATATTGTCAATGCAGCTAGACTGAGCCTTAAACCTTTTCCTGCCATGATCCATTGCTAGAGCCCCAAACTATAATCACAGGTCACCCTTCCTCCTGTCACCATGGTTCTGGCAATATGCCCTAAAGCAAGGATGTAAAACTTGCGGCCCACAGGCCATATGTGTCACGCGCTGGCCACCCCCACCCCCATTTTAGTGAAGGGGAAAAAAGTTGTGACACATCACATGACAACAATGTGTCTAGAAGTGAGCCTTAGATATCCTACAGTCTTCAATCTTATCCGATGTGCAAAAGGTGCTTGTTAGGTTCTGGAAGTAACGAGGCTGGAGACCAGGGTAGTGACAACAGCTCTTTAATATAGGGTGAACCCAGCAGCAGGCTGGGGGAAAAACCTCTCCTTTTATACAGTTCTGCTGGAGGCTTCGACCAATCAGCAACGTGCTGATTTCCCGCTCAAATATTTAAAGGTACAAACATGAATACATAACACTCCTCCCCTCCCAGAAAACACTTTGCCTCTATTTACATACTTATTTACATGTTATTTTTCGACGTAGTCACGCAAATAACCTGGGCGTCTCCTAGTTCTTTCTGACCTGCGCGGTTCAGTTCTGGGTGGTGTTTTGAACTGGTCGGAGGGGCTGTTTTCTCCTCCCAGCTCTTTCTCTGGGCCAACGGGCTCCGGATCATTGGCCGACTCTTTTTCTTGGCCATCCGGCCTTGGACCAACCCCCGAACTTTCCCTGCTGCTTCCCTCGGGGACCCGATGGCGTCGCTGGAACTCTGGGACCTCAGCTAAGTCTTGCGCCTCCCCCGGGTCATTGTCAGCTGTGGATTCAAATTGGTATTGGTCATGATCGGTTTCCTTTGGTTCGGTTTGGTCAGTTATTCGCTTTCTTAACTGATCTATGTGGCGCCTCCACACTCGGTTGTCTGGTAGCTCTACCACGTACGATTTTGGGCCGGTTATCTTTATTATTTGTCCTGCGAACCAACTAGGGCCGTCCCCATAGTTTCGGGCCCACACCCGGTCGCCTATGCTCATTTCCCTTGTCTTTTCTAGTTCCCCCTTGTAACCCTCGGTGTGTAATGGGGTTCAAGCGATCAAGTGGGCACCGGAGTTTCCGTCCCATTAGCAATTCGGCTGGGCTTTTCCGGTGGCCGTGCTTGGGGTTCTGTGATGGACGGCTAGGAAAGTCTATTTTGTTTGCCAGTCACCTGGCTTGAGCCTGGACAATGCCTCCTTAGCGCCCGGACGGAACGCTCTGCAAGGCCATTCGGCGCAGGGTGCAAAAGGTGCTATCAGTCTGAAAGGCCTCCCCGTCCCCCTCCTTAGATAATACAAGTGCTGCATATGATTTAGTGTGAGAAATCATGTGACACTGATCACCTACTGATTTTAATATGTGACCAAAGATTTGAAACTAGGTCTCTCAGTTCTAGTCTAGTACGGCTTATTAATTAACACTCATTAAATAATGGTTTCCGTTGATTCAGATGCCTAGATTAATTGAGTGAAATTACATCCCCCTCAACAATCCAAATATTTACCTCTGCTATACTACTGATTTGCTTTCTCCCAGTTCATCTCGAGTCATTTTGCCATCCCTGTCTGAGCAACAGAGTTTTTAGAAAGCTTTGTTTGAATTGTTGTAAAAATCAAATCTTCTCCTATTAGAAAATAATGATAATGAATGGCTTCACACATAAATCCTAGCAACAAGAGTTTTTTCTGATCTGGGTTCTTTGTTCTGGATCTAGCAGTGCCAAAGAGGTTGGGCAAAATGACTTGGCTTTCATTGTTAACCATTCTCTTCTGTCCAGACCAGTGGTGGGATTCAAACATTTTTACCACTAGTTCTGTGGGCGTGGTGTAACTAGGTGGGCATGGCTAGATGGGCGTGGCAGGGGAAAGGATACTGTAAAATCTCTATTCCCTCCCCACTCCAGGGGAAGGATATTGCAAAATCCCCATTTCCTCCCGATCCTCCTGACTCAGGAGGCAGACAATTGATACGGGTGGGGCCAATCAGAATTTTTACTACCGGTTCTCCGAACTACTCAAAATTTCTGCTACTGGTTCTCCAGAACTGGTCAGAACCTGCTGAATACCACCTCTGGTCCAGACACTTTCTACATCCAACTGGAATTGGCAAATCACTCAGCTGTTTGATTTTGAAAACAACTTAATTAATTAACTATTTGGTGGATTATAGCCATATTGAGACAAATGTTCTTGTGTGTGTATACTGCTGTTTCATGCCTTAAAGGCTAGCCTGAAACTGTCTTCTTATTAACATAATGATTTAAAAGAAGTAATCAAATGCTCTCTGTAAGTGCAGTTTTACTTGTATTTCAGATGGTAACAACCTTTCAAGAGGAGCTTCATCAGGTAATTCTGTCTACTGAAATACGGTTTGCACTTGTTTCCTTCATTTATTTTACTTGAGTCGCAAAGTTCAACCTTCTAATATTCTAAGTGTAGCACTTCCCCCAAAAGAGCCACTGGCAATCGGGCCCTTCTATGCCCTTTCCCAGGTAATCAACCCACCTATGCCTAGCCCAGGCATACCAACATCCTCCCTTGGAGGGTGTTACAGCCTTTAATTAAAACAACAACTGTTAAGATAAAAATCAAATCAAGCATCACAATAATATCAAATATTGAACCTGTGAGCAAAATGTCCGTTCTGACCAAATGGCCTCTCAACAATCCTTTGTCTCATTCACCCTAAGGCTCATTATCAGCCGTGGTGGCACAGTGGTTAGAATGCAGTATTGCAGGATGACTCTGCCCACTGCCAGGAGTTCAATACTGACCAGCTCAAGGTTGATTCAGCCTTCCATCCTTCTGAGGTCGCTAAAATGAGGACCCAGATTGTTGGGGGCAATATGCTGACTCTGTAAACCACTTAGAGAGCGTGAAGCCGCATATAAGTCTACATGCTATTGCTAACATCAAGCCCAGTGAGAGGCCTATCCAGTCTCCTCGTGGCAGCCAGATTGCAGAATGCAGACTCTTCACCTGGAGTGGCAATCTCATAATCTCTCTCTCTTTCTGAAGGAGTGCAGTCTCTTTCCCTCTTAGCAGTTTGTCCTTTCCTCTCCCTCTCAATCCTTTTTTATCTCGGTTCCCTGAAACTTCCTCTTACTCCGCCTTCTGGGGACTATATCTCCCAGAAAAAAAACCTTCCCTCAGGGGCTCTTCCTATCCCCATTTCCAGGTGTAAGGCCCTATCCATCCATCAAGGGAACGCTGCTAATAGAACAGGCTACATAAATATTCAGCATTCTGAGTATTGTTTCTAAATATTGATTGGATCTGAAGACTTTTCTATTGTCATCTCGAACATCAGTGGTGAGTGATTCCCTCATCAAATTATCCCTCATCCACAATGGGGAGAGAGTTAATAGATGTTTAATATTCTCTTTTATTGATATTTAATAGACCTCATTCCTGAAATTCAGCAACAAAAAACCAAAAGTAAGGGTTTCCCTACCCTATGCCAGCTGAAGGAATTCTGGGAGTTAGAGTCCATACATTTTAAACCTGCCAAGGTTGAGAAACACTGACTTAGGCAGAGCTTCCTTCAGTGTTGTGGGTTATAAATCAAAAAAGCCTTGCTTGCTTGCTTGCTGAATTAATAAAAACATCATCCTCACACTAATCTGAACTATCAGTCTCAATATAACTTCACCAAATTGATCTGTGCATCTGAATCACTACAAATTATTCCTTGAATGTTAACTACTATATACAGTAACACAAGAGGACACATGGCGCTTAGCCTGAGATAAATTTTGAATCTGGTTTGCTCATAACTCAAAGCTGTAATGTATTTTTGGGGCTCAGAGTTCTAGCTAGTTTTCCTGCCATTTTGAACCATAGCTTTCAGGTTTATGAACTATGATATATAGTGTCAATAGACTTTATTGTTGTATCTTATTTCTAGTTCACTCTTTATTTGATTTTTGTGCTGTCCAGAATCTGGGTCCTGGTAGAAAAAAGGGAGAAAACAAATTACCTGATGAACAAATTATCAAACTATAATAAAATCCTAGCTTTATAGTATGTGTCCATGTAACACGAAGATGCAGTGATTCCAAGACCATAAATACTGCAAGCTCTTTTTATGTGAATAATCAGATAAAATCTTGGATTTTATTTGATCATCTGCCTACACTCTTTGTTCTGAGTCATTTCTCCATATCCTTCTAGTCCTTTAAAGCTCTAAGGAACTGCTACATGGCTCAATTTTTCCAGTCACAATCCTTCTACCTTCAATTTCTCCGATGACTGGATACTCAGATCTGCATATTAAGACTAGATGTCCTTGATGCAACTGTATTCATGTTATCCCTCAAAAGTGCCATCAGGAGCTATTTGACATGACTTAGTAAAAGCTATTTCTTCACAGGCAACAATTATTGGTACCCTATCTTTGTATCTCATCACACCATCAGTTAGAATTACAATGATGAATTAAATACCCACCCACTAGAGATGCTGTTTGATGGTTCACTTATGCTAGAAATAGCTTCCTAACCTGCTTTTATTAACTGTCTCTGCACATTTTCATTAAACCATATATTGCTCCCCTTTTGTGCACGTGTGAAGGATTCTTTCCTGCAGTATTTTTCTATGGACCTTTCTCTGTGCATGAGTAACGGGTACAGTGACACAAGCAGAATCACTTTGATTTCTCCATCTGTTTTTCACTTTCCCAACAAGACGCTGATCAAGTGGGATGGGCACAATTGATGTGTTCCATATTCGCAAGCACATCTATTGTTAAAAATTACATTAAGGACAAGATTTTACACGCTTTCTTGCACCCTGTTGATTCATAACATAACATGAGCCCGTCACTTACAAGACATCAGTCCAATTAAACTTCACAGGAAAAGCTCATAGATCCCATTTTATTGCCAAAATCCACGTTCTCGGTACAGGTACTGAAGCGTCCAATGTTCCAAGCGCAAAGTCCACAAATGGTTTCAAGTCTTCCAGAAAATATCTTCTTTATACACACCACTTCTAATTTTAATATCACATGTCATTTTATCATTTAAAGCTAATTTCCACATTTCAGAATTCCACTCTTCTATTCTAAAAATCACATCTAGTTTCCAATATCTAGCTATTATAATTCTACCTATTATAATCATAATTCTAATCAATTCTTTTTCATATTTTGTTAATTCTATTTCCTTAATTACCAACAATAATATAGTTTCCACTCTCAATGTTATTACTTTCCCCATCATTTCAAATATCATTTTCTCCAATTGTTGCCAAAACTTTTTAACCTTATCACAATTATACCACATATGTTCATAAGTCCCCAATTCCATCTCACATCTCCAACATTTTTTACTAGTTTTTTTATCCATTTGTGACAATCTTTGAACCGTTCGCCCGGCGCAGCGGGCCACCCTCTCTGTACCCAACCGAGTACAGTCCTTAACACAATGTCCCGGTATGATGCCCGAGCCACTTCCTTAGATGTGACTGGGCCAGAGTCCAACGAGTCAATAAGTAGGATGGGCGTCCCCGGAGTGGGGTCTTCGGTCGCCCCTGGTAGTGGGCATCGGCTTAACGCGTCTGCATGCCCCACTTCTTTTCCTGGTCGATGCTGCAGCTTGTACGAGTAAGCGGCTAAGAATATAGTCCAACGGGTCAAGCGTGGCGAAAGTGCCACAGGCGTTGGGCGCCAGCCAGTATCCCAGTAGCGGTCTGTGGTCAGTCACGATTTCAAAATTCCGCCCAAAGACATACTCGTGGAATTTTTGACCCCTGATACAATGGCTAGTGCTTCTTTGTCTAATTGGCTGTAGTTCCTCTGGGGAGGACATCGCTCTAGAGTAGAACGCTATAGGGGCTTCTGTGCCGTTTGAAGTCTATGGCTGAGTACAGCCCCCACCCCATAAGGGGAGGCATCGCAAACCAGCACTAGGGTAATGAGTCGTGATATTGGATGAGCAGGCTATCACTTGAGAGCAGGTTCTTTACTGCTTCAAAAGCCCTATTTTCTGACTTTCCCAAGACCAAACAGTATTTTTCCTAAGAGCCTATGCAGCGGTTCCAAGAACGGTTGCTTTGTTCTTTAAAAAGACCGTAAAATTAACCAATCCCAGGAATGCCTGCAGCTCTGCTTTGTTTTTGGGCGCTGGAGCCTTCCTAATTGCCTTAACCTTGCTCTCAGTAGGGTGAATTCTTCTTGTCTATCCGTAGCCCAAGAAATCGACGGATTCGACCCCATCTGGCATTTGTTTGTCTTGACTTTTAATCCGCTGTCCGGAAAATGCTCAAGACCTTTCTTAACCTCCCCAATTCCTCCATGTTTTCCCTGAAATTAGGACATCATCAAGTAGGAACTACCCTGGGAGCCCCTGCAGTAGTCGTTCCATCAGGTTTTGAACAGCCCTGGTGCCACACTGACCCCAAATTGCAATCGGTGCACTTGAAGGCCCCCTGTGCGCTACAATCGTTTGGGCTTGGCTGTGCGGGCGTCTACTGGCAGTTGTTGGTAGGCTTGGGCCAAGTCTAACTTTGCAAAGACTTGCCCTTGCCCCAAAGAGTGCAATAAGTGTTGCACCACGGAACCGGTAAGCGCTTTTCTGTAAGGCTTTGTTAAGCGCCGCCTTGTAGTCAGCGCAAATTCTAATTGACCCGTCCGGTTTTATGGGGTGACGATTGGCGTCTCCCACTTTGCGTGATCGACTGGCACCAAAATCCCTGATTAATGAGCTTATCCAGCTCCTTATCGATTTTTGGTTTTAGGGCAAAAGGACCTCCTCGCCTTAAGCCTAATGGGGGCTACCTGGGGTCTAAGTTGAAGGAAATAGGGGTCCCTTGTACTTGCCCAGGCAGTCCTTGAAGACATCTTCGAACTCGTTAAAGAGAATGTCTTTCAGGTTACAGTCACTTCTGTAGATGCCAGTCACCCCATGCCCAGGGCACGAAACCAGTCTAGTCCCAACAGACTGGGCAGAGTTCCTTCGACGATCGTGATGGGCAGGGTCTTTTTATGTGGACCGTACTCGACTCGGACGGAGGTGGTCCTCTAACAGGGATGCGATTCCCTGGTAGTCGTGGACTCGTGGCCGTTGTGCTTGCAGGTGGCGCCGCGACGGACGGCAGCGACTTCGCCAAAGTGTCCCAGGACATGATGGTGATCGCTGATCCCGTGTCTACTTCAAGCCGCACCGCACTCCTCTATTTTTGGCTTGGTGAAGATCTTCTTCTCCACTTTGGTCGAGGCGCGCCTATGACCACAGTTGTTTGGTTGAATCCGCGCTTTTTGTTTGAGCCAATCGCGGTCGCCTTGCCGATTCCGCGCCTGATTGGCCGATTTGAATTTTCGGCGGAAGGTTGGGCCGCCGACAAACTTGAGCTAGGTGCCCTTTCTTCCCACACCGCCGACATGTCGCGTCTTTAAACTTGCAGCGTTGGCGCTGGTGTTGACCCCGCAGCTTCCGCATTCGTCTCGGTCCCTTTGTCGCGTTTCTCGGTGCGGCAGACCCCTTCCTCATCTTCACCGCCGGATTCGGTCTGAACCTCCTCCTGGTGCACCGGAGTTGCCTTCGCCGCCTTTGTGGGACCGGCTTCTGCAGTGTCTCTGCCGCTTGGGATGACATTTCATGTGCTCTGGCCGTCCAGGCGTTGGCTAGCGTTAGGTTGCTCTTTGCTAGCAGCCGCCGCAAACGGATGTCTTTGACCTCGGATGAGTTGCTCGAGGAGCACCTCGCCTAGGTCACGGTATCCGCAGTCCTTGGGCGCTCTTCTTAGGCGGCCATGTAGTCACCGATGGATTCGCCTCCATCTGCCTTCGCCTCCGAATTCAAACCGCCGCACGATTTGGACGGCGCGTGCGAAATGGTTTTTTAGTAAAGTCTGTAAAGTTGGCCACGACACCGACTGCAACGGCGTTGGCTCTGCCAGGGCTTCCGCGATATCGATGACCTCCGACCACAGTGGCTTAAGAAATAAGCCCTTTCGGTTATCTGAACTCCTGCAGTTCGTTGGCTTTAGAAAGCTTTCAAACGGGTCATATCGTCCCCATTTCTCCTTAGCCGGGTCGAACGGTGCGGGCGGAGTGTAACTGGCCATCTCTTCTTTTCTGCCCTGGATTTGCTGGGTTCGGGTCTATCGTGCTTCAGCTCGGTTCTGGTTCTCCTCAGCCTCGAAATCCCATCCTCGTCGCCAATGTTAGGTTCTGGAAGTAACGAGGCTGGAGACCAGGGTAGTGACAACAGCTCTTTAATATAGGGTGAACCCAGCAGCAGGCTGGGGGAAAAACCTCTCCTTTTATACAGTTCTGCTGGAGGCTTCGACCAATCAGCAACGTGCTGATTTCCCGCTCAAATATTTAAAGGTACAAACATGAATACATAACAGTGCTATCAGTCTGAAAGGCCTCCCCGTCCCCCTCCTTAGATAATACAAGTGCTGCATATGATTTAGTGTGAGAAATCATGTGACACTGATCACCTACTGATTTTAATATGTGACCAAAGCTTTGAAACTAAGTCTCTCAGTTCTAGTCTAGTGCGGCTTGTTAGTTAACACTCATTAAATAATGGTTTCCGTTGATTCAGATGCCTAGATTAATTGAGTGAAATTACATCCCCCTCAACAATCCAAATATTTACCTCTGCTATACTACTGATTTGCTTTCTCCCAGTTCATCTCGAGTCATTTTGCCATCCCTGTCTGAGCAACAGAGTTTTTAGAAAGCTTTGTTTGAATTGTTGTAAAAATCAAATCTTCTCCTATTAGAAAATAATGATAATGAATGGCTTCACACATAAATCCTAGCAACAAGAGTTTTTTCTGATCTGGGTTCTTTGTTCTGGATCTAGCAGTGCCAAAGAGGTTGGGCAAAATGACTTGGCTTTCATTGTTAACCATTCTCTTCTGTCCAGACCAGTGGTGGGATTCAAACATTTTTACCACTAGTTCTGTGGGCGTGGTGTAACTAGGTGGGCATGTCTAGATGGGCGTGGCAGGGGAAAGGATACTGTAAAATCTCTATTCCCTCCCCACTCCAGGGGAAGGATATTGCAAAATCCCCATTTCCTCCCGATCCTCCTGACTCAGGAGGCAGAGAATAGATACGGGTGGGGCCAATCAGAATTTTTACTACCGGTTCTCCGAACTACTCAAAATTTCTGCTACTGATTCTCCAGAACTGGTCAGAACCTGCTGAATACCACCTCTGGTCCAGACACTTTCTACATCCAACTGGAATTGGCAAATCACTCAGCTGTTTGATTTTGAAAACAACTTAATTAATTAACTATTTGGTGGATCTATAGCCATATTGAGACAAATGTTCTTGTGTGTGTATACTGCTGTTTCATGCCTTAAAGGCTAGCCTGAAACTGTCTTCTTATTAACATAATGATTTAAAAGAAGTAATCAAATGCTCTCTGTAAGTGCAGTTTTACTTGTATTTCAGATGGTAACAACCTTTCAAGAGGAGCTTCATCAGGTAATTCTGTCTACTAAAATACGGTTTGCACTTGTTTCCTTCATTTATTTTACTTGAGTCGCAAAGTTCAACCTTCTAATATTCTAAGTGTAGCACTTCCCCCAAAAGAGCCACTGGCAATCGGGCCCTTCTATGCCGTTTCCCAGGTAATCAACCCACCTATGCCTAGCCCAGGCATACCAACACCCTCCCTTGGAGGGTGTTACAGCCTTTAATTAAAACAATGGCTGTTAAGATAAAAATCAAATCAAGCATCACAATAATATCAAATATTGAACCTGTGAGCAAAATGTCCATTCTGACCAAATGGCCTCTCAACAATCCTGTTGTCTCATTCACCCTAAGGCTCATTATCAGCCATGGTGGCACAGTGGTTAGAATGCAGTATTGCAGGCTGACTCTGCCCACTGCCAGGAGTTCAATACTGACCAGCTCAAGGTTGATTCAGCCTTCCATCCTTCTGAGGTCGCTAAAATGAGGACCCAGATTGTTGGGGGCAATATGCTGACTCTGTAAACCACTTAGAGAGCGTGAAGCGGCATATAAGTCTACATGCTATTGCTAACATCAAGCCCAGTGAGAGGCCTATCCAGTCTCCTCGTGGCAGCCAGATTGCAGAATGCAGACTCTTCACCTGGAATGGCAATCTCATAATCTCTCTCTCTTTCTGAAGGAGTGCAGTCTCTTTCCCTCTTAGCAGTTTGTCCTTTCCTCTCCCTCTCAATCCTTTTTTATCTCGGTTCCCTGAAACTTCCTCTTACTCCGCCTTCTGGGGACTATATCTCCCAGAAAAAAAACCTTCCCTCAGGGGCTCTTCCTATCCCCATTTCCAGGTGTAAGGCCCCATCCATCCATCAAGGGAACGCTGCTAATAGAACAGGCTACATAAATATTCAGCATTCTGAGTATTGTTTCTAAATATTGATTGGATCTGAAGACTTTTCTATTGTCATCTCGAACATCAGTGGTGAGTGATTCCCTCATCAAATTATCCCTCATCCACAATGGGGAGAGAGTTAATAGATGTTTAATATTCTCTTTTACTGATATTTAATAGACCTCATTCCTGAAATTCAGCAACAAAAAACCAAAAGTAAGGGTTTCCCTACCCTATGCCAGCTGAAGGAATTCTGGGAGTTAGAGTCCATACATTTTAAACCTGCCAAGGTTGAGAAACACTGACTTAGGCAGAGCTTCCTTCAGTGTTGTGGGTTATAAATCAAAAAAGCCTTGCTTGCTTGCTTGCTGAATTAATAAAAACATCATCCTCACACTAATCTGAACTATCAGTCTCAATATAACTTCACCAAATTGATCTGTGCATCTGAATCACTACAAATTATTCCTTGAATGTTAACTACTATATACAGTAACACAAGAGGACACATGGCGCTTAGCCTGAGATATATTTTGAATCTGGTTTGCTCATAACTCAAAGTTGTAATGTATTTTTGGGTCTCAAAGTTCTAGCTAGTTTTCCTGCCATTTTGAACCATAGCTTTCAGGTTTATGAACTATGATATATAGTGTCAATAGACTTTATTTTTGTATCTTATTTCTAGTTCACTCTTTATTTGATTTTTGTGCTGTCCAGAATCTGGGTCCTGGTAGAAGAAAGGGAGAAAACAAATTACCTGATGAACAAATTATCAAACTATAATAAAATCCTAGCTTTATAGTATGTGTCCATGTAACACGAAGATGCAGTGATTCCAAGACCATAAATACCGCAAGCTCTTTTTATGTGAATAATCAGATAAAATCTTGGATTTTATTTGATCATCTGCCTACACTCTTTGTTCTGAGTCATTTCTCCATGTCCTTCTAGTCCTTTAAAGCTCTAAGGAACTGCTACATGGCTCAATTTTTCCAGTCACAATCCTTCTACCTTCAATTTCTCCGATGACTGGATACTCAGACCTGCATATTAAGACTAGATGTCCTTGATGCAACTATATTCATGTTATCCCTCAAAAGTGCCATCAGGAGCTATTTGACATGACTTAGTAAAAGCTATTTCTTCACAGGCAACAATTATTGGTACCCTATCTTTGTATCTCATCACACCATCAGTTAGAATTACAATGATGAATTAAATACCCACCCACTAGAGATGCTGTTTGATGGTTCACTTATGCTAGAAATAGCTTCCTAACCTGCTTTTATTTAACTGTCTCTGCACATTTTCATTAAACCATATATTGCTCCCCTTTTGTGCATGTGTGAAGGATTCTTTCCTGCAGTATTTTTCTATGGACCTTTCTCTGTACAGTGACACAAGCAGAATCACTTTGATTTCTCCATCTGTTTTTCACTTTCCCAACAAGACGCTGATCAAGTGGGATGGGCACAATTGATGTATTCCATATTCACAAGCACATCTATTGTTAAAAATTACATTAAGGACAAGATTTTACACACTTTCTTGCACCCTGTTGATTCATAACATAACATGAGCCCGTCACTTACAAGACATCAGTCCAATTAAACTTCACAGGAAAAGCTCATAGATCCCATTTTATTGCCAAAAATGTTGTCAGTTCATTAGAAAGAGCAAATATAATTCTAGGACAATCTAGCACCATGATGGCGAACCTATGGTACGCGTGCCCAAAGTGCCATGCAGAGCCATGTTGCCTGGCATGCACGATGTCACCCATTCATCTTCCAGGTTTCTGGTGCGCACGCGCAAGCAACGATTAGCTGGCCTTTTTGCATGTGGCAGTGCCGGAAACTAGAAGAGTTGGTCTTCCGTTTTCCTGCATGAGCATGCACTGGCCAGCTGATCATCATGCGTTCATGCATGCCAGAAACCCGGCAGAGTAGCTGGCTGAAACTGGAAGTTCAGTAGCTGAAACCGGAAGTTCATTTTCAGGGGTGCGTACCAGTGGTGGGTTCCCCCCCCAGTTCGGTCCGGTTCTTATGAACCGATAGTAAAACCGGGGGACGCTCCGCCCACCCACCTGGATATCGTCATAGATGATCTGTGCATGCGTGATCCTGTTGTGAACCGGTAGTAGAACCCACCCCTGGCGTGCCACGTGCCCTGGCCAGCTTCTCTTCCGGGTTGTGGCCCAGACACGCGCACGCTCCCTTTTCGGCACTCAGTGCCGAAAAGATTCGCCATCACTGATCTAGCAGAAGATTTAGATTTGGTTTATCACTGGACACACTCAGTGATAAACCAAACGGTTTGGCAAGTCCAGTTTCAAGGCTTGCAAGCAGAATAGACCATGTAGTAGTGGAAATGTGTTTGTGACCGTTTACCCAGAAGTCCTTAGAAGCTTCTCTGGGCCACCTCACAAGTATTCTTCACATTATCTTCCTTACAATGGTCCATTTTCTCTATAGATCAACCAACGCCTGCAATATTCTTAGCGTTAAAAACCGGGTTTCAGCTAATGCCCCACCCATTCGTTTGTTACTTCACATAGCACTATTTTTTACAGCAGAGGAAAAAATGCCTGGTGAAAGTCCTAGGGGCCATAGGCTCTTAATTCAGGAAGGCAAAAGGAAAGTAATGGGCCAGGGAATGGGGATGAAATGAAACTTCTTTATCAGTGAGAAGTCGCCTGTTATGCAGCTCCAGCAAAATGCCGTCACCAAAGTGTTATCTTAGCTTTTTTCTTCTGCACTGAAGCTGAGTCAGAAAGTAATCAGCGCAGTTGCAGAAGAGCTGTAGAACGCACAAGCAGTGCGGGGCTGTCTGAAAATGCACATATGCTGCATGTGGAAGAGTGTTTTACACACTCTGTCCCAGCTGAGGCAAGATTGTAATGTTTAGGGTGCCGTCAGCCAAGCAATGTCGACTGGCGGCCCCCAGGGGGAGAGCCTTCTCTGTGGGGGCTCCTACCCTGTGGAACCAACTTCCCCCTGGACTTCTTCAACTATCTGACCTTCGGGCCTTTCGCCGCGAACCTAAAACCTATTTATTCTGTCTAGCTGGACTGGTTTGATTTTAAAATTTTTAATTTGTTTTTATGGGTTTTTAAACTTTTGTAAATTTTATAGGGTGTTATTGTATTTTAAATTATTGGCCAATTGAATAAGTTTTTTAAGGGGTTGTTCTTAATATTATATGTACTGTTCTTTTTGTATTTTATTCTGGCTGTGCACCGCCCTGAGTCCTTTGGGAGAAGGGCGGTATACAAATTAAAATATTATTATTATTATTATTATTATTTAAAAATGGGTTCAGCAACCTGCCTTTTTAGTGCCAAATATGTGAATTAATATTATTATTATTACAGATATGTAAATTATTTTGCTATTTTAATTGCAACTGATAGTCGAACTATAAAGTTCAATTTTGAATATGGCACATTTCATCACGGAATATTTCTATACATGATGCTAATTGCTTATAGTATATTAATGGCATTTTCTATGTAGTATTTACCCATACTATATTTTCATTGCTGATAATTGCAGGTAAAACCATATTTTAAGATTTCTGTAAATAATTTTTAGCTAGTATTGTGTATAATGACAATATCTATTTTAAAAATACATCATTTTTTTTTTCAAATTAGGGGATTGGACCAGGGTCAATCCTTAATTTTTCAATGTACAACATTACAGGATCAGATCTAAGCAACTCCAGTTAAAAATAAAATATGTGAAAGAAGTAGGGCTGTGCTCAGTGTATCATTATGAGATGGAATGTTCTGGAAAATACCAGAGTGTTCTGTTTCTTTCAGGTCCATGTTGATAGATGTTTCAGCACTTTTCCCATAAAACAAAGGCAGAGCACATCCAAGTACTGTGATACAAATCTCCTTTTGCAGATTTACTGCCTCCAAAAGGGCAGATTGGTAAAGTTTGAAATAAAACTATGCAGAATGTTCCAATGTTTCCTGAAAAAAAAACACTGTAGCCGATGTTTCCTTAACCAGAGGTGCTGGCCTAGAAACCAGGAGACTGTGAGTTCTAATCCAGCTTTAGGTATAAAATCCAGCTTGGGTGATTTTGGACCAGTCATTGTTTATCAGCCCATCCCACCTCACATCCCACCTGCTATTGTGGGGTGAAGAGCAGGAGAAAGGAGTATTAAGTATGTTCACCTTGAGTTATTAAGATAATAAACGCAGAATTTTTTAAAAATCAAATAAATATTTTTTTCCAGTTGATAATTTTGCATTGATTGTATAAAGTGATCCCAGGCTATTTTTCACTTTCGTTTCTATACAGCGTACAAGTATACAAGTTGTCCCAAAGGTGCGTTTTTTTTTCTTTCAAACAGCAATTGGACTTTTTTGATTTTTCTTGAAGACATTTCGCTTCTCCTCAGAGAAGGTTCCTCAGTTCTAAGAAGGAAGGGAAGATTTATACCCTTTGCAGTCGTTAACACTTTGAGAGTCATTGACTGGCTGGCTGAAAAGAATATAAATCTTTCCTTCCTCACCAGTTAGTCAGAACTATAGAAGCTTCTCAGAGGAGAAGCAAAATGTCTGCAAGAAAAATTAAGAAAGTCCCGTTGCTGTTTGGGGGAAGAAGAAAAAAAAAGCACCTTTGGGACAACCATGACCTGAAAGACTGAGAATCTCCATAGATATTCTCCATGGTTTTGAAGTTGTATCAACATCCTCAGTTGCCCAAGGATATGAAAAGTTCTGTTTTATTTCAAGCAGCAGACAACTGTCTTAATACAGGACAGTCTCTCTCCCTCGCTCTCTCCCTTCCTCCCTCTCTCTCTCTCTCAAAATTTGGAGGATAGGACCCCACAGATCCCTGAATATTCCTTATTCCGTAATTACTTCATCATAATTACATCATCATTAGTTACTTAAACTATATATCATACAGATCAACATATAATAAAAGTTTTCTGGATCTAAATGAAGATATATTAACTTAAAAGAATAATAGTTGAAAATAGTTGTGCTCCTTTGCAAAACAAATGCAGCAAATGGGTTGAAAAGATGTTCCTATTTACTTCCCATCTTGCAAAACATCAAGGGGATTTGACTACAGGTTTATCGTTTTTGAAGTGAACATATCCAGCTGAGAAACAGCATTCTTTTTGGGCATATTTCATATTTTATCATTTGAAGAATTGGGGAGATATTCATCTCCCTTATTCATCTGTAGGGATAGCACAGGAGGGACTAATAGAAGAAGCAAACAGAAGAGAATAATTCCCTTGATTCCCTGAACTTTGTTCTAAATGAATGTATTAGAAAAAAAACCTAAATTTATTTATGACACTTTGCTTCTTCTGATTTATGTAGACACCTGCTCTTCCAAGTAGATTTTATCAGATTCAGAAGTAACATTTTTATGCAGGATTGCAAGATGGTAAATGTTACATTAAGTTAGCAGAGAAAAACCTGCCAAACACATTAAGATAGATACTCTGGTAATGAAAAATACCAGGTATTATGAAAAACTTCTGAAATACCAGCAATGGATGAAGATTCAGCCATATCTGTATTTCCGCTGTGGCCAACCAGGTGCTCCTTTGTGCCCTTCTAGCTAATGCTATGTTTCCTGTTCCATGGAAGCTGTTGTCTATCCTTTGACATTCCAGCAAATGGTATTAAGAGTCACATTCTCTGAATATGAAAATATTATAGCCCTCATTGCTATCAGTTGTTTTCATCAGTTTTATCAAATCCAGCATCATTTGCTAACCGCAGGCAGAAAAATAAGAAATTAAAACCATCTAAAACAGGGGTCTCCCACCTTCATCCCTTTAAGACTTGTGGACTTCAACTCCCAGAGTCCCTCAGCCAGCAAAGCTGGCTGAGGAATTCTGGGAGTTGAAGTCCACAAGTCTTAAAGGGACCAAGGTGGGAGACCCCTGCTCTAGAAAAGGGATGTCAAACTCAATTTGATTCAGGGTTGTGTTTGATGGGGTGGGTGTGGCCAGGGCGGGCGTGACCATCTTGATGTCAAAAGCCAGCAAAAACAGGCTCCCGAGCTCCATTTTTGGTTGACACGGCCTCCTGCAACCCTCTGCCAGTGAAAATGGAGCTCAGGCAGCTCTCCCGAGCTCTTTTTTCACTGGCAGAGGGTGGCAGGAGGCCATGGCAGCTGAAAATGGAGCTCAGGAGCCCGTTTCCGCTGGCAGAAGCACTGTAGGTTGGTCCTTTGCCATTTCCAGGGTGGCCCCTCAGGCCTGATCTGGCCCCCGGGCCTTGAATTTGACACCCCTGCTCTAGAACAAATATGTAAAACAAAAATGAGGAAATTAACAGGCTAACTAAATGGTGCTTGGAATAGGATTGTTTTTGCTGTTCCTTGTGCAAGTCATGGGAATTGTTCCAAGTAAACAGTTTCTCATTACCTCTTTTTCTCATATATACATGCACAACAGACATAGAGAATCCAGTAACATGCGAGACTATCTTTGTAATCTGTGTTCTGTCTACTCCATCTCCAGCAATTCGAAATACCGTTCATATTGAATAAAAAGCCAGGAAACCAGTCCAGTTGCTAATTTTCAGTACATCACACATGCGTAGCTTGTTTTCAAAAAATAGCTCCTTTAAAATAAAACAGGCAACCAAAAGTTTGGAATGATTTATGTATTGTTTTTAAAAAAAAAAAAAACCTAGAAAAGATAGTCATATGTTGCTGCTGCTATTTTATTTCGTGCCTGAAAATATTAGCAATGAGGGATGCTCTCCAAGCATATCCTTTCCAGCTGAATTAAGAGACAACTTGATCAGCAACAGACTCTAACATGACTGTTTTAAACCAGTGAAGCAGAAAATACCATCTGTTCTACCATGAATATTTCTAAAATAGAACAAGAGCGTGTGGAGATGTCTACTTTTTCCTTGCAAGAATGTGAGGAAAGCCACAAAAGAGGCTGTGATGAGCTACCGTAGTTCAAACTTCAATGTCATTAGTTAGTAATGGAGTAACTTTTTAACTCACTTTCAAAGGCATTATAAAAGCTATAGAATATTTTAATATATTTGACTCATTTATACCGACAGCTAGTTTTAATAAACATCTATTATTGCCCTCAGATGAAATCTTTCACTGGTTTTGGAGATGCATGTGATTAGATTAAAAGGCATACAGCATCAAAAAAGCATTTTTAACAACAGTTAATTACAGAATATTCTGGTATGTTTCAGTGGTGGGTTGCTACCGGTTCGCCCCGGGTCGGGCAAACCAGTAGCGGCAGGAGGCTCCGCCCACCCACCTGGACACTTCTGCACATGCGCAGAAGCCACAAGCGCTGAGGGAACTGATAGTGACAATTCTGGTGTGTGTGTGTGTGTGTGTGAGAGAGAGAGAGAGAGAGAGAGAGAGCTATATAGACATTAGCACCCCTTCTACAATTTGAAAACTTTTAACAATGGCAAAGCAGGGAAAAAGAGAGAATCATTGTTTCCATACTTGTCATCCTTCGTTCCAAGGAAACTGACATAGAGTCTCTTCTATCCAATAATGCCTGTTGGAAAGTAAGCTCTTGGAAAATGTACTTTAGACATACATGTACATCAGTACATATTTATATGTCACCATATTTCAGGATGAGAAAAAAAATCAATCAGCATTAATTGCATATTATAGTATAATAAAAGTTTTTGTTCCACCTTTAGGATAAAAGCCAGCTGGGTAACTTTGGGCCAGTCCCTCTCTCATAGCCAACCTACCACATTGTTGCTGTTGAGCAAAACAGGAGAGAAAGGACTATTAAAGATGCTTGCCACTTTGAGTTACTCAAAATAAATAAATAAATATCTTGTTATAAAAGTGAAAAGTTACAATTCTATATATACTTATCTGGTACAAGCATTATGCAAGTGTGTATGAATACATATATTTCTAAAACACTTAGAAATGTATTAGACGATACTTGAAAGGATTACATGATAGTTATATTACCATCTGCTTTTAAAAATCTACTGTATTTTGTTTAGATGATTTCCATATTTCATTATATTTCATTTAATTTTCACAGTTTCAGTCACAAATTGCCTTCCATGGACCCTACACCATGCTTAAGTGGTCAGTAGCGGGGGGGTGCATAAGTGCACTAATGTTCCTATCGTCCCTGTCATTGTATTTTTATTCTTTTACTCTTGTTCTCATTGTTATTTGACAAATTCTAATAAATAAATAAAATAAATTGTATTTATTCATACAAAGTCTACATCTACAAGCAATCTGCTCATAGTCAGCAAGTGTAACCAGATCTTCAATCCATTTAATAAATCGGGTCACACATTTATCTTTCCAATGTTCCAATATCAGCCTTTTTAGCTATAGGAAACAGAGAAACCATTTATGTTATCCAGTTATAACAATATACTATACTTTATCTTTCTATTTTTTCTGCTCTATTTTTTCACTTATTTTTAAGCATTTGTATAACATACACATATGCATTTTTGATAATCTGTTCAGTCCACATTAATATTAATTTTATGTTTATAAAAGTGACTTTAGCACTCTATCCAAAATATTTTTTTCAAGTATGGAAGTTTAATACCCCTTTAAAACATGTATTTGGATCTGGAACAATCTTTGCTAACCTGGAGCCTTCCAAATGTGCTGGGATTACAATTTAACAGAATTCATTATCAGCAACTTCTAGGAATTATGGATCCAACATATCTGGAAGATGCCAGGTTTAAGAAGGCCATGATATCAGTAGATTAACAGATCTCAAAGCAGGCTACAATTAATAAAACAAACTACTATAAATCATAAAACACCTGTGTTTATGTGGCAATCCATCAAACTATCATTAATGCAGAGCTGTACTATGAAACCAACAGATAAAACTTCATTGAGTTGCAGTCAATTAAATTCTTGACTAAAGGCTTAAAACCCATGTAAGTACCAGCCAAGAATCCAAATGGAGAACATTTCATAAGTTGGTATCACAATGCATACAGTATATAACTGTAGGTTTTTTCCTTCCAAAATGTATATTTGCAAGTGTATTTCCTCACAAACACATCTTTTAAAACAGGGGTCTCCAACCAAAGCTGGCTGAGGAACTCGGTGAGTTGAAGTCCACAAGTCTTAAAGGGACCAAGGTTGGAGACCCCTGTTTTAAAATATATCATTAAGATCTGGTTGTGCCAACAAGCCTGGGGACCCCAGAAGATGGATGAACTTGGGATGTCTTCCATTATTGTTAACATCCCCCATGTCTGTTATTTTCTTGTTTATCTTGTTTATCATTTTTAATGTTTTTATTATAATGAATAAGTGATTTTATATATTTATTCATTGTTCTTATCTTTGTTGTATGCCAATCAGGGTCACTTTGGGTGAGATAGGTGGCTATATAAATGAGAGAGAGAAAGAGAAAGGGAGATCTTGTTTGAGCTGAATATATGAAAACTATTAACAGAGATAGTTATGTGTGAAGTTAAATATGTAACTAAGTTTCAGTTGATACGTTGTTCTAGGGCAGGGGTCTCCAACCTTGGTCCCTTTAAGACTTGTGGACTTCAATTCCCAGAGTCCCTCAGTCAGCTTTGCTGGCTGAAGGACTCTGGGAGTGGAAGTCCACAAGTCTTAAAGGGACCAAGGTTGGAGACCCCTGTTCTAGGGCATGCAATAAGTTTATGTTGGAAACCAATCTGGACTTGAATAAACAAATGTCAATTTTCAAGCATTGCTATCTTTACCAATTTCTTCTCCTCCTACCCTCCCAAATCACTCATGCATGCATCATTATGGTTTTCTTAATTTGTACATATATGTTTTTACTTGCCTGTGAACCGCCCTGAGTCCTTCGGGAGATAGGGCGGTATACAAATATGAATAAATAAATAAATAAATAAATAAATAAATAAATAAATAAATAAATAAATAAATAAATTTTCACCAGAGGGATCCATAAGGGATTGACTGTCATTGGATTAACTCTCTTTGGCTCAGGGGTGGGTTCTACTTACCTTTACTACTGGTTCGCTCCGGGAGTGCGCTTCTGCGCATGCGCAGATCGTCAATTATGACGCCCGACCGGGTGGGTGGAGCCTCCTGCCGCTTTTACTACCGGTTTTAAAGAACCGGACAGAACCAGGAGCAACCCATCACTGTTTTGGCTGGATATGTCGATGGAAATGGGGGGGAAGAGTATTCAGGCAGCAGAGCTGGAGAGCAATAGAACATCACAGGTTTATTGTATTGAAAAATCTCAGCAAGGTAACCCAAAACCTTGGAGGAACATCACAAATACATTCCCTTTTGGGACATAATAGCAAGTAGCCATCATCCCCTTTCCCCTCTCTCATTATTGAATATGCAGGTGATGGTGCCTGGAAATTTAAAACATTGCTCCTACCAGGTTTCATCAAGATGAAATAGTAACACCTAATGTATGCACTGCGTTTAAATCTAGTGTTGTAAGCCTTTTGGATGTTGCTATTAATGAGCAAGCCATTTCCCCTGAATTAACTGTCCTAAGGTGCTTCAAACTGAAAGCATAATATTTCCAAACAGTTCTATTGTACTCTTGAATCAAGTTGTCAGCAGATAATTCCCTGCCCTAAAGATAGGTTCAACGTTAAAAGAATGGATGAATATCAATATAAACCACGGGTAGTCAACCTTTTTATACCTCCTGCCCACTTTTGTATCTCTATTAGTAGTAAAATTTTCTAACCACCCACCGGTTCCACAGTCATGCGCCATGTATTGTCGTCTGCGCATGCCTCTCGCGCATCATGGATTGGGTTTGGGGGAGGGCACTGGCTACCAGCTCTGCTTGTCTGTTACAGCTGGGTGGTGTGGGGGGAGAGGCGCGAGCTATTCTGGGACGAGGCTGTTTTGTTTGTGGTTGCACTATAGCGCCATTTAGTTTCACTTACGTAATGTGAACTACACTTATACACAGGCGAAACAAATAGTATATTTTCAGAAATTTAAATTGTCACGGGGAATTTTATGCAAACCTAATGAAAATGTTTTTAAATAATGCTATATTTTTTTTTTAAAAGTCAATTAAATTAAAAAAAAGGAAAGTGCTTCAGTATCGGACAAAACCCCTACCGCCCACCATGACAGCTGGAAAGCCCACTAGTGGGCGGTAGAGACCAGGTTGACTACCACTGATATAAACCAAATCAACAATAGAGGTCTCTTTGCTCTGAAAAGGTGACTTTTTCTGAATAACTCTGGGATAATTCTGGGATGCTTTCTTCGGTGTTTCAGAAACATGAGATGAGCCATTGTAGTAGACACAGTGGCTGTGAAAATCTTCAAAATAAAATTTTAAAAAATTCTAGAGAGAATAAATTTTAAATAAATACAAGGCTTTAAATTTATTTTAAAATTTATTTTTTAAAATCCATTAAAATCAGAGAAAAGGAGGGAACTGTGACTGATAGGACAAGCCACAAGGATAGATTTTTTTCCCCATGAACCAAAGTTGCTGCAGTCTGTATCTAAATGAATGTCAGTTATCAGTGTTTTTCTCAAGAAACAAGAAATGTTTTGGGCACACACTTAGAAACAGTGACAGGAGAAATCAGAAAGGGATGCTTGCCTTGGTTCTGGTTAATTTCTTTAATTGCTACCATTCCCTAATGTGTGAGCTCCCAAATTTATACTCTTTCCCATTGCAAAATTGGAAGTGAGGCAGGGGTGAAATGCTCCCAGTTCAGACCGGATCACTTGATCCGGTAGAAATGGCAGCGGGTGGTTCAGAGAACCGGTAGCAAAAGTCCCCCCCCCATGCCCAGCTAAGCCGCACGATCATCAGAGGTTATTTTATTTTTTTTACTTTTAAAAGCATTTTTTCGGCCGAAGAAAAAATGCTTTTAAAAGTAGAAAAAAAAGGCTCTGATGATCGCGCAGCTCAGCTGGGTGCTAGCCAAAAAATGGGGGGGAGTCCATTTTTCCTCCCAGCAAGCTCTGCTAGCCAAACCAAAAAATGGGAAGGGGGGGAGTCCGTTTTTCCTCCCAGCAGGCTTCCCTGAAGTTTCCCTGAAGCCTGCTGGGAGGAAAAATGGACTTCCCCTTCCCGTTTTTGGGTTTGCCTAGCAGAGCCTGCTGGGAGGAAAAACGGGGTGTGTGGGGGGGGTTCGTTTTTGAGAGAGAGAGAAAGAAAGGAGGCAGGCAAGGAGGGAAGGAATAAGGAGAGGAAGGAAAGAGTACAAACCTGGCACTAGAGGCAGCTTCAGAGGATAATCCAGGGCTGGAAGGGACCTGGAGGTCATCTAGTCCAACCCTGCACCAGTAGGACATTGCTAGTGAGTTTCTGTCTTTTGATCCCCCAGTCACATAGCCACGCCCACCCAGTCACATGACCCCCCACCAAGCCACACCCACAGAACCAGTAGCAAAAAAAAAAATATTTCACCCCTGAAGTGGGGGATGTCTGTTCCCTACTTAGATAACTATTTAGACTTATCATTGCTGCCTCAACTTCTAAAGTAGCATTTTACCTTCAAATCTGAAGCAGCCCGAGAATCATGTATTGAATCATTGATTTCTGGCCACTGTGAACAGAATAGCATGGGTTCATTCCTCTGGAATGAGCTTCCCCCAGGACTTCGACAACTTCCTGACCTCCGGACCTTTCACCGCGAGCTGAAGACGTATCTATTCTTCCGAGCAGGACTGGCTTAAATAGGGTTTTTAAATATGGATTTTATTGGGGTTTATTTTATATTTTGTATTGTATTTTAAATTTTAGGCTATATTGAATAAGTTTTTTAAAGAGTGTTTTTATTGTAATATATGGTATTATTTTATCTGCCTGTTCACCGCCCTGAGTCCTTCGGGAGAAGGGCGGTATAAAAATTAAATTATTATTATTATTTACTAGTAAACAAAGGGCAATGCATGAGAGAACAAATATTTTGCAACAGCTCACGATGTCATAGTTAACTGGTTTCTTTTCTTAAAACTGATCTTTCCTACTTAGGCAAACTTTTTGGATTCAGGCTACCTGGATTGAGTCTTTTATCCTACCGAAAGCAATCTTTGCCACAAGAAGATCCTGATGCAGTGATTGTCGATTCATCAAAACACAGCGACAACTCCATGGCCATGAAGCACTTCAAATCTCCTACGAAAGAAAGCTGCAGCCCCTCTGAAGGAGATGACACCAAGGCACTCATTCAACCAAGGACGTGTTCACCTCCAGTGAATATATCTGGGCCTCTAGATCATTCATCACCAAAACAGCAGTGGGATCGACTGTATCCGGATATGCTGCATTCCAGCGTGGCGTTGACTCTTGCTCAGTCAAAAGAGAGTGTTACTAGTATAAGGAGAGCGTCTTCAGTGCACAACATAGAAGGATTTACCATCCATCCCAAGAACATGTTTAGGGATCGGCATGCTAGTGAAGGTACGGTATTAGGCAAGGGGGAGGGTGATCAGTATTATTCATACATAATATGAATTACGTCAACTGATCGGCTGGGAATAAAATGGGACACATGCGTTCCATTTTTTATTCAACTAGGACAAGACCTTTGAAGTCTCTTTTCTTTAAGAGCTAAGAGGAAATTCTACCATAGCAGGGATGACATTAAGCACTCTGTGGTTCATCATTTGTGACCCTATGCAAAAGGGAAGCTTATTTCCAAGTCAATATGCCTCATATTGTGTTATAAGTCTAGCCGCACTAATTTGAGAGTAAGTCCTAATAAGGGTTCCCTCATTATTTGGGCAGCAGTTTATTGTGAAGGGGTATTAATACAAGAATGGTTCGGACTGCGATGGCCATTTTCATATTCAGAAGGTCTTCATCCAGAGCATGCACCCAGGAGGAATCCCTCCTCCAGAAAATACTTCATTCACTCACTCACTCACTCACTCATTTAATCAATTTAGGTACCACCTGATTCCAGACTGACTTGAGGAAGGGGCTCACATAGATGGCAACATAAAAATAAACACCTAATAACACACCAAACAGAAGATGGATGCAGATATGCTCAACACATAAAACAAATATCATACATCCAGCACTGGCTCCAACCATCTTAGCCTGAGAGCATGGCCAGGTCTTTAAGGTTTTCCAGAAAGCCACCAAGGTAAACCAAATAGGAAACATGACTAGACGAGCTAATTCTACCTTACTGTAAGGTTACCTTAACAAACTACCCACTTTACGCTGCCTGATGAATGAGGCCGGTCTTTCCCAAGTGTCTTTCTTTGACCATTAGTTGATTGGAGGCTCCCCACTCTTATCTGATTGTTTCATGGGTAGCATGTCTTTCTTTCGTCCATCAAGATCACTCATACATTTCATTACAGGGTGGAAGCTATCCAGTTTTCATAGGGAATTGCATTCCAGAGAGCAGGTGCCATGTTACAGAAGGTGTGATTCCTGGATCCGAAAGATGACACTGTATTAACTGAAGGGAACAGTTGCCTGCCCAACCTGGCAGTCCAAATCAGCAATGTGCATGGATATTGTTTCAGAAGGAAGATATTCCTTGCTTTGCAAATAAAAACCCTTGTTCATCTTCATGCAACTGATTGATTAGAATGCGTATTTGACTAATTGAGCAGTTGGTTGACTGCATTCTATTATTGATTAATCCAGGAAAATTGCTTAATCAATTACAATTTCTTAAATCAAATTAGCCTCCAAATTTAAAGAACTCCTGAGATATATCACATCAATTTAAATGGCTGTTCCAGCTAATTTGAAAACACTTTTGAGCACACTGGGAAATTTTGAAGAGCAGTTGAATGAGGACAACTTTTGGTTCTTAATTCTAAAAAGAGAAAATTAGTCTTCCATTCCTTACATTAGCTGATTCACCCAAATTAATGTTGGCTCCCTCAAAATGTTTTGGGGAACCAAGAAGGGGGGGGAATCATCAGTTTGGAGTCTTTGGATACAGAGTTTATTTCCCCCTTTTCCTTTTCTTTATTCTGCTGAATAACAGACAATGGTCGTAATGTCAAAGGTAATGTAAATTTATAACCTCTATTGTCCGGTGCTTTTGAAAGACACATTATTTGGCATGCTGTAGAAATTGTACAAATGCATCATACTCATGCTAACCTTTACAAAGCTGGGCACATTACAGGAATTACTGTTCTTTTTGCTTGATGGATGCATCACAATTCTCTTTGCTCTAAATTCAGAGTAATGATAGATGGCCATTCAGAGGAAGCTGTGAAGGGATGCATAGTATGTTCTTTCAAAGCATTGGCCTCACTTAGTTACAATCCAATCCTGTACTTGTCTATCCAGAAGAAAGTTCCCATCCTTTCCCTGGAGCTTTTTCCTTGATCACTGATTCGAGCAGCACATCCTGCTAAACCCCTTTGATTTGAGTGGGAGAGTTGAGCATGTGCCTAATTCTCTCCCGTCAAAACCCCAGGAGGCCTTAAAAGTTTGAACTTTGGCTGGATTGTACCTATGTAAACTTGTTGAAGAAGGTAGAATGTGGATGCTGCCAATCCTACGCAGATACCCTAACTTGAAGTTTTCAAGATACGATCTTGTAAAAGTATTACAAATTGAGCTTTGCATGATTGAAACTAGCCAATATTGATTCATTTTAAATCCAATTCAGTTTTATTGTTCTGACACCAAGACAATCGGTGAATAATCTGGACCCTTCACGTATTCCTCTTTTGTCTCCTTAAAACTAGTTTCACGCTCCTGGATGGCAGGGGGTATGATTTAAGCTTATTGTAGTCTTCAGGTGTGCTTGCATGAATTCCATTTGCAGTTTCATGTGGAAACATGCTTGTTCGTATTTATTACATGCTAGTATTGGTCCTTTTCACCAGGACAACAATGTAAAGCCAAGTTAGCCAAATGGAGACATTCCTTTCTCCAGCTAACTAAAATCCTTTCTGCACATATATTTTTCCCCACAACAAACTTATCATTTGTGTTTATAGCCTAAATTTAGTAGGAGAGGCAGAACGAAGGAGGGATTTTCCCCTTTGCTCCTCTTCAACATGTCATTTAATATATTTGATGAAATGTCTCCATCAAACCTGCATGGTGTGCATGATGCCCTCAAGTGACCCATTCCTAGGAGGTTCTCCCATTTGCTTTTTGTCTCCATCAGCGGTGGTTTTGATATTGTGTGGTGCCATGTTGTAAGTGAACAACTGTCTGTAAATGAATTTGCTGCTGGGGTGAAGTACTCAAGACTCTGCCTATTTCTGTATTTGTTGTCAGTATAGACCCACATCAGTGTTCCATAATCTTTAAAGCCAATTTAAGATTCTCAGAGGAAAATGAACATATTTCTGGTAGAAGCCTATTCCATAAGAACAAACCTGCCATAAATAAATATTCTGTTTCTTACGCCTGCCAGCCTAGCCGCTCTTATGAATAAGGGGCACCAGAGCTGATCTTAGAAGCCGAGTAATTGTTAATTACTTCAGCAAAGTAAGACTTAAATCTGCATGAATAACAAACATAACAAAGGCAGATAGAGCAGAGCACTACAGTAGTGGCCAAAATTGTGGAAACCTTTTGGGAAAAGTGTGCTTTTTAGGTTTGATGGCCAATAAACTACTTTTTTGGGGATTTCCAAAATAATCATATTCCACTGCTGGAGTGGCCTGGGAATGGCCTAGACCTTAACCCAATTGAAAATCTATGGAGCCAACTAAAGAAACTTGTTAGTCAGAAGCAACCCAGCAATAAAACCCAGTTAATAGAAGCAATCATTTAATCTTGGTTTCACATTATAACAGCTGCAGAACTAAAAGACTTGGTTCACTCCATGGGAAGACGTTGTAAAGCTGTAATTCATGCTAAAGGCTACCAATTAAGTATTAATTGATGTGATAATTTTTGTATAGCTCATTGTTTAAACATGTTTCACTTTTCTTCTTTATACTGTAACTGCTATTCTAATAGCAACTCCTTCATAAAAGTTATTACATTACTTTCTTGATTAAATTATCTTTCCATTGATATATAATTTTATGGTACTACTCCCCAAAAAAAGTGGTGTTATTAGCTAGTTTTAGAAAACACATTTTTCCCAAAAGGTTTCCACAATTTTGGCCACTACTGTAATTTGTGCTGCTGTTCAGTTATTGAAATCACAGATGGAAAACCACAACCATGGCACAAAAGACACTGAGAATTACCCAGGTTTTGGAGTCTGTCTTGTATTCAGGAGCACATGTGCCAATCAAATTAAACAGTCTTCTTTTCTCCCTTCTGATGCTTTGATTTGAGTGGGAGAGTTGAGCATGTGCCTAATTCTCTCCGTCAAAACCCCAGGAGGCCTTAAAAGTTTGAACTTTGGCTGGATTGTACCTATGTAAACTTGTTGAAGAAGGTAGAATGTGGATGCTGCCAATCCTCACGAGATACCCTAACTTGAAGTTTTCAAGATACGATCTTGTAAAAGTATTACAAATTGAGCTTTGCATGATTGAAACTAGCCAATATTGATTCATTTTAAATCCAATTCAGTTTTATTGTTCTGACACCAAGACAATCGGTGAATAATCTGGACCCTTCACGTATTCCTCTTTGTCTCCATCAGCGGTGGTTTTGATATTGTGTGGTGCCATGTTGTAAGTGAACAACTGTCTGTAAATGAATTTGCTGCTGGGGTGAAGTACTCAAGACTCTGCCTATTTCTGTATTTGTTGTCAGTATAGACCCACATCAGTGTTCCATAATCTTTAAAGCCAATTTAAGATTCTCAGAGGAAAATGAACATATTTCTGGTAGAAGCCTATTCCATAAGAACAAACCTGCCATAAATAAATATTCTGTTTCTTACGCCTGCCAGCCTAGCCGCTCTTATGAATAAGGGGCACCAGAGCTGATCTTAGAAGCCGAGTAATTGTTAATTACTTTAGCAAAGTAAGACTTAAATCTGCATGAATAACAAACGTAACAAAGGCAGATAGAGCAGAGCACTACAGTAATGGCCAAAATTGTGGAAACCTTTTGGGAAAAGTGTGCTTTTTAGGTTTGATGGCCAATAACACTACTTTTTTGGGGATTTCCAAAATAATCATATTCCACTGCTGGAGTGGCCTGGGAATGGCCTAGATCTTAACCCAACTGAAAATCTATGGAGCCTACTAAAGAAACTTGTTAGTCAGAAGCGACCCAGCAATAAAACCCAGTTAATAGAAGCAATCATTCAATCTTGGTTTCACATTATAACAGCTGCAGAACTAAAAGACTTGGTTCACTCCATGGGAAGACGTTGTAAGGCCGGAATTCATGCTAAAGGTTACCCAACTAAGTATTAACTGATGTAATAATGTTTGTATATCTTGTGTTTTCTATGGTGATAATTTTTGCATATCTCGTTTTTTCTATGTGTTTCACTTTTCTTCTTTATACTGTAACTGCTATTCTAATAGCAAATCCTTCATAAAAGTTATTGCATTACATTCTTGATTAAATTATCTTTCAAATTATTGATATATAATTTTATGGTACTACTCCCAAAAAAAAGTGGTGTTATTAGCTAGTTTTAGAAAATACTCTTTTCCCAAAAGGTTTCCACAATTTTGACCACTGCTGTAATTTGTGCTGCTGTTCAGTTATTGAAATCACAGATGGAAAACCACAACCATGGCACAAAAGACACTGAGAATTACCCAGGTTTTGGAGTCTGTCTTGTATTCAGGAGCACATGTGCCAATCAAATTAAACAGTCTTCTTTTTCTTGTAGGTCCTTTTAACCATATCAAGTCAAGTCTGTTAGGATCTACATCTGACTCAAACCTCAACAAATACAGCACCATCAATAAGATTCCCCAGCTCACGCTAAACTTTTCTGATATCAAAAATGAAAAAAAGGCATCATCACCTCCATCATCAGAGAAAACAATTATTGCGCCCAAAGTGAAAGAAAGAACACACAACGTCACTGAAAAGGTTACACAGGTGGGAGATTTTTAATATGTAATGGTGCCTCTTCTCTAATTTTTGTGGACACTCCACTCCTCTTCATGCTTTTGTTAGATTTGTGCAGTTTGATTCTTCTGGATGAAATAGAGCGATCATAATTCTTCTAGCAACACGCACAGAGGGAAATTAATGTAGATTAAATCTATAATTAATCAGAGAAAGGGCTCTGTGAGGGAAACTGTGCATTATGTTGTTGTAAGGGAATTCTGTGGAAGATCCCAAATTTATCTGTTTAACTCAGGTATATCTGATATAGTAGCACAGATACTGTTCTATGTAGTCTTAGTTCATTCTGATTACCTACCTGACTGTGAATAATATGCAGAAGTCAAATGAAGTTGAGTGAAATTTAGCAATTTCTTCCAGTCCTCATAGCCAAGTTGTCATATAGAATAGAATAGAATTTTATTGGCCAAGTGTGATTGGACACACAAGGAATTTGTCTTGGTGCATATGCTCTCAGTGTACATAAAAGAAAAGATACCTTCATCAAGGTACAACATTTACAACACAATTGATGATCAATATATCAATATAAATCATAAGGATTGCCAGCAACAAGTTATAGTCATACAGTCATAAGTGGAAAGAGATTGGTGATGGGAACTATGAAACGATTAATAGTAGTGCAGATTCAGTAAATAGTCTGACAGTGTTGAGGGAATTATTTGTTTAGCAGAGTGATGGCCTTCGGGAAAAAACTGTTCTTGTGTCTAGTTGTTCTGGTGTGTAGTGCTCTACAGCGTCGTTTTGAGGGTAGGAGTTGAAACAGTTTATGTCCAGGATGCGAGGGGTCTGTAAATATTTTCACGGCCCTCTTCTTGATTCGTGCAGTATACAGGTCCTCAATGGAAGGCAGGTTGGTAGCAATTATTTTTTCTGCAGTTCTAATTATCCTCTGAAGTCTGTGTTTTTCTTGTTGGGTTGCAGAACCGAACCAGACAGTTATAGAGGTGCAAATGACAGACTCAATAATTCCTCTGTAGAATTGGATCAGCAGCTCCTTGGGCAGTTTGAGCTTACTGAGTTGGCGCAGAAAGAACATTCTTTGTTGTCCTTTTTTAATGATGTTTTTGATGTTAGCTGTCCATTTGAGATCTTGCGATATGATAGAACCCAGAAATTTGAAGGTTTCTACTGTTGATACTGTGTTGTCAAGTATTGTGAGAGGTGGAAGTATGGAAGGGTTTTTCCTAAAGTCTACCACCATTTCTACGGTTTTGAGTGTGTTCAGTTCCAGATTGTTTTGGTTGCACCACAAGGCTAGTCGTTCGACCTCTCGTCTATATGCGGATTCGTCATTGTCTCGAATGAGACCAATCACTGTTGTGTCATCTGCGAACTTCAGTAGCTTAACAGATGGATCATTGGAGATGCAGTCATTGGTATACAGAGAGAAGAGAAGTGGGGAGAGCACACAGCCTTGGGGGGCCCCTGTGCTAATTGTACAGGTATTTGATGTGATCTTGCTTAGCTTCACCTGCTGCTTCCTGTTTGTTAGGAAGCTTGTGATCCACTTACAAGTCTGTTCCGGTACCTGTAGCTGGTTTAGCTTAGTTAGAAGAATGTCTGGAATGATGGTATTGAATGCTGAACTAAAGTCTACAAAAAGGACCCTTGCATAGGTCTTTGGAGACTCAAGATGTTGTAGGATGTAGTCTATGTTACATAGACTACAAGAAGTATATGCACATCACATTACAAGAGTCAGACTATTTAAGAGAGACAAAATTAAGACATGAAGTTCAGGCTGGTAACTTGAGCACTGATTCCAGTACACCATCAAGGAGATCTTACCATACTTATATTTCTTGTAGGTTCAATTTCCACCCAAGTCACATGGTCATAACTATTTCCCCCTTGTTAAAGTTGGTCAGTCAAGTAAACAGATCTTTCTGCTTTTCTACTCTAATTCCTTTGTCACTTAGCACAAGATGGTACCTTCATTCTTCCGCGTACTGGTCTGAACTTGTTTCTGCAGGAGTTCATGGCTGGAGGTATTCTGCTTCTAATTTGGGTGGGGAGGGGTTGGTTGATTCCTCTCTTCTGTCTCAGATGCTATCTCAGAGGTAGGCGCACTATCTCCTATAGATGCTGTGTTTTTATCTCTTCTTTCTCATTTTCTTCCTCATCCTCAATAAAAGCTTTGGTTTATTATTATAATATCCTTCAGAGGTGCCTCCTGCAAAACTGAAATTCAGAGATGCTGCTGTGATATTTTTCACTCTGAATTATTCATCTCTGGGTTTTCTCTTTGATGAATAACATCTCTAAACGCTTCCGATATCTGTGCTTAGTAAGATTTTTATAAGAGCTCTGAAAAATAAAAGCCTTTTATTGTTTCTAAATCATTTTGTGAGCATCAGCATCTAAAAACTGATGTGTACGTGTGTTGATGCTAATAAATTTAAATAAACAAACATAGCGGAAGAAATTATCTCTTTTATGGATCATAGCATAGTCTTAGATCATACCCTGCAGAAGACAATTTTGTTTGAAAGACTGTCAAAGGAGAATGTTCCTTCGTTAAATGATTCTTTTGACCAATTCAAGTCCATTTTAAGAAGAGCAGCCTTGAAGTTGCTCATCAATTGTGAACATCGGGGCAGCAGATTAAGCAAACAATGTGTTTACCTGGCCAGTCTTTTGTCTCATACTTCAGTTTTAATAGATTTCCAGTTCTGTTCATTTTTATAGGTTCTTAGACGTTCATAGGGCTAGGGTTAGTCATTTGGATTAGTTTATAGATTTTATTTTCATATTTTATTTATGTTTGATTGCTTGATTGTATTTTATTATACAATATATGCTAGTCTTTGAAGATTCCTCTTCTCGGTTTTTCTTCTGCAGTATAATGCATTGCATATCTATTAAAATTATACTAATATTTTCTGATTGTTCAGCTCCCTTTTCCATTATTACGGTTCCCGTTCTTGTTCTTGTTTTTGACAATGTGTGAGTATCAGGGCTTGGCAGATCTTCAAAGGGACTCTTTATTTGTTGCAGCTTCAATTGAAGTAACCCTTCAAAGGTCCTTTAATTTTTCAGCAGCAAAATTTAAAGGTGCTTTAAATTTTTCAGAAGGAAAAAAGGGGGTGAGGCTAATTTCCGCTGAAAGGTTTCTATTCTGTGGCAATCGTCCCATTGCTGTTATGTTTAGAAGCTAGCTAGCGAGTATGCTTAAGAGTCTGGTTTCTCTCTCTCTCTCTCTCTCTCTTTTTTATTCTATTACTTTTTTCTTTTATGGAGGCTCCATTAACAAATTATTGCACAGCCACAGCTCTACAAGAGTCTAATTCTGAACAGGAGCAGATGATTACACATATGCACAAATATTCTACTCCATTAACAGTTCTCCAGTCACATTATCTATCATTATAATATTATTGTTAAACTTCTCTTCAGTTTCAAGAAATACATAGTTCAACCTATCAGAAAATGAGAAAAAAAGAGACTTTTCCCCTCAAACTAAAGAATAGCTACAATTTCTATTTATTTATATGTGTGTATATTAGTTTAACTGTATTTATCTTAGCTGTTTTTATAAATCTGGGTCAACATATTAAATTGTGTTTTAACAAGGAAATTATTTTAGTATTTTCAAATCCTTGTGTAACTTATAATAGCCTAAGTCTAGCTCCATTCTGCTCTCTATAGGCATTAAAGATAATTTAATGCCAAAAGATGTCATTCATATTTATTAGTAACTCTATATTAGGGAGAAATGTACAAAATAAAAATTACATATTTTTAAAATTAATAGGCACGTCTTTTACACGTTTATACACATTTACATAGAGTTTCCTGTAGAATCTGTAGTTTAACATGCCAGGAACTCTACAGCTCTCTTCATTCAAAATTAAATTTGAAGTGTTTGCCAAGGGGGTCAAAAACTCTTTACAGAACGCTTCCAATGAATGTTGACATTAGTTTGTATTACTGTTCTCTTTATGATTTAATAAACTGAACAATTTGCAGGAATAGCTTTTACAAGTTCACCATTTTTAATGAGAAGAAAATCAATTCTCTGTATTTCCTTCCCATTATACTTCCTTCTCTATCATTTCCTAAACATAAACATCTGACCCCATTACACATACATAAAAACAGGGGGGCGGACTTATCAGTGTGCATGGAACTTTACAAAGCATAAAAAAGTAGTTTCATGCTATGAAAATTACTTTATTTTCCTGTTTAGCAGATTGCCTTGAAACTATGGTCCAGATGAAAGGGGTTTTTGTTTTTGTTTTTTGCTTTTCATTTGTTTTCATTTTGCCATTTCCTTGAATGTTTCTTTTGTGTACTTCTTCATTTACAGTAAGGGTTGTTTTTTTTCAGATCTAGGTTTTCACAGCTTTTAGCATGCCAGTCAAAAGTAGACATATTTAGGAGGACAAAGAAAAGAACAAAGCCAGGATCAAAAACAAATTTAATCTTGAATGTCATTAAAGCCCATTACTGTGTAAACCTCATGCATTTAATTAGGTCCATTTTCTCTTACAGAAGAATAAATTTATTAATTTAATTGGTTTTAAATTAATCTCAGGCTATTGTAGAATTTATCTTCAAAGAACACCTGCAAGTGTTACAATTCTGCTGAAAAACACCAGGTTTTTCTCCAGGTTTCACAATCTTCTCTTTATCCTCCTCATTTCTTATATAAGGTATAACACAGACTAAGAGAACATAGAAAAAAAATGTGGAAGTTGAATTTCCAGTCTCTTGATTTCTTATAAAACGGGTTCTACTATAAAACAGGGGTCTCCAATCTTGGCAACTTTGAAACTCCCAGGGGAGTTGAAGTCCACAAGTCTCAAAGTTGCCAAGATTGGAGACCCCTGCTGTAGAAAGTTTTGGATGTGTATTATGAGAGACAAAGCCTAATTGAGTCTCTGAATCCCAGCAAAAGAGAATGCCAGTTGATTCTGGTTCCATGGATATTCCATCTGTAGCTGGAGATACTGAAGACAGAGATATGCTTGTCCTCCCTCACTTGATTGTGTGCCATCATGTCCATCTCAACTCTTTGCAACCACAAAAACAGACTTTTTCCAGTTTGATCTTGACTAACTTGGCCCTTCAGATTTTCCAATGTTATCAATAAAATAATCATCCTCATCCAACATCTTCCTATATCATTGCGGGTCTGGTAGTCTTAACTGGGATGACCTTCACATTTTGGGTGGTTCTTCTGGAAGTACTGTAGTTACTCTTGGCATACATTCCCACTCACCCGTTCTTCACTCACTCCGCTCAGGAACACATTCACTATTACCACCACCATGATGAAGCAACATAGCAGGATCTGAGTAGAACAGGATCTGAGTAGAGCTCTATTTATACAGTATAATAAACATCGCTATTTTAATTTACTTTACAAAGTGTTACCTGTGAAGGTGCCTCAGAAACTGCAGCTGCTTGTTTCTTGACCAGAGTTCAGCCGAACCACACAAATTTTGTGGAAGCTATAATGATTGCCAATAGCTTACCAGGCCTAGTACAAGTTGAGGTAACCTACAGTAATGGCCAAAATTGGGGAAACCTTTTGGGAAAAGTGTATTTTTTAGGTTTGATGGCCAATAACACCACTTTTTTGGGGATTTCCAAAATAATCATATTCCACTGCTGGAATGGCCTGGGAATAGCCCAGACCTTAACCCAATTGAAAATCTATGGAGCTGACTAAAGAAACTTGTTAGTCAGAAGCGACCCAGCAATAAAACCCAGTTAATAGAGCAATCATTCAATCTTGGTTTCACATTATAACAGCTGCAGAACTAGAAGACTTGGTTCACTCCATGGGAAGATGTTGTAAGGCTAAAATTCATGTAAAGGTTACCCAACTAAGTATTAACTGACATGATAATTTTTGTATATCTCGTTTTTTCTATGGTGATATTTTTTGCATATCTCATTTTTTCTACGTGTTTCACTTTTCTTCTTTATACTGTAACTGCTATTCTAATAGCAAATCCTTCATAAAAGTTATTGCATTGCATTCTTAATTAAATTATCTTTCAATTTATTGATATATAATTTTATGGTACTACAAAAAAAAAGTGGTGTTATTAGCTAGTTTTAGAAAATATGCTTTTCTCAAAAGGTTTCCACAATTTTGGCCACTACTGTTTAAAGCCTTATACAGCTGGGGATGGGTGGGTCGTCTTATCTTTGGGTCATTTTCTCCACGTAAAATCTGCCCTACCCAGCCTAGCAGGGAAGGGTACTGTGTCTCTTCCCTCCTTTGTAGGAAGTTAGAGAATGATATTCTTAAAGCAGTCTCCTGTCTCTGAAATGTGCAACGTGTGATGAATTTGATGTCTATTCTTTATTCTTCATTGGAAACTAGTGAAGATAGCTTTGTTCCTAAGAGCATTCAGACAGTAAAATTTGAATTAGGATAGCACCGGCTTTTACTTTAATCTTCAGTTGCTTTTATGGATGGTTTTAGCTCTCTATATTGTAAGCTGTTTATAATAATTAATAAAGGAAGCTTGCTCTTGTATTAAACAGTAAATACTTGTGGTTCTACTCTGTGGCATGAAACTAACCCACGGTGACAGGATCAAAACTGCACAAAGAATAGAATAGAATAGAATAGAATAGAATAGAATAGAATAGAATAGAATAGAATAGAATTTTTTATTGGCCAAGTGTGATTGGACACACAAGGAATTTGTCTTTGGTGCATATGCTCTCAGTGTACATAAAAAGAAAAGATACATTCATCAAGAATCATAAGGTACAACACTTAATGATAGTCATAGGGTACAAATAAGCAATCAGGAAACAATCAATATCAATATAAATCGTAAGGATACAAGCAACGAAGTTACAGTCATACAGTCATAAGTGGAAAGAGATGGGTGATGGGAGGAGGAGGAGGAGGAGGAGGAAGGAGGTAAGCTCTGGTAAAAAGGAAGATGGGATAATTTGCACAAGAAATAAATGGATCTGAAATCTCAAGGAGGCTTCTAGTTTCTTATGATGATTTAGAAACTGAAAATATTGTTCTCGCCTGGATCATGAAAAATAACAATTTAAATTAGCAGTATGATATAATACAGATGCTTTGTGAAGCTTTATTTTCTCATATTACGCTTACATGAATTTCTCATTAGATGTCTTTTTAATGAATATGGAAGCTACTGCAAGTTTCAAGAAGAGCAGTGTCCTATTGAAATGGGCACTGTGAAATTCAATGCAGCTATATTTTTCCTCTTACATGATGGTTGTGGTAGCATCAGATGTGGGGGGGAGAACATTTGCACTTTAAAACTGATCTTTGGGCATTACATCTGAAATGTGCCCAGAGACAGATTTTTTTTGCTTCATGCTATGCGGTAAATTTAGAGCAAGTAAATTTCGACTATATTGACTATTTGATCACACAATTATATAGTTTTAACTGACTTGCAGATAAAAGGTGATCTTGTAGAAGCAAACTTCCAACTTCCGGAAGATGGCGACCAGGAAGGTTGCACCGGAGAAATGCTCTCTGTAAAAGGGCTCTTTTGAGCTCTTAGGAGAGCAGTTTCCCCGAAGATTCCTTGCTGGCGATACTCCAGAGCCGAAGGTTTTTCCAGGCTGCCGTGGATTGAGGCTGCCGAGGTTCTTCCAGGCTGCTGAGGACTCAGGCGGTGGGCGAAGAGTCGGAGACCGCCGGAGCCTGGACTGCCGCAGCCACGCCGCAGCCACGCCGCCCGCTACCGCCGCCAGCCCTGAGCCGCTGCCAGCCCTGAGACTGCCGCTGCCGCTGCCGCTGCCGCTTGTGCCGCCAGAGCTGCCGCCAGCCCTGAGACTGCCGCTGCCGCTGCCGCTTGTGCCGCCAGAGCCGCCGCCAGAGCCGCCGCCAGCCCGTGGCGCCACGGAGCCGCCGCCAGAGCTGCCGCCAGCCCGGGATTGCCGCTACCGCCGCCAGCCCTGAGCCGCTGCCAGCCCTGAGACTGCCGCTGCCGCTTGTGCCGCCAGAGCTGCCGCCAGCCCTGAGCCGCTGCCAGCCCTGAGACTGCCGCTGCCGCTGCCGCTTGTGCCGCCAGAGCCGCCGCCAGAGCCGCCGCCAGCCCGTGGCGCCACGGGCCGCCGCCAGAGCTGCCGCCAGCCCGGGATTGCCGCTACCGCTTGTGCCGCCAGAGCCGCCGCCAGACCGAGACCACCGCTACCGCATTAAAGGCGGCTGGAGACACCGAAACCACTAAAGCCACCCCACCAGACCGGGACTGCGCTGCCGCTGCCGATACCGTGAGTCGCACCGCTGCCATCACCGCCCTCCATCATCGCCTCCCACATTGCTACAAACTTTAAATTTCCCACCAAGGAGATAAAAGCCCAGCAACATTTACAACAACCCTAATCAACCTATCCCCCAATCGGCAGGACTGCTGCAGGACTACTGGTGAGTTCCTAGGAGACTCCAGTCTCCCGGCCTCTACTGACTTTTTGGATCTCCCCCCCTTACAGCCACCTCTAAAGCTTCTCCAACCACCCTATCTCACCATTTTAAATTTCCCGCCAAATCTCACTGTTACCATAGTAACTCCCTATTACCATAGCAACTGCCAAATTGACTACCATTTAAAGTTAAAGAGACAGATATAAAATCAAAGATAATTGATTAAGTGACAGACACTTAATCATTACTAAAATAAAATAAAATAAAATAAAATAAAATAAAATAAAATAAAAATAAAATAAAACAAAGGAATAAGAAAGATCATCATTATGCCAGCCAGAAAATCAAACGCTGATAAAATCTTAGAATCAAGATTAACAACTATTGAACAAAACATAGATAAAAGATTACAAGCTATTGAACAAAACCTAGAAAAAAGAATTCAAAATATTGAACAAAACCTAGAAAAAAGAATTCAAAATATTGAACAAAACTTAGAAAAAAAAATTCTATCAGTTATTGAACAAAGTTTCACAGATTTGATAAAACAAATTTCAACACTAAAAAATGAAAACTCTAATGATCTAAATCTCTTCCAAACTCATCTATCACCACAAAATATACAACTTACAACTCAACCTAGACATCAAATTAATACAACACAACCCAATCAACAAACAAATACTAATCAACTAATCAGAGATGCAAAGGAGAGGACAAAAAATAAATAATGCAATATTATTTGGACTTGAAAACACAAATGAACCAGATATCAATAAGATTCACAACATCATTGGAAATTATAATTCATCAACCATCTCCCCAAATGAAATAATTGCTGTCTCCAGAGATGGACCAGAATATAAAAACAGCGATGGGACAACAGCACCAAGATTTTGTAGAGTTATATGCACTAATGAGGACAGCAAACGCAAATTCATAAAGACTATAAACTCAATTGCTAAATCCAACCCTACCTACAGTAAACTTAGATCACGTCCTGACCTATCCTTTCTACAAAGGATACGCTCTCGTGAACTTCGCACAGAACTTAAAGAAGACAAGACAATGGTGAATCCAACCTATACATCGACTACCATGCTGATTGCATAAAAATAAAACCTGCAATCAAAAATCACCTCAAACCCCCCATCACCCATAACAATCAACCAGCCATCCCAGTATTCAACCAAGTACCCATCCCCCTACCTCCCATTCAACCAACCATCTTACCAACTATCCAACCAACAGCCATCCAATCAACAATCCAACCAGCCATCCAACCAACCATCCAACCAACCATCCAAACAGCCATCCAAGCAGCCATCCAAGCAGCCATCCAAACAGCCATCCAACCAGCCATCCAAACAGCCACCCAACAATCCACCCAACCAGCCATCCAAACAACCATCCATCCAAACACCCAAACTACCATCCAACCATCTATACAACCATCTATTGTCCACAACCCCCAACCTACTAACACCCAAAACTAGGTATGCACGCCCCTTACCTCTTCAACACCAATCATATCAGATCTCAAATGCAAATTGATAAATGCAAGAAGCATAGTCAACAAATTACCTGAATTTATCCTCTTATTAAACAGTGGCACATTTGATATCATTTTTGTTTGTGAAACATGGCTGAATTCATCCCTTCCTGACTCCATTATCTCAAACAAAGAATATCAAGTCTATCGATCAGATCGGGAAAACCGAAGAGGTGGTGGAGTGGCTATCTTTTACAAAAGACACTGAATCTAAAAATATCCAAGTAGCACATAAACTCTCTCTTCCTGAAACCATAGTATGCGACCTATCCCTTGACACTACTCTTGATTCTTACTATGCTACAGAGCCCCGACTATGACATTACCCATAAATATGCTAACCTCAATGCTAACATGGACTACCTCTTGCCCATACCCTCTTATCTTCCTTGGTGACTTAAATCTACCTCTCATTAACTGGACAACCAATGAATGTTCAACTGACCCAATCCATACTACACTATACAACGCTGTTACAAACCTAGGTCTTGAACAACTTGTAACTAACAATACAAGACTCAACAACTGCCTTGACCTCATCTTCTGCAACAATCCAAACTCAATTTACGGTATACAAATTAAAGAACCTTTTTCAAACAGTGACCACTGCATGATTGATTTTCGTCTCAATATCGTCCATACTTAATTCGTCATAACACCAGAACTCCCAACTACAACTTCAAGAAAGCCAATTACGACCTTATAAACAACGATCTTTCACTTCTGAACTGGCAAAATCTGTTTGCAACCTGCATAACCGCTGATGACCTCTATAGAATCTTCCTACTTGAAATCAATAGAGTCATTAAATTATATGTACCACGAATGACCACCATGTCCAAGAAAAACAAACTACCCATATCAATAAAAAAGCTTCAATCAAAAAAAAAATCCCTCTGGAAAAGAAACAAAAAAGGCTATGTTACAAACTTCAGAAACCGTTACAGAAACATATGCAACCAAATTAAAACTGAATGCACAAATTACCACACCAAGCAAGAAGAAAACCTTCTACGCACAAATTCCAATCGTGCCTTTTATAATTTTGTCAACAGTAAACTTAAAGATTCAAGATCCATCCCACCACTAAAAGATTCTAACAACAAAGAATGCAATGACGAAACAGTCAAAGCAAACCTCTTCAACATTTTCTTTGGCTCAGTTTTTGTTAACTCCGATAACACATATCCAACATTCCACAAACGAACCAGCAATGACTATGATGATTTAACTCATATAGATTTCACAGAAGACAACGTTGGTAAAGCTCTTCACAACTTAAAACCATCGCTTTCTATTGGACCTGATGGTCTATGTGCATATTTCTTAAAAAAACTTTCCATTAATATAGCTGAACCCCTAAGTATTATCTTTGATAAAGCTTTCACTACCAGTTCTCTTCCCAAACTTTGGTCACTAGCCACAGTCATCCCCATCTTCAAAAAAGGAGACCCCAGCTTAGTCGAAAACTACAGACCGATCTCCCTTTGCTGCGTCACCTGCAAAGTCATGGAATCTATCATCAATCAATCCATTACCTCACACTTAGAAACTAACAACCTACTCTCCAACAAACAATTTGGTTTCAGGAAAAAGTTATCATGTAACTTACAACTTCTCCACTGCAAAAACATATGGACTTCAAATCTAGATCAAGGCAAATCAATAGATGCAATCTACATAGACTTCTGCAAAGCTTTTGACTCAGTAGTACACGATAAACTTCTCCTTAAACTAACATCCTATGGCATCTCAGGACCCCTCCACAAATGGATATCTGCTTTTCTGTCTAACAGACAACAAGTGGTCAAAATTGGCAATGCTTTATCAAATCCTGTTCCTGTCAAGAGTGGCGTTCCTCAAGGCAGCGTCCTTGGACCAACACTCTTTATTCTATACATTAATGATCTTTGTGACCATATCTCAAGTAATTGTGTTCTCTTTGCTGACGATGTCAAACTATTTAACACCACAGACAACACTTCTATCATTCAAAACGACCTTGACCATCTAACCGCTTGGTCTAAAATTGGCAGCTCCAAATTTCAACCAGCAAATGCTCAGTCTTACATATAGGAAAAAAGAACTCTAAAACTAAGTACATACTAGATGGACATTACCTTACAGACGACCCCCATCCCGTTAAAGACCTTGGAGTTTTCATGTCAAATGATCTAAGTGCCAAAGCCCACTGCAACTACATAGCAAAAAAAGCTCTAAGAGTTGTAAACCTAATTTTTGTAGCTTCTTTTCCAAAACACCACACTACTAACCAGAGCATATAAAACATTTGCTAGACCAATTCTAGAATACAGCTCACCTGTTTGGAACCCTCACCACATCTCTGACATCAATACAATTGAACGTGTCCAGAAATATTTTACAAGAAGAGTTCTCCATTCCTCTGAAAACAACAAAATACCTTATCCCACCAGACTTGAAATCCTAGGCTTAGAAAACTTGGAACTCCGTCGCCTTCGACAAGACCTAAGTTTAACTCACAGAATCATCTATTGTAATGTCCTTCCTGTCAAAGACTACTTCAGCTTTAATTGCAATAATACAAGGGCAACCAATAGATTTAAACTTAATGTAAACCGCTTTAATCTAGATTGCAGAAAATACGACTTCTGCAACAGAATCATCAGTGCTTGGAATACTTTACCTGACTCTGTGGTCTCTTCCCATAATCCTAACAGCTTTAACCAAAAACTTTCTACTATTGACCTCACCCCATTCCTAAGAGGACCATAAGGGGCGTGCATAAGCGCACAAACGTGCCTACCGTTCCTGTCCTATTGTTTTTCTTTTCTTCTTCCTATATATGTTTATATGTGTATATACTATATAATCTTTTTGTATGATGTTGTGACAAAATAAATAAATAAAAATAAATAAATAAAACAGAGACACAACAGGGTATTCCTATAGGAACTAATTCATATAAATACAAATCAATGAAAATATATTAATAGATTAAGCTATGAAATAGCTCAGTGACTAATTTTCAAGGTAATCAAATAAAGGAATTTGGATTGTTTTGCTGTTACATTTGTTTGTCTGTTATATTTTCCATCTTTATTATTTTTTTGTAAATAACTCCGGGTGGCGAACATATCTAATATTCCTTGCTCTTCCTATTTCCCCAAAAACAGCAACCTTCTGAGGTGAGTTGGACTAAGAGAAACTGACTGGCCCAAGATCACCCAGCGGGCCTTCATGCCTAAGGCTGGACTTGAACTCACAATTTCCTGGCTTTTCACCTGTTGTCTTAACCACTAGACCAAACTGACTCTTTATCGTTGCTCCAAAGTGAGATTTGGACTCAAGGTGGCATCCTAAAAGAGGATTAGCCTGCCAATTTTCATTTGTGCTATTTTTGCATCCAATTTCCCATTTTTCATAGTCACAAAAACTATTTACTTTTTCCCAGTGGTGAAATCCAAATTTTTTTACTACCGGTTCTGTGGGCGTGACTTGGTGGGTGTGGTGTGGCTTGGTGACCGTAGCTTGGTGGCCTTGGCAGGGGAGGATACTGCAAAATCCCCATTCCCTCCCCACTCCTGGGAGCAGGATATTGCAAAAATCTCCATTCCCACCCCACTCTGGGGCCAGCCAGAGGTGGTATTTGCCAGTTCTCTGAACTACTCAAAATTTCCACTATTGGTTGTCCGAACTACTCAAAATTTCCACTATCAGTTCTCCAGAACCTGTCAGAACCTGCTGGATTTCACCCCTGCTTTTTCCATCCTTTAAGATCTTTCTCGCTATCTAAAAATAGCCCTGCCTTGGCTTCACCTATTCATGCTGAGTGACTAACAAAAGAAATACAGATAGCCCTCATCTTACGACCACAATTGAGCCCAAAATTTCTGTTGTTAAGTGAGACATTTGTTAAGTGAGTTTTGCTCCCTTTTACAAACTTTCTTGCCTCAGTTGTTAAGTGAATCACTGGAGTTGTTAAGTTAGTAACCTAGTTGTTAAGAAAATCTGGCTTCCCCATTGACTTTGCTTGTCAGAAATTTTAAAAAGATGATCACATGACCCCGGGACGCTGCAACCGTCATAAATATGAACCAGTTGCCAAGCATCTGAATTCTGATCATATGATCATGAGGATGCTACAAAGGTTGTAACTGTGAAAAACTGTCATAAGTCATTAAATGAACTCTTGTAAGTCAAGGATTAACTCTACCCTCTTTCTCACTTAAGAAGTGAGTTGGTGTTGAATGGCTTGTAGACAGAAACCACCTCCCAGGTGAAGAGAAGGCTATATGAAAATATTTTCCTTTAGACTTGTTGGTCCCTGCAGTGATAAAATTAGACAGCAAAGATTGATGACTTGATGGATTAGTCTCAATTTCAATTTCTCTCTCAACTTCTCAATTCATCTCAACTCTAATCTTTTAGATTTTAAATGAAAAAACCAAGGTAGCAAACAACTAAAAAATTATCTTCTCCTTCCTTCCTTCCTTCCTTCCTTCCTTCCTTCCTTCCTTCCTTCCTTCCTTCCTTCCCCAAATCCCTGAACCAGGGAATTTTATACCTGCCTGCTCTGTGTCCCTGGCTGGGAGGCTTTTCCATAGTCCATCCAGAAGTGTCTGATTTGTGGCATTTCACTATCCTGTTGTAACTAAGCAGAGGTGCACTACTATAATGACTCGAGAAAATGGCAGTTGGGTGAGCAGAGATCACTTTTGGTTTACCGAAAAGAAGGATTTCTCCCTTGAAGCACAGGTTCCAGCAGAGGTTCTCTCTAAGCAGGGGTGTCAAACTTGCGATGACATGTTGTCGTCATGTGATGTATCACAACAAACCCCACCCCCTTGTTAAACTGGGGGGGTGGATAGGCGTGGCCAGCACGTGACACATCCGGTCTATGGGCTGCAAGTTTGACACCCCTGCTCTAAGGCAAAAGCCTTCTTGGAAATTACATTTTGCATTCTGTTCCAACAGTTTCCCTGCCTAGTTTTCTTCTGAGAAGTTCAAGGGAAAGAATAGTTTTTGATGGTCTCAGGTCACTCCATTCAGACCAGGTCAGTTTCATGAAGTTAGCCCAAACTCAGATAGTCCAACTATAGTACAATTCTGGTTTTAGTCTTCCAACGACAGAAAGTAATTGCTAAATTCCCCCTTGAGTAGATTGATCAAAAAAGTTACTACTAAAACTCTTGTTCACATGTAAGGATGCAGTACAAGTAGGACTCAGATATGAAAAAATAATCAAACTTTCATCCTTCCTCTGTACTGAATAAAATTTTGGCTCATAGTTACTGATCAGAATTCAAAACAGGAATATCTTAACAATAGCTTGGAACATTTCATGCTTCCTCAAACCCAACCAGAATTATTCAGAACCAGGAGAGAGTAATCAGTGCTTTTCAAAAGATTCAAAACTTTGGATCAAGTGAAAAAAATCCTTATTTATTTATTTATTTATTTATTTATTAATCAAACTTTTATACCACACCATCTCCTGCAGGACTCAGGGCGGTTCAGAGGCATATTAAAATAAAACAATATAATAAATAACAATATAAAACCCAATTAATACTAAATATTATAATAGCCAAATCACTAAAACGGTAAAAACCAGTTAAAAACCCGTTTAAAATTTAACTAAAATATTTTATTCTTAGGCTAGTCCAGCTCGCTGAAATAATAAAGTCTTCAGTTCACGTCTGAAGGTCCGGAGGTCGGGGAGTTGTCGTAACCCCGGAGGAAGCTCGTTCCACAAGGCCGGTGCTGCCACAGAGAAGGCCCTCCCCCTGGGGTCGCCAACCTACATTGTTTGGTCGACGGCACCCTGAGGAGGCCCGCTCTGTGGGAGCACACGGGTCGTTGGGAGGCAATCGGCGGCAGAAGGCGGTCTCGTAGATATCCCGGTCCTAAGCCATGGAACACTTTAAAGATGGTGACCAAAACCTTGAATTGCACCTGGAAGGCTACCGGCAGCCAGTGTAGGCCGCGCAGGATGGGTGTTATGTGGGAGCAACGCGGTGCTCCCTCTATCACCCGTGCGGCCGCATTCTGGACTAGCTGGAGCCTCCTGGTGCTCTTCAAGGGGAGCCCCATGTAGAGAGCATTGCAATAGTCCAGGCGGGAAGTGACAAGGGCGTGAGTGACCGTGCGTAAGGCATCCCGGTCAAGGAAGGGGCGCAACTGGCGAATCAGGTGAACCTGATAAAATGCTCCCCTGGCGACGGCTGTCAAATGTTCCTCTAAGGACAGCCGATAGTCCAGGAGAACACCTAAGTTGGGCACTCCTCCCCTGGGGGTCAGTACTTCCCCCCGCCACAGTCAGCAATGGTGTAAGCTGACTGTACCGGGACGCCGGAACCCACAGCCACTCTGTCTTGGAAGGGTTGAGTCGGAACTTTTTTCATCTGCAAAAAGTTATTACCGTATTTTTTGGAGTATAATATGCACTTTTCCCCCCCCCCTAAAAGTGGGTGAAAATTTAGGTGCATCTTATAAACCAAATACGGGCATTTTTGAGCTTCCAAGCCCTCTGCATGTCACCTTTTCGCCCTCCCCAGCCCCCAGAAAAACTATTTGGCCTGTACGTATTTGGGCCGTGTGGAGCACTGCAGAGTGCTTCTAGGGGGCTGGAAGGGTGAAAATCTGACGCACAGAGAGTAAAAACTATTTTTTAATTTTTTTTCCTCCTGTAAATTTAGGTGTGTTTTATAGTCCATTGTGTTTTATAGTCCAAAAATACGGTAAATAAGGGAATTCTTCATGTCAACCTAATTTTTCACTGTAGTCTTAGGCACAGAACTGGAACTGGGATAGGATCTGTTTTGTTGCAGTGGTGTAGAATGGAAGCTAATGGGAAGGTGTTTGCAATCCAAACAGAAGGGAGGACTATTTCTGTCTGTGGCCTTTCATTGACTTGACCAATTCTTCTCTGTTTCAATAAATGAAAAGGGCAGAGTAATTACTATAAGCCTTCTAACTGCTGAAGAAAAGCTTACGCTTCAGTTTCCATGTAAGAGGATTCTCCTCTGTAAGGAGGAGACACAGCATTATTAGCTTTTTAAAAGGGGTTGTTGGATGCTGGCTTAAATATATGGTTCGAAGCATTGTGCCAGTTTTTCCACGCAATGGTAATGTTTTTTTCCCCCCACATGAATTTATACTAAGTCTTAATTTCACTGTACTGGCATTATCCAGGCAGAAAACCATTTTTAAAAATTAAAGACATGATATTCATACTGTGAATTAGTTTAGCATTTAGACTTGGTATTTCTTTAGGAAAAGAGGAAGGAAAGACATGGTTAAGGGAGATAGCATGGGGTTATGGCTTAGAAGAAAAATATATTAATTATTTGACCATGACCGATGGTTCATTACAGTTATAGGAAAATCCCAAATGATGCCAAAATTAGGGATTTCCTCCTCCCCCACATATGATAAGCCGAAACAAGTTTGATTTCAATGGGTCACAGCAGCACTGGAAACTTAATTTCCCTACCCTCTGCCATGCTCCTAATTTATCTCATTTCAGATTCATGCATTGATTTTGGATTCCGTAGAGAGAACCAGTCTACACAGATGCAAAATGGCCTTTATGTCTTTATGAATTGGCACTTTAGATCAACACTATTCTAGTCCGGACTCACCTAACAAAATCATGAACAGCTTTGACATCCTATTTTTCCAAACTAGATGGACATTTAAATGTCTTATTCTCAGGAGCATTGCAACTTCTCTTTGGGTACAATATTAATAATTTCCAGATATGCAAGTCATATATAGTGTTACTGTCTTGTCTTTCTGGATCCATAAGAAATACAGTCTTCAATCTTCTGCCATCTGATTTGCATGAAAAATATCTTTGCATCAGTCCCTAAGATCTCCAGTTAGAAGGAAGATCACATTACAGGCAATGTGAACAATTGGCACTAAAGGAAGAAGTGCTAGTTAAAGTAAACCATGTTGCCCCAGAGGCTTAAGTATCTCTATCCAACTATTTACCAAAGCCCAGTAGATACAGAAAGAGAAAATTATGTCTTTATCTTAACTTTTCCATCTAAACCAAAGCGAGATAGCAATCACATCTAGGACAAACTGGGCTTGAAGTAAACCTAAAAATAATCCATTTACTCAGATCTCTGACTGCTTATACACTGCCCTAAATCCTTTTCCTTTACTTAAATGT